>NC_086103.1:171365950-172035117 GCF_963921235.1 Mobula hypostoma | reverse complement strand
TAGGAGATCAGCAGTTTCTGAGATACTCAAGCCGCAGTCTACAGTTACCTTTCGTTTCCAAGCCAATTCTTATCTCTCTTCCAATATTGAACAGCATTATCATTATGGGAACTTTGTAAGCATCATTTGACAGCTGAACAGCCTAAAGTATAGTAGTGACTATATTTTAAAAATAATGTAAAGACTTCAAAACCCTTTGGTCTTGAGAAGTTCTATATAACTCAAGAATATTTATTTTACCTTGTTGGTAGAAGGACCCACATCACTGGACTGATGCAATACAAAAGCTTCATTAAAAGTTCTGCAATGTGGTTGATAACATCTTTGACTTATTGTCAATAGTTCAACCAAATGATCTTTGATCAAATGAACATTGTGTGTTGAGTGATGAAGTTGAAGGGTAGTGCAGTGCCATCAACTGGCCATCACTTGTAACTGCATAATTCAGAAAGAGAATATAAGGTCTGAATGTAATATAGAACAGTACCATATTGAACAGGTTATTCATACCCGTGATGCTGTGGCATTCTTGATGTCAATTTATACTAAGCTTCCTCCTTCTGTGTGTCATTCACATCCACCCATTCTCTTGAGATTCAATTGTCTATTGAAAAGCCACTTAAACTCGCTTGGTAACCTATTTCAGGCACCTGCCACTCTCTGCATAAAAAATGCCCCTCATTAAATTATCACCCTGATTCAACCCAACTCTAACCTTAAATTCATCTGCTCTGGTGCTCGACATTTCTATCCTGGAGAAAGGTTTCTGATTTTCTACCCTGTCCATGCCTCTCAAAGTTAAAAAAAGCTCTCAGTTCTCGCACTAGCCTCAAATGTTCTTGGGAGAACAACCCAGGCTTCTAAGTCTTTGTCGTGCAGCTCATACCTTTTAATCCTGGTTAACCTCTTCTGCGCCCTCTCCACACTCTCCACATCTTCTGAAAATGGGGGAGGAGAATTGCAATTAATATTAAAGAGCAATCTAATTAAATTTTGTAGAGCAGCGGTATGACTTCCTAATTCTTACTTTCAACACCCTACCAATGAGGCAGGCATGCCACACACCTTCTTTACAACTTTATCCACTTCCATAGCCATTTCCAATGAGCTTATCGACCTAGACCTCAAGTTCTCTCTGAACCCCAATGCTTTTAAGGACATACCATTAACTGTATACTTCTTCCTTTCAGAAGAAGTTGTAGCTCAGAGGAGAAGGAGAAAGAAGGGGTGTGCAGTAATGATAGAGGATTCCATAGCTGGAGGAGCAGACGGGAGATTCTCTCGGGGTGAAGTTAGCACCCGGATGGTATGTTGCATCCCCGATGCCAGGGAAAGGGATGACTCTTTTTGGGTTCATGGCATTCTAAAAGGGGAGAGTGAGCAGCTGGAAGTCATGGTATATATTGGTAACCATGACATGGGTAGGAAGAGGGAGGAGGACCTGAGGAGAGAATATACTGACTTAGGTAGAAAGCTGAAAAGCAGGACCTCCAGGGTAGTAATCTCTGGATTGCTGTCTGTGCCACGTGCCAGTGAGGGTAAGAACAGGATGATCTGGAAGATTAATGCATGGCTAAAGAATTGGTGCAGGGCAGGGTTTCAGATTCCTGGATCATTGGGGTCTATTCTGGGGAAGCTATAAGATCATAAGACATTGGAGCAGAATTAGGCCACTCATCCCTTTGAGTCTGCTCCACCTTTCCATTATGTCTGATCCCAGATCCCACTCAACCCCTTACACCTGCCTTCTACCCATAACCTTTGATGCCCTGACCAATCAGGAGAAGATGAATCTTTGCTTTAAATATACCCACGGTCTTGGCCTCCACTGCAGTCTGTGGCAGAGTATTTCACAGATTCACTACTCCCTGGCTAAAAAAATTCCTCCTTAACTTAGTTCTAAAGGGTTGCCCCTGAATTTTGAGGCTGTGTCCTCTAGTTCTGGATACCCCCACCACAGGAAACATCCTCTCCACTTCCACCCTATCATGTCCTTTCAACTTTTGGTAGGTTTCAATGAGATACTTCCGCATTTTTCTAAATTCCAGTGAATACAGACCCAAAGTTGCCAAACACACCTCATATATTAACCTCTTCATTCCCAGAATTATCCACATGAACCTCCTCTGGACTCTCTCTAATGACAACACATCCTTTCTGAGATATGGGGCCCAAAACTTTGTCAATATTCCAAGCGTGGCCTGACCAGTGTCTTATAAATAAAACCTCAGCATTATCTTCATGTTTTTATATTCTATTTTGAAATAAATGCCAACAATTTATTTGCTTTCTTTACCACAGACTCAACCTGTAAATTAACCTTCTGGCAGTCTTGCACAAAGGCTCCCAAGTCCCTTTGCACCTTTGATGTTTGAATTTTCTCCCCATTCCGATAATAGTCTGCACTTTTGTTCCTTTTGCCAAAATACATTGTCATACATCCCAACACTGTATTTCATCCGTCACTTCCGGTCCTGCATTCTTCGCCCATTTGAATTTTGCCTCTGTGGTACACTTTAACTCTTTGCTCTGTCATTTGTACCCAATATTTGGCTTGTCCTTCCTTACGTTCCTGTTACACCCATCATTTGCTTGTAAACCTGCTGGCTCATCCTCAGCTCTATCATCCTGGTTCCCATCCTTCTGCCACATTAGTTTAAACTACTCCCAATAGCTTTCACAAACCTGCCTGCAAGGATATTGGTCCCCCCGGATTCAAGTGCAACCCGTCCCTTTTGTACAGGTCATACCTGTCCCAAAAGAGGTCCCAATGATCCAGAAATCTGAATTCCTGCCCTCTGCTCCAATTCTTCAGCCGCGCATTTACCTGCCACCTCATTCTATCCCTATCCTCACTGTCGCTTGGTACAAGCGGCGATCCCAAGATCACCACCCTTGAGGTCCTGCTTCTCAACTTCTTTCCTAACTCCCTGTATTCTGTTTTCAGGACCACCTCCCTTTTGCTCCCTATGTCGTTGGTACCAATATGTACCACAACTTCTGGCTGCTCACCCTCCCTTTTCAGGATATTGTGGATGCGTTCAAAGTCATTGCGGATCCTGGCACCTGGGAGGCAAACTACCATTCATGGTTTTTTTTTGCATCCACAGACACCTATTTGCCCCCACTAACTGTAGAGTCCCCTATTACTGCCATCTTCCTCTTCAGTTCCCTACCCTCTGAACCACAGGGCCAGACTTAGTGCCAGAGGTATGACCGCTGTTGCCTTCCCCAGGTAGGTCATATCCCCCACCGTAGTTAAAATGGAGTATTTATTATTGAGGGGTGCTCTCCACTATCTGATGTTTTCCCTTCCCTCTCTTGACAGTCACCCATTTATCTGTCTCCTGTAGCCTTGGGGGTGACTACTTCCCTGTAGCTCCTGTCTATTATTGGTTCACTTTCCCTACAACCTGAAGGTCATCGAGCTGCATCTCCAGTTACCCTATATAGTCTCCAAGGAGCTGCATCTCAATGTAACTGGGGCAGAAATGGCCATCGGGGAGGCTGGAAGTCTCCTGGAAAAACCCACATTTGACACCCAGAACAGAACACTGGCCCTGCAGACATATCCCCTATTCTATCAAGAGCTAAATAAGAAATTAACTTACCTGCTCACTTCCGCCTGTTCTTGCCTGTTCTCAGCCTTACCAGTCTGTCTCAGATCACTCCAAGGATGACTGCTCCACTAGCCAGTACCTCTCCTTTATCAAGACTGGATTTTTCAAACTCCAGTCCGGACCTGCGCAGGAACACTTCCACTGCATCTGTGCCACTGTCCAATCAAAGACTCCTGCTGAAAACTGGTTGCTTTTCTAAGATCAGCTCCGGACCTGTGTGAGAACACTTCTACTGCATCTGTACTGCTGAGCTGTAGACAAAAGGTGGGTTGGACCTGAACCCGAGGAGGACAAATATTCTTGAAGGCACATTTGCTGAAGCTGTTGTGAGTGCTTAAACTAATTTGGCAGGGAGATGGAGACTGGAGTGAATGGACCGAGGATGGGGCAGTTGGTATGCCAGATGATGCAGAGTGTAGTGAGACCTTGAGGAAGGATAGGACAACACTGCAGCCAGTGGGATGAGCTGAAGTGCGCCGTGGAGGTGGGGGGGGGGGGAATATTGTGATGGATACAGGACTGAAGATGCTATATTTGAATGCACATAGTATACAGAATAAGGTAGATGATCTTGTAGTGCAGTTAGAGGTTGGCATGTATGAAGTAGTGGGCATCTCTAAGTTGTGGCTGAAAGAAGATCATAGTTGGGCGTAACATCCAAAGATAAAGATTGTATCAAAAGGACAGGCACGTTGTCAAAGTGGTTGTGGTAGCTCTGTGTGTGTAAACAAAAATTAAATTCCTCGAAAATGGTGACATAGGATCAGAAGGTGTAGAATCCTTGAGGGTAGAGTTAAGAAACTACAAGGGTAAAAAGTCAGATGGGATTTATATACAGGTGTTCAAAGAGTAGCCTGGATGTGAACTGCAGATTACAATAGCAGATAGAAAAGACAAGTCAAAAGGGCAATGTTACCATAGTCATTGAGGGATTTGAATATGTAGGTAAATTGGGAAATCAGGTTGGTGCTGGATTGCAAGAGATAAAGCTTGTAGAATGACTATGAGATAGCCTTTTAGAGCAGCTAGTGGTTGAGCCCACAAGGGGAAAGGCAATTCTAGATTGGGTGTTACGCACGTAACAAACCGGATTTGATTATAGAGTTAAAGGGAGAAAACTACTGGGAGGCAGTGATCATAATATGATAGAATTCACCCTGCAGAATGAGAGCGTGAAGCCAAAGCCAGATGTATCAGTATTACAGTGGAGATTTCAGAGACACGAAGAGGAGTTGGCCAGAATTGATTGGAAAAGAACACTGGCAGGGATGACAGCAGAGCAGCAACAGCTGGAATTTCTGGCTGAACGTTGGAGGCTGCAGGAAAGATATACCCCAAAAGTGCAGGAAAAGAAGGATGAGGCACCTGTGGCTGACAAGAGAAGTCAAAGGCAGCATAAAGGCAAAGAAGGGGCATAAAGTTTAGCAAAAAATAGTGGGAAATTAGAGGATTGGGAAGCTATTAAAAACCAACAGGAGGCAACTAAAAAGCCAGAAGGAGAAAAATATGAACCATGATCTAGCCAATAATATAAAAGAGGTTACAAAAAGATCTTTCAGTTATACAGTATAAAGAGTAAAAGAGAGGTGAGAGTGGATATTGGACCACTGGAAACTGATGCTGGACAGGTAGTAATGAGGGACAAAGAAATGATGGATGAACTTACTAAGTATTTTGCATCAGTCTTCACTGTGGAAGATACTAGCAGTATGCCAGAAATCTGAGAGAGTCAGGGGGCAAAAGTGAAATTAGTTGATATTAATAAGGAGAAGGTGTTTGGGAAGCTGAAAGATCTGAAAGCAAAAACGGAATCTGCACACCAGGATTCTGAAGGAGGTGGCTGAAGAGATTGTGGAGGCACGAGTAATGATCTTCCAAGAATCACTAGACTCTGGAATGGTTCTGGAAGACTGGAAAATTGCAAACATCACTCCACTCTTCAAGAAGGGAGGGAGGCAGAAGAAAGGAAATTCTAGGCCAGTTATACTGACTTCAGTGGTTGGGAAGAAGTTGGAGTCCATTATTAATGGTTAGGTTTTGGTGTACTTGGAGACACATGATAAAATATGCCAAAGTCAGTATGGTTTTCCGAAGGGGAAATCTTGTCTGACAAATTTACTGGAATTCTTCAAGGAAATAACAAGCAGGATAGACAAAGAAGAGTCTGCAGATGTTGTGTATTTGGATGTTCAGAAGGGCTTTGACAGGTTGCCACACATGAAGCTGCTTAATAAGACTAAAGAAGAATCTATGGCATTACAGGAAATATACAAGCATGGATAGAAGATTGGCTGACTAGCAGGAGGCAAAGAGTGGAAATAAAGGGGGCTTTTTCTGCTTGGTTGCTGGTGACTGGTAATATTCCACAGAGGTCAGTGTTGGAACCTCTTCTTTTCATGTTATATGTCAATAATTTGAATGAGAAAATTGATTGCCTTGTGGCCAAGTTTGCGGGTGATACGAATATAGGTGGAGGGGCAGTTAGTATTGAGGAAGTAGGGAGTCTGCATAATGACTTAGACAGATTGGAATAAGGAAACCCTGAATACAGCCAGATACTGAGGACTTTTATTACTGCCCTAAACGTTAGCAGAGTAATGGGTAGCAGAGAGATAGTACATAAATAAATCCCTGAGAAAAGCCACCCAGACCCATTGGTGGTGCTGTGAAGAGACAGACAAATGATAAAGAAAGTTCATAATCTGTTGCTTTGACTATTCTCCAAGAATATGTTGCACTTTACAGGAAATGGAGAAAAAATCATTAAGCTCTCAGTTTCTTATTGAGTTGGAACATAAATTACAAGAAAAATCACTGATAATGATTTAAGCATGAATTTCAAGATCAGTCACTACCACAATGCTCCACTTAGTCATAATCTTCCAGTGCTGATTAAAGGATAAATGGTAGTTTGTTTTGTGGTGTGGGTTTTGGTTTAATCAACAGAAAACTGAACTCAGTGACCTCCTTCAGCCAGATGTGCCAGTATTGATTTCTTGCAAAATACTAGTGATTCTGTCAGGACTGTCAGGAGCTGACAGGACAGCAGAAAAGGACACTGACTGGGCAGTCTACCATCATCTTCAGAAGTTTTCTGATGACTCTGCCATAGTTGGATGCATCAGCAAGGGAGATGAGGCTGAGTACAGGGCTACGGTAGGAAACTTTGTCACATGGTGTGAGCAGAATTATCTGCAGCTTAATGTGAAAAAGACTAAGGAGCTGCTGGTAGACCTGAGGAGAGTTAAGGTACCGGTGACCCCTGTTTCCATCCAGGGGGTCAGTATGGACATGGTGGAGGGTTACAAATACCTGGGGATACGAATTGACAATAAACTGGACTAGTCAAAGAACACTGAGGCTGTTTACAAGAAGGGTCAGAGCTGTCTCTATTTCCTGAGGAGACTGAGGTCCTTTAACATCTGCCGGATGATGCTGAGGATGTTCTACGAGTCTGTGGTAGCCAATGAGATCATGTTTGCTGTTGTGTGCTGGGGCAGCAGGCTGAGGGTAGCAGACACCAACAGAATCAACAAACTCATTCGTAAGGCCAGTGATGTTGTAGGGATGGAACTGGACTCTCTCACGGTGGTGTCTGAAAAGAGGATGCTGTCTAAGTTGCATGCCATCTTGGTCAATGTCTCCCATCCACTACATAATGTACTGGTTGGGCACAGGAGTACATTCAGCCAGAGACTCATTCCACTGAGATGCAGCACCGAGCGTCATAGGAAGTCATTCCTGCCTGTGGCCATCAAACTTTACAACTCCTCCCTTGGAGGGTCAGACACCCTGAGCCAATAGGCTGGTTTTGGACATTTCATAATTTACTGGCATAATTTACATATTACTATTTAACTATTTATGGTTCTATTACTATTTATTATTTATGGAGCAACTGTAACGAAAACCAATTTCCCCCAGGATTAATAAAGTATGACTATGAATATGGCAAGACTTGTATGTGTCCAGGATAAAGAAATGGACAGGAAATATCACAGCAGACATTACCCACTCTGCAACCCTGCTTTTCAAAAAGCTCTCTTCTGGAAAGCTCTAAAGGGCTATTAAAACAAAAAACTTCATGCCATCTTAGAAGGTTTTCCCACCTTAAAAGGCAGTTAATCTGATCAACCATTCTGGATTGGCCTCCACCCCTCCCCTTCATCTATTACACCAGTCACTGCACTGTAAACATTTTAAACCACTTTTTAAAAATGCTGTTTATATTGTAAATACATGCTGGTAATTAAGCACTTACACACATTTTATTCCACATCTGTACTTCTATATTTTTATATAATTCTTCAACATGTATAATTGTTGAATGTTCCCTTTACTGCATCTTGTGCCGTCACACCACAGCACATTCTGAATACATAAATGGTGAACAAAGTTGATCCTTGATTCCACCAGAGTATGTTTAACATAACTGATAGATAGTATACTGACCTCTAGAAATGTAGTCTTATTTCCATTCAATCATTAGGATTGAGTTATTTGAATTCTAGATGGAAACAACAAAAGAACTGAAGATGCTGGAAATACGAAAGCAAAGAAATTGTTGCACCAGTTCACTAAGTCAGGTAGTTTTGATAAAGGAGACTCAATTTTGAAATCTGGTTCTATTTCATCCTCCATATAATCACAATCACATTTAATATCATTGACATATGCCATGAAATTTATTGCTTTATGGCAGCAGTACAGCACAACAAAATACTATAAATTACTATGGATATAATTATAAACATAATTTAAATAAGTAAAAAGAGAGGAAAATTAGTGAGGGAGTGTTCATGGGTTGGTTCACTGTCCATTCAGAAATCTGATGGTGGAGGGGAATGAGCTGTACCTCAGGCTCCTGTATCTCCTCTCTGATGGTTGGAATAAAAAAACAGAACATTTCCCGGGGTCCTTAATAATGGATGCTGTCTTTTTGAGGGACCGCCTTCTGCAGGTGGCCTTGATGCTGGGGAGGCTAGTGCCGACGATGGAGTTGACAGAGCTTGCAACTTTCTGCAGCTTTTCCTGTTCCTGTGCAGTGGCCACAGAGGCTGAGAGTTTCCAACGTTTACTGATTTCTTTTCTAAACACTTTCCTCATGGTGCTTTTAGCGCCTTTATTTCCTGCGGAGCGTGAAGAAAGCTCACCTCTGTCCCAGGATACTGACGGACTTTTACCGCTGTACCATTGAGAGCATACTCACCAACTGCATCTCAGTGTGGTATGGCAATTGCCCCGTATCGGACCACAAAGCACTCCAGCGGGTGGTGAAAACTGCCCAGAGGATTATCGGCACCCAGTTGCCCACCATTGAGAACATCTACTGTAAACACTGCCTGGACAGGGCGAAAAGCATTATCAGGGATGCATCTCACCCTAACCATGGACTTTTTACTCTCCTCCCATCCGGTAGGTGCTACAGAAGCCTCCGTTCCCACACCAGCAGGCACAGGAAGAGCTTCTTCCCTGAGGCTGTGACACTGCTGAATCTCTCATCACAGCGCTAAGCAGTATTGCATCTGTATTGTACTGTCTTAGTACTTTTATATTTGTGTGCTGTAGCACTTCCTTTATTCACAGTTATTTTGTAAATAACACTATTCTTTGCATTTCTGGTCAGATGGTAAATGCATTTCAGTGGCTTTGTATCTGTACTTGGTACAATGACAATAAAGTTGAATCTAATCTAATCTAATCTAAAATTAAAACTAGTTCAAGGTAAAATATTCTGACTTCCTCTCTAAGTTAATGCCACGCCAGTTTAGCGTGTTATTTAGTGGCACAGCACGGATTAGGCCCTACTGGCCTTTTGAGCCATGCTGCCCCAGCAATCCCACAATCCCATTAACCCTGACTTACTCACCGGAAAATTTACGTTGACCCAATAACCTACCCGGTACATCTTTGGACTGTAGGAGGAAACCGGAGCACCAGAGGGCAACCCTCACATTCCACGGCGAGGATATACAGAGGCTCCTTACGGAACGGTGACGGAATCCAACTCCGAACTTTGCAACACCCCGAACTGTAATGGCGGCGCACTAACCGCTATGGTACCTTGAGTGGCCACTGATATTGATGTGTGAACCGCAGTCTCAGGTGGATGGAGCGGATTGATGGGTAGATTGTAAGTGGTTCATCTCTTCTGCCGCTGGTACAGGGGCTCTGCTGCTTGCAGGGGGTATTGTAGCTCTCAATAGTATCCTGAATGCTAATTCTTTGCTTTCTCAATGGTCATGGAGTAAAGTTGTAGAGTCACAGAGGGAAGTAGCATGAAAACAGGCCACACACACACACACACACACACACACACACACAATGCTGGAGGAACTCAGCAGGTCAGGCAGCATCTATGCAAATGAAGAAAAAGAAAATTGAACGTTTCAGGCCAAGACCCTTCTTCAGGACTGAGGAAGGGTGTCGGCACAAAACATTGACAAAACATTTACGAAACACTGACTCGTTCAAGGTGACAGGAAGGTGACAGTACCTGAGATAACCACATTTTACAAAAGTGGTGTGCAGAATAGCGTCTTTGAATGCACAGCACCTCGAATCTTGAAGTGAATAGGCTACAGCAGCAGAAGACATTGAATACACACTCATTAGATGCTTCCTATACCTAATCAGGTGGCTACTGGGTGTTTATCAACCCTCTTAGTTCACGTTTGTGTCAGTGACCATCTAATTTATTGGCACTGGCTTGATACATTGCATTATCAAGACAATTAACACACATTAAATATGAATACTAATCAGGATTATAAGAAGTACAGTCGAAGTTTTAGGCCGAAATTGTGCTTTTTTCCACAGATGCTGCCTGGCCTGCTGAGTTCCTCCAGCATTTTGTGTATGTTGCTCAGATGTCCAGCATCTGCAGACTTTCTCTTGTTAGATGACAGGTGAAACGGGGAGAGGGGGAGGGGGCGGAGTAAAGAGTCGGGACGTTGACTGGTGAAAGAGATAAAGGTTAAAGGAGGAGGAATTTGATAGGAGAGGAAAGAAGACCTTGGAAGAAAGGGAAGGGGAGGAGCACCAGAGGGGGTGATGGGCAGGTAATTAAAAAAGTGAGAGAGGGTAACGGGAATGGGGAAAGATGCTGAAGGCTGGATCTGTGGCATTCAAGTCTGGCAACCCAGGCCTGCACCAGAAAACCAGATATGATTTGCGGAGGGCTATTTCAAGGGTGAAGAGACAATTTTGAACGAGATTGGAGGTGATATCAGATGCATGGAAACTCTGGCAGGGGCTGCAAGACACTACTTCCTACAAAGTGAAACCCAATAGCATGAATGGCAGCGATGGGTACAGGGTTTTTTTTTATAGAATATGACGAATAAACAGAAATAGGATACTAGGATGGTCAAAGATGGGAGAGTGAAGTGTAGATTTGTGTGTGTGTGTGTGTGTGTGTGTGTGTGTGTGTGTTTGTGTGTGTGTGTGAGATTGGGTGAAGGGATTTAGAATGTATGTCTAGTGCACATTCTGGAGCAGAGGGTGGCGGTAATGCACCATTAAGCTGGATGCCAACTGCTGTAAAACAAGATACAGACAGACAGACAGAATGGCAGTGATGCTTCACTACCAGATGAACTCAACACCTTCTATGCACGCTTTGGAAGGGAGAATATAACTACAGCTGTGAAGATCCCTGCTGCACCTGATGACCCTGTGATCTCTGTCTCAGAGGCCAATGTTAGGCTGTCTTTAAAGAGAGTGAACCCTCGCAAGGCAGAAGGTCCCAATGGAGTACCTGGTAAGGCTTCGAAAACCTGTACCAACCAACTAGCGGGAGTATTCAAGGATATTTTCAACCTCTCACTGCTACAGGCAGAAGTTCCCACTTGCTTCAAAAAGGCAACAATTATACCAGTGCCTAAGAAGAATAATGTGAGCTGTGTTAATGACTATTGCCCGGTAGCACTCACATCGACAGTTCTGAAATGCTTTGAGAGGTTGGTTATGACTAGACTGAACTCCTCTCTCAGCAAGGACCTGGACCCATTGCAATTTGCCTATCGCCACAATAGATCAATGGCAGATGCAATCTCAATGGCTCTCCACACGGCTTTAGATCACCTGGACAATACAGACACCTACATCAGTATGCTGTTCATCAACTATAGCTCAGCATTTAATACCAACATTCCCACAATCCTGATTAAGAAGTCGCAGAACCTGGGCCTCTGTACCTCTCTCTGCAATTGGATCCTCGACTCCCTAACCAGAAGACTACAATCTGTGCTGATCGACGATAACATATCCTGCTCACTGACGATCAACACTAGCACACCTCAAGGGTGTGTGCTTAGCCCACTGCTCTACTCTCTGTATACCGATGACTGTGTGGCTAGGCATAGCTCAAATACCATCTACAAATTTGTTGATGGTACAACCATTGTTGTTAGAATCCCAGGTGGTGACAAGAGGGTGTACAGGAGTGAGATATGCCAACTAGTGGAATGGTGCTGCAGCAACAACCTGGCACTCAATGTCAGTAAGACAAAAGAGCTGATTGTGGACTTCAGGAAGGGTAAGGCAAAGGAACACATACCAATCCTCATGGAGGAATCAGAAGTGGAGAGAGTGAGCAGCTTCAAGTTCCTGAGTGTCAAGATCTGTGAGAATCTAACCTGGTCCCAACATATTGATGTAGTCATAAAGAAGGCAAGACAGCGGCTATACTTTATTAGGAGTTTGAAGAGCTTTCGCATGTCAACAAATACACTCAAAAACTTCTATAGTTGTACTGTGGAGAGCATTCTGACAGGCTGGGTCACTGTCTGGTATGGAGAGGCTACTGCACAGGACCGAAAGAAGCTGCAGAGGGTTGTACATCTAGTCAGCTCCATCTTGGGCACTAGCCTACAAAGTACCCAGGACATCCTTAGGGAGCGGTGTCTCAAAAAGGCTGCGTCCATTATTAAGGACCTCCAGCACCCAGGGCATGCCCTTTTCTCACTGTTACCATCAAGTAGGAGATAAAGAAGCCTGAAGGAACACACTCTTCCCCTCTGCCATCCAATTCATGAATGGACATTGAAGATTTGGACCCTATCTCACTTTTCTCAAAATACAGTATTTCTGTTTTGGCATATTTTAAAAAATCTATTCAATATACGTAATCGATTTACTTGTTTATTTATTATTATTTTTATTTTATTTATTATTATTATTTTTTCTCTCTCTGCTAGGTTATGTATTGCATTGAACTGCTGCTGCGACGTTAACAAATTTCATGTCACATGCCAGTGATAACAAACCTGATTCTGGTTCTGATTCTGAAGGGGAACAATTATCAGAAGTTCATGGAATAGATCTTCATGCCATCAGGTTGCAGGCTACCCAGATGGAATATAAGGTATTGTTCCTCCAACCGGACTGTGTCCTCATCGCAGCAATAGAGGAGACCATGGACTGATACACCAGAATGGAAATGGGAAGTAGAATTGAAATGGGTGGCTTCCAGGAGATCCATATTTTCTGGTGGATGGAGCGTAGGTGCTCAGCTAAGCGGTCTCCTAAACTACGTCAGGATACAGTAGATGACCGCAGCTACTGTCGTGTCGCCTCACCTGGAAGGATTGTTTGGCATCCTGCTGTTCTGATTTGGAAGAGTGTTGCAGCTTTAGAATGATGTTTTTTTTTGCAAGCCTGTTAAAAATCAGTATTGCACAGAATATATCACCAGGGATGGTGAGGGAGAAAATTGTCATCTTCAGACAGAAATTACATACGTATCTGAGACAAAATAATTTGGAGAGTAAAATGGAGAAGTGGGATTAACTGTGCTATTTATGGCTGGTACCTTCGTGACAGGCCAAATAGTCTCTTCCCATGGTATAACCACTCTGTGATTTCCTGTGAACCAATGAAATAAAGGCATTGCTAGTTCATAACCTTTGCTAAAATTGGATTAAAAGTGAATAGAGAAATTGTTATTACTCACTCCTTGAACTTGCATTCAGCTTTGTAGGAGGAGATTTCACAGTGAGAGTGCATCAGCGAAGTTAAGTGTTGCAGCTATTGAGAAAATATTCAATTTTTTTATTTACTTACGGATCCTGCACAGAATAGGCCCCTCCGGCCCTTCAAACCACACCACCAGAAACCCCCAGTTTACTCCTAGCCTAATCACAGAACAATTTACAATGACCAACTAAACTACTAACCAGTATGTCTTTGGATTGTGGGAAGACACTGGAGCACCCAGAGGAAATCCATGCATTCTACTGCGAGAAACTCACAGGCAACGCCAGAATTAAACTCCAAGTTCCGACACCCCAACATCTCTGATTAGTATCATAGAGTTGCACTAACTGCTATGTTACCATAGCACCCCATAACATATGGCAGTGGTCAGAGGTATTCAATCAAAGCTGCACTTCTCTACTTAATTCTAAATCTGTAAATAGATTAATGCTGCTTCAAAAATTGTGGCTCCTCTCTGCGCCTTGTGACTCACCAGGTGGCAACCTTGCCATTTATTTAGCATTTGTCTATATTTATATGAGGCTGAGTTGCTAACTTGATGCTCAATCCAGCATGGATGGAAAGCGTGCAAGGAGCTGGCCGGATTTGAAACCTGGACCACTTGTCTGAAAGTCCAGTGCACAGCCGACGGCCTCAAAAAGTAAATATTTTATCTTGAGGATTTTTTCTTTCTCAAAACTTTGTTATTTAGAAGACTCATAGCAAGTTCTGCTATTCATTTCTTACATTCCCCTAATTTTTCCATAACCAATGTTCATTCCAATTAGGGAAAAAGCTGTTCAAATCATCCAGCATTATGCAAAACCCAAAGCATTGCTGAGCATTTGAAAGTTTCAACATCTAAGTGCAATGTTCTGGCTAAGATTTTTACTGCTAATGTTGTAGGATATTCCATTTAGTAGCTTTCTGAAAAAGCAGTGTGTCCTGCTGGTAGAATGTTTCGGTTTCGGCTAAAGATAAGAGGCTATGATGTTCAATGGGAAGACGAAGAAGTCCAAGTTGGGAAGCTCTACAGGAGGAGGGAATTCTCCTGCTTTTGGACAATATGAGCTCCAATGATGAGCACATTTAGACTGGTTTAGTTGCAATGGGTCCTTTTATATTTCCGAAGTTGAGAGAGTGCAACTACCCCAATGCAACATTTTTTCTACTTTAAAAACTCACCTGCACAGCTGTCTTTTGTCATCGTCAGATACAACGGACAAACTATTAATGCTGACTTGCTTATTGTGGTATTCCATCGGTGGAATTCAAACAGCTACATGTTCATTCAGAGGCATGTTCATACCTTCCATTTTAGATCTAGCGTGTTGCATTTCAGTAAAAGCGATGAGGTTCTTTAGAAAAACAATGAGGAGGAATTTGTTCAGCCAGAGGGTGATGAATCTGTGGAATTCAATGCCATTGATGGCTGTGGAGGCAATATCTTTGGATATACTTAAAGTGGAGCTTGACAGATTCTAGATTAGTAGGGGTGTCAAAGGTGACAGGGAGAAGGTTGAGAGTGATGATAAGTTAGCCATGATGGATTGGTGGATCAGACTTGAAGGGCCGAATGGCCCAATTTTGCTCTGATACCTTATGGTCTTATGGTTATTCATTTTCACATGAATCTCCTTCAAGCACAGAAATGAGCAGAGTGGTGAAAGTCTGGGTTTAGTCTTGTTAACACTCCCACTGAGTAAAAAGCCTTCTCTGTCTCCCAGTTCTCAGTTCATGAATGAAGTATCGGCAATTAGATGGCTTAAAGACTGAGTTGAGGCAATAACATTAGATGTGAAAATTAGGTAGAAGGGGATAAAAGAACTAAGTGAAATTGAAGAAAATCACAGGGAAATCTGGGTACAAAGAGATTTTGACTCAGGAACTCCCCAACTTACAGACACACTCTCATCTTGCAATGGTTACTTTTCATCTTTTATTGCTGCTGTTTCACATATTTATATGACCCTTGTTTTATTAAAATAGTGCCAGTAACATTACACTGTCTTACATAAACATTAACCTCACACTCTATGTCAACCTGCCAGTCTTCAGTCATTGACTTGCCGAGAATCGTGCTAATATTATTTTGTGTTGGTATGTGCAGGATCTGGAGCCGGACTCCCTAAGGCAGTCCTATGTTGAGTTCAACACTGACTGGCAACTCCTGTGATGCTGCTGGTGCCAAATTGTCTCAAGTCTCTGCCATTCTTTGGATTAATCAGCTGCGCGAAGAGGAGCATGATGAATGGGGAGCAGCTTGCTCTCTGTATCATTCCCGCATGTCTTGTGTATCACGTAGGCAGCTAGGATGCGATATCAATGGTCAAACCCAACCCACAGAAGGCCTCATGTTTTATTAAAGTAGTGCCAGTAACATTCACATATGAAGGGTCTCGCCCCGAAATGTCGACTGTACTCTTTTCCATAGATGCTACCTGGCCTGCTGAGTTCCTCCACCATTTTGTGTGTGTTACTTGGATTTCCAGCATCTGCAGTTTTCTCTTGCCAGTAAAATTATACTGCCTTACATAAACACCCACCTCGCACTTTCTGTCAATGTTCAGGCTGTGCCACTCAGGGACTTGTGCTGAGATTATTTTGTGACTGTATGTGCTGGATTGTAACTATATGTGCTGTGTGTGACTGTATGTACTGTGTTTTGTACCTTGGCCCCAGAGGAACGATGTTTCGTTTCGCTGTATACATGTGTATGGTTGAATGGCAATAAACTTGAACTGGAACATAGATAGAGGAGCTAATTTTGTCATTCTGTAAAATTGTGGAAGTTTAACTACATGACTTGTTTTTGCAATATTTACTTCAATCAAAGAATCATTAAATCACAGAAATGTTACAACACTGTAAGAATGTTATTCAGCCTAGTGAGTACATGCGGTCTATAACAAAAGCAATTCAGCTAGTCCCACTTCCCCATCCTTTCCTCATAGTTCTGCAATTATTGTTCCTTTAAAGTGTTCAGTTCCCTCTTGAATAGTTTAAACTGCCCCCTTTGTCCCACTCCTGGAAATACATTCTGTCTTCCAACCAGTTGCTTCCCGGAAGGATTTTCCGCAGATACTCCTGTTTCGTCCAGCACCTCCATCCGCCAAAAGTGGAATTTCTCAGTGGCCAAACATTTTAATCCCGATTCCCATTCTCGTTCTGGCATGTTGGTCCATGGTCTCCTCTTCTGCCAAGATTGTCCGGTAAACAGTAGCTTTTGTTGACTGCAGATCATGGTCGCTTTTTGGGGAATTTGCTGTTGTTTGATGGGTTGTGGGTGCTGATGCTTTTTGTGGAAATTGGTGGGGGAGGGAGGGGGGAAAGGGCCTTTGGTGTTCTAGCATTTTTCTGTTATTCATTCTTTTGGAGTTCTTGTTTTCTGTGGTGGTCTGTGAAGACTAAAGATTTCAGGTTGCATACTGTACACATTCTCTGATAATAAAATTACGATTGAACTATTGAAGATAGGCCATCTCAGGGTGGAGGAACAACAGCTGATTTTCCATCTGGGTAGCTTCCAACTTGCAATTGCTCCTTCTTGTGAAGAAAAAATTCCCTCCACCTCCCCTCTTTTTCTATTCCCCAGTCTGGCCTTTTACCTCTTCTCACCTGCCTATCACTTCCCTCTGGGTACGCTTCTCCTTCCTTGTCTCATATGGTCCACTCTCTTCTATTGAACTCCTTCTTCTCTAGCCCTTTTTTTTACCTTTGCTATCCAGCTGGCATCACATATCACCTTCTAACTAGCTTCCAACCCCTCTCCCCACCTTTTTATTTTGGCACCTTCCAGCTTCCTTCTCAGTGCTGAAGAAGGGCACGAAATGTCGAGTGTTTATTAATTCCCATTGATGTCGTCTGACCTTCTTCATCTTCTTCTTTGCATTTTAAACAGAGTTATTAGTGTCCAGCAGAGGAGGCTGCTGAGGGAATTGGTGAAAGCAGATATGACAGTACCATTTAAGAGGCTGTTACACACACAAATCTCTCAAGGAGTGGAAGAATATAAACAATGTACAGGCAGAATAGATTTATTTTCATTTGGAATTGTGCTTTATCACAGACATTGTGGGCCAACATGTCCGTTCCTGTGCTGCATTGTTCTTTGTTATGTTTTATTATTGCAATATAGATGGAAATCAGTTCAAAGTTCAAAGAAAATTTATTTTTAAGGTACGTATATGTCATCGTATGTCAACCCTGAGATTCATTTTCTTGCAGGCATTCACAGTAGAGCAAAGAAATGCAATAGGATCAATGATAAACTACACCCAAAGACTGACAACCACTGTGCAAAAGAAGGCAAAGTGTGCAAATTTTTAAAAACTAATAACAATAATAAATATGTAATATTGAGAATGTGAACTGCAGAGCCCTTGAAGGTGAGTCGATGGGTTGTAGAGTCAGCTCAGTGTTAGACTGGTTCAGGAGCCTGATAGTTGAAGGGTAATAACTGCTCCTGAATCTTGCGGTGTGGGACCTAAGGCTCTGCATCTCCTTCCCCGCGGCAGCAGTGAAAAGGGGCATGGCTTGGATGATGGGTCTCCTTGATGGATGCACGCTTTGTGGATGTGCTCAATGGTGGGGAGCGCTTTGCCTGTGACGGACTGGGCTACATCCACCACCATTGACTCATTGGGACTATTCCAGCTTCAGACATCAATGACATTCACCCCTTAGTATTTCTGCGCAGCCCTACCACAGATTCTCTCGCATACACCCATAACTTCCCTTTGATTCTTTTTGCCACCTTAACCTACACTGAGGGACATATTGCTGTTCCCATTTAACCTACCAGCCAATAGTTTGGGTGTGGGCAGAAGCCAGAGTGCCCAGCAGAAATATGTGTGGTCATGGGGAAAATGTGGAAACTCAGCATGATCAGTAACTGAGATCAGAAATGAAACCAAGTCCCTGGAGATGTGAGATTGTAGCATTAGCCGATAAGCCAGTGTGCTTCACAAACCACCAAAGCTCTCTGTTCCTGTATTGTTTTTTTTAATACTGGCTTTTTTTATGTTAAATTTTACCAGTCAGTTGTTTACTCATTTCACCAGTTCTGTGTCCCCTTGCACTGCCCTCTTCCCGGTTCATCATGTTTACTTGCAGAAAACATGCCGTGTCCACACAAAGATCAAACATTAAGGTCGCTGGATAGCAATTTTTTTCAAAAATGTTGCTTCTTCAGAATTCTTTTTTGTTTAGGATAGACTGCTTGACGCCGAACACAAATATAATTTCTGACTACTTGCATTGTGTAGGAATTTGCAGAAACAAGATTTTAACTTTTATTGAATATACATGCTTAATTGAATAATGGTGCTGATGTTTTGCAAAAGTTCAACTAAGCTAAACATGTTTTGTTAATGATTTTCATTCTTACTCAGTGTCTGAGGTTTATTGCTTAAGTATCCAACAATAATATCACAGCAGTGATGTATTCCAGTTGTCCTGACAGCATTTCTCCATGACTGCGAAGTCCGGTGAAACCTTTCACCATGCTTGTTATTCACAGCGCTGAGATTTGCAGGGAAGTAGTCTAAATGGGAATGCAGAAAATGAATCTTCAGTGACATGTTGTACTTCATGGTTTCGTACACTTGAAGCATACTGTCAACCAACTGAACGTAGTTTGGTACTCTGTAGTTGCAAGAAAAATTGGAGTAAGGGGAATTATGAAGCTATCAGGCAGGAACTTGGAAGCTTAAGTTGGGAACAGATGTCCTCAGGGAAAGGTAAGAAAGAAATGTGGCAAATGTTCAGGGGATATTTGTGTGGAGTTCTGCATAGGTACATTCCAATGAGACAGGGAAGTTATGGTTGGTACAGGAACTGTGGTGTACAAAGGCTGTAGTAAATCTAGTCAAGAAGAAAAGAAAAGCTTACAAAAGGTTCAGAGAGCTAGGTAATGTTAGACATTTAAAAGATTATAAGGCTAACAGGAAGGAGCTTAAGAAGGAAATTAGGAGAGCCAGAAGGGACCATGAGAAGGTCTTGGCAGGCAGGATTAAGGAAAGCCCCAAGGCATTCTACAAGTATGTGAAGAGCAAAAGGATAAGATATGAAAGAATAGGACCTATCAAGTGTGACAGTGGGAAAGTGTGTATGGAACCAGAGGAAATGGCAGAGGTACTTGATGAATACTTTACTTCAGTATTCACTATGGAAAAGAATCTTGGTGATTGTAGTGATGACTTGCAGCGGACTGAAAAGCTTGAACATGTAGATATTAAGAAAGAAAGAGGATGTGCTGGAGCTTTTAGAAAGCATCAAGTTGGATAAGTCGCCGAGACTGGATGAGATGTACCCCAGGCTGCTGTAGGAGGCGAGGGAGGAGATTGCTGAGCCTCTGGCGATGATCTTTGCATCATCAATGGGGACAGGAGAGGTTCCAGTGGATTGGAGGGTTGCAGATGTTGTTCCATTATTCAAGAAGGGGTGTAGAGATAGCCCTGGAAATTATCGACCAGTGAGTCTTACTTCAGTGGTTGGTAAGTTAATAGAGAAGATCCTGAGAAGCAGGATTTATGATCATTTGGGAGGTATAATATGATTAGGAATAGACAGCATGGCTTTGTCAAGGGCAGGTCGTGGCTTATGAGCCTGATTGAATTCTTTGAGGATGTGACTAAATACATTGATGAAGTTAGAGCAGTAGATGTCGTGTATATGGATTTCAGCAAAACATTTGATAAGGTACCCCATGCAAGGGTCCCTGAGAAAGTAAGGAGGCATGGGTTCCAAGGGGACATTGCTTTGTGGATCCAGAACTGGTTTGCCCACAGAAGGCAAAGAGTGGTTGTAGACGGGTCATATTCTGCATGGAGGTCGGTGCCTCAGAGATCTGTTCTGGGACCCTTACTCTTCATGATTTTTCTAAATGACCTGGATGAGGAAGTGGAGGGATGGGTTAGTAAGTTTGCTGATGACACAATGGTTGGGGGTGTTGTGGATAGTGTGGAGGGCTGTCAGAGGTTACAGCGGGACATTGATAGGATGCAAAACTGGGCTGAGAAGTAGCAGATGGAGTTTAACACAGATAAGTGTGAATTGGTTCATTTTGGTAGGTCAAGTATGATGGCAGAATATAGTATTTATCGTAAGACTCTTGGCAGTGTGGAGAATCAGAGGGATCTTGGGGTCCGAGTCCATTGGCCGCTCAAAGCAGCCGCGCAGGTTGACTCTGTGGTTAAGAAGGCATACGGTGTATTGGCCGTCATCAATCGTGGTATTGAATTTAGGAGCCGAGAGGTATTGTTGCAGCTATATAGGACCCTGGTCAGACCCCACTTGGAGTACTGTGCTCAGTTCTGGTCGCCTCACTACAGGAAGGATGTGGAAACCACAGCAAGGGTGCAGAGGAGATTTACGAGGATTTTGCCTGGATTGGGGAGCATTCCTTATGAAAACAGGTTGAGTGAACTCAGCCTTTTCTCTTTGGAGCGACAGAGGATGAGAGGTGACCTGATAGAGGTGTATAAGGTGATGAGAGGCATTGATCGTGTGGATAGTCAGAGGCATTTTCCCAGGGCTGAAATGGCTGCCACAAGAGGGCACAGGTTTTAGGTGCTTGGGAGTAGGTACAGAGCAGATGTCGGGGTAAGTTTTTTACACAGAGTGGTGAGTGTGTGGAATGGGCTGCCGGCAACGGTGGTGGAGGCAGATATGATAGGGTCTTTTAAGTAACTTTTGGATAGGTATATGGAGCTTAGTAAAATAGAGGGCTATAGGTAAGCTTAGTAATTTCTAAGGTAGGGACATGTTCAGCACAAATTTGTGGGCAGAAGGGCCTGTATTGTGCTGTAGGTTTTCTATGTTTCTATGTTTTAAAATTTTCAACAACATCCTTGAATGCCTCCGTGCCATTTTCTCCAATCCCTCTAGAAACTCTTTGAATTGCCTATAATTGATGACCTGCTTGACCTGTGGATCAACAAAAATGCCTTCCTCAATCTTGACATCAATTATTGGGAAACATCTGTCTCAAATGTCGAAATCCTTCATGCAAGATTTTGTGCCTGGGACAGCAGATCCCATCCTTGCAGTCTTAAACCCAATAGTTCTGCTTTTGCCTTTGACAAACCCAAGTCTCTGACCAGGTGATTTAGCTTAGTTTGAGTTATCAGATGAGGCTCACTCGACATAAAGGATTCAAAATCTCTATCAGTATCAGTGTCGTTTTCCATTCCTGGCTTGTGCATCATAGCATCTTCGCCTACCTCCCCTAGACTCCATGTCTCTGGTGGCTTTGGTATGGGAAGACTATTGTCATGCGGCACAGGTCTCATGGCTGAAGGGAGATTGAAGCCTTCAATGGATTTCTTGGTTTCAGCAGAGAAACCAGGCACATTAGTCAGACAGAAGAAGCAGTCTGTCACACGTTCCTTCTGCTCTCACTATATCATCGGGACAGCGAAAGGCATTGACTTCCGTGTGCCTCTGACCCAAGATTTAAGATCGACAGCACATGTTGCACACAAATGTGGGAGCCCAGGCTTTGTCTTGGTCGCCAATTTCACACCCAAATTAGAGCTCATAGGCTTTCTTAATAAGAGGAGTCATGTTCCATCATTGAGATTTAAACATACATTTGACACAAATATAATAGAAAGTATCGTGGCTGTTACAACATTAGTGAGATATTTTTCTGTCACGAGTACTCCTGAGAATAGAATTAGTTTATTATATTGAGTACACACAATATGCTACGCACGTAGAGCATGCACATCAACGTGATCACAAACTGATATACGTATAAACGCAATGCATAGAACGGTGTGTGTGTGATGCTTTTATAGCCTTTGCAAAACCTGTCCTGCTGTGCAGCATCTGCCCTGCCAAAGCATACCTGGACAAGAGAGAAAACTTTCCATCTTACATTGTGGGCAACAGTTTAATTGACTTGAATTATGAATTGTAATAACAAATGTCCGTGATTTAAAAAAAAGCTCTGTGGTTGGGAAATTTCATGGAGATTTTCATAATCATCAGCCCAAAATCTACAAGATACACCCAAAAGTATTCAGGAAGCGAACTCCTTGCCCATTGATAATATACAGTACAGTTAAAAAAGTGTGGTGAGATAAAGATCTGCCTCTACCAAAGGAGATGTAAGACACTCCTTCCCTCCACTCGTCTGCAGGTCACTTTTGGGCAAGGTGTAGCACTTGCTTAGCCCCCCCGATCAGGGTTATGTGAAGCAATGAGAGCAGGTGCTATATGGTCATGTGAGCAGCTGGTCCATATCACAAGTCCTGGTTATGTGACCACTGACACCAGGCAGACAATCTCTGAAGAGTATTGATCATAGCAACACACATCAAAGTTGCTGGTGAACGCAGCAGGTCGGGCAGCATCTCTAGGAAGAGGTACAGTCGACGTTTCAGGCCGAGACCCTTCGTCAGGACTAACTGAAGGAAGAGTTAGTAAGAGATTTGAAAGTATTGATCATAGCTGAGATCACCCATCTTGTAAAGATACTGCCCAGATGAAGGCAATGGCAAACCATTTCTGTAGAAAAATTTGCCATGAACAATCATGATCAAATTCCTTGATCGCTCATGTCATACAACACTGCACATAACAATGATAATGATGACATACAAAAGTATTAGGTGTGTTGGCATGACATGCATCAACAAACAACAGTGTTCAACATTCAACAATAACAAAGGTTTGTTTAAAAAGTTTAAAAGTTAAAGTAGAGATATGGGATAAAATGTGCAGAAACTCATAAATACCAGCATGTATTTACAAAGCAAGCAGTATTATAAGAAGTGGTTTAAAATGTTTACAGTGTAGTGCAGCAAATATGTTAATAGATAGAAGGGTGGGGCAATCTAGAATTATTGAGTAAATTAACTGACTGGGGGAAGAAAGTTTTAAGAAGGGGTGATATTTTAGTTCCAAAAGCCCTGTAGCCACTTTACAGAAGAACCCTTTTGGAAAAGGCAGTTTGCAGGGTGGGTAGTGTCCGCAATAATTTTTCCTGCTCTGAATCTTTGTCCTGCACACATACAAGTCCTGCAGTGATGGTAGACACGGGTCGTTAACTTATATTAGAAAATAATGGAGTAACTCTGTTGCTGTGGGCCGTGGAACTCCACTTCACACTTCCCTTTGGTCGGGAAAACAATGATTCATCGATTCTTGGATTGAAATAACTGCATACAATGGAAATCAGAAATAGAAGCAGACAATGCTGAAGCATTCAGTAAACCATGAGGAGCAAAACACATTCAGCATAAGACGATAAGACATAGGAGCAGCAGTAGGCCAATTCAGAGGCTGGTCCCAAACTCCTCCACTAAAGGAAATATCCTCTCCATGTCCTTTCTATCTAGGCCTTTTAATAGACAATAGATTTCAATGAGATTCCCTACCCCGCCCCGCCCCCCCCCCCCCCCACCATTCTTCTAACTCCAACAAGTACAGGCCCAGAGCCATCAAACTTTCTTCATTCTCAGAATCAATCTCGTAAACTTCCGCTGAACCCTCTCCAATGTCAGTGCATCCTTTGTTAGATAAAGGGAAACAAAACTGCTCAGAGTACTCTGCTGATGATTCACTGGAAAAGTGAGAAACCGAGCTTGCTTCATTTACAGAGAGAGGGAGGATTGGAGAGAAGAGAGGAAGTGTCCGTCATAGGGTGGTAACCAGAAGGTAATGATTTCTTTAAGAAATCCCTAAGGGACTGAAGGGGAAAAAAAGAAATAAAGTGAAATTATTGGGGTTCTTCCTTGGAAACATGGAAACTCCAATCCCCTTGAATGAATTTAACAAGAACATCCCCTCAAAAGTAATCAGTAAACACCAAGACCTGGGCCTCATACCCTTTGTGCAATTGGATCCTGGATTTCCTCACTTGTAGACTCCAGACAGTTCAGATCATCAAAAACATCTCCTCCACAATCCCTTCTAGCACAGGAGCACTGCAGGGATGTGTACTTAGCCCCCTGCTCTACTCACTTTATAACCATGACTGTGTGGCTAAGCACAGCTTCAACACCGCATACAAGTTCGCTGATGCCACCACTGTTGTGGACTGTATCGAAGGTCGTGATGAATCAGCATACAGGAGGGAGATTTAAAAATTGGCTGAGTGCTGTAATAACAACAACCTCTCACTCAATGTCAATAAGACCAAAGAACTGATTGTGGACTTCAGGAGAGGGAAACCGGAGGTCTTTGAGCCAGTAATCATTGGAGGATCAGAGGTGCTGAGGTGTCACTATTTCAGATGATCTGTCCTAGACATATCAGATAAATATATTGTGAAGAAACCATGACAGCACCTTTACCTCCCCAGGACCCTGCAGAGATTTAATATGTCAACAAAATCCTTGACAAACTTCAGTAGATGTGTAGTGGAAAGTGTGCTGACTGGCTGGTATGGAAACACCAATGCCTTTTAGTGGAAAATCCTACAAAAAGTAGTGGATTCAGCCCAGTACATCACAGGTAAGGACCTCCCAACCATTGAGCACTTCTATGTGAAGCGTTGCTGTAGAAAAGCAATATTAATCATCATCACCACCCTGGCCATACTCTTTTCTCACTGCTGTCATCAGGTAGAAGGTATAGGTGCCTCACGTCTTGGACCACCAGATTCAAGAACAGTTACTACCCTTCAACCATCAGGCCCTCAAACAAAAAGGGATAACTACCCTCATTCTACTTCTGTTGTTTCCACAACCGATGGTCTCACTTTAGGGACTCTTTTATCTTGTTATTTCATGCTCATTATTTATGGCTATTTATTTATATTTGCATTTGTACAGTTTGTTGTTCATTGATCCTGTTTACAGTTACCATTCTATAGATTAGCTAAGTATGCCTACAGAAAAAGAATCTCAGGATTGTATATGGTGACATGTATGTACCTTATAATAAATTTACTTTGAACTTTGGAAAATCCTACAAAAAGTAGTGGATACAGACCAGTCCATCACAGGTAAAATCCTCCCCACCAATGAGCACATCTACCCAGAGCATTGTTACAGGAAAGCAGCATTGATCACCAAGGAACATCCAATATCCAAGTCATGCTCTCTTCTCACTGCTGCCATCAGGAAGAAAGTACAGGAGCCTTCGGACCCACACCACTGCGTTAAGGAATAGTTATTCCTCCTCAGCCATCAGGCTCTTGAACCAGAGGCGATAACTTCATTTAACTTCACTTGCCCTATCATTGAAATGTTTCCATAACCAATGGACTCACTTTCAAGGACGCTTCCTCTCATGTTCTCAATATTTATTGCTTATTTATTTATTTTATTTTATCTATTTCTTTTTATATTTGTGCAGTTTTTTGTCTTTTGCACACTGGCTGTCCACCCTGTTGGTGAGGTTTTTCATTGATTTTATTCTGGTTATTGGTTTTATTCAGTATGCCCACCTGAAAATGAATCTCAGAGTTGCATATAGTGACATAGATGCACTTTGATAACACATTGACTTTGAATTTTGAACTTTAAGCTTCTGTAATGGGGTTTAGGATTACGGGAAAGGATTGAGAACTGGGTTGAGAAAACAAATCTTCTGCCATGATTGAATGATGGAGCAGACTTGATGGGTCAAATAGTCTAATTCCGCTCCAATATCTTGTGGTCTATAATTATGAAATATGGCAGAGGAACTCAGCAGCATCTATGGAAGGGTATAAACAGTCGATGTTTCAGGCCGACACCCTACACCAGGTTAGGAGAGGAAGAGGGAGGAAGGCAGTATAAGAAGATGGTAGGATGAGAAGGATTACAAGCTGCTGAGCTCCTTCAGTATTTTGTGTGTACTGCATTGGGTCTGCAAATCCCTTGTGCTTAAGTATAGTCACATCTGTGGAGAAGGAGAGATGAAGAGAGTGTTGATTTGAAATAACCCTCAAAACATGTTGGAGAAAAATATATCTATGTAGGGAAATGAACAGTCAACATTTCAGACACTTCATCAGGACTGGAAAGAAAGATGGCAGAAACCAGAATAAAAAAGTGGGGGCAGGGAGAGGAGCACAAGCTGGGATATGATTGGTGAATCCAGTTGAGAGGGGGAAGGCAGGAGGACGAGGAAGAGGGGAAGAGGGGAAGCTGGAATGATGTGCGAAGCTGGGAGTTGCTCAGTGGAACATGGAATAAAGGGAAGGAGGTAAGGACCAGTGGAAGGAAGGTGTGGGTGAAGGGCAGGTCATGAGGGTGGAGAAGGGGGAAAGACAGGGAGGTAATGGGGCAAGAGGGAAAAGGGAAAACACAGGGTGGGGAATGTAGGAGGAAACAGAGCACCTGTAGGAAACCCACATGATATTGGGGAGAATGTAGATACAGTACAAACTCCTTACAGACAGCAGTGGGATTGAACCCCAATTGCTGATGCTGTATACTTTTGTGCTAATCACTATGCTACTGTGCCACCGATTCTGCTTGCTGCCACTGAAGTAAACTCCTAGCCACGCTACCATTGCCTTTGAGTATCAAAACTTTTAAAAGTAGAAACCCAATTTAAATCATTGTCCTCAGCTACTAAACAGCTTCCTCCCACAGGCAGTCAGACTGCTAAATAGCTGCTCCAACTGACTCTGCTTTGGACACTTTTAACTTGCACTGGACACTTATAACTTGATTTTAACTGACGTGTGGCTGTTGTGTTTTACTATTTATTGTTATGTTTATTATTTAGTGTTGCGTTTGTTATGTTATGATTGCACTGCTCCTGAGAAATGCTGTCTCATTCTGCCCTGCAGAGCTGATGTACGGTTAGAATGACAATAAAGTTTTTTGAATCTTGAATCTTGAACTCTGTTAGGACATAGCACAACAGAGCACAGGTCATTACCATTTCTTTGGCAAACAAGAGAAAATCTGCAGATGCTGGAAATCCAGAGCAACACACACAAAATGCTAGAGAAACTCAGCAGGCCAGGCAGCATCTGGGGAAAGAACACAGTCGACATTTCAGGCCAAAACCCTTCAGCAGGACGTACGGTTGACATTTCAGGCCGAACCCCTTCAGGGGGACTCATCAATCACAAAGAAGAGAAAGTCTGCAGATGCTGGAAATCTGAACAACGCACACAAAATGCTGGAGGAACCCAACAGGCCAGGCAACATCTAGGGAAAGAGTGGCAATCACAAAGAAGAGAAAGTCTGCAGATGCTGGAAATCCGAGCAACACACACAGGAGTATTGGCCTGAAAGGTCAACTGTTTATCTTCTCCATAGATGTTGTCTGACCTGCTGAATTCCTCCAGCATCTTGTGTGTGTATCTCTGGATTTCTAGCATCTGCAGAGCATCTTGTGTTTACAATAAGCCTTCTTTACCACCTCCTTTACCAGCCTATCTAACAATACGTCCACTTTCAGTAGGGGTATGGATTTGTACTCCAAGATCCCTCTGTACATTAATGCCAAAAAGGTCCTGCCATGGTCCATATATCTTCCCCATATTTTTGACCACACAAAGTGCAGCTCCTCATACTTGCCTGAGTTAAACTCCATCTGTCATTTTTTTAACCAAAAACGTAACTGATCTGCATACATTGGCCACCTTATTAAGTACTTCCTGCATCTAATAAAGTGGTCACTGAGTGTATGTTTGTGATATTCTACTGCTGTAGCCCGTCCACCTCAGTGTTTGATGTGTTGTGCATTCAGAAATGTTCTTCTGCACACCACTGTTGTAACACATGGTTACGTGAGTTACTGTCACCTTCCTGTCAGCTTGAACCAGTCTGCCCATAGTTCACTGACCTCTCTCATTATTAACAAGCCATTTCCACCCACAGAACTGCCACTCACTGGATGCTTTTGTATACATAGTTGAATCCTAAGTCAATCCTGCATTTCTTAAAATCCATATTTTCATGCACCAAAAAAACTCAGTGGTTCAGGCAGTATCTATGGAGGGAAAAAGACATTTCCCTCCACAGCTGTTTCCTGACCTGCTGAGTCCCTCAAGCTTCTAGTTGCTGCTTCCAGATTCAAACATCTGCAGTCACTTATGTCTGCAGTTTAATTCTTATGATTGTTACTTACTCATTACTCATTGGCCACAACTCATCTTTCTTTAGCTCTTAATGTAATACAAAATCACATAGGACTTCATGTACACAAACAGAAGCAAATATGCTTATACTTATACTTTATACTTTACTGTCGCCAAACAATTGATACTAGAACGTATAATCATCACAGCAATATTTGATTCTGCGCTTCCCGATCCCTGGAGTACAAATCGATAGTAAATATTAAAAATTTAAATTATAAATCATAAATAGAAAATAGAAAATGGAAAGTAAGGTGGTGAAAAAAAACAAGAGGCAGGTCCAGATATTTGGAGGGTACAGACCAGATCCGTGTCAGCATAATGGTGTCACTGAGTGGCCACTTTATTAGGCCTGCTCCTCGATGCAAATATCTAATCAGTCAATCATGTGGCAGCAACTCAATACATAAAAGCTTCAGGACTTGGTCAAGGGGTTCAGTCGTTGTTCAGTCCAAACATCAGAATGGGGAAGAAATGTGATTTAAGTGAGTTTGACTGTTCAATGGTGCCAGACGGGGTGGTTTGAGTATCTCAGAAGCTGCTGATCTCCTGGGATTTTCACACACAACAGTCTCTAGATGTTACAGAGAATGGTGTGGAAAGCTAAAGAACATCCAGTGAGTGGCAGTCCTGTGGGTGAAAATGCCTTGCTAACCAGAGTGGTCAGAGGAGAATGGCCAGACTGGTTCAAGCTGCAGGAAGGCGACAGTAACTCAAGTAACTACACATTCCAACGGTAGTGTGCAGAAAAGCATCTCTGAAAGCACAACTTGTTGAATCTTGAAGTGGATAGGTTACAGCAGCAGAACAGCACAAATATACATGAAGTGGCCAGTTTATTCAGTACAGGAGTGGCCACTAAGAGTATAAAGGTTGGTGACCTAAAGCTTGGTCAAAAATGTAGTGTTAGGTAAACAAGAGGTGGGAATTACAGGGCTTATGACCTTGGCATGTGAAGATGTAGCCGAGGCAGTAGAACCTTGCAAGACTCTGAAGAGAGATAAAAGCACTGAGTGTAATTAAATAGGTCCTCCACAGGAACACTTAGTCCATTTATTATGTACACATAAAATCAGGCGGTGTGAATTGTTTTTGGCAAACTTTAAAACATGTTAAAGAATGTGTTACAGTTAGTTTCTGAACATGGAGAACCACATATTGAAGTTGTTTAATAATCAGTGTGCATATTAAACAGCGACACCATTATGCTGAGCTAATACTGAGGAAAGCTGTGTGGCTTACACTGTCATTTCCTTTGGGTTTACTGCTTTGTGAGTGATCTTGAAAAAAATGCTTTGAGAAGAGCCTGCCTTGCTTTAATGTTGCTCAGTCCTAGGTCCAGTCTCGACAACTCGACATCAGCAAGCAGAAGCACTCAGAGGCAATTAGGAAGGTATTAATATGTTATTATTTATTTTAGTTTGATTTGTCTGTTCGTCTTGTTTTTTTTTGCAGAATGCTTTCAATCCAAAGGGGCCTTGCAACATTTTGGGAATTGGACCATCTCCTTCAGAGGGAGCCAATTCTATTTTAGGTCTTAATCTGAAGTTTTTGATTGTGCAGTTAACTTGGCGTAAATGTTACAGTTTCTAGCCTCGGTATTATAATGTGGTTGGAGAAGTAACAAAAAAAAAGAAAAAGGTCCATAAAATGATTCAGAGTATCTCATACAAATTGCTGGAGGAACTTAGCAGAGCGGGTAGCGTCTACGGTGTGGAATAAACAAGTTGACGCTACAGCTCGGTCCAGAATGTTAACTTTTTATTCCTTTCCACAGATGCTGCCTCACCCGCAGAGTTCCTCCAGCATTTTCTATGTGTTACTCTGGATTTCCAGCATCTGCATAATCTCCTGTGTTTAAAATATATCAGTTCTGAATTTCTGACTATTTGGAACAGCTAAAAAGCATTGTTAGCCTACTTTAACGTGCTTTTACATTCTCAACGTGTACTAGTATGCTTTGTGTGAGCACTACGGTTGGAAAATTGCTGAGGTTTTAATGTTCTACCTGAACAAGTGTTGGTCTGCTAAGAAGATAGTACAAGGATGCATTGTTGATTAATGTAATGACACCAAGTAAAGAAAATGTGAGATAAGAAGATGCAGGTTAGTAACGAGGATGCTGGCAAATAACTCGGCCTCTTGCCAGGATATTGTGATGCCATAAAATGCTGAGCTGACACTGGGAAATGAGCAGCCCAAAGTGCTTAAATACCGTAAAAAATTCATCAAAATAAATAATGGTGGTAAAGTTTTACTTTGTTGCATTCACTTTTCAAGCTTCACAGGTAATAGACTGTTTCTAATATAGTCATAGTCATAGTCATAGTCATACTTTATTGATCCCGGAGGAAATTGGTTTTCATTACAGTTGCACCATAAATAATTAAATAGTAATAAAACCATAAATAATTAAACAGTAATATGTAAATTATGCCAGGAAATAAGTCCAGGACCAGCCTATTGGCTCAGGATGTCTGACCCTCCAAGGGAGGAGTTGTAAAGTTTGATGGCCACAGGCAGGAATGACTTCCTATGACGCTCTGTGTTGCATCTTGGAGGAATGAGTCTCTGGCTGAATGTACTCCTGTGCCCACCCAGTACATTATGTAGTGGATGGGAGACATTGTCCAAGATAGCATGCAACTTAGACAGCATCCTCTTTTCAGACACCACCGTGAGAGAGTCCAGTTCCATCCCCACAACATCACTGGCCTTACGAATGAGTTTGTTGATTCTGTTGGTGTCTGCTAACCTCAGCCTGCTGCCCCAGCACACAACAGCAAACATGATCGCACTGGCCACCACAGACTTGTAGAACATCCTCAGCATCGTATGGAAACAATTTGGTGCTCATAAGAAGCAGGTTACTGAAGTGGCAAAGATTTTCAGATCTCTGAGGCGCAGAGGGAACAGTATGCATATCACACTAAAGGGAGTTTGCAGTTCTTGCAATAACGTCAACAGAATGCTATCGCTCATTGCTAGGGCACGTTATGCTTCAAGCATGGCATTGATCAGACTGTATGACAAACTGACCATTTGACAATCTGCTCACTTATGAATGTTGGAGTAGATCATTCAGCCTACCAATCCTCGTCCATCCTTCAATAAGATCGTGACTGATCTAATTAAAACCTCAGCCTCGTACTCCTGTCTACTCATGGTAACCTTTCACACCACCCTCCCCCCACTTTGCCAATGTCAACAATGCCATGAAGATATCAAAAACACACTGATCTTCGAAGAAAGGAATTTCGAGGACTTGTGGCCCTCTGAGGGAAGAATTATTTTGCCCCATTTCTGTCCTAAACGGGCAGCCTACATTTTTTTTAACTACTGACCACCACTGCTAGATTCTTCCACAGGTAGAAACAATGTTTTAAAACATTACAAAAAATATTCATTCAGAAAAGTACATAAAATAATCGGGGGTTCAGAAAGCTATTAACGATTTCAAATTAAAATATAATTACTTATTACGTTTCTACAAAAACAGTCAATACTCTGGGGGGGGCACACTATTCCAGGAATTCCCTCACTGAAACCATGTTCCTTCTTCAAGGACACCTGGGCAACAACATATCCTTGGAAGAGAGGCAGGCAGCAGGCTCGGAAAGAGTCATCGACCACTGCCGCCTGGACGAGACTAACCTGTCCGACCTTCTCCCATAAAACAACCATTTCATTCCCTTTACAAACACGGGAAAATTGGCAGATGCTGGAAATCCAAAGCAACACACACAAAATGCTGGAGGAACTCAGCAGGCCAGGCAACATCTATGGAAAAGAGTACAGTCGATGTTTATGTCAAGAACATTCATCAGGACTGGAGGAAAAGAGATGAGGAATCATAGTTAGACAGTGGGGGGAGGGGAGGAAGAAACACAAGGTGATAGGTGAAACTGGGGTAGGGGGTGGCGGAGGGGGCGGAAGGGTGAAAGAGATACAGGGCTGGAGAAGGGGGAAATTGCAACACGAAACCTTGATTGTTTACTCTTTTCCCGTGAGTTCTGCCTGGTCTGCTGAGTTCCTCTAGCATTTTGTGTGTGTTGATTTCATTTATTTACCTATATTAATAAACTACTTCAAACACTTTAAAATCCTTCTTTTCATAATGAAACCGCTTTGACCATTTTGGATTAAAATGAACTTTTTTTTTGCAACAAACACAAAATATTGGAGGAACTTAGCTGGTCAAGCAACATCTATGGAGAAAAGTAACAGTCGACATTTTGGGCTGTGACTATTATTCCTGATGAAGAGACTGAACACAGATCATCTAGTTTATTCTCCTGCATAGATGCTGTCTGACCTGCTACGTTCCTGTGTGTATGTTGCTCAAGATCTCCAATTTCTGCAGAATCTCTTCCGTTCTTTTTCCATTCTAATTGTTTGTGTTCTTGTAAAGATTATACATAATTTATAAAGTTGTCTTTGACGTATATCCATACAAATATGGTCTCATCAATACCATGTTTGAAGCAAACTTGCCCTAACAGTGAGCGATAACATTCTGTTGACATTATTGCAGTAACTGCATACTCTCTTTAGTGTGATATGCTTACAGTTCCCCCTGCACCTCTGCCCCTTCAAAAATCTGCTTCCTTTTTATTAGGTATGAGTGTCAGAAGTGATGATATTTGCTGACAATTGCACAATGCTCGACGGCAAATGATAACACTAAAGCCCTCCATTGGTTGGGATTGACCACAGATACTGTTTCTTAGCTGTCTATGTGATAGACAAACCAGTATGCAAGCCACAGCAACACAATATGGAGAGCAGGCTCCCCTCTCCATACAGCTGATGAATCCAAAGTAACAGCGGAGACCCATACAGTTTAGCACCAGCGGGGTCGCAGGAGTTGCCATTCAGCGTTGAACTCAACGCCGGACTCCCTTAGAGACTCCAGCTTCTGATTTTTCCCTTGGGGTTTACTTCACAAGCCTTCCTCGTGAGTGAGTATAACTGCAAAACAGTAGAGGATTGAGATCAGAGCTTTTCTTCTCCTCGATGAGCTGCCAATCATGGCTGACGAGCCCCATCTGCCAGAAGTGACTGGTTTTAAGGTGCCAGGAACCCACCTTTGCTCCTTCTCCTATCAGTAGAAATGGTTTTGCTGGGCTTAGTAGCTAAGCTACATGTGAAAGCCAGGAGCTATTTGAGGAGTGTGCCATTGGGAGCACTTAATAGGTAGTGGGCGCTTATCCCCATTACCCTGTCCCCACTGCTATGACAACCTTAAGGAAATGATAGGTGATACACATCAACAATTAGAGGCAAATGTGTTTGTGGACCATAGGTGGAGGAGCATGCCACAAAACTGCAGGCAAAAACTGTTTCTGACCACGTACTCTTGACATGCGATATTATTAACATTAACAAGCCCCCAGTTTCCGCACAGTTAAGGTCACAATTGACCATGTATCAGCCACATCAATGCTTTGGCACAAGAGCAGCTCAGAAGCTGAGTATGGGAAGTGAGTGATCCACCCCTGACGTCTTAATATCTTTCCACCTTCTTGAAAGCAGAACACAGAGCTGGCCCATCAGCCCACAATGTTGTACTGAATTAATTAAATTGGTAATCCAGTGGCCAACCAAACTAATCTTTTCTGCCCAGACAATGTTCATATCCTTCCGTTTCCTTCATATGCATGAGCTTCTCTAAATACTGTATCTCTTAAGAGAACCCTCAGATATCTGCCTCTCTCACCATCAGGCACCTACTGCTCTATAAAAAACTTGCCCCTCATATCGCCTTTGAAGCTACCTTCTCTCACTTTAAATACATGCCTGTGGTATTAGACATTTCAACCACTGGAAAAGGATTTTTTTTTTCTGTCTATTCTAGCTATGACTCTCATAATCTTATAAAACTCAGGTCTCCCCTCAGCCTCTCTGCTCTGGAAAGAAAAACCCAAGTTTGTCCAGCCAATTGTCATAATGCTTGCCTTCTAACCCGGGCAACATCCTGCTAAACCTCTTCTGTACCCTCTCCAAGGCCTCGACTTCCTTCCTATAAGGTGGCGACCAGAACAGTATGCAATACTCCAGGTGCAGTCTAACTCGAGTTTTATGAAGCTGAAACACAATGTACTGAAGTTAGGGGTGGGATAAGATATTCTTCGGGTCTGAATTGAGTGCATGTCCAACAATATGCAGAAAGTTCAGTGTCATCCAAGGCAAAGCAGTCACTCAGTTGGCACCTGGTCCCCTTCCCCAAAAGTTTATTCTTTCCCGCAACACACATAAAATGCTGGAGGAACTCAGCAGGTCAGGCAGCATCAAAGGAGGGAGATGAACAGTTGACGTTTTGGGTCGAGACCCTTCATCAGGACAAGGCCTCGGTCCATAACGTCGACAGACAGCATGGAGAGCGAGAAAGATTTCTTGGGCGGCTGCCTCAAGAATGTGAAAGGGAAGACATAATCATTGCAGGGAATCAAGCAAATGCAATGATCTCATTTCATAATCAAGGCTCTTTCTGATTGACTGGGGACTTCACCAAGGCTGGGCTCCTGAGTTGAAGCTGCTTGTTAATTAATCTGGTCAGAAGCAAGGCGATTGGCTGAAGAACAAGCTGCTGGTGAAAGTGGTGGGTGCAGGTACAATTTCAACGTTAAAGGGAAATTTGGATAGGTATCTGGGTGGGAGGGGTATGGACTGCTGTGGTCTAGGTGCGCTTTGGATGGGACTGGACAGAATAACAGCTTGGCAAAAACTAGGATTCTACTATGGACTGAAGTGCCACACTCATAGTCCTTTGTAGGGACCCAAAGTCCCTACAAAGGACTGAGAATGGCTGACAGGATCATACAGGTCTCCCTGCTATCTGTATGCAAAGCCTTTAGTATTATTAAGGATCCCACCCATCCATCCAGCGTCCTCTTTGACTTTCTGCCATCAGGCAGGGGACTCTGATGCATAAAAACAAGAATGGTCAGGATGGGAATCAGTTTCTTCCCTTAGGCTATTAGTCTTCTGAACTCCCTGCCGCATCGCATTGAAAGCATCACTGGATAATTTATTCTGTACCCTGCAAGGTTTAATTTATGCACTTCAGTTTGTTTATTTACGTGTAATCAATCTGTAGATTTAGTTTCTTACTTTCATAAGTTATTGTGTGTTATACAGAATTAATTAACAGTATGGAAGGGACAAGTGGGGCGACCATTATTGGGAGTAAAGATTCCCTTTTTTTCTCTCTCTTATTATACCTGACGTAGTAACTGGCTGTTGTGTTCTTCGTGCTGGATGTTGGAGTCCTGGGAGACCCAGAGTCTCCCAGGGAACTACATCTGCGTGAAGTGCATCCAGATGCATCTCCTTGACGACCGTATTAGGGATCTGGAGCAGCAGCTGGATGACGTTCGGCTTGCATGGGAGAGTGAGGAGATAAATCGATCAGAGTTACAGGGAAGTAGTCACCCCAAAGTTGCAGGAGGCGAGTAGCTGGGTGACTGTCAGGAGAAATGGAAATGTGAATAGGCAGTTAGCACAGAGCTCCCCTGTGGCCATCTCCCTCAAAAATAAGTATACCGTTTTGGATATTGGTGTGGGGAACAGCCTCCCAGGGGAATGCAACAGAGACCAGATTACTGGCATTGAGCATAGGTTTGTGATGCAGAAGGGAAACCAAATTACAGGAAGGATATAAATAAGGTTGAAAGAGTGCAGAGAAGGTTTACAAGGATGTTGTCGGGAATTGAGAAACTCAGTTACAGAGAAAGGTTGAATAGGTTAGGACTGTATTCCCTGGAGCGTAGAAGAATGAGGGGAGATTTGATAGAGGTATATAAAATTATGATGGGTATAGATAGAGTGAATGGAAGCAGGCTTTTTCCACTGAGGCAAGGGGAGAAAAAAACCAGAGGACATGGGTTTAGGGTGAGGGGGGGAAAAGTTTAAAGGGAACATTGGGGGGGCTTCTTCACACAGAGAGTGGTGGGAGTATGGAATGAGCTGCCAGATGAGGTGGTAAATGCGGGTCCTTTTTTAACATTTAAGAATAAATTGGACAGATACATGGATGGGAGGTGTATGGAGGGATATGGTCCGTGTGCAGGTCAGTGGGACTAGGCAGAAAATGGTTTGGCACAGCCAAGAAGGGCCAAAAGGCCTGTTTCTGTGCTGTAGTTTTTCTATGGTTTCTATGGAAAGAGGGAGAAGAGGGAAGCAGTAATGATATGGGACTCAATAGTCAGAGGAACAGACAGGACGTGAACAGGATACCTGGATGGTATATTGCCTCCCAAATTCCAGGGTCAGGGACGTCTCGGATCACGTCCACAACATTTTGGAGAGATAATAGACAATAGACAATAGATGCAGGAGTAGGCCATTCAGCCCTTTGAGCCAGCACCACCATTCACTGTGATCATGGCCGATCGTTCACAATCAGTACCCTGTTCCTGCCTTCTCCCCATATCCCTTCACTCCGCTATCTTTAAGAGCGGGAGAGAGAGCAGACAGATACTTTGGTACATTATGGTACCAATGACATAGAAAGGAAAAGCAATGAGGTCCTGAAATGAGAATTTAGAGAGCTAGGTAGAAAGCTGACAAGCAGGACCTCCAGAATAATTACTTCTGGAATGCTACCTGTGCCATGTGTTAGTGAGGGTAGAAACAAGATGATTTATCAGGTAAGCTGAGAAGCTGGTGCAGGGTACAAGGTGCAGGGCTTCAGGTTCTTGGATCGCTGGGATCTCTTCTGGGTGGGGTATAACCTATATAAAAGGAATGGGTTGCTCCTGAACCCGAGGGGGACCAATGTTCTTAGGGGCAGGTTTGTTAGAGCTGTTGGGGAGTGTTTAAACTAATTTGGGGGTGGGAACTGGAGTGAAGGGACTCAGATCAGACAGAATGTAAAAAAGCAAAGATAGCATGTAGTTAGACTGTCAGGAAAGGCAGGCAGGTGATATAGATAATTACAGCTAGCAGGGTATCAGTGCATGAGGGATACAAAATCAAAAAGGGTAGCAAATGCAGTACTCAAAGTGTTATATCTCAATGCATAAAGCATAACAAATAATGTGGATGATCTTGTTGTACTTTTACAGACTGTCAGTATGATGTTGTGGCCATCACTGAATCGTGGCTGAAGGATGGTTCTAGTCGGGAGCTGAATGTCCAAGATTATACGGTGCATCAGAAGGATAGGAAGGTAGGCAGAGGGGGTGGTGTGGCTCTTCTGGTAAAGAATGGCATCAAATCAGTAGAAATATGTCACACAGGATTGGAAGATGTTGAATCCTTGTAGGCTGTGTTAAGAAACTGCAAGTATAGAGGACCCTGATGCAGTCATATAAAGGCCTCCCAACAGTAGCTGGGATGTGGGCCATAGAAAAGACGTGTCAAAGGACAATGTTATGATAGTCATGTGAGATTTTAACATGCAGGTCAATACGAAAAATCAGGTTGGTATGGATCTCAAGAGAGTGAGTTTGTGAATGCCTACGAGATGGCTTTTTAAAGCAGTTTGTCTTTGAGCCTACTAGGGGATCAGTTATATTGGATTGGATGTTAAGTAATGAACTGAACGCGATTAATGAGCTTAAGGTAAAAGAGCCCTTAGGAGCCAATGATCACAATATGATTGAGTTCAACGTGAAATTTATTAGGGAGAAAGTAAAGTCTGACATAGCAGTATTTCAGTAGATTAAAAGATATTACAATGGTATGAGAGAGGTGTTGGCCAAAGTAAATTGGAAGGAGCAGCAATGGCATGAGTTTCTTGGAAAAATGAGAAAAGTGCAGAATAGATGTGTTCCAAAAACAAAGAAATACTCAAATAACAAAATAGTACAACGTAGATGACAAGGGAAGTCAAAGCTAATGTAAAAGCAAAAGAGAGGGCATACAACAAAGCAAAAATTAGCAGTAAGGTAGAGGATTGGAAAGCTTTTGAAAGCCTACATACAGCAACTAAGGGAGTAATCAGAAAGGAGAAGATGAAATATGAAAGCAAGCTAGCAAACAATATCAAAGTGGATAGTAAAAGCTTTTTCATGTATGTAAAAAAATAAAAGAAAGATAAGATTGGATATAGGACCGCTAGAAAATTAGGCTGGAGAAATAATAATGGGGGACAAGGAGATGACAGATGAACTAAATAAGTATTTTTCATCAGTCTTCACTGTGGAAGACACTAGCAATGTGCCAGATGTTGAAGGGTGCAAGGGAAGAGAAGTGAGTGTAGTTACTACTATTACAAGGGAAAAGTTGCTCAAAAGCTGAAAGACCGAGTGGTGCATAAATCACCCGGAACAGATGAACTGCACGCTAGGGTTCTGAAAGACAGGGTAGATGTGGGAGTCTCCGTCTCCGAGCCTACTTCTTCGGCAAGGACTCTCCCACCCCCACCGATGACCCCTTCTCCCGTCTTCAACCCTCCTCTTCTTCATGGACACCCCGCTCTGGTCTTCTGCCTGCTCTGGATCTCTTTATCGCTAATTGCCGACGGGACATCAACCCTCTCAAATTCCTCCGTCTCCGCCGCATCTGCTCTCAGGATGAGGCTTTTCATTCTAGGACGAGGGAGGTGTCTTCCTTTTTTAAAGAAAGGGACTTCCCTTCCTCCACTATCAACTCTGCTCTTAAACGCATCTCCCCCATTTCACGTACATCTGCTCTCACTTCATCCTCCCGCCACCCCACTAGGAATAGGGTTCCCCTGGTCCTCACCTACCACCCCACCAGCCTCCGGGTCCAACATATTATTCTCCGTAACTTCCGCCACCTCTAACGGGATCCCACCACTAAGCACATCTTTCCCTCCCCCCGCCTCTGCATTCCGCAGGGATCGCTCCCTACACAACTCCCTTGTCCATTCGTCCCCCGCATCCCTCCCCACTGATCTCCCTCCTGGTGCTTATCCGTGTAAGTGGAACAAATGCTACACATGCCCTTACACTTCCTCCTTTACCACCATTCAGGGCCCCAAACAGTCCTTCCAGGTGAGGCAACACTTCACCTGTGAGTCGACTGGGGTGATATACTGCGTCTGGTGCTCCCGATGTGGCCTTTTATATATTGGCAAGACCCGACGCAGACTGGGAGACCGCTTTGCTGAACATCTACGCTCTGTCCGCCAGAGAAAGCAGGATCTCCCAGTGGCCACACATTTTAATTCCACATCCCATTCCCATTCTGACATGTCTATCCACGGCCTCCTCTACTGTAAAGATGAAGCCACACTCTGGTTGGAGGAACAACACCTTATATTCCGTCTGGGTAGCCTCCAACCTGATGGCATGAACATCGACTTCTCTAACTTCCGCTAAGGCCCCACCTCCCCCTCGTACCCCATCTGTTACTTATTTTTATGCACACATTCTTTCTCTCTCTCTCCTTTTTCTCCCTCTGTCCCTCTGAATATACCTCTTGCCCATCCTCTGGGTCACCCCCCCCCCTGTCTTTCTTCCCGGACCTCCTGTCCCATGATCCTCTCGTATCCCCTTTTGCTTATCACCTGTCCAGCTCTTGGCTCCATCCCTCCCCCTCCTGTCTTCTCCTATCATTTTGGATCTCCCCTTCCCCCTCCAACTTTCAAATCCCTTACTCACTCTTCCTTCAGTTAGTCCTGACGAAGGGTCTCGGCCTGAAACGTCGACTGCACCTCTTCCTGGAGATGCTGCCTGGCCTGCTGCGTTCACCAGCAACTTTGATGTGTGTTGCTTGAATTTCCAGCATCTGCAGAATCCCTGTTGTTTTTGTAGATGTGGGAGGGTTGTTTCCCATGGTGGGAGAGTCTAGGACAAGAGGGAACAGCTTCAGGATAGAGGGGCATCCATTTAAAACAGAGATGTGGAAAAATATCTTAAGCCAGAGAATGTTGAATTTGTGAAATTTGTTACAACGTGCAGCTGTGGAGGCCTGGTCATTGGGTGTATTTAAGTCAGAGATAGACAGGTTCTTGATTGGACACGGCATCCAAGGTTATGGGGAGAAGGCTGGGGAGTGGGGCTGAGGAGGGGAAAAAAAGGATCAGCCACAATTAATTGGCGGAGCAGACTCGATGGGCCAAATGGCCTAATTCTACTCCTATGTCTTATGGTCTTGTATGTGTATTATGCTTACTAATGTGCATCATACTCTGGTCCAAAGAAATGTCTCATTTGACAGTATATGTGTACCGAACATAGTTAAAACTCAATGAACTTGACTGGACAGTACTACGGCTCTATGACCCTAAGTGATTTAAAGAAAAATGTTTTCCCACAGCGAGTGGCCTAATGTCTAAGGTGAACTGGTGGCAGTGTTAGTTGTAGCAACTTCAGTTGTTGTATTCAAACACACAGGATAAAGATCTGAATAAAAAACACAAGAGTGGGAACTATGTGGGCTGTTCTTACACAGCGATAGTACAGATGGGTCAAATAGCCTCTTTCCATTCTGCAACTCTTCTCTGGTTCATCTCTGCTTTACAGTCAGAGGAAGTAGTCAAAGTTCAGCTGCAGACAACGACACCCACTGCTATTGCTCAATGTCAGTGTTCCAACTGCCCACTCCTAAAATGCATCTATACATCGGTAACTTTGCAAAACACAGCCTAGGTCTCTCTAAAGTAAATTTCACACACAAACCTAACTAACAGAACCAACTATAGCACTAGAAACTGCTGTGCGAAAACGTAACTATGACAACGCAATTAAAGCTCAATATACAAGAGATCATTCAATGGAATTGCTTAAGAACTGTAACATGATGTCATCTTTTGTAAGCAGTCCCCATCTGGTGCAGACTTATCCTCACCCGTTCACAGGATCAGAGACCAATCCATTTCGACACACCTTATCACAATGCTGAGCATTGCAAATATAGGGTACCTGACCACCTCTCAGCTAAATTGATTTTCACATTCAATGGATCACCGTCCTTATTTTCTGCCACCATCCAAATGATAACACCACCCAGCACATCCTTACTCTCAGAAATTCCAAGACCATTCCCTCTGAGTATTCCCTAATTTGGAGTACTGTGTCCAGTTCTCGTCATGTACCTGTTACTCAAATCAATAAAATTGAAACAGTGCAGAAAAAAAATACAAGAGTGTTCCCAGCTCTTGAGGACCTGAGGACCTGAGGGAAATACAGAACAGGTTAGGACTTTATTCCCTGGAGCATAGGAGACTGATGGGAGATTTGCTAGAGGTATACAAATTTATAAGGGGTATAGATCGGGTAAATGCAAGCAGGCTTTTTTTTACTGAGGCTAAGTGAAAGCAGAACTAGAGGTCATGGGCTAAGGATGAACATAGAACATAAAACATAGAAAACTACAGCACATTACAGGCCCTTCGGCCCACAATGTTGTGCTGACCATGTAACCTACTCAAGAAACTGCCTAGAATTTCCCTGTCGCATAGGTCTCTATTTTTCTAAACTCCATGTACCTATCTAAGAGTCTCTTAAGAGACCCTACTGTATCCACCTCCACCACCGTCGCTGGCATTGCGTTCCATGCACCCATGAAAGCTGAAATATTTAAGAGGAACACGAAGGGAACATTCGTCACTGAGAGGTTGGTGAGAGTGTGGAATGAGCTGCCAGTGGAAGTGATGGATATGGGTTTGGTTTAAGAGATGTTTGGATAGGTACATGGATGGGAGAAGTACGGAGGGCGATGGTCTAGGTGCAGTTGATGAGGCTATACGGACTAATCGTTTAGCACAGACCAGAGGGGCCAAAAGGCCTATTTCTATGCTCTAGTACTCTATTACTCTTTTAAGTCCATCAATAGTCACTTTCCTTCTGACTGCACCCTCCCAGCAACTGTATCTAATGCAAAAACTATCCTTTTTTTATATCCCTTCCCACCTTCCAGCTTTCCAAATACTCCTTCCAACTAAAGCAGTGGTTTTCTTGCACCACTTCCAAATTGCATGTTAATGGCCATTCCTCAAAACTGAACCGTTGCGTCACGAACTGGAAAGACTGGTTATCTGAACTCACTGGATTGAGTACTAAATCATAAGGGCCGTAGTGATGTCTATTTGGGTTGCTCGTCATGTGCACAAGCATGGTGAGGGACAGTTGCAATGTAAAACATACTTGTAAAAGTATCACAGGCAGGTAGATTTAGATAATACATATAATATAAATATACACAAATTACACTAGAGAGTGAAGCAAAAGACTACGCAAAACAAGATGTTGGTGTAAGAAAAAACATTATCAGAGTTAAGTCCACGGCAGTGCAAGCAGTATTCCATATTGTGTTTCAACGATGAGATAGAATTAGGGTTTAGCAGGTCAGTTCAAGAACCTAATGGCTGCAGGAAAGTGGTTGCTTCTGAATCTGGTGGGAAATGTACCAAATGCCTTACTAAAATTCACATATACTACATCCACTGCTGTACCTGGTTTTGTCTGATCCTCAAGGAGTTCAGTTAGGCTCCTGAGGCATAATCTGCCCCTCACCAAGCCATGTTGATGATCCTTAATCAGACTGTGTTTCTCTAAATGCTCATAAATCCTGCATCTAATTATCCTCTCCAATAATTTGCCCATCACTGAAGAATTACACACTGGTGTATGATTCCCAGAGTTATCCCTACTCCTTTCATGAACCAAAGAATAACATTTGACTCTAATTATCTGGTACTAGCCCTGTGGCTGGTGAGGATACAAAGATTATTGCCAAAGCCGCGACAATCTCGGAGTAATTTCTCTTCTCATAATAATCTCAGGTAAATCCTGTCTGGCCCCAGATATTGATTGACTGATTGATTCACTTACTTATTTACTGAAATACAGTGCAGAACAGGCCCCTTAACCCTTTGAGCCCAGCAATCCCCGGTTTTACCCTAGCCTAATCATGAGACCACTTACAACGACCAGTTAACCTACCAACCAGTACGTCTTTGGATCGCGGGAGGAAACTAGAACACCCAGAGAAAACCCATGCCGTCATGGTGAGAATGTGAAAACTGCTTACAGGCAGTGGCAGGAAATGATCCTGGGTCACTGCACTGTAAAGTCTATCCTCTTGTTTTTTCAAAGTTCTAGCACATCTTTTTTAGCATCAACATTTTACACTGTCCTCACAAATGTCAAGATTCCACTCACTGGTGAATACTAAATCAAAGAGCATTCACTGAGGCCCTCCCCTACATCCTCCGACTCCAAGCTCAGGCTATCCTCCACACATGTAGAGCACCCTGGGGTTTCCTTAACTTTACTCACCAAGGCCTTCTCATGCCCCATTCTACTTCTCCTATATCCATTCTTCAGTTTCTTTCTGTCTACCTTGTGACTCTGCAAAACCTTATCTGATCCTTATTTCGTAAACCTTAAGTAAGCCTCTTTCTTCCTCTTGAGTAGATGTCTCTTGTCAACCACAGTTCCTTCATCTTAATATCCTTTCCTGGCCTCAGTAGGACAAACTTATCCAAAATCCCATGCAAGTGTTGTCATTGTGCATTTTCATAAACATCTGTTCCCAATTTATGCCCCCCTCCAGTCCATACCTAATAGCATAATAACACCCCTCCCCTAATTAAATACTTTCTCATACCATCTGTTCTTATCCCTGTTCAAGACCTGTAGTAAAGTTTTACGATCTACCTCTACATCCCTCCACGATAAAGAGTTCCAGAGATCGGTCATCCTTTGTGATTAACAATTAGCTTTACATGCCAGAGATACATTGAAACATCAAAACATACTGTGAAATGTGTTGTTGGTGTCATCGACCAACAAATTGTGAATATTCGTGGGCATCCCACAAACGTTACCAACAGGAATTCTGCAGATGCTGGAAATTCAAGCAACACACATCAAAGTTGCTGGTGAACGCAGCCTGCTGGTGGCCTGCTGCGTTCACCAGCAACTTTGATGTGTGTTCCACAAAGGTTACCATGCTTTTGGCACCAACATGGAATGCCACAAATTACTAACACTAAGCCATACATCTTTGAAATTTTGTGGGTAACTAGATTACCCGAAGGAAGCCCACATCTGCATGAGGGAAAATTATATCAAATCAGCCATGATAATATTGAAAGGTTGGGCATGTTTGAGGGTCCTGGTGGTTAATTCCTGTCTCTATTGTTTTGTGTCATTGTACACTCACATGAAAGAATAGAAGAGTGACAACAACAATGTATTAAATGTTGGTAATTGATTTATTATTGTCACATGCACAATACCAACATGAAAAATACAGTTGGACTTGAATGTGGATGGGAGAATTTAGAAGATCATGAGTCAAATGCTGTGAAATGTAACTAGCTTGGATGGCATTTTGGTCAGCATGGGCCAGTTGGGCAGAAGGGCCTGTTTGCGTGCTTTATGGCCCTATGTACTGAGACACAGTAAAAAACTTTTGTTTGCAGAAACATAATTTCATCAATAGTATTATCTAAAAGACTTAGGTACACACACACATATAGATAGATAGATAGCTAGGGTGCCTAAAAATTTTGCACAGTACTGTAACAATTTTATGTATTGCACTGTACTGTTGCCACAAAAAAAAACAAATTTCATGACATGTGAATGATGCTAAACCTGATTCTGACATGGGTTTCTATTGTGGACTGAGAGAGGGAATGGTGAAGGGAGAGGGGAATCATGGTTGGGAAAAGGGGAAGGGAGAGGGCAGGGAGCGGGAAACACCAGAGAGTCATTCTGTAATGATAAATAAACCAATTGTTTGGAATCAAATAGCCTTGCCTGATGTCTAAAGGCTGGGTGAGTCTGCACCCACACCACTCCCACCATCACTGGCGTTCCTGCTCTGTCACCTTTTCTCCCATCCCTCCTGCAGAGCTCTAGGACTACCATTCCAAACATTCTTTGCTCCCGTCAAATTTACAAACTCATTCTCCGCTCAATACAGTACTGTGTACCTTAGCCCTCTCTATATAGGTATAAGATATAGGAGCAGAATTAGGCCATTTGGCCTATCTAGTCTGCTCTGCTATTTCATCATGACTGATCCATTTTCCCTCTCAGCCCCAAACTCTTGCCTTCTCCCCGTATCCGTTCATGCCCTGACTAATTAAGAATCTATCACCCTCTGCCTTAGATAACCGAATGACTTGGCCTCTACAGCTTCCCGTGACACAGAGTTCCACAGAGTCACATATATGTGTCTATGACTGTGCACCGTATCGTATAAGTACGTCAAAGTAACACAAAAGAGAAAACAAAAGGTTACGCAGAAAAATTGAGTACCTTGTGTAAATTGATTTGAATATTACTGAAGCCAATTTTACACAGTGAAATCACACCAACAATAAAATAATCTGTTTTTTGTGATGGTGGTTTTCACATACATGACAGCGGTGTTTAAGGAGCATTAGGACAGACTCGTGAACATGAGAGGAATGGAGGGTTATGAATCAACTAGCATCATGGTCAGCAGAGACATTGGGGGGCTGGAAAGCTTGCTCCTGTACTGTACTAAGTTCTCTGATGTTGATTGAGAACTAAGCATCAGCGTAGTACTAGAAAAATTAAAGGCTGTAACAGAATTTTTCATTGCATGAGGATGCTGTGGACAGTATGATTCTGTCGGGCCGAAGGGCCTGTGTCTCCGTGCCTGCTACTCCCCGACTCTATGACTGTGTACGTTCAGCCACTGCTTTATGAGGTAAACCTGTGATTGGCAATGATCTAATTAGCCAGCCATGTGGCAGCAACTCAATCCATAAAAGCATACAGATATGGTCAAGAGGTTCAGCTTGTTGTTTAGACCAAACGTCAGAATGGGGAAGGAATGTGATCCAAGTGACTTGATTGTTGGTGGCAGACGGGGTGGTTTGAGTATCTCAGAAACTGCTAACCTCCTGGGATTTTCATGCACAAGAATCTCTAGACCTCTGGTTCCCAACTTTTTTTATGCCTTGAACTAATATCATTAACCAAGAGGTCCATGGATCTGAGGTTGGGAACCCTTGCTCTAGAGTTTACAGAGAATGGTGCGAGAAACAAAAATCATCCAGTAAGTGGCAATTCCTTGGGTGAAAATGCTTTGTAAGTGAGAGAGGTCAGAGGAGAATGGCCAGATTGGTTCAAGCTAACATGAAGGTGACACTAGCTCAAATAACAACCTCTTACAAACAGTGGTGTGCAGAAGAGAATCTCTGAACACACAACACATTAAACCTTGAAGAGGATGGATTACAGCAGCAGAAGACCATGAACATGCATTCAGTAGCCACTTTATTAGATGCAGGAGGTAGCTAATAAAATAGTCCTAAGTACAGATTCTAGCTTAATGTTTGATCTGAAAGATTTAGCAACACTTAAGGCTTTGTTGCAGTTTCAATCCGAAAATCGCCCTCAACCACCAGAATGAGACTTAAGCCCAGAATCGTCTACCTGAGCCACAGCTCAAGCTCTTGAGGTCTGATTTGTGAATGTGATATGGGAAAAGACATGGCCAAATTGTTAACACTTGATAAATGTTGCAAGCAAGTCTACTTCCTGCTAAAGCACAAAAGTAAATTTAGAAGTCTGATTAGACTCCACTTGAGTTTCTGGAGATATGGTTTCCAATGTCCAAACCAAATAGTGGAACTTCTAAAAAACTGCAGGAATAATTTGCACTGCGTTGTTTTGAGGGCCATGGATAGGGTTACTGTAAGCTGGCTTTTTCCGTTGAGGTTGAGTACGACTAGAACTAGTGGTCATGGGTTAAGGGTAAAGGGTGACCTGAGGGGTAACTTCTTCAGACAGAGGGTGATGAGTGTGCAGAATGATTTTCAGGTTCTATTTCAAACTTTAAGAGAAATTTGGGTAAGTACATGAATGGAAGGAGTATGGAGGGCTGTGATCCAGGTGTGGGTCAATGGAACTGGTCAGAATAAGAGCTTGGCACAGACTAGATGGGTTGAATGGCCTGTTTCTGTGCTAATCTGCTGTATGACTCAATGGTCACCATATCCGAAAGGATAGTAGGGCAGAGGACTATTCCCTGCAGAAATACAAAACCCATAGATGTTGCAAAATTCATAAGTCATACTTCTTATTGCAAATGATTACAAATCTCAGTTTCTGGGCACCACACTTCAGAGAGGACATCATAGTGTGATCACAGTGTGGGTGAGGATGGAAGGGAGGTTAACTGAGCTAACACAGAATGAGAGGTTTCAGTCCCATAATGAGATGGAAAAAAAAAGCTGCTCTCTTCAGAAATGATGAAGAGGCAGTCTAAAATCATCAGAGCTAGAAAGGGCAGAGAGAGAAGTAGTTCTTATAAGCAAGAGGGTCAATAACAGAGAGCACTGGTTTAAAATAATTGGCAAGAAATTGGGGAAAACGAAGTGAAAATATTTTACTTATTGTTTGGACAGCAAGGCTGAAAACTAGCCTACACAATGTACTGGAACAACTCAACAGGTCAGGCTGAAAAAAAATGACTGTCTATTCCTCTACATAGGTGCTGACCTGGCCTGCTGTGTTCCACTGGCATTTTGTATGTTTTACGTTGGATGTCCAGCATCTGTAGAATCTCTTGTCTTTATGAAGGTTGTAAAGTGTTGGTGAACACAGATTCCACTAGAACGTTCAAATTAGAACTGAAAAATGCTCTAAACTGGACCACTCATTTCATTAGTCTGTACAGTCATAATGTAGCCCATACTCAATCTCAGCCCCATATTTCTGTTCTGTGCTTAATATTTGACATTAAAAAAAAGCATACACAAGTCTATTTTAAAAGACTAGAGCTGCTGTTCAAAGATGCAGAGCATTTGTTGAATGATGCAGAGTCTGGTTTGTTTCCGAGTTCCACTCAGTTTCACTTGAACATTTTCCCTGTTTGACTGCCTCTTTATATCTTAACATTCTCCCTCTTGTAAACTTCCAGCTTTTCCATCTCTCTCTGCAACATGAACGTAAGAAAGTCTGCAAAGTAACACACACAAAATGCTCGAGGAAACTCAGCAGGTTCTCAGGCAGCATCTATAGATATGAATATTGAGGTTTCGGGCCAAGACACTTCTTCAGGACTGAGAAGAAAGGGGAAAGATGCCAGAATAATAAGGTAGGGGCAGGGAATGGAGGCTAGTTCACATCGTTTGCTAGAGGTCTATCTCCACTCTGCCACCCAATATTCTTCATTAGGTAGGGAAAATTAATCTAAACTCAAAAGTCAGAGCTAAGTTGTCCATGCTGACCAAAGTGCCCAACTAGGCTAGTCCCATTTGCCCATACATTTTGCACATAACTTTCTGAACCTTTCCTATCCCTGACCTGTTCTCAATACTCCAGATGTGATCTTTAGAGATTAGTTTAATTTGTCACATGTGCATCAAATATTAATACATACGGTGAAATGTGTTGCCTGCAACAATCCGAGGGTGTGCTGGGGGGCAGTCTGAAAGTGTCGCCATGCTGCTGGGGCCAACATAGCATGCCCACAACTTACTAACTTTAACCTGTAGGTCCGTTTCATTTAGAATTTAGTCTTGTTAAACCACAATTTGACTTTGGATACTCTTAATAGTCTTTTGCGTTAACAACTAACGTGTGCTGGGAACAGCCTGCGAGTGTTGCCATGCTTCCAGTAGCAACATGGCGTGCCCACAACTTACTTCTTCCCCCTCTCCCAGTTCTATCTATCACCTCCCAACTTGTATTTCTTCCTCCCCTCTCCCCACCTTCTTACCCTGACTTCTCCCCATTCTTACTAGTGCTGAAGAAGGGTCTCGACCCGAGGCTGTGACTGTTTACTCTTTCCCAGAGATACTGCCTGGCCTCCTGAGTTCCTCCACTATTTTGTGTGTGCTGCTTTCGATCTCCAGTTCCTGCAGATTTTTTTTTGTGTGTGTTTGTGCTTCTACAACTTACAAACCCTTACTAACCTGGTAGTTTTTAGAATGTGAGAGGAAATCAGAGTACCTAAAGGAAACCCACATGGACAGGGAGAGGATATCGAAAGTTCCTTAACTCCTTACAGACAGTGGCAGGAATTAAACCCAAATCACTCTCACTTGAAAGCATTATGCTAGCCGCTAGGCTACCATGCCACTTGCAATGGCGAAAATATATATCACTTGCCTTCCAAATTGCTTGTTGAATTCTCAGAGCTCAGACACTCAATAAATGCAATATTCTACATCATGTGACCACAACTGCAAAAGTATGCTATTCAGAAAATACATTCAGTGGCTACTTCATTGGGTCCACCTGTACGTGCAAATATCTAATCAGCCAATCATGTGGCAGCAACTCAATACATAAAAGCATGCAGACATGGTAAAAAAAATCCAGCAAACAGATGTTTTGTGGGTGAAAGTGCCTTGTTAATGACAGAGGTCAGAGGAGAATGGCCAGACTGGTTCAAGCTGACGGGAAGGTGAGAGTAACTCAATAACCACATGTTACAATAGTGGTGTGCAGAAAAGCATCTCTGAATGCACAATATGTCAAAGCTGCGACAGAAGACCAAACCCAGACAAAAATACACTCATTGCCCACTTTATTAGGTACCAAATAAAATGGCTACTGAGTGTACACCCAGTAATCTACCGAAGAATTAAATGAAAGAGCCTTTAAACATACGTTACTACAAGGATATCTTTCTTTTTAAGAAATTGCCATCTTCTACGTCTTCTGAACATTTATGGAATATTGTTGAAGGTATTTCAAGCCAACATTCTCTCAACTGTATTTAAAATATATTGTAAATGGTGAATCAAGTTAAGTGGACAACAGCTGTTTAATGACACACAGCTGTGCGCTATGATGCACTTAATGCAGAAGGTTAAAATGTTAACTTGGCATCGTATGATTTAAACCAAGCTGACTTGGCAATTTAATCTCACATCCTTTCTGATGTAATGATCTCTTCTTGGCATGACTAATCCTACTTCCCTGGTCACTAAAAGGCCTATTCCCTCAAAATGTCCTAAGCAATATCCAGGATTTACATTGTCACCCAAAGTTGGCATTGGTTTCTTATTGTCACACAGTGTATATTGACAGACAATGAAAAGCTCCTTCCCTCTGCTAGTCTGCAGGTCACCTTTGGGTAAGATGTAGCACCTGCTTAGCTGCTCCCTCTCCGATTAGGGTCATGTGAAATCATGGAAGCAGGTAGTGGACGGCTGTACGAGCAGCTGGGGCATGTCACAAGTCCTGGTTATGCAACCACTGACACCAGGCAGACAATCTCTGGACTATTGATAATGGCTGGGGACACCCGTCATGTAAAGACACTGCCTAGAAAAAGGCAATGGCAAACCACTTCTGTAGAAAAATTTGCCAAGAACAATTATGGTTAAGGACCATAATCGCCCACGTCATACGACACGACAATAATGTTGATGGTGAATACGAATGAGGAATGATCCTGCAGTTGAGGGATTACAACAGAGATTCTGCAGATTGATTCCTGAGTTTGTGGGAAGAGACTAAGCAGATTCAGCCTGTAATCTCTTAAATTTAGGCAATTGAGAAGTGACCTCACTGAAGTGGGCATCATTCTCATTGACTCCTGGGATCAATAGTCAGCGGTCAGCAAAGTATGGCGGGCAAAGCCGAAAGGCGAAGTCCAAAGCTTGGTAAACCTGGACTTAGAAAGCCCAAAAAATCGAAGACTGAAGATTGTGAGTTCGGAGGTAGAGGGCAAGTCCTGGCTGGAGACTGAAGGCCCAGTATCTGCGAGATTGAGAGTAAAAGGCCAAGGGTTGGAGGCCTGGGATCGGAGGCCTGTGTACCTGAGGGGGGGATGGGAGATAGAAAAGGGGTGTGTTGTCCTGTTGTGTGTTTTTTTTTAAAAATGTTGCTGTTGTTGTTGTTGCTGCTGCTTCTGTGTTGTTTTGTCCTGCTAGACATTGTGGGTATGCTATTTTGGTGCCAGAAAGCATAACAACACATTTCACTATATGTTTCGACATACGTGTGATAAAGAAGTCTGAGTTTCAATGGCCTTGAAAGGGAAGATGCAAAACGGAAAGGTTCACCAGAACTTGGTGTCTAAAACTAAGGGTCGCAGTCTCAACTTACGGGGACAGCTGTACACAACCAGGCAGAGAAGAAATTTCTTCACACAACAAATTCAAAGTTCAAAGTCTAAAGTAAATTTATTATCAAAGTACATATATGAGACCATTTACAACCCTGAACATACTCAATAAATCCATGGAATAATAACCATAACGAAATCAGTGAAAGACTGCACGAACTTTGGTGTTCAGCCAGTGTGCAAAAGACAACAAACAGTGAAAATAGAAAAATAAACAATAATAGTAATAAATAAGCAATAAATCTTCTTGATTTGTCAGGGCATGAAGTGCTATAGGGAGAAGACAAGAAATTGGGGCTGAGAGGTAAAAAGAATCGGCCATAATGAAATGGTCGCCAACACCTGGGCACGTGGCCAAGTGGTTAAGGCATTGGACTGGCGATCTGAAGGTCGTGAGTTCGATCCCCAGCCGAGGCAGCGCTTTGTGTGCTTGAGCAAGGCACTTAATCACACATTGCTCTGCGACAACACTAGTGCCAAGCTGTATTGGCCCTTGCCCTTCCCTTGGACAACATTGGTGTCATGGAGAGAGGAGACTTGCAGCATGGGCAACTGCCGGTCTTCCATACAACCTTGTCCAGGCCTGCGCCCTGGAGACTGAAGACTTTCCAGGTGCAGATCCATGGTCTCGCAAGACTAACAGATGCCTTTGGTTACCAGAACTGCACAAGATACAGTACTCTAAATTTCATCTCTCCAACACCAATATCACCAACCCTTTCAGAGTTGTGCTTTTGAACTGCCTGTACGACTTGGCAATTTTTCAGAGTGAACAGAAGTGTCAAGGGTGGAGTAAGGTTGCAGTGTAGTGGTACAGGCCGAATCGAGGCAGTGGGGCCCAGGCCTGAGAGCAGGGATGTTTGGCTGTTTTAAGTGCTGGGCCAGATTGAAAAGATTGGGGTGTTGGGACCAGAGGCAAATGATGGGCTGGTATTCAGCTCACTGCTCCATGCAGTTTATTCCACTCTGCACTGAGCTGAGGCTGTGGCCTGCAACTAATGGGCTCCTGGACCATCTGTAGTGATGAACTGGCTTCGTGGCTGTGGAGTCACTTTTGTGAACTTTAGTTCTGAGTGTTACTTGTTTACTTTTTATTGCCTGCACAATTTGCTCTTTTGTTTGCACTTTGGGTGCTTCACGGTCTTCTTTTAATGGGTTCTATTGGATTTCTTTGTTTTGTGACTGCCTGTAAGAAGACAAATCTCAAGGTTGTATATAGTATACACACTTTGATAATAAATGTACTTTGAATTTTGAACATGGCATCCCAACTCCTGCATTCAGTACTTTGACTTATGAAGGCCAATGTGCCAAAAGCTCTCTTTAGAACACTATCTACCTGTGATGCCACTTTCAAGGAATTATGGATCTGCATTCCCAGATTTCAATCAGTTCTCTGATTGTGATTCTGATTCTCCCTCAAATTCTAACAGTCACCTAAACTATAGGAGGCAATTTCCGTAGGCCAATTAACTTCCCAAATTGCATGTCTTCGGGATATGGGTGGAAACGGGCTCCAGCAAGACACCCTCCCACACAGCCATTGGAGAACATGCAGATGACATACAGACAGTATCTGAGATCAGGATTGTACAGCCACTGGAACTGAGAGGCAATGACTCAAAGGGTTGTCCATTGTCTTTCCACAATAAAATATGCAGACTCTGCTCTAAACCGGTAATTTGGTAATTCTTTTTAAATCATTCCCACATTCTATTGAGTGCTGAGCCTACCCCATTTGGGTGGTGAGGTGGGGGTGCGTCTCTACCAAACAAGGTGTAAGGCGCTCCTACCCTCAACTGGCCTGCAGGTCACCCATGGGCAAGATGTAACACCTGCTGGGTCCCCCAGTCAGCGTCATGGGAGCAGGTGGTGGATGGTCATTTGAACAGCTGGTGCTTATTACAAATCCTGGTTATGCAACCACTGCCCTCTATAGACAATCTCTGAAGACTACTGATAATGACTGGAGTCATCTGTCTTGGAAAGACACTGCCCAGAAGGCAATGGAAAACCACTTCTGTAGACAAAATTGCCAGGAATAATCATGGTCAAAGACCACGATCACCCATGTCATATGACACTGCACATAATGATGATGTCACATGACACAGCACATAATGATGATGACAATGATTGTCACATACTGAGGTAAAGGAAAAAACTTGGCTTGCATACTGTTCATACAGATCATTTCATTGCAAATAGTACAATGAGGTAGCACAAGGGAAAACAGTAACACAATGCAGAATAAAGTGTAGCCGTTATAAGGAAAATGCAGAGCAGGCAGGCAAAAAGGTGCAAGGCCATTACGAGGTAGATTGTGAGGTCCAGAGTTGGACATTGGAATTGTAAAGACTGATCTAAAAGGCTAATTTTGTATTCTTTCACTATTGTTAGGGAGCTGCTAAAAATGATCACTTCCTATACTTAATAAATCAGACAGCTTATCTATTGGCGTTATCCCATTCAAATATGATGTGCGTTCAAGGAGCTAGGTAACCTGCTTATAATCTTTATTAAAGTCCTTTGATTGCATGCAATATGAAAATAAATATTTACGTTATAATTCTTAAGGATTACATAGAAATTCTTAAGGATTGCATTCATAGAAATGCATTGACATTTAAATTGGTAACAATTACAATACTATTACAGGAAAATTTATGGGAAACGGTCACAGAAATGATTCATACAGGAGGTGCAACAGGACAGACAACACAGTATTCAATGCTCAATACTAATTACCCTTGAACTAAGTGACTTCCGAGGCCAACTCTGAGGACAGTTAAATGTCAGTAACATTAGATCAGATCAAACAAGGGCTGCAAACTTCCTGCACTAAAGGGCATTAGTCAAATTCAAAACAGACTTATTATAAAAGTATGTATATGTTACCATGTACTGCCTTGAGATTCATTTTCTTGCAGCTATTTACAGGAAAAACAACCAACGTGCAAATAAGGTAAACTGTGCAAATAAAATAATAACGAGATTAAGAGCATGGGCTGGATAAGAGCCCTTGAAAGTGGGCTTACAAGTCCTAGAGTCAGTTTGGTGTTGTGGTGAGTGAAGTTATCTTTGCCTGTTCAGCAGCCTGATGGTTGTCAGGTTTAATAAATGTTCTACAAACTGGTGGTGTGGGTCCTAAGGCTTCTGAACCTCCTACCCCAATAGAAGAAATGAGAAGAGAGCATGGCTCGGATGGTGGGGGTTGTTAATGATGGATGTTGCTTTCTTGTGGCAGCACGCCATGCAAGAGAAATTAATGGTGAACCAGATCGGTTTAATACTAATCATGATCACCATTAATCATCCATGCATTATTCTTCTGATGTATATGATTTGATATGCCTGATAGTCAGTATTGTTGTGGTGAACTGAAGCATCCATTTACCTGCACCCCATCAATCTAATACTTCCCTCCTACGTAGCCCATAAACCACCATTTCAGAATCAGAATCAGGTTTATTGGTATCAGCATTTGTCGTGAAATTTCTTGTTATGCAGGAACAGTGCATTGCAATACATAATAATAACTATAAATTACAATAAGTATACAGTATATATATATTTTAAAAATTAAATAAGTAGTGCAAAAGGGGTAAAAAAGGTAGTGAGGTAGTGTTAATGGTTTCAATACCCATGCAGAAATCTATGGCAGAGGGGAAGAAACTGTTCCTGAATCACTGAGTGTGTGCCTTCAGGCTTCTGTATCTCCTTCCTGATGGTAAAAATGAGACAAGGACAGGTCCTGGGTGATGGAGATCCTTAATGATCGATGACACCTTTTTGAGGCATCATGTCTTAAAAATGTCCTGAATGCCGGGGAGGTGAGTGCCCATGATGAAGCTGACTGAGTTTACAACTTTCTGCAGCTTATTTCGATCCTGTGCCGTGTCCCTTCCCCATATTAGACAGTGATGCAGCCGGTTTAAAATGCTCTCCACAGTACATCTGTAGAAAATCACGAGTCAATTTAGTGACATACTAAATCTCCTCAAACTCCTAATGATATATAGCCACTACCATGCCTTCTTTATAACTGCATAGATCCTTAGAGATGGTGACAGCCAGGAACTTGAAATTGCTCACCCTTTCCACTTCTAGTCCCTGATGAGGACTAGTGTGTGATCCTTCTTCTTACACTTTCTGAAGTTTGCAATCAATTCTTTGCTCTTACTGATGTTGAGTGCAAGGTTGTTGCTGTAACACCACTCAGCTAGCTGATCTGTTTCACTCCTGTATGCCTTCTTGTCATCATTTGAAATCCTGCCAGCAATAGATGTGTGCTCAGCAAATTTAGAGATGCATGTGAGCTGTGCCTAGCCACACAGTCATTGGTGCAGGAAGAGTAGAGCAGCGGGCTAAGCACACATCCTTGATGTGCACCAGTGTTGATTATTAGTGAGATGGGGATGTTATTTCTGATCAGCACAGACTGTGGTCTTCCGGTAAGGAAGTTGAGGTTCCAGTTGAAGAGGGAGGTACAGAGCCTCAGGTTTTGGAGCTTTTTGATCAGAACTGTAGGAACGATTATGTTAAAAGCTGAGCTGTAGTCAATAAACTGCAACTTGACATAAGTATTAGTATTGTCCAGGTGATCCAAGGCCCTGTGAAGAGCCAATGTAGTAATAGACAAATTGCAGTGGGTCGAGGTCCTTCCTGAGGCAGGAGTGTCTCTAGCATAACGAACCACTCAAAACATTTCATCAAATAGATGTAATGCTACTGGATGATAGTCATTAAGGCATCTCACCCTGCTCTTCCTGAGCACTGGTATGATTGCTACCATTTTAAAGCAGGTGGGACTTCCCAACTGTAGCAATGAGAGATTGAAAACATTTTTGAACACACCTGCTAGCTGGTTGACACAGGTTTTTAGAACCCTACCAGGTACATCAAGGCCTGCCACCTTGTGAGCAGGATTCAACTCTTGAAAGAATTTCTCATTCATGTCTTTGACATTGCATTAAGGATATAAGATTATTAGACTATCATATATAGGAGCAGAATTAGGCCATTTGGCCCATCGAGTCTGCTCCTTCATTTCATCATGGGCTGATCCAATGTTCCTTTTTCCTCTCAGCTCTAACTCCTGCCTTCTCCCCATATCCCTTCATGCCTTGACCAATCAAGAATCTATCAAACTCTGCCTCGAATATACCCAAAGACTTGGCCTCCACAGACAACTGGGTAGTGAATACCACAGATTCACCACTCTTTGGCTAAAGAAATTCCTCCTCATCTCCATACTAACAGGATGCTCCTCTATTCTGAGGCTGTGTCCTCTGGTCTTAAATACTCCCATCATAGCAAATATCCTCTCCACATTCACTCTATCAAGGCCTTTCAACATTCGATAGGTTTCAATGACGAATTCTTCTGAATAACAGCAAATACAGGCCCAGAGCTATCAAACACACTTCATATGACAAGCCATTCAATACTGGAGTCATTTTTGTGAACCTCCCTTGGACCTTCTCCGGTTTCTGCACATCCTTTCTAAGATAAGGGACTCAAAACTGCTCACACCACTCCGTGAAGCCTCACCAGTGCTTTATAAACTCTCAACATTACAACCTTGTTTATTCTCGTCCTCTTGAAATGAATGCTAACATTGCATTTGCCTTCCTCACCATAGACTCAGCCTGCGAATTAACCTTTCAAGAATACTGCACAAGGACTCCCAAGTCCCTTTGCATCTCAGTTTTTTGCACTTTCTCTCCATTTAGAAAATAGTCAGCCCTTTCATTTCTTCTACCACAGTGCATGACCATACTACTCCCGACACTGTATTCCAGCTGTCATTTCTTTGCCCATTCTCCTAATCTGTTTAAGTCCTTCTGTAGCCTCTCTACTTCCTCAAAATTACATGCCCCTCAATGTCAAAATATTGTACACTGAAGGTGGCTTCTTGCCCTAAGTTACTGAGTGAGGTGTAAATTCAGAGTAGTAAAAATAGTTTAAGAGATGTCTGTTTCATCTTGCTTTTTTTGCTTCTTGAGATGTAGAGGAACTGTGAGAGAAAGGGAATAAGAGATTATGACAAAAATAAACACAGGCAATCGGTCTCATAGTGTAGGCAGAAATTTTTGAGGTTCACACTTAAAAATGCAGCAGTAGACGACTGTGCAAAGCATGCTCTATAAACAAAGTCAAGCTTGAGTCAAAGTTTAAGAATAGGATGAACCCCATTTTAAGTGCTGTGGGGCACCATGGCAATAAAGCAGCTGGCATGACACTGCTACAGCTCGGGGTGTCAGAGTTCAGAGGTCAATTCCAGCGCTGTGTGCAAGGAGCTTGCAGGATCTCCCCCATGACTGCATGGGTTTTCTCCGGGTGCTCTGGTTTCCTCCCACAGTCCAAAGGCGTACCGGTTACCAGGTTAATCGGTATTGTAAATTGTCCGGTCAATAGGTAAGTGTTAAATAGGTGGGTTGCTGGGTGACGTGGCTTGTTGGTCCAGACAGTCCTGTTCCACGCTGTATTTCTAAATAAATTAATTAAATTAAATATAATAAAAATGAAGTTAGATTATGAGGACACTCAGTCCTCGTTTATTGCCATTTAGAAATGCATGCATTAAAAAATGATACAACGTTCCTCCAGAATGATATCACAAGAAAACACAGGACAAACCAAAGACTAAAACTGACAAAACCACATAATTATAACATGTAGTTACAACAGTGCAAAGCAATACCATAATTTGATAAAGAGCAGACCATGGGCACGGTAAAAGAAAGTCTCAAAGTTCTGATAGGCTCATCATCTCACACAGGCGGCAGAAGGGAGAAAACTCTCCCTGCCGTGAACCTCCAAGCGCCGCCAACTTGCCAATACAGCACCATTGAAAGCATTCGACCCCAGCAGACTCTGAGTTTGTCCGAAAACTTCGAGCCTCCGACCAGCCCTTCCGACACAGCCACTCCGAGCACCATCCTCTGCCGAGCACTTCGACCCCCCCCCCCCCCAGCCACCGAGCAACAAGCAAAGCCGAGGACTTGGGGCCTTCTCCTCTGGAGATTCTGGACCACACAGTAGCAGCAGCAGCGAAGCAGGCATTTCAGAAGTTTCACCAGATGTTCCTTCGTGCTCTCACGTCCGTCTCCATCAAATCAGGATTGTGCACGGCACCCTACTTGACAAATAACAGACATCACCACCGGAGTGGCCGCTGCGAGCTGCGTCGTGTCACCATCTTCGCCTCCCACCGAGAAATATTTCTGAGTGTTTTCAAAGGTTAGATGCAACATAACTAAAATAACTGTGGGGAGGGTGGGCTGCCTAAAGAACAGGAGTCAGTTCATCAGCCTGTAATGTTTTGTCAGACAAGGGGGTTACTTTATGTATTTGAGGTTTGTGAATGATGTTGCATATTAGTTAAAATAATGAGATATTATAAGTGAACTTATGGATGAAATGGAAAGCAAACTGATTTCCACCAGGCCAAGAATCCTTTTGTTGAGAAGGTAACCAGTACGACAGAGGATGGCACAGTAGCATGGCGGTTGGCACAATGCTTTATACTGCCGGCAACCTGGGTTCTATTCCTGCTGCTGTCTGTAAGGAGTTTGTACGTTCTCTCCGTGACCATGTGGGCTTCTTCTGCATGCTCCGGTTTCCTCTCACTTCCCAAAGATAGTAGGTTATTTGGTCACATGCATGTAATTGGGCATCGAGGCCGTGTTGGGTTAGAAGGGCCATTTGTCATTCTGTATCTCTAAATAAATGAAATAGAACCCACAGGAAAACTACAAAGATTAAACTTTAAAAAAACACTGATTATATAGAGAAGTAAGAACTCTTAAACAGTTATATATAAGAAACCTGCAGAGAAAAGAAAAATAAATGTATTTTAAACAAATAATTTAAAAAAATTAACAGGGAGCTTCCCACAAGATTCACGGTCAAACACGGAAACCAAATGAAGGCTTAGCAAAGCAGAATCCTCAAGGTACAGAGGACATTTAGACTCTCAAATTTATGCCGGGCCACGCACACGAATCCTGGTGGACCTCAGCACATCAGGCAGCATCTATGGAAGGAAATGAACAGTCAGCTTTTCGTGCCATGATTCTTCAACAGGAGTTTCATCTCATCAGATCTCATATCTGATCAAGGTCTCTGACTTCATCATGAAACCTGATTAAGAGTCTCAGCCTGATATGGCGACACTTTATTCCTCTCCATAGATACTGCCTGGCCTGCTGAGCTCCTTCAGAATTTTGTGTACATCACTCAAGGTTTCCAGCATCTGCAGATTTTTTGTGTTTAGAATCTGTGCTGGAATTTCTCATAAGTACCACAGTAAAAGTGACTCATTCTCACTTGTTTCATTAGAAAGTGCACAATATGGAGCAGCACGGAAAAGTAGAATTTAGCATAACGCTTTACAGTGACGGCGATCAGAAAGTCAGGGTTCAATTCCCACCACTGCCACTGCCCGTAAGGAGTTTGTACATGTGGGTTTCCACTGGGTGCTCCAGTTTCCCCCCCACATTCCGAAAGGAGTACTGATTGATGTTAGTATGTTGTGGACAAGTTAGGTCGGTGCCGGAAGCATGGCAAGACTCGTGGGCTGCCTCCAGCGCATACACTCACCAAGTGTATGTTCATGGTTTTCTGCTACCGTAGCCCATCTGCTTCAAGGTTTGACACGTTGTGCATTCATGGATGCTCTTCCGTTGTAAAGTGTGGTTATTTGAGTTACCGTTGCCTTTCTGTTAGCTTGAACCAGTCTGACTGTTCTTCTCCGACCTTTCTCATTAACAAGGCGTTTTCACCCACAGAACCGCCACTCACTGGATGTGTTATTTTTTGTACACTGATCTCAGTAAGATGGTGCATGAAAACCCCAGGAGATTAGCAGTTTCTGAGATACTCAAATAACCCCATCTGGCATCAAATATCATTCCATGGTTAAAGTCATTTAGATCACATTTCTGTCCCATTCTGGTGCTTGGTCTGAACAACAACTGAATTTGACCCGGGGTTCCCAACCTTTCTTTAAGCCATGGACCTACACCATTAAGCAAGGGGTCTGTGGACCCCTGGTTGGGAAGCCCTGCTCTTGATCATGTCTGCATGCTTTTATGCATCAAATTGCTGCCACATGATCGGCTGATTAGATATTTGGATTAACAAGCAGGTGTACAGGTGTACCTAATAAAGAGGCCACCTAGTGTATTGGATTGTATTGGCTGTCAATGCGGACAATATATTTCATTGCATGTTTTGACATTTCGATGTATATGTGACAAATAAGCTAATCTCCTTCATCTCTTCGAAGCTAAACCTCGAGTGACCAGCTGTGCGCAAGGTGGCATGAACATGAATACAACAAGGCTGGACAACGAAACATTGGAAATGCTGAACAGCACTGTCATTCGAATCACCATTCCTGTCATTTACCTGGCCATCACCATCATTGGTCTGCCCAGCAACGGCATCTCCTTGGTACTGCTTTGCTTTCAAACCCATCCCAAGACACCCTTGGTCATTTTCATGATCAACCTAGCAATCACCGACCTCCTACTTGCCTTCTTCCTGCCTTTCCAGGTTGCCTACCACCTAAACAACAGCAACTGGGTTTTTGGCAACAGCCATTGCACCTTTGTCAGCACGTTATTTTATGCTAATATGTATTGCTCCATCTTGACAATGACATTTATTAGCATCGAACGCTATCTCGGAGTTGTCTTTCCTATATGGTACAAATCTGTGTGGAAAAGAAGGCATGCTGTGATTGCTTGCCTGGGAATATGGGTGACTTTGCTGATTGTTCTACTGCCTTTTGAATATAATGATTTAACATTTGAGGTTCAGGAGCTCAATATTACTACTTGTTTTGATGTACTTAAGGAAAATATCCTTCCTAACCGATATACATGGGGATTGTTCCTCTTCACCCTGTTTGTTCTGCTCTTCCTGATCCCATTTAGCATCACCATTGTATGCTATGTGTTAGTCATACTGAAACTCTCCCAGAATTCTCACACAAAGGAGCATAAGAAGAAAAAAAGAGCGATATACTTAGCCATTACTGTGCTTTCGGTCTTCATCGTGTGCTTTCTCCCCAGCAACATCACCCTCTTAATTCACATCATACTGAGGCTCGCCTACAATAAGGGTTGCTACACAGCCTACAAGCTGACCTTGTTACTCAGCTGTTTCAACAGCTGTCTCAATCCATTTATTTTCTGCTTTGCTTCCTCAGATTTCCAGCAATGTGTCTATCATTTACTAAATCAGAGGCAGTCGCATGATGGGAATGACATAACCTCACCTCCAACAGCGATGTCTAGTGCAGCTTAGAGTTAATGACACGTGTCAACTGGCCAAACCAAGTATTCAGGGAAGAAAGATACCTAAAAGGTCTCGCCTTATAATTGGTCAACTCGAACTGTAGTGGATTGGTAAGGAGAAAGAAGGACTCGGATTTGACATCTTTTCTTATACAGTATACAATCTGATGCTACCAGATGGGGCTGAATCTAAAGGCAGAAGTCAACAGATCTTTTGGAAGTGGTTAGGAAATGCATCAAAATCCAGGGAGTGGAAGTACTTAGCAAATTGTAATATTGTTAACTTTTATAACTTCATGCTTCTTGACATCACACTAATATATCAAAAGATACTTCCCTGATCTCTGTCACCAAAAAAGAAAAATACAGCAAACATGTAAAAAGACCATAAGACCATGAGGCATAGGAGTAGAAGTAGGCCATTTGGCCCATTGTATATGCTCCGCCATTTCATCATGGCTGATTTATTATCTCCCCAATGCTATTTTTCTGCCTTCTCCCAGTAACCTCTGATGTCCTAACTAATAAAGAACCTATCAACCTCCACATTAAATATATTCAATGGCTTGGCCCCGAGAGACATCTGTAGCAAATAATTCCACACATTAACCATTCTGTAAAATTCCTCCTCATCTCTGTTCTAGAGAGGTATCCTTCTATTCTGAGACTGTACGCTCTTATCCTAAACTCCCTCACTTTAGGAAACATCCTCTCAACATCCACTCTACCTATGCCTTTCAATATTTGATAGGTTTCAGTGAGATCCCCCTTATTCTTCTAAACTCCAACGAGTACAGATCTAGAGCCATCTTGTGCTCCTCATATGACCTTTTCATTCCCAGGATCATTCTTGTGATCCTTCTCTGGATCCTTACCAATGCCAGCATATCCCTTTTTAGATAATGGGACCAAAGCTTGCTCAATATCAAAAGATGCTTCCCAAAACAAATACAGCAGACACAGAATCCTCCTCCAAGTTACTTACCATCCCAAACTGGTATGACATTACTGTTCCTTCATTGTTATTGGGACAGAATCCTGAAACTTACTTCCTAATAAAATTTGGGCGGTACCTTCAACATGCAGGTTACATCAGTCCAAGAAGACAAATCACTATCAGTTATACAAGAACAACAAGGAATAGGCATAATTTGCAAGTTTTACTGGTGACCCCCACATAATGCACATAACTGCACCATTATTTGCCTTAATTTACCTGAGATTTTGAGTTCCACAATCTGAAGACAATCTGCACGAAGCGACTTCTCCTGAAACAGGTATTGCACTCATCAATGACATTCACAGGTCAGGAGATTTGGGTTCAGAGTGAAAAATAAAGTTAGTATCAAAGTACATGTATGTCACCATATACAATATTAAGATTCATCTTCTTGTGTGAATACTCAATAAATCGTTAAAATAATATCCATAACAGAATGAATGAAAGACTACTCAACTTTGGGAATAATAATAAATAAATAAACAAACAATAAATATTGAGAAAAATGAGATGAAGAATGCTTAAAAGTGAGTTGACTGGTTGTGGGAACATTTCAATAATGAGGCGAGTGAAGTTGAGTGGAGTTGCCCTCTTTGGTTCAAAAGCCTGACGAGTGAGGGGTAATAACTGTTCCTGAACCTGGTGGTGTAAGTCCTGAGGCTCCTGTACTTTTTTCCTGATGGCAGTAGCGAAAAGAGAACATGTCTCGGTGGTGTGGTGGTCCTGACCTTGGGTATTCTCTGTATGAAATCTACATGATCTCCTTGCAACTCATGTGCATTTCTCCCCAAGTGCTGTAGTTTCCTCCCACATGCCCAAGATGTGCTGGTTCACTGAAATATCCGGCCATAGTTAATTGTCCAGGTGGGTGATGGGAAAATCAGGGAGGGGTTTCGGAGTTGATGGAAATGTAAGAGGGAAAACAGGATTTGTCACAGAATCACATAGCATCTACACAGTCCTTCAGCCCACTGAGTCTTCTTCAGCCACAACCCTACTTCTCGTCATGAACTCCCCACTCTGGTTCTCTACCTGCTCTGGATCTTTTCCCTCTGAACCTTATGCCCTCTGAACACACTGACCTCCACTCTCTCCGCACCAATGCCAACCTTACCATCAAACACACAGACAAAGGGAGTGCTGTTGTTGTGTGGTGGACTGACCTCGACCTTGTTGAGGTCAGGTAGCAACTCTCAGGCACCACCCCTTATCCTTCCCTTGAAAAAAACCCCACTACAGACAATAGGAAACCTGTTTCTGACATCATCACTGACCTCATTGGCTCCAGAGACCTCCCAACCATTGCCATCAAACTCATAGCTTCCTTACTCTAACTGTTGGGGGTAGGCCCATTTTCTCTGCCCCACTGAACTCGTGTCCACATAGCTCAGCGCTATTCTATCCCCCTTAGTTCAGTCCCTTCCCACATACATCCATGACACTTCTCATGCTCTGGATCTCCTCAACAACTTCTAATTCCTTGGCCCTGACTGCTTCATTTTCACCATGGATGTCCAGTCCCTATATACTTCTATTCCCCCCACCCCCTTCAAGAAGGCCTTAAAGCTCACCGCAGTTTTCTCAACAAAAGACCCAAACAGTTCCCCTTCACCACCACCCTACATGGTCTGGCAGAACTGGTCCTCACCCTCAACAATTTCTCTTTCAGCTCCTCTCATTTTCTACAGACTCAAAGATAGCCATGGGCCCCAGCCATGCCTGCTTTTTTGTTGGCTATGTAGAACAGCCCATGTTCCAAGCCTTCACTGGTAATGCTCCCCACCTCTTCCTCTGCTACACCGATGACTGCATTGGCGCTGCTTCATGCACCCGTGCTGAGATCGTCAATTTTGCCTCCAACTTCTACCCTGCCCTTAAATTCACCTGGTCCATTTCTGACATCTGCTTCCCTTTTCTAGATCTTTCTGTTTCCATCTCTGGACACAAACTGTCAACTGACATCTTTTAGAAACCTTCTGATTCCCATGGTTATCTTGTCTATACTCCCTCCAATCCTGTCTCCTGTAAAAATGCTATTCTCTAATCTCAGGTCCTTTGTTTCTGTTGCATCTGTTCCCAAGATGAGGTTTTCCTTTCCAGGACATCAGAGATATCCTCTTTCTTCAAAGAATGGAGTTTCCCTTCCTCCACCATTAATGCTGCCCTCACCCACATCTCCTCCATTTCCTGGACATCCACTCTTTCCCCATCTTTCCACTGGCTTAACAGGGATAGAGTTCCTCTTGTCCTTCCCTACTACCCATGAGCCTCCACATCCAACATATTATTCTCCACAACCTCCACCATCTTCAATGGAGTCCCTACCAGTAAACTCATGTTTACCTCCCCGTCCCCACCCATTGCCAACAGGGAGCACTCCCTCCATGATTCTCTTGTCCATTCATTCCTCCCCACTAATCTCTGTCCTGTCACATATCCCTGCAAGGTACAGAAATGATATACCTGCTCTTTTACCTCTTCCATCACCTTCATTCAGGGCCCCAAACAGCCCTTTCAGGTGAGGCAACGTTTCACCTGTAAATTTGTTGGGCTTGTCTATTGTATCTCGTGCTCCTGGTGTGGCCTCCTTTACACTGGTGCGACCATCATAAATTGGGAGACCACTTTGTTGAGCACCTCTGCTCCATCTGCCAAAATCGGAACTTCCTGGTGGACAACCATTTTAACTTCCATACCCATTCCCATTCTGACATGTCAGTCTATGAACGCCTTTTTTGCCATGTTGAGGCCACTGTTAGGGCAGAGGAGTAACACCTCATATTCCATCTAGATGGACTCCAAACTGATGATATGAACATTGAGTTCTCCTTCTGGTAATTTTTTTCCCTCCCCTTTCTCTATTCTTCTATTCCCCACTCTGGCCTCTTACCGCTTCTCCACACCTACATATCAGCTCCCCCTAGTGCACCGCCTTCTTCCCTTTCTCCATAGTCTGCTCTTCTCTTCTCTCAGATTCCTTCATCTCCAGCCCTTTACCTTTCCATCCCACCTGGCTTTACCTATCACCTTCAAGCTTTCCCTCCTTCCCCTCCTCTAACATTTTTCTTCTGACTCCTTCCCCCTTCCATTCCAGTCCTGAAAAGGTGTCTTGGCCCAAAACATTAACTGTCTATTCATTTCCATAGATGCTGCCTGACCTGCTGATCTCCTCAAACATTTGGAGTACCTACTCATTTTCGCTCATCCATTTTATTATTCTCAATTTCCCCTCAGATTTCATCATGCATCTACACATTAGGAACAATTTTCGGTGGCAAACTAACCTACTGACCCACATACATTTGACTGGTGATAGGAAACCGGAGCCCATGCCTCATAATGAGAACAAGGAAACTCCACACCGACAGCACCCAAGGTCAAGATTGAACCTGGAACTATGAGGGAGCAAATTTACACTCTGTGGCCACTTTATTAGGTATTCATTAATGCAAATATCTAATCCGCCAATCAGGTGGTAGCAATTCAATGCATAAAAGCATGCAGCCATGGTTAAGAAGTTCAGTTGTTGTTCAGAACAAACATCCAAATTGGGAAGAAGTGACTTTGACTGTGGAATGATGACAGATGGGGGCCGTTTGACTGTCTTGGAAACTGCTAACCTCCTGGGACTTCCACACTCAACAGTCCCTAGAGTTTACAAAGAATGGTGTTCAAAACAAAAAAAACATCCTGTAAATGGCAGCTCTGTGGCTGAAAATGCCTCGTTAATGAGAGAGGTCAAAGGAGAATGGCCAGACTGGTTCAAGCTGACAATTTATCAGTTTATGAAAGATTTAGGTAGGGTAGATAATCAGAAATAGTCTCTCGAGATAGAAATATCGAACACCAGAGTATGTTCATTTAAGCTAAGATGGGGAAAGCTTCTAGGAGTTTTTCAATACAAGAGATTCTGCAGATACTGGAAATCTTGAGCAACACACAGAACATGCTAGAGGAACTCAGAAAGTCAGACAACATCTATGGAGGGGAATAAACTGCTGATGCTTTGGGCTGAGACCCTTCATCAGAACTGGAAAGGAGGGAAGCAGAAACCGGAATAAGATGACGGGAGGGGAAGGAGTACAGGTGGCAGGTGACAGGTGAGACCAGGTGAGCAGGAAGTTGGTGGCAGGGGTTGGGGGGGGAATTGAGGGCACAGTTGAGGGGATTGAAGTCAGAAGCTGGGAAGTGATAGGTGGATGAGGTAAAGGAAGAGAAAAACAGCCTGGGTCATTTGAGAATATTAGATATAAAAGCAAAAGTGAAACATTTGGCTCCTCAAACCTGCTTTACTATTCCGTAAGGTTACAGATGCATCACGGTGAGGACCGGCAATGACTGAGTCCAGGTGTAGAGGAACGGCAGACTGCCATGCAGAGGCAGAAGCAAAAGGCATACATAGGAATTCCAACAGAGTATCAGTGGCATGGCTGAACGACTCCGCAAGATGAATTTTCTCAATACAAGGACTCCACAAAGAGTGCTAATCAGGAGTCTGCTTTAAATAATCACAGAATTCAGAAAACCCATGCCAGCCACAATTAACTTGACAAGATTAAACAGAAAGCACAAGAGCTTAACAACTCAAGTTAAGACAACAATTAGTAAATACAAGTGATTGAGAAACCCAGGAGCCCAATGCTCTACAGCTCGCCGCAGAGCTCAGGACAAGATAATGTAATTTACACCTCAGCCTCACTTTCTGACCTGTTGCTCCAAATTCCATCCATCTCATCCCTTAATACATTTAGTGATCCCACCTCCACACTTCTCTCAGTGGAGAGTTGCAAAGATTCATAACCATCCGAGAGAAGGAACTCCTCCACATCTGTATTATAGTAAATGAACAAAATACATTATTCTAAAGCAGCAAGATTCACCTTATCAAGCTCCATCCCCACCCAGGATCTTACATAATTCAGTATGTCCATCCCTTCTAAACTCTGAACTTCAAAGTGCAGGCCCACAGACAATCCACTCAGACTTTCCTCCTAAGGGAACTATAAACACAAGAGTTTTTGCGGATGCTGGAAATCCACAACAAGACACACAACATGCTGGAGGAACTCAGTCAGTGAATATGGAAAGAAATAAAGAGTCAACGCTTTGGGCCAAGACCCTTCCTCGGAACTGGAAAGGAAGGGGGAAAGAAGCCAGAATAATAATGTGCAGGAAGGGGAAGGAGTGCAAACTAGAAGGTGAAAGGTGAAACCCAGTGTGGGGGAAGGTAGGTGGGTGGGTGAGGGCGCATGAAGTGAAAAGCTGGGAGGTGATAGGTTGAAAGGTAATGCTATCGAAGAAGGAACCACCTATCACCTTCCAGTTTCTCTCTTCAGAGTTGCTGCCTGACCTACTGATTTTCTCCAGCATTTTACCCTGAAGAGAAATGCTTGCCCTGTTTCTAAGCTGTAACTTTCAATGCAATTTTATATAACTTTTCTTTTGATGACATTCTATTTTTTTCCATATGTACACTTTCGCAAGGAGGTAAACCATCCTCCCATTAACTATGCTTATTGTACCTGGGATGTTTGTAATTGAATGGGGTGTTAATACATTCCCCTTGTTATTTATTGCAAGGGATGTAGAATTTATGTAAATTTTGTAATTAAATTCATTTTTATATAATAAAAGCTTTTGATAACATTTTGATGGTATATTAGTACACTTTTTCGATGTTGTTCTGCATATTATACTGTATAATTACAGTGAAGTCTTAACATTGCTTTCAATTTACAATGATCAAGGTCATACCTGTAAATGCAGGATGAACTCAATTCAATAAATTGACTTAGTCACAGACACAGGAGAAGTAATATGGACCTTCCAGTACGTAGAACATACAACACAGAACAGTACAGCCCAGGAACAGGCCACTTGGACCACAATATTGTGTCGAACCAGCTAAAATACACCCAAACACTAAACCCTCCAACCTACACCATGTCCATATTCCTCCAACCCCCTTGCTTCTATGTACCTATCCAAACATCTCTAAAAATCTTCAGATATATTTACTTCTACCACCATACCAGGTAGCTAGTTATTTTGTAAATAACACTATTCTTAGCATTTCTGGTTAGATGCTAACTGCATTTCATTGGCTTTGTATCTGTACTCGGCACAATGACAATAAAATTTAATCTAATCTAATCTAATCTAGTGCATTCCAGGCATCCATGATTCCCTGAGTAAAAATCTTACCCCTCACTTTCCCCTTGAACCTACCACCTCTCACTTTCAATGTATGCCCTCTGGTATTAGACATACTCTCTGTCCACTTTATCTCTGCCTCTCATAATCTTGTTAACGTCTATTCTCTCTCCCTCTCTCTCTGCTGAGAGAAAAAGTCAGCATGTATGAAGGAATGGGTAGAGGAGAGTCAGTGTGTATGAGAAAGGAGATACAGTAAATGAAAACGTGTGTGTGTGCGTGAAAGAGCGAGAGAGAGAGAGGAAGAGAGAAAGAGGAGAGAGCAGTATGAGAGAGAGGGAATAAGATAAGGAAGAGTGCTTGGGAGTAAACAATATTTATTGAGTCACAGAGAGAGACAGAGAGAAAAGAGGATTTGTTGGAGGGAAAGAGTCAGCATGTGAGAGAGTCAATGTATGAAAGAGAAGAGAGAGAATGTCATGTCTGAGAGAGCGAGACTGACTATTAGGGGAGAGAGAGTCAGTATCTATATGAGTGCAAGAGAGATTGAGTCAGTGTTTATGAGACAGGGAGACAAACAAACTGAGGATGAAAGAACTACACGAGAGAGATGGTGATGGTGTTTGAGAGACAGGTTGTGTACGTGAGAGAGAGTCCGTAGTCAGTACCTAAATGAGACAGAGGAAATATAATAGACCGTATTTAAGACAGAGAGAAAAGAGAGTCAATATGTGTAAGAGATGGAGACCCCCAAAGACTAGAGAGAGAATCCATGTGTGAGAGAGAAATAGGAGAAATGGAATGAGAATGAGGGAGAAAGAATGCATGGGAGAGAATCAGTGGGAGGGGAAAACTCAGTGAGGGAGAATCGATGTGTGTGTGCGTCTGCGAGAGAAAAGGAGATGTGTGCCTATTTGTGTGTGTGTGTGTGTGTGTGTGTGTGTGTGTGTGTGAGAGAGAGAGAGAGAGAGTCAGTATGTTATTTATTTATTGAAATACAGTGCGGACTAGGCCCTTCAAACCAGGCCACCTAGCAATCCCAATCCCCCCCTTTTAATCCAAGTTTAATAATTTGTCAATTTACAATGACCAATTAACCTACTAAACTTTGGACTGCGGGAGGAAACTGTAGTACTTGGAGGAAATCTACACGGTCATGGGCAGAACGTACAAACTCCTTACTGGCAGAAGCAGCAACTGAACCTGGGTTGCCTGTACTGTAAAGCGTTGTGCTGAACACTACACTACTGTGTCACGCGAATGTGAGGAGGAGCCTGCCCCAGCATGTAAAAGGTGGAGAGGTTGAAAGAGTGGGACTTCACTCAGCACTGATAGGCCAAGCAAGAATAAGTTGTGCAATAGAGACCTCAATATCTTGGAATCTACAAGCTCCACAAAACTACAATTTAGCAAAGATCTTTCTGATAATATAATGTAGTGTAATCTAGATGAAGGTCATCCTCTTTCAACAGAGACATGTATACAGCTAAACAAAATATTGTTCCTCTGGGACCAGGGTGCACATTCAGTACATATAGTCACACACAGCACACTTAGTAACAGTCCAGCGCATGCGGTCAGAAAATAATATCTTCTACACTGCGGTGGTGAGAGGATTTACTGTGCACTGTTTATGGTGAACTCTACAGAGCAGAGTATTCATTGTCCGATGAGATACCTTAGCAGAGGTTTGGCCTCGTAATGAGTTCTTTTCCACGCTGAATCTGGGTGCAGGCAAATTGGCAGCCATTTCAAGAAGTCATAGAACAATCGCTCTGACACCAATCTCAGGACAAAATATTCGGCTGGAACATGAGAATCTATTCAAACTATAGGCTCTCTCAGGGGTATGTGTAAAGTGCAGAATGTGCCTGATTAACTGAACAAGGTTATTGATGCACAACATAGAAGAAATGGCTGGATTGTCACTAAATGATATTAGCTATGCTTAGAATGATTAGTGACTTAAAAAGGAAATACATGCTTACAGGGGAAACTTCCCAGCAGCCCAACATCAAAAGCACCATATCATCCACATCTTTAAATTTACTAGTTACTTGGAAAAGCATATTTGTGGGCAGATGAGTCTATAAATCAATCAGCGCATTTGAATTTCTTACTTTTATAAGACCATAGGACCATAAGATACAGGAGCAGAATTATGCCATTTGGCCCATCAAGTTTGTTCTGCAATTTCATCATGGCTTATCCATTTTCCCACTCAGCCCCAATCTCTTGCCTTCTCCCTGTATTCCTTCATGCCCTGACTAATCAAGAATCTATCAACTTCTGCTTTAAGCATGCCCAGTGACTTGGCCTCAACAGCATCCACAGATTCACCACTCTTTGGCTAAAGAAATTTGTGCTCATCTCTGTTCTTAAAGGATGTGCATCTATTCTGAGTGTGTGCCCTCTGGTCCTAGACTACCCCACCATAAGTAGCATCCTTTCCACATCCACTCTATCAAGGCCTTTCGCCCCTCATTCTTCTGAATTTCAGTGAGTATAGGTTTTCAGCCTTCAAACGCTTTTCATATGATAAGCCTTTCAATCCCGGAATCATTTTCATGAACCTCCATTGAGCCCTCATCCAAGATGATTATTGCAGAATGGGATCTGGGGGGGGCAGGGATAAGTCACTGCTTTCCCAACTATCTGCACGGCCCTAAACTCTAAATTATTGCAGTTAATCTGGGAACCTTTTGTCTATGACATTGCCAATACAAAGATGTCCCTTTAGAACAGAGATGAGGAGAAATTTCTGTAGCCACAGACCTGTGATGCTGTGGAATTCATCGCCACATGTGGCTGTGGAGGCCAAGTCATTGGGTATATTTAAAGTAGAGGTTGATAGGCTCTTGGTTAGTCAGGAAATCAAAGGTTGAATGTGGTTGAGTGGGATAATTAATCAGTCATAATTAAATGATGGAGCAGACTGAAGCAGATGAATGCTTTAATTATTTCTTCAGTGGTTTGATTGATGCATGACTGCACGAGCACATGGACATCAGCTAGTGAGAGCAGCGAGAAGAGTTTAAAAGGAAACAGCTTTATAGAGCGGGCGACGGAGCAAGACAGACTAGGTAAGCTCAACGGGGCTTCTGCGATAACGGGTCGAGGTCAGGTAGGCTATCTGTGCAGAATACAGACAGGAAATACGTGTGTAAGGCCGGCGTTCTGTGCTGGGTGTCAGATATGGGAAGTCCGGGAAATTCCCAGCCTCCCAGACAGTCACATCTGTGCCAGGCGTGTCGAGCTGCAGCTCCTTAGGGACTGCATTAGGGAACTGGAGATGCAGCTCGATGACCTTTGTCTGGTCAGGGAAAGTGAGGTGGTGATGCGGGGGCAGGCACCCGGTGCTCGGCCAGGGGCCGTGGTCGAGCGGTCAGCAACTTGGGCCGGCCGCCCCCACTGGACTTAATCTGGTGAGGAGGGTGTGAGGACACCCAGCAGGACTAGAAAAAAACAAGACCTGACAAAGGGTGGGTGAGATTAAAGCCTCACCACATATCTATGAATCATATGCTATGCACTTAGTTAGAAGAGACACGATGAACCTGGGCACTGCACCGTGTGCCTGGACCTACCCAAGGCCTCCGCCTAAGGAAAGGCCGAGCTCGAAGAAGCGGCCGTGGCTGGAGGCCGACATGGCCTCGGGCTCGAGTTCAGCGGGGGCGACAGCAGGCGGTGCCAAGGTGGCCAGCAAGAAAATAAATGGAGGAGAGGCGGTACTCGGTGCTGTCACAAGATCGAAGATGGAGGGGCATAGCCGCCAACCCTGGATTCGGGATGGCACCCACTGACTGACTGATAGAGGGGAGCTATAGGCAGGTAGTCACGTGGGGGCTTAGGGGAGACAGGTAAGTGGGAAACAGTCAGGAGAAGGAAGGGCAAGAGGCAGAGGCTAGAGAGTACCCCTGTGGCTGACCCCTAGACAATAAGTATTCCTGCTTGAGTACTGTTGGGGGGCGACGGCCTACCTGGGGGAAGCAACAGTGGTCGTGCCTCTGGCACAGAGTCTGGCCCTGTGGCTCAGAAGGGTAGGGAAAGGAAGAGGATGGCAGCAGTGATAGGGACTCTATAGTTAGGGGGTCAGACAGGTGATTCTGTGGACGCAGGAAAGAAACACGGATGATAGTTTGCCACCCAGGTGCCAGGGTCTGGGATGTTTCCGTCCACAATATTCTGAAGTGGGAAGGAGAACAGCCAGAGGTTGTGGTACATATTAGTACCAACAACACAGGCAGGAAAAGGGAGGAGCTCCTGAAAGCAGACTACAGGGAGTAAGGAAGGAAGTTGAGAAGCAGAACCACAAAGGTAGTAATCTCGGGATTACTGCCTGTGCCACGCGACAGTGAGTATAGGAATAGAATGAGATGGAGGATAAATGCGTGACTGACGGTTTGGAGCGGGGGCAGGAATTCAGATTTAGAAACCATAGAAACTACAGCACAGAAACAGGCCTTTTGGCCCTTCTTGGCTGTGCTGAACCATTTTCTGCCTAGTCCCACTGACTTGCACACGGACCATATCCCTCCATACACCTCCCATCCATGTATCTGTCCAATTTATTCTTAAATGTTTAAAAAGAACCCGCATTTACCACCTCATCTGGCAGCTCATTCCATACTCCCACCACTCTCTGTGTGAAGAAGCCCCCCCCTTAATGTTCCCTTTAAACTTTTCCCCCCTCACCCTTAACCCATGTCCTCTGGTTATTTTCTCCCCTTGCCTCAGTGGAAAAAGCCTGCTTGCATTCACTCTATCTATACCCTTCATAATTTTATATACCTCTATCAAATCTCCCCTCATTCTTCTACGCTCCAGGGAATAAAGTCCTAACCTATTCAACCTTTCTCTGTAACTGAGTTTCTCAAGTCCTGGCAACATCCTTGTAAACCTTCTCTGCACTCTTTCAACCTTATTAATATCCTTCCTGTAATTTGGTGACCAAAACTGAACACAATGCTCCAGATTCGGCCTCACGAATGCCTTATACAACCTCATCATAACATTCCAGCTCTTATACTCAATACTTTGATTAATAAAGGCCAATGTACCAAAAGCTCTCTTTACGACCCTGTCTACTTGTGACGCCACTTTTAGGGAATTTTGTATCTGTATTCCCAGATCCCTCTGTTCTACTGCACTCCTCAGTGCCTTAGCATTAACCCTGTATGTTCTACCTTGGTTTGTCCTTCCAACGTGCAATACCTCACACTTGTCTGTATTAAACTCCATCTGCCATTTTTCAACCCATTTTTCCAGCTGGTCCAAGTCCCTCTGCGGGCTCTGAAAACCTTCCTCACTGTCTACTACACCTCCAATCTTTGTATCATCGCAAATTTCTGGATCATTAAGATGTCTTTTGGGACAGGAGTGACAGGTACAAAAAGGACGGGTTGCACTTGAATCACAGCAGGACCAGTATCCTGGCAGTAAGGCTTGCTAAGGCTATTGGGGAGAGTTTAAACTGGAATTGCTGGGGGGTGGGAACCAAACTGAAGAGATGGAAAAAGAGGCAGTTGGCTCACAAATAGAGAAAGATTGGCGACCATGTGAGAGGGAGGATAGGCAGCTGATAGAGAAGGGATGCGCTCAAACCGATGGTTTGAGATGTGTCTATTTTAATGCAAGGAGTACTATGAACAAAGCAGATGAGCTTAGAGCATGGATCAGTACTTGGAGCTATAATGTTGTGGCCATTACACAGACTTGGATGGCTCAGGGGCAGGAATAGTTATTTCGAATGCCGGGCTTTAGATGTTTCAGAAAGGACAGGGAGGGAGGCAAAAGAGGTGGGGGCGTGACACTGTTGATCAGAGATAGTGTAATGGCTGCAGAAAAGGAAGAAGTCATGAAGGGATTGTCTATGGAGTCTCTGTGGGTGGAGGTTAGGAACAGGAAGGGGTCAATAACTCTACTGGGTGCTTTTTGTAGACCACCCAATAGTAACAGGGACATCAAGGAGAAGATAGGGAGACAGATTCTGGAAAGGTGTAATAATAACAGGGTTGTCTTGGTGGGAAATTTTAATTTCCCAAATATTGATTGGCATCTCCCTAGAGCGAGGATTTTAGATGAGGTGGAGTTTGTTAGGTGTGTTCAGGAAGGTTACTTGACCAAATATGTAGATAAGCCTACAAGAGGAGAGACTGTACTTGATCTAGTATTGGGAAATGAACCTAGTCAGGAGTCAGATCTCTCAGTGGGAGAGCATTTTGGAGATAGTGATCACAATTCTATCTGCTTTACCATATCATTGGAGAGGGATAGGAACAGACAAGTTAGGAAAGCGTTTAATTGGAGTAAGGGGAAATATGAGGCTATCAGGCAGGAACTTGGAAGCATAAATTGGAAGCAGATGTTCTCAGGGAAAAGTATGGAAAAAATGTGGGAAATGTTCAAGGGATATTTGCGTGGAGTTCTGCATAGGTACGTTCCAATGAGACAGGGAAAGGATGGTAGGGTACAGGAACCATGGTGTACAAAGGCTGCTGTAAATCTAGTCAAGAAGAAAAGAAGAGCTTACAAAAGGTTCAAAAGGCTAGGTAATAATAGAGATCTAGAAGATTATAAGGCTAGCAGGAAGGAGCTTAAGAAAGAAATTAGGAGAGCCAGAAGGGGCCATGAGAATCTCTTATAACCATATAACAATTACAGCACGGAAGCAGGCCATCTCGGCCTTTCTAGTCCCACTGACCTGCACTCAGCCCATAACCCTCCATTCCTTTCCTGTCCATTTAGCTGTCCAATTTAACCTTAAACGACAACATCGACACTGCCTCAACCACTTCTGCTGGAAGCTCGTTCCACACAGCTACCACTCTCTGAGTAAAGAAGTTCCCCCTCATGTTACCCCTAAACTTTTGCCCTTTAACTCTCAACTCATGTCCTCCTGTTTGAATCTCCCCCACTCTCAAAGGAAAAAGCCTATCCACATCAACTCTAACTATCCCCCTCATAATTTTAAACACCTCTATCAAGTCCCCCCTCAACCTTCTACGTTCCAAAGAATAAAGACTTGTTCAACCTTTCTCTGTAACTTAGGTGATGAAACCCAGGTAACATTCTGGTAAATCTTCTCTGTACTCTCTCTATTTTGTTGACATCTTTCCTATAATTCGGTGACCAAAACTGTGCACAATACTCCAAATTTGGCCTCACCAATCCCTTGTACAATTTCAACATTACATCCCAACTCCTATACTCAATGCTCTGATTTATAAAGGCCAGCATACCAAAAGCTTTCTTCAACACCTTATCCACATGAGATTCCACCCTCAGGGAACTATGCACCATTATTCCTAGATCCCTCTGTTCTACTGCATTCTTCAATGCCCTACCATTTACCACGTATGTCCTATTTTGATCAGTCCTACCAAAATGTAGCACCTCACATTTATCAGTATTAAATTCCATCTGCCATCTTTCAGCCCACTCTTCTAACTGGCCTAACTCTCTCTGCAAGCTTTGAAAACCTGCTTCATTATCCACAACCCCACCTATCTTAGTATCATCTGCATACTTACTCATCCAATTTACCACCCCATCATCCAGATCATTAATGTATATGACAAACAACATTGGACGCAGTACAGATCCCTGACGCACACCGCTACACACCGTCCTCCAATCTGACAAACAGTTATCCACCACTACTCTCTGGCATCTCCCATCCAGCCACTGCTGAATCCATTTTACTACTTCAATATTAATACCTAATGATTGAACCTTCCTAACTAACCTTCTGTGTGGAACCTTGTCAAAGGCCTTACGGAAGTCCATGTAGACAACATCCACCGCTTTACCCTCATCAACTTTGGTGGACAAAATTAAGGAAAACCCCAAGGCTTTCTACAAGTACCTGAAGAGCAAGAGGATAAGACATGAGAGAAGAGGACCAATCAACTGTGACAGTGGAAAAGTGTGTATGCAACCAGAGGAGATGGCAGAGGTACTTATTGAATACTTTGCTTCAGTATTCAGTATGGAAAAGAATCTTGGCAATTGTTGGGATGACTTGCAGTGGACTGAAAAGCTTGAGCATGTAAATATTAAGAAAAAGGATGTGCTGGAGCTTTTGGAAAGTGTCAAGTTGGATAAGTCACTGGGACCGGACTAGATGTACCCCAGGCTACTGTGGGAGGAGAAGGAGGAGATTGCTGAGCCTCTGGCGATGATCTTTGCATCATCAATGGGGACGGGAGAGGTTCCGGAGGATTGGAGAGTTGCAGATCTTGTTCTCTTATTCAAGAAAGGGGGTAGAGATAGCCCAGGAAATTATAGACCCGTGAGTCTTACTTCAGTGGTTGGTAAGTTAATGGAGAAGATCCTGAGATACAGGATTTATGAACATTTGGAGAGGCATAACATGATTAGCAATAGTCAGCATGGCTTTGTCAAAGCCAGGTCGTGTCTTCAGAGTCTGACTGAATTTTTTGACGATGTGACTAAAGACATTGATGAAGGTAGAGCCATAGATGTAGTGTATATGGATTTCAGCAAGGCATTTAACAAGGTACCCCATGCAAGGTTTATTGAGAAAGTAAGGAGGCATGGGATCCAAGGGGACATTGCTTTGTGGATCCAGAACTTGTTTGCCCACAGAAGGCAAAGAGTGATTGTAGACAGGTCATATTCTGCATGAAGGTCAGTTACCAGTGGTGTGCCTCAGGGATCTGTTTTGGGACTCTTACTCTTCGTGATTTTTATAAATGACCTGGACAAGGAAGTGGAAGGATGAGTTAGTAAATTTGCTGATGACACAAAGGATGGAGGTGTTCTGGATAGTGTGGAGGGCTGTCAGACGTTACAGCGGTACATTGAAAGGATGCAAAACTGGCTGAGAAGTGGCAGATGGAGTTCAACCCAGATAAGTGTGAAGTGGTTCATGTTGGTAGGTCAAATGTGATGGCAGAATATAGTATTAATGGTAAGACTCTTGGCAGTGTGGAAGATCAGAGGGATCTTGGGGTCCGAGTCCATAGGACACTCAAAGCTGCTGCACAGGTTGACTCTCTGGTTCAGAAAGCATACGGTGCATTGGCCTTCATCAATCGTGGGATTGAGTTCAGGAGCCGAGAGGTAATGTTGCAGCTATATAGGACCCTGGTCAGACTCCAGTTTCAGTTCTGGTCACCTCACTGCAGGAAGGATGTGGAAAGCATAGAAAGTGTGCAGAGGAGATTTACAAGAATGTTGCCTGGATTGGGGAGCATGCCTTATGAGAATAGGTTTAGTGAACTCGGCCTTTTTTCCTTGGAGTGTCGTAGGATGAGAAGTGACCTGATAGAGGTGTATAAGATGTTGAGAGGCATTGATCATGTGGATAGTCAGAGGCTTTTTCCCAGGGCTGAAATGGCTAGCACGAGAGGACATTGTTTTAAGGTTCTTGGAAGTAGGTACAGAGGAGATGTCAGGGGTAAGTTTTTTACGCTGAGAGTGGTGATTGAGTGGAATGGGCTGTCGGTGATGGCGGTTGAGGCACATACGATAGGGTCTTTTAAGAGACACCTGGACAGGTACATGGAGCTCAGAAAAATAGAGGGCTATGGGTACCCCTAGGTAATTTCTAAGGTAAAGACATGTTTGGCACAGCTTTGTGGGCCAAAGGGCCTGTATTGTGCTGTAGGTTTTCTATGTTCTATGTTTCTTTCTGTCCTTATAGATTTGTGATCAATTTCTCAAGATTCCTACTTCAGACTGGGTTTCCTTCTCCCAGGTAAATGCAAAGAGGGAATGAGAGATAAAGAATGAGGGAGTCAAAGAACGTGGAACAACAGTATCACTCTTGAGCCACTGCGGGATCAAAACTCATTCTCCAGTTCGCCACCAATAAAACTCTGCCCTGTCAGCAGTGCCACAATAATTTGGGCTCCTGATCTCACAATCTATCTTGTTATGATCTAAAACCTTATTGTTCACCTGCACTGCACTTTCTTTGTACCTGACTCGAGAATGGTCCATCAGAATCAAGAATCTCCAGACAAGGGCAACATTGACTCCACATCTATCCCTTCAGAATTTTATACATTTTACTTAGGTTATCCTTCTAAATGTGAGTGAGCACTGGATAGGTTTGATTGATCTCTCCTCCAGCAACTAACTTGTCATCTTGGAATCAGCCACTGATGATTCTTCATGTACTTCCTCTGTTGTATGCATATCCTTATATGAGGTATTAGACTTGTACACAGTACTCCACATGCACTCCGATGAGGATGGGATGTAATTGAATCAAGTCTTCTCCAACTCTCTTTCCTCCAAGAGGACCACAACCTTGTCGTGGTTTGGAGGCTTGTTGTGTTTCAATGACCCAGAGAGCTTTGCTAACTGGAGTCAGGGCTTTATGCTTTGGCTCTTGGTCGGGTCATCCATGAAAAACAGGTCAAAGGGTAGAGGGCAGACTAAGAGTTGTCCACCTTCAGGTTCGGGGGTTCAACTCAGGGTTACCAACATTGACTGGTCAAACAAAACTATTATGGAAATAGCAAAGAAGAGTCCTTCTACATCTGTGTGCAACAGTATTCCTGAGCCTCCACCCGAGACTTGCATGACTGACAGTAGTTAAAACTGAGAGGAACCCACAGATAGGATGAAAGAAGCCCTAAACACCAACAATGTAACAATCAAAAGAAGAAGAAAATAATAAATATTGAGTACATGCGTTTCAGTGAGTCCCTAGGTTGTGGAATTAATTCAGTGTTGGGGTGAGGGAACTTATCCACACTGGTTCAGCAGCCTGATGAGCCTGATTCTTCCCACTTTCAGTTCTAAGTAACTTTATTGTCAAAGTACATATATGTCACCACATACAATGTTGAGATTCATGTTCTAACAGGCATACACAATAAATCCACTAAGTGTAATATAATCAATGAAAGGCTGCACCAACAGGGCAGACAACCAGTGTGCAAAAGTCAACAAACTGCAAATACAAGAAAAGGAAAGAATTGTAATAATAATAATTAAGCAAGCAACAAATATTGAGAACATGAGATAAAGAGTCATTGAAAGTGAGTCCATTGGTTGTGAGAACAGTTCAGTGATGGGGCAAATGAAGTTGAATGAGGTTATCTCCTTTGATTCAAGAGTCAGATGGTTGAGGGGTAATAATTGTTCCTGAACTTGGTAGTGTGCGTCCTGAGGCTCCTGCTTTTGTTTTCTGGAGGCAGCAGCAAGAAGAGAACATGTCCTGGGTGGTAGGAGTTCGTAATGATGGATGCTGCTGTCCTGCGACAATGCTCCATATAGATGTGTTGAATGGTGGAGCGGGCTTTACCCGTGATGGGCTGCGTTCCATCCACTACTTTTTGTAGGATTTTCCATTCAAGGACAATGCAATTCAATGCAATACATGATAATACAGAAAGAAAATAAATAAAGAAGTAAATAAATTACAGTAGGTATATATATGTACATTGAATAGATTGAAAATAGTGCAAAAACATCATACGTCACCCATCCATACATTAGGGACAATTTATAGTGGCTAATTAACCGATGAACCCACATATCCTTGGAATGTGGGAGGAAACCAGAGCAGTCAGAGGGAACTTCAAGCAGATCATGCAAACTCCACACAGACAGCATATGAGATCATTCAGGTGTCTTGGGACTATGAAGTAACTGCTCTACGAGCTTTGCCACTGTGCTGACCATACGAGCCCTTTCATAATTTTAATCATAGTAGTCTTGGCATGGAAAAGGCTAATAATATTGGTTTTGGTTTATTATCATCACAAGTACCAAGATACAGTGAAAGGCTTATCTTGCAAACTGTTTATACAGATTAAATCATTGCACAGTGCAGTGAGCTAGAATAAGGTAAAAGCATAACAGTGTAGAATCAAGGTATTGAAAAACTGCAGTGCAGGTAAATATATAACCATATAACAATTACAGCACGGAAACAGGCCATCTCAGCCCTTCTAGTCCATGCCGAATGCTTACTCTCAGCTAATCCCATCTACCTGCACTCAGCCCATAACCCTCCATTCCTTTCCTGTCCATATAGCTATCCAATTTTTTTTAAATGACAAAATTGAACCTGCCTCTACCACTTCTATTGGAAGCTCGTTCCATACAGCTACCACACTCTGAGTAAAGAAGTTCCCCCTTGTGTTACCCCTAAACTTTTGCCCCTTAACTCTCAACTCATGTCCTCTTGTTTGAATCTCCCCTACTCTCAATGGAAAAAGCCTATCCATGTCAACTCTATCTATCCCCCTCATAATTTTAAATACCTCTATCAAGCCCCCCTCAACCTTCTACGCTCCAAAGAATAAACACCTAACTTTATGATAAAGTGCAAATCAATCTGAAGTGGATTGTGAGGCCAAGAGTCCATCTTATTGTACAAGAAGTCTGTTCAAGAGTCTGATAACGGGGGATAGAAGCTGCCCATGAGCCCGGTGGTAAGTGCTTTCAGGCTTTAGTATCTTCTGCCCAATGGGAGAGGGGAGAAGCCAGGATCAGGGAGGGTAAAGACAGGTATAGGAGGAAGCTTGAGTGGAAACTCCAGCAGAACAACGTGAGAGAGGTCTGGAGTGGGATGAGGACCATCACTGGATTCCGGCAAATAAGCAACAGAGGAGCTGAAGGCAGTGTAGACAGGGCCAACGAACTTAATCTGTTCTTTAACAGATTTGACATCGTGGGCCCTGCCCATCCCCCACATGATTCATCTGTTGTTGGCCCCCAACCAACACATATTCCACTCTCCCCTCCTACCCCTCCTCATAGTCCCCCATCCTGCTCTCATGACTATACCCCTCCCCCACACGAAACCACCACGGTGGGCTTCACAGCTGAACGGGTGAGAAGACAGCTGAAACGTCTCAACCCAAGCAAGGCTGCAGGACCGGATGGTGTCAGTACCAGGGTGCTCAAAGCCTGTGCCCCTCAGCTATGTGGAGTACTTCGACGTGTCTTCAACCTGAGCCTGAGGCTCCGGAGGGTTCCTGTACTGTGGAAGATGTCCTGCCTCGTCCCTGTGCCAAAGACGCCGCGCCCCAGCGGCCTCAATAACTACAGACCGGTGGCACTGACCTCCTACATCATGAAGACCCTGGAGAGACTTGTTCTGGAGCTGCTCCGGCCTATGGTTAGGCCACACTTAGATCCCCTCCAGTTCGCCTACCAGCCCCGACTAGGAGTTGAGGAGTTGAGGCTTGTCTATGCCCACCTGGACAAGCCAGCGAGCACTGTGAGGGTCATGTTTTTTGACTTCTCCAGTGCGTTCAACACTATCCGCCCTGCTCTGCTGGGGGAGAAGCTGACAGCGATGCGGTGGATGCTTTCCTGGTGTCATCGATTATTGATTACCTGACTGGCAGACCACAGTATGTGTGCTTGCAACACTGTGTCCCTGACAGAGTGATCAGCAGCACTGGGGCTCCACAGGGGACTGTCTTGCCTCCCTTTGTCTTCACCATTTACACCTCAGACTTCAACTACTGTACAGGATTTTGTCATCTTCAGAAGTTTTCTGATGACTCTGCCATAGTTGGATGCATCAGCAAGGGAGATGAGGCTGAGTACAGGGCTACGGTAGGAAACTTTGTCACATGGTGTGAGCAGAATTATCTGCAGCTTGATGTGAAAAAAACTAAGGAGCTGGTGGTAGACCTGAGGAGAGCTAAGGTACTGGTGACCCGTTTCCATCCATGGGGTCAGTGTGGACATGGTGGAGGATTACAAATACCTGGGGATACAAATTGACAATAAACTGGACTGGTCAAAGAACACTGAGGCTGTTTACAAGAAGGGTCAGAGCCGTCTCTATTTCCTGAGGAGACTGAGGTCCTTTAACATCTGTCGGATGATGCTGAGGATGTTCTACGAGTCTGTGGTGGCCAGTGCTATCATGTTTGCTGTTGTGTGCTGGGGCAGCAGGCTGAGGGTAGCAGACACCAACAGAATCAACAAACTCATTCGTAATGCCAGTGATGTTGTGGGGATGGAACTGGACTCTCTGACGGTGGTGTCTGAAAAGAGGATGCTGTCCAAGTTGCATGCCATCTTGGTCAATATCTCCCATCCACTACTAATGGCCTGGTTGGGCACAGGAGTACATTCAGCCAGAGACTCATTCCACCCAGATGCAACACTGAGCGTCAGAGGAAGTCATTCCTGCCTGTGGCCATCAAACTTTACAACTCCCTTGGAGGGTCAGACACCCTGAGCCAATAGGCTGGTCCGGGACTTATTTCCTGGCATAATTTACATATTACTATTTAATTATTTATGGTGCAACTGTAATGAAAACCAATTTCCCTCGAGATCAATAAAGTATGACTATGACTATGACTATGACTATGACTAGAAGAGGGAATATACGGGGTGGGTTGGGTCTCTGATTAAACTGACCGATTTACTGCTGCAGCTAGATGTATAGAACCATTTTCAAACATCCTTATTTCAATGATACTCATGTCCTCAGCGGAACTCTACTTTTCTCAGACCTTTGCTCATTTTTGTCTGGCTCTTGTTCCCGTCAGACATGTGTGCTCCACTTACTTGAGAAGCACATGTATCACCTAAGTATACTTCCTTATAAGGAGTTCACACACACACAAAATCCAAGATCACAATCTTGATTTAAATGGCGTTGTTCATCGACCTCAGTGCAGTGCTGAAAAAAATCAAAGCTGACATGGCTGAGCAAAATAAACTTGTGTGATCAGTTTCACGCAGATGAATTTACTTCTAACTGTCGGATATTTCAGTTCTTATAAAATTAAATAAATTTACATATTTCTGATCTAATGAATGGAGGGAGTTTAGCAAACTCAAGCACAATGATGAGTGATGAAAAAAATGCCCTCTCTCAAGCTAAAACTACTTTCTAAATGTGTAATGCATGCTCTTAGTCTCCAAAAATGTATGACAATGGTGTTTTACTGATGTGATGACTGTCTTTCTGGATCATAAAATGATAAAATCAGAGAGCCCCATAACATAAAAACAGACTCTTTGGCCTAGAAATTCCATGCTGGCCATCTTACCCATTTTCTATCCAGTCAAGATGGTGCTCCAGTCTTCACTGAGGTCGTGGCTCAGATTTAGCCGTTTTTTAAGTTTGTAGAGATGGTTTTCAGGACAGAGAGGGGAGTTAAAGTTCAGGTCAGTGTTTACGGACAGTGATGTGGAGCAGTTAGAGGTTGGATTAGGGTTTAGAGCATGGGTTCTCAACGTGAGGTCTACGGACCCCTCAAGAGTGAACAGATGGATTCCAGGGGTCTGTGAACTTGGATGGGAAAAAATTTACATCTTTATTTTTACTACTCACCAAATGAAATTTCACATTTCCTTCAATTATGAATGTAGGCAACAAACCACAGTAGTATAAGCAGTATCTGTGACTTTATGACTTTATCACCAATAGAAATCACTGAAATTTTCATATTAATTTACAGTTGTTACAAACATCTCAAAATATCATTTACAGCACACTCATCACTACTTCGGAATTATGGTAGTTATTAGACCTGCTGTTAGATCGAATATAATTGCAACCTTCCTGTCTGCAGACACTTATGCAAAGTAGCAGGGCAGCTACCGTGTAGCCCTACACCTAATAGTCTTTCAACCACCAAACAATGAAGTCCTTTGTTCTCACGTTTGTAATCCAGACATCTACGTTGCTCTCCAATATTCCCTACATACAATTGCTTGTTAATCAATGCATAGAAGAAGGTGAGTTGTCTTTATTGTTCATTAAAGTTTTGCAAAACTGGACAGTTCAAATGAGAATTCTTAACTTTCCATTTTGCCGTGTGGTTTTGTTAAACCATACAACTTCTTGAGCAATATGATCCGGATTCCAGGAAGGACATGATGCCCGAGCTACTGCTGTAATCCCTGTGCCTCTCCAAGTATCTAAAAGCCATTAAAATTGTTAAAACTTCGGATAAATTCTAAAACCTGCCTTATTTTACTTACTTATTATACAAATTGTTTGAATATCATACACTTCACACAATTAACATACAGATCACTTATTTCTTTGCAGATTTATCAGACAAATTACTTAAAAGCCATACGAAAATAGTGAGTTTCAAATAAGAAAATACCAATTGAAACAAATATTTTATTTTAGCTTTATCTATTTTATATATTTTTTTGCAGACCCAATTTAAGTTGAAATGTTGCAGAATGAAAACTATGTATTATATTGCTTTGCTTGCATTAATAAATGTAACAGGACACAAAAGCCAGCAGTTTTTGTGCAGAAAAATTCTTGTAAGTGGAAGTATGAAGCTAGCAAAACTGAAAGAGCACCCCATCTAACCATCCTGAAACTGCATCTAAAGATGTTGGTTTTTTGTGTGAAGAAAGCTCAATTCAAAAAAGTTGGGACACATCCAAAACTTGGGTTTGCCATTTCTCAAAAACTATTTCTTGAAATTGCTTACTGGTTTGCCAAACAAAAGAAGCCCCTCACTATTGGAGAGACTTTAGTAAAGCTCTGTGTACTGGAAATGGTCAAGCTGGTTTGTGGACAACAGAGAAAGATGGGAAGTGGTTCCCTTATCAAATAATGTGATATGTTCTTGAATAGTTGATACTTCTTGTAACATTTTGAAGAAGGTCGCTGAGGAATAGGCAGCCTCTCAATTCCCATTCGGTATGCAACATGATGAAACTACAGACAATCTTGATGTAGCTAGCTCCTTGCTTTTGTTAGTTATGCGCGTGCTGACGCCATCAAAGAAGAATTCTTATCTTGTGAGTCCCTTTTGGAAATTACAAGGACCATGAACATTTTGGAAATAGTAAAAAGAATTGACAAACAAAACTTTGATTGGAAAGAAATACTTCATATTCTTTGCAGAAATGGAGCTCCTGCGATGTGTGGTAATATATCTGCTATTGATACTTTAGTTAAAAAGGAAGCTCCTCACATCTCACGTCGTTGTCACTTACTGGTTTTCACACAGATATGCACTGACATCAAAGACTCTTCCAACAACCCTGAAAGAAGTTTTGTCAACAGCCATTAAGTCATCAACTTTCTTAGAAGCAGTACTCTGAATGATTGCATTTTTAAAAGATTTTTCAAGAAATGGGTGCAGAATATGAAGTGCTTCTCCACCACACAGAAGTTTGCCAGATTTCAAGAGGATAAGTCGTGAAGTGCTTGTTCGAACTAAGGACAGAGTTTCACTTTTTCTGAAAGAAAAAGAAAATCCACTCTGGGAACAGTTTTGCATCTATGAGTTGGCTTACCTGGCAGATATTTTTAACCATATGAATGAAATAACTCTTTCAAGTCAAGGTCCTGAAGTCACCATTATAGATGCTACTGGAAAATTACAAACTTCTTTGGCTGAGCTGCTGATATGGAAGAAGGGAGTAGAGGCCAGCATCTTTGCAGCCTTTTAAATGTTGGAGGAAGTGCTTTACCAAGATGGACTTGAAATACAAATTTTCTATCAATATCTTTGAAGAGGCACATCTGCAAACAACCGGAAACACTTCAGAACTCGTTAAAAAGCTATTTTCCATCTTGATGGTATTAAAGTTGAACCTTGGATCAGCAATCCTTTTCTTTCTGATATTAACTGTATCAAAGGTGTCGATCTACCCAAAGATGAACTCATTGCTCTCAGGACAAAACAAACTTACTACAATTGGAGTTTAACTCAAAAAGCCTCAGAGAATTCTGGTGTTCCTCGAGAGAAGCTTATACTCGCCTCGTAAATCGAGCTATGGAAGCTTTAATTCCATTTGCAACAACACATCTTTGTGAATCAGGATTTTCAACACTTGTAACCATTAAAACAAAAAATCAAAATCGATTGGATATCCAACATGACATGCATGTCACTTTGTCAAGGACCACTCCACAGTTTAATGTTCTTATTCAAGCTAAGCAACAACAGTCTTCACATTGATATATCTTTAAAAATAAAATTTCATTTTAACTTGCCTATATTTCAAATGTATAGTGTCATTTAATGCAAGAATAAAAGCAGCACATATATTACTATATCACAAATTTCTAATTTTTAATATTTTGCTAATGATATTTCAGTGTAATCTTCTTTTGTCATCCAATGTATTTTATTTTATATATTTAAATATATTATACTGAGAAGGTGCTCATAGGTTTGAAGGTATGAGACGTGAATTAGCTAAGATAGACTGGCAAATGACACTTAAAGGATTGACGGTGGATATGCAATGGCAAGCAAAGGTTGCATGGATGAACTACAACAATTGTTCATCCCAGTTTGGCAAAAGAATAAATCAAGGAAGGTAGTGCACCCGTGGCTGACAAGAGAAATTAGGGATAGTATCAATTCCAAAGAAGAAGCATACAAATTAGCCAGAGAAAGTGGCTCACCTGAGGACTGGGAGAAATTCAGAGTTCAGCAGAGGAGGACAAAGGGCTTAATTAGGAAGGGGAAAAAAGATTATGAGAGAAAACTGGCAGGGAACATAAAAACGGACTGGAAAGCTTTTATACAAAGATATGTAAAAAGGAAAAGACTGGTAAAGACAAATGTAGGTCCCCTGCAGACAGAAACAGGTGAATTGATTATGGGGAGCAAGGACATGGCAGACCAATTGAATAATTACTTTGGTTCTGTCTTCACTAAGGAGGACATAAATAAGCTTCCAGAAATACTAGGGGACAGAGGGTCCAGTGACATGGAGGAACTGAGCGAAATACATGCTAGTAGGGAGGTGGTGTTAGGTAAATTGAAGGGATTGAAGGCAGATAAATCCCCAGGGCCAGATGGTCTGCATCCTAGAGTGCTTAAGGAAGTAGCAGAAGAAATAGTGGATGCATTAGTGATAATTTTTCAAAACTCGTTAGATTCTGGACTAGTTCCTGAGGATTGGAGGGTGGCTAATGTAACTCCACTTTTTAAAAAAGGAGGGAGAGAGAAACCAGGGAATTATAGACCGGTTAGCCTAACGTCGGTGGTGGGGAAACTGCTGGAGTCAGTTATCAAAGATGTGATAACAGCACATTTGGAAAGCGGTGAAATCATCAGACAAAGTCAGCATAGATTTGTGAAAGGAAAATCATGTCTGACGAATCTCATAGAATTTTTTGAGGATGTAACTAGTAGAGTGGATAGGGGAGAACCAGTGGATGTGGTATATTTGGATTTTCAAAAGGCTTTTGACAAGGTCCCACACAGGAGATTAGTGTGCAAACTTAAAGCACACGGTATTGGGGGTAAGGTATTGGTGTGGGTGGAGAACTGGTTAGCAGACAGGAAGCAAAGAGTGGGAATAAACGGGACCTTTTCAGAATGGCAGGCGGTGACTAGTGGGGTACCGCAAGGCTCAGTGCTGGGACCCCAGTTGTTTACAATATATATTAATGATTTGGATGAGGGAATTAAATGCAGCATCTCCAAGTTTGTGGATGACACAAAGCTGGGTGGCAGTGTTAGCTGTGAGGAGGATGCTAAGAGGATGCAGGGTGACTTGGATAGGTTGGGTGAGTGGGCAATTTCATGGCAGATGCAATTTAATGTGGATAAATGTGAAGTTATCCACTTTGGTGGCAAAAATAGGAAAACAGATTATTATCTGAATGGTGGCCGATTAGGAAAAGGGGAGGTGCAACGAGACCTGGGTGTCATTATACACCAGTCATTGAAAGTGGGCATGCAGGTACAGCAGGCGGTGAAAAAGGCGAATGGTATGCTGGCATTTATAGCGAGAGGATTCGAGTACAAGAGCAGGGAGGTACTACTGCAGTTGTACAAGGCCTTGGTGAGACCACACCTGGAGTATTGTGTGCAGTTTTGGTCCCCTAATCTGAGGAAAGACATCCTTGCCATAGAGGGAGTACAAAGAAGGTTCACCAGATTGATTCCTGGGATGGCAGGACTTTCATATGAAGAAAGACTGGATGAACTGGGCTTGTACTCGTTGGAATTTAGAAGATTGAGGGGGCATCTGATTGAAACGTACAAAATTCTAAAGGGATTGGACAGGCTAGATGCAGGAAGATTGTTCCCGATGTTGGGGAAGTCCAGAACGAGGGGCCACAGTTTGAGGATAGAGGGGAAGCCTTTTAGGACCGAGATTAGGAAAAACTTCTTCACACAGAGAGTGGTGAGTCTGTGGAATTCTCTGCCACAGGAAACAGTTGAGGCCAGTTCATATTTAAGAGGGAGTTAGATATGGCCCTTGTGGCTACGGGGGTCAATATTTAAGAGGGAGTTAGATATGGCCCTTGTGGCTACGGGGGTCAAGGGGTATGGAGGGAAGGCTGGGGCAGGGTTCTGAGTTGGATGATCAGCCATAATCATAATAAATGGCGGTGCAGGCTCCAAGGGCCGAATGGCCTACTCCTGCACCTATTTTTTTTTCTATGTTTCACCAGACTGCCAAGGGGGTCCATGGCATCAAACAGGTTAAGAACCCCTGGTTTAGGGACAAGGATGTGGAGGAGCTCAAGGTCAGGCCTCTACTCTGTGGATGAGGTCCAGCAAGATGGACGGGTGACAAAGGACATCTGAAGCCTAGGCCTCTGCCCCACACGCCAAGTTCAATGGGCAATGATGTGGACGGGTGACAAAGAACGTCTGGATTCTCAGCCTCTGCTCCATGCTCGAAGGCCAGTGAAATGGACAGGAGATGAGGGGCACCTGCAGACGTTGAGCTGTCCAAGGTCGTTGGGTCCTGGGATTGGATATCCTTGCAGGCAGGATGCATGGGGAGGCACGAGAGCCAGTGAGTCAGCATGCCCAGAGTTCGAGCCTGGAGACAGAGGTCCCGTCATCAGCTAGACCAGGTTCAGTACTAATGATCAAAACCCAAAAACTTTCCTCAAAACACCTTAAATTATGCCCCCTCAGAATAGCCATTGATGTTGTGAAATGAACTGAATGGGTGGCATGCAAAGCAAGCTTTTGCAGTTTCTCAGTACACGTGACAATAATAGACCAATAACCCAAGGTTATAAATACTGGTTCCCACGTTTAGCTGTTTACGAGGAAGAAATTGCAGACAGTTGATACCCAACCGCTGGCTCAGCACAACCCAGATAGGTTGAATGGTTTTCAACACTGGTGGCTTTTCTGAAGTTAAGTTACCCTTAATTAGTCAGCCCTGTATAAGCAGGTCTATGTTTAAGTGGTAACCACAGAAGACATCAGTTGCTGGTGAGGTGAGTGGTGCGGAGCGACTTTGCAGCTTTGAGCAATCTGAGCTATTTTTAGGTGACTGAAGGAAACCATCTTGCAATTCATGAGGATTATATACAAGGTTAAACTGGTGCCTTATTTCTTTTATGTCCTTGTAATAACAAGATAAATCAGTGCCATAAAAAAACATAAAAATCTGTTATCAAGATTGGGACAGAGTGGTGCTGGATGGTCAGAGGAGCTCCAGAGGGATTTAGTGGGGCATCCTTCAAAAACAGGCAACACTTACCATCAAAGATCTGCTCCATCCGGGCCATGCCTCTTTCTCATAGCTACAATTGGGCAGGAGGTACAGAAGCCTGAATTCCCACACCATCAGGTTCAAGAACAGTTACATCCCCTCAGACACTCAGTTCTTAAACCAACCTACACGACCCTAACTACTTCCTCAATTGTGCAACACCATGACCACCTTGCACAACAGTTGGCTTTTTTTCCTGAATCGTGTTATTTCTTGTAGAAATTGCATGTAAGTTTTCCATTTCCCCTGTGCACACATGCACTTGCGCGTATCGCAATAAACTCCACTTTGAACTCGATATCTGTCATATTGGAGGATCTATCCTGGACTCATCAGTTCAATACAGTTACAAAGAAGGCACGGCAGCAGCTATATTTCATTAAGAATTAGAGAAAATTTGGTATGTTACCAAAGACACTCACAAATACCTACAGATGTATGATGGTGAACATTCTAACCGGTTGTATCACTGTCTGGTAGGGTGGAGCCACTGCACAGGATTGCAAGAAGCTGCAGAGAGCTGCAAACTCAGCCAGCTTCACCACGTGCACTGGTCTCCCCACCATCTTCAAGGAGCGATGCCTCAGAAAGGCTGCATCCATCATTACGACCCTACTCTCCCAGGACTTGTCTTTTCTCTTTGCTACAACCAGGGAGGAGGTACAGAAGCTTGAAAGCACACACTCGGTGGTTCAGGAACAGCTTCGACCTCTCTGCCATCAGATCTTTGAATAGACATTGAACCCATGGACACTACCTCATTATTTTTTCTCACTACTTATTTAATTCAATAAATGATTTTATATATATATATATATAAAATAGTTAAATTAAATTAAATTAGCTATTAAATATATAATATTATATATATAAATAATAGTTCAATTAAATAATAGTGATAAAAAAAGTAGTGAGGTAGTGTTCATGGGTTCATTATTCATTCAGAAATCTGTGAATTACAGGAAATATGCAAAGTTCTGCTGTTGCATAACAACAAATTTCATATCATATATATCAGTGCTATTAAAACTGATTTTGATTCTGATTTCATTGAAATATTCAGATTAGTTTATATTCATTTACACCAGGGTGCATTGAAATTTGCTTGCATGAATGAAACTCACGGAATAAACAAATTATGTTCTAATAATAAATACAACAGTAAATAAAACGATGAAGGCAAAACAACAGAATGGTCCAAATATTGTGGTGCAATCTGAAATAGAGCAAACAGAAACACTGAGGTGTCAACGACAGAGTATCACAAACAAAATGCTGGAGGAACTCATCAGGTCAGGCAGCATCTATGGAGAGGAGTAAACAGTCGGAATTTCACACTGAGACGTTTCATCGGAACTTTAACTGTTTATTCCTCAGATGCTACCTGTTGGGTTCCTCCAGCATTTTGGGTGCGTTACTCTGGATTTCCAGTATCTGCAGAATTTCTTGTGTTTAGTAACAGAATAACCAAAAGGTAGAGTCAATAGGTCAAGAAGTACATTGAAATGTCAGAGAAATGTATACAATATACATCTTGAAATTCTTTTTCTTTGCAGACATCCATGAAAACAGAGAAGTGGCCCAAAGAATGAATGACAGTTAAAATGTTAGAACCCCAAAGTCCCCCACCAACTCCCCCCTCCCACGACAAGCAGCAGCAAGGCAACAACCCCTCCCCACTCCCACCAGCAAAAAAGCATCAGCACCCTCCTCCGAGCACTCAAGCGTGCAGCAAAACATCAGTAAAGACACAGACTTGCAGTACCCCAAAGACTACTCGTTCACCCAGTAATTTGACATACCACAGGCTCTCTCTTTCTCCTTAATAAGGGAAAATGAGGTGTCCCATTTCACAGCGAGAGGGGAGACATAACAAACAACTCGCTGAATTATGATGTTAAAAGTTTGTTGCGTCACTTTTTCGAGCTCTGCGCCCAGAGAGTCGGCACAAAATGGCACAGCTCTCAGGACACACAACCCCGGGCAGCTAACCCGCTGCTCCTGATGTTCCGTGTTCTCCTGCGACGTCTCAGTCAGGAGCACTGGACTAGAATCAGCACGTCCCCAGAGCCACGAAAATCTGGAAACCTGAAGGCACACTCGTCTTCCAGGCCGCATCCTTGGGATATCAAAAAGCAGCTGGTCGTGAGGCCCCGAGAGCAAGTCCCATTCCCGCAAAGAACCAAAATCAGGGTATAACTCCAGGTCAAAAGAATCACCCCCCCCCCCACACCCTGAAAAGGAAGAAAAGAGATATCAACGATAGAAAGAAAGCTGTTTCCAAAGATGCAAGCAAAGGAGTTGCCATTTAGCGTGATCTTGACTTCGCTCCACCTTCTAAGGGTGGTAGAATGTGGCAACTCCATTGGAAAAGGGGATTTGAAACAGGGAGTTGGTTCAGAAGTCTGATGGCAGCGGGAAATAAACTGTTCATCAATCAGGACACCCCAGCTTTCAATCTCCTGCCTGATCTCCCAGAAGGTAGAAGAGAGAAAAGGCCAGACAACTTTTACAATACTACTGCCCTCCGTGGAGCAATGATAGATAGATAGATAGATATACTTTATTGATCCCGAGGGAAATCGGGTTTCGTTATAGCCGCACTAACCAAGAATAGAGCATAAATATAGCAATACAAAAACCACAAACAATCAAACAACAAAATGCCAACTATGCCAGATGGAAAATAAGTCCAGGACCAGTCTATTGGCTCAGGGTGTCTGACCCTCCACGGGAGGAGCTGCAAGTTCGATGGCCACAGGCAGGAACGACCTCCCGTGCCGCCCAGTGTTGTATCTCGGTGGAATGTGGCTGAAGTCCAACAGTAAAAAGTTCAATATCCGGTCTACAAACACATTCCTCGATCATAATATGACCCGGATTGCACAATCTGTTGTTAACCAGAACAGTAAGCACCCAACTCCTTTACGCTTACCGCTCTCAGTGCACTTCCGGTCAGCCGGAACGGTCTGGAAGCCCTCCATGGAGAAGTTTTGATCATGTAGATAGACTGAATGGAAGAAAGTGATGATCTGCATCGTATTTATCACTCTGCAGGTTCAATCAGTCATGAGCAGATCTGTTGCCATAGCAGACTGAGATCAACCTGACACAAGTGTGAAGTTATGGTCAAAGTACAGACAGAGAGACACTGAAGCAGATGAGCAGCTCAGTGACTTTGAAAAAGGACAGTGCAGAATTAAAGAAAAGGAACCAATAAATGCTAGGGTGACAAGGCTGTGAACCAAAACTCTCAAACTGAAAGTTCACGCCAACACTGTGTGGAGGCAGGAACTTAATACTAAATGAATACTGCTCCTTTACAGTGTCAATCAGAACATTAGTCTTCTTTCCTGGAAGAAGAGCGAAGGTGAGCTGGAAGCATCGGTGGTGCGGTGCTTTTGGTCAAATCTCAACAAGACTGCAACGAGAGGAAGGGAGTTAAATATTCCCCACAATGAAGCACTAACTGGTTAGATCATGCATACTCACAAGCTTAGTCCATTCTGCAGCCTGTCTGCAAGGCTGCGCAGACCCTGCAGCACAGTTCGTGGCAGTGACACAACCCCTTAGGGTATATTCTATGACCTTTCTTTGAGATATCATAATGTAAATGGAGCTCAAACTATAAGATCATAAACATTCAAAGTTCAAAGTAAATTTATTATCTAGGTACATATATGTCACCATATACAATCCCAAGATTAATTTTCTTTCAGGAATACTGAATAAATCCATAATGGAATAATAACTATAACAATAACCTTTGATTCTGCCACCCAGTTGCTATGCTTTTTCTCAGTAAGACATCAATGCTGCTGAAGAATTTTATTCAATTATCCAAGGGGTTGGAGACTACCCAGATGGTATATGAGGTGTTGCTCCTCCAACTTGAGTTTGACCCTTGGCATGAACATTGAATTCTCCAGCTTCCGGTAATTCCCTCCCCCTCCCTTCCCCCATCCCAGTTTCACTCTGCCCCCTCCTCCAGCTGCCTATCACCTCCCTCATGGTTCCGCCTCCTTCTACTACCCATTGTGCTTTCCCCTATTCCTTCTTCACCTTTCCTGCCTATCCCCTCCCTGCTTCCCCTCCCCCATCACTTTATCTTTCCCCTTACCGGTTTTTCACCTGGAACCTACCAGCCTTCTCCTTCCCACCCTCCCCCCACCTTCTTTATAGGGCCCCTGCCCCCTCCCTCTTCAGTTCTGACGAAGGGTCTCGGCCCAAAATGTTGACTGTTTGTTTACACGGATGCTCCCCGACCTGCTGAGTTCCTCCAGCGTGTTGTATAGCTGTGTGGTGGAGCGTATTGATTGGCTGCATCACGGCCTGCTATGGAAACACCAATGTCTTTGAATGGAAAATCATGCAAAAGGTAGTGGAATCAGCCCAGTTCCTCACGGGTAAAGCCCTTCCAACCATTGAGCACATCCACATGAAACACTATCATAGGAAAGCAGCATCCATCATCAGAGCTCATCACCACACAGGCCTTGTTCATTTCTCCCTGTTGCCATAAGGTAGAAGGCATGTGATCCTCAGGGCTCACACCACCAAGAACAGTTGCTACCCCTCAACCACTAGGCTCTTGAACAAAAGGAAATAACTACACTCACTTGCCCATCAATTGAGATGCCTCACCAACCAACGATCATACTTTAAGGGCTCTTCATCTCATTATCTCATGCTCTCATTATTTATTACCATTTATTTCTATTTGCATTTGCACAGCTTGATGTCTTCTGAACTCTGGTTGACCTTTCATGACCCTGTTATAGTTACTATTCTATAGATTTGCTGAGTATGCCCACAGGAAAATGAATCTCAGGGCTGTATCTGGTGACCTATATTTACTTTGATATTGAAGCTACTTTGAACAATGAAACAATAGTGTCATCTTGGTAATACTGAGTGCCTGGGCAGCCTTGCAGCACCTGCTCTGTATCTTTCTGCCAGACTGCAAATGCAGCTATTGCTACAAAAATAAACCTGTTAAAGGCTCTTTGTGACTGCTTATGTGAGAGACACTTTGGACTCTTCTTCCATCTCCATTTGTAGATAGGTCTCAGCTAAGTCTACTATACTGAAGTATTTCCCTCCAGAAAGGTTTGCAAAGAGGGCAGAGGGTATTGATCTGCTTATAATACTGGGTTGATGGTGACCTTAAATTCGCCACAAATCCTTGCAGACCCATTATTCTTGGCGACTGAATCCACTGGCGTTGTCCATGGGCTCCACTGACCTTAGGAAGAATTCCTTCAGCCTCCATGTGATCTAGGTCACTGGGTGATTTATCACAGATGGTATAAGGAAATAGAAGGACTTGATATGTTTGAGTTTTCCAATGCCATCCTTGAACACTGCTGTGGTACCATCCAGTACCTTTCTTAATTCACTTTCAGTTGGCTCTTTGGCAGGGGATATAGCATGCAAATGCTGAATGCATCTCCAGTCAAGATGTAGTTGTCTTCGCCAATCATGGCCCAACAATGCTGGCCCTTCTGTTTTTACCACATACATGCCAAATGTGGCTTGTTAGGTTTTGTGTTTCACTGTTACAAATGTCATACCCACAGGAGTTATCTTTTCTCCAGTATAAGTCCTTAGTTGGATATTATAGTTCAGTATCTTTGAACTTCCATTCAAACTCATTTTGTGGAATGACTGAAACAGCTGAGCCAGTGGCCCATTCTACATTAATTAATTTGCCATTCACTTCTGGCTTCAGCCATTTTGCTTGTCCATTGTTAATTTTCACATGTAAATCTTAAGACTACTCAGTCCTGTATCACTCTCATCATTAACAGATTTTTGATCAACTGCAGGCAAATTAGTATTCTTTTTGAAGCTACAACTTGACTTTTTCTAATTTTCTCTTCCCAGTGAAGTCAATTTATTTTTATCTGCTCAACATGCTCGTTATATGTGTACTACTGTGTTGCATTTTCTGTAAGTTTCATCTTTAATCCTATATTGTTCTGGGGTACTGCATGTAAGCCCCTAACACAAGGGTAACACAATTTGTTCAGCCAGACAGGTTTCTGTTTAAATGTTGAAATTTTGTTCACATTCACTTTCCTTCCGAACTGCAACTCAGTTATGTCCCTGTCTGCTGTTGCCATTGATACAGTGATTTCAAATGTTCTTTTAAAATGTGGCTTGTGCCTTAGTTAGGAGCTGCTCGTGTATGATTTCTTGTAAGATTTCAGAAACTAAATGATGTCTCAGTGCATCATTAAGCCCATTACTGAACTGGCAATACTCAGAAAATCTCTTCAATTCAGCCACATAAGCTGAGGTAAACTCCCCTTACCTTTTGATCAAAGGAGAAAAAGAGAGAGAAAAAAATATATATTCTCCCTCTGTCCCTCTCACTATACTCCTTGCCCATCCTCTGGGATTCCCTCCTCCCCCTTTCTTTCTCCCTAGGCCTCCCGGCCCATGATCCATTCATAACCCTTTTGCCAATCAACTTCCCAGCTCTTAGCTTCATCCCTCCCCCTCCTGTCTTCTCCTATTATTTCGGATCTCTCCCTCCCCCTCCCACTTTCAAATCTCTTACAATCTCTTCTTTCAGTTAGTCCTGACGAAGGGTCTCAGCCCGAAACGTCGACTGTACCTCTTCCTATAGATGCTGCCTTGCCTGCTGCGTTCACGAGCAATTCTTATGTCTGTTGCTTGGAATTCCAGCATCTGCAGAGTTCCTCGTGTTTGCATTTTTATAGCAGCTAGTATGTTTTAGATGGGAGTTAAGGATACTGACTTCAAAGACAGAGTTTTGAATGAGAAGATCTTTGACATGGTCCTTTCTGTAAACAACAACTGCCTTTGTCTTTCATAAGCTCTCCTCAGATCTTGGCCGCCAGTGCAGTGAATCTTGGCTTGCTAAGACTTAAGTGGTCTAGGTAATGCTGAATATCCACAGAGTGAGACAGCTGCTGGATGTCTTTGGCTTTTTTTCCCACCCATTTCCTTTCCTTAAGCAACATTACTTTTCTGGTGTCTTCTCCATTTTTCCAGTATTGAGGAAGTGTCTCGGACTTCTTTTATTACAAAGGAAGAAGTATTAGGCAAACTCAAAGGTCTTAAGGTGGATAGGTCACCTGGACCAGATAAACTACATCCCAGATCCCAGAGTCCCACAAGAGTTTGCTGAAGAAATAATGGATGCATTGGTCATGATCTTTTAAGAATTGCTTGATTCTGGTATGGTCCCAGTGGACTGGAAAATTGCAAATGTCACTCCACAGTTTAAGAAGGGAGGAAGACTAAAGAATGGAAATTATAGACCAGTTAGCCTAACCTCAGTGGTTGGGAAAATGTTGAAGTCTATTGTTAAGAATAAGGTTTCAGGGTACTTGGAGACTAATGATAAAATAAATCAAAGTCAGCATGGTTTCTGTAAAGGGAAATCTTGCCTAACAAACCTGTTAGAGTTCTTCAAGGAAGTAACAAGCAGGATGGACCAAGGAGAAGCAGTGGATGTCATTTACTTGGATTTTCAGAAGGCATTTGATAAGGTGCCAGACATGAGGCTGCTTAACAAGATAAAATCCTACAGCACTACAGGAAATATACTGGCATGGATAGCGGGATGGCTGATAGGCAGAAGGCAGTGAGTGGGAATAAAAGGGGCCTTTTCCCATTGGCTGCCAGTGACTAGTGGTGTTCCTCCGTATTGGGACCGCAACTTTTCACTTTGTTTGTCAATAACTTGAATAATGGAATTGATGGCTTTGCGGCAAAGTTTGCAGATGATACAAAGATAGGTGGAGGGGTAGGTATTCTGAGAAAGCAATGCGATTGCAGCAGGACTTAGACAAATTGGAAGAATGGGCAAAAAGGTGGCAGATGGAATACAGTGTTGGGAAACGTATGATAATGCATTTTGGTAAAAGGAAAAATAGCGTGGAGTATTATCTAAATGGGGAGAAGGATTAAACATCAGGATTACAGAGGGACTTAGGAGTCCTCGTGCAAGACTCCCAGAAGGTTAATTCACAGGTCGAGTCTGTGGTAAGGAAGGTAAATGCAATGTTGGCATTAATTTCAAGGGGACTAGAATATAAAAAAACAAGGTGATAATGCTGAGTCTTTATAAGACACTGGTCAGGCAGGCAGTTTATTGCCCCGGATGAATCATACCAGGCATTACCTTCATCTCATGGAGACGGTTCATGGTTCCAGCTCACCAACCTGTGGTCCTGCTGTAAATGTGGCGGATAGCTTTGGTGAGTCACGTTCAGATACTGGAAGTCCTCAGGCTCACTCCCGCCGCAACAGGTTTGTCCGCCACATCAGTGCAGCCCCTCGGCTGCAGAGTGGATGCCCGATCAAGGATGCATGGCCAAGGACGCTCCCTTGATGTCCCTGCTGACACTGCCATCCAATCGTGTGCCAACACAGTCGTGAGATTATCACACCGACTTCCCTCGCTCTCTGTAACCACCCTGATATCATTTGCCGCACCAAAGCCGAGCACACAACTGGTGCAGACACTGAGCAAGTAACCACAATATGCAGAGCCCATCTAGGCAAGCAGCAGATTTTAGCACAAGGCCACAGACGTAGAAGAAGAATTAGACCACTCATCCCATTAAGTCTGCTCTGCCATTCCATCATGGCAACTTAACTTCTTAACTCCTATGCTCAATGCCCACTGATGAAGGCCAGTATGCCAGGACTTGTGGGACTAAACTATATCTTGAGGTGGGACAGGCTAGAACTTTATTTCTTATAGCACTTGCAGGACAGGACACTGAGGGGTGATCGTATAGGGGTATATAAAATCACGTTGGCATAGATAAGCAGATAGATAGAATCACCAGGTTGGGGAATCAAGAGCTAGAGGGCATAGGGTGACATGTACATTACTGTGCAAAAGTCTTGGGCACATATATATAGCTAGGGTGACTAAGACTTTTGCACAGTACTGTAGTAATTTTATGTATTGCACCTACTGCTGCCACAAAAAAAACCATGAGATATGTGAGTGATGATAAACCTGATTCTGATATGGGTCTCTATTGTGGACACCATCAGCTGCATTGGCACTTCTCTGCCCCCTCCCTACACCCTTCCCGCGACGCTCCGCCCTCACCATTCCTAACATTCTTTGCTCCCGCCAGATTTACAAACTTGCTCTCCACGCCACATTGACAAATACAGTAATGTGCAAAATCCTTAGACACCCTAGCTATATATGTATATGTGCCTAAAACTTCTGCACAATACCATAGAGGGACAAGTTTACCCAAAGGGCCTGTTTCTGTGCTGTATGTATAATTCTATCACTATAATGTGCAGGGCAAGTTTTTTGCTCTAAGACAGTGGTAGGTGCCTGGAACACACAGTCAGGGGTAATGGTGGAAGCTAGTACACCAATAGCATTTATCCGGCATGAATATGCCGGGAATGGGGGAATGTTGACTATATGCAGTCAGAAGGGATTTAGTTTTACTTTGTAATTTGTTTGGCACAGAATGATGGGCCTATTCCTGTTCTGTACTGATGTATGTTCCATGTTCCAGTTGGTAAGATCATGTCCACTGTCTCAATGTCATTTTCTTGCACTAAACAATGTCCCTTTATTCTCTTAATATCTAAAAAATTAACATTCTCTAAACATTAACATTTTCTTCCTTAACTACACTCAATAAATAAAACATAACCATCCTCAAATGTAAAGAATTCAAGAAGATTCCTCTTGCTCTTGATGAACTTCTCATCTCAGTCCTGAATAGCCCTATTTCGAGACAATGACCCCTGGGTCCAGACACCTCAGCCAGGGGAAACGTTTCTGCTCCTACTTGGTTAATCTGCTTAGGAATTTTGTTGGTTTGAATGAGATTTCCTGGTATTCAAAACAATATGGGTCTTCTCAGTAACTTTCAGTTCCCTGGCTCTGACCACCTCATCTCCAGCATGGATGTTCAGTCCCTATATAGACTTCTGTCCCCCATCATGAAGGCTGCAAAGCCCACAGCTTCTTTCTTGGTAAAAGAACCAACCAATCACCCTCATCTACCACTCTCCTCCACTTGGCAGAACAGGTGCTCGCCCTGAACAATTTTTCCTTCGGCTCCTCCCACTCTCTCCAAACTTGAGTGGCAGCCATGGGCACTTGCGATGGACCCAAACTATGCCAACCTCTTCATTGGCTATGTGGAACAGTCCATGTTTGAAGCCTTTCTCTGTCATACTCCACAATTCTTTCTCCACTACATCTGATTGTTGCTACTTTATGCACCCATGCTAAGCTTGTTAATTTCATTAATTTTGCCTCTAACTTCCACCCTGCCCTGAAATTCACTCTGTCTATCTCTGACACCTCCCTCCCCTTTCTTGATCTCTCTGTCTCCATCTCTGGAGAAAAACTGTCAACAATGAACATCTATAAACCTGCAGACTCCCATGGTTATCTCAGCTATATCTCTTCCCACCCTATCTCCTGTAAAAATGCTAGTTCCTTTTCTCAGTTTCTTCACTTCCATCGCATCTGTTCCCAGGAGATATGGCCTTCCATTCGAGGTCATCAAAGATGTCCTCCTTCTTCAATGAAAGGGGCTTCCCTCTCTCCACTATTGATGCTGCTCTCTCTTGCATCTCCTCCATTTCCTGTACGTCCATGCTCACCCCATCCTCCTGCCTCCATAATAGTGATAGAGTCCCTCTTCTCCTTACCTACTACCCGATCAGCCTCGGCATCCAACACATTACTGTCCACAACTTCCACCATCTCCAAAGGGATCCTACCACAAAACATCTTTACCTCTCCCTGCCCTCCTCCCACTTTCTGTAGGGAGCACTCCCTCTGCAATTCCCTTGTCCATCCCTCCCCACTAATGTCCCTCCAGGCACTTAGCCTTGCAAATGGCTTGTGTTACATCTGCCCACACATCTCCTCCTTCACCTCTATTCAGGGCCTCAAAAAGTCCTTCCAGTTGAAGCAAAACTTCACCTGCGAATCTATTGTGTCTGGTGCTCCCATTGCTGCCTCCTCTATATTGGTGAGACCCATTGTAAATGGGGGACTGCTTTGTCGAACATCTCCGCACCATCCACTACAAGCGTGCCTTCCTGGAGGCCATTCCTGTTCCAATGTGTTGGTTCCATGGCTTCCTCTTGAGCCTGAGGATGGAAGAGCAATACCTTATATTTGAGGGAAACCTCCAACTGATGGCATGAATATCGATTTCTTCTTCTGTTAAACAAATTTACCCCACCCCCTTCCTCTATTCCTCACTGTGATCTTTCACTTCTTCTCACCCGCCTCTTACTTCCCCCGGGTCCTTCCCTCTTTCTTATTGTTCACTCTCCTCCCCTTTCAGAATCTTTCTGCTCAAACGCTCGACCTTTCCCACCCACTTGCTTTCACTCATAACCTTCCAGCTATCCTCCTTTCCCTCCCCCACCTTTTTATTCAGGCATCATCCCCCTTGCTGTCCGTTCCTGAGGACGGATCTCAGCCCGAAATGCCCACTGTTTCATACTTTCCGTAGATGCTGCCTGACCTGTGGAGATCCTCTAGCATTTTAGGTTATGAGAACTCAGTCCTCTTTTATTGTCATTTAGAAATGCATACATGCATTAAGAAATGATACAATGTTTCTCCGGAGTGATATCACAGAAAACAGGACAAACCAAAGACTAAGACTGACAGAACCACATAATTATAACATATAGTGACAGCAGTGCAAAACAATACCATAATTTGATGAAGAACAAACCATGGGCACAGTAAAAAAAGTCTCAAAAGTCCCTGAGTCGATCGACTCCCGAGTCCCCGATAGCAGACGGCAAAAGGGAGAGACTCCCTGCCATAAACCTCCAGGCACCGTCAAGTTGCCGATGCCTTGGAAGCAGCCGACCACAGCCAACACTGAGTCCATCCGTCTGAAAACTTTGAGCCTCTGACCAGCCCTCTGATACAGCCTCCCAAGCACCATCCTCTGCCGAGTGCCTTCGACCTCGCTCTGGCCGCTGAAACACGCAAAGCCGAGGATTTCGGGGCCTTCAGCTCCGGAGATTCCGGTTACCACACAGTAGCAGCAGCAGCGAAGCGGGCATTTCAGAAGTTTTCCAGATGTTCCTCCGTACTCTCATGTCTGTCTCCATCAAATCAGAATTGTGCACGGTCCCCTACTTGACAGATTAGAGATATTCATCACTGGAAAGGCTGCGCGCACTGCCATCTTCGCCATTTTGTGTGCGTTGCTTTGAATTCCCAGCATCTGCAGTCTTCCTGTCCACATCCGCTCTGTCTTGGCCTTTCAACATTCAATCGGTTTCAATGAGGTTCCCTCCCCACGCCCCTCCCACACATTCTTCTAAACTCCAGTGAGCGCCAGTTCAGAGCCATCAAATACTCCTCGTACATTAGCCCTTTCATGCCCAGGCTTCAGATGTTTCCAGGATCAGTGGACACAGATTTAAAATGTGAGGCACAATTCAAGACTGAGTGTATCAACAACCTTTTTTTAAACTCAGATATCAGACACAATCTGGAATGTACTGCCTGTCAATGTGGTAGAAATGTTATATTTTTAAAAGGAAATTAAATCAGTGCCTGAGCAAGACTACTTTGTGGTGGCATGGGGTATGAACCCAGGGGACTGGAAGAATTGCTCTGCTGGGAGCTGTCATAGACTGAATGGGTGGAATGGCCTTCTATTTTATACTTTTAGCATTCTATTTTTCATTGTATTTCTTTGTTCTACTGTGAATACCTGCAAGAAAATGTATCTCAGGGTAATATATGGTGACATATGCATAATTTGAAAATAAATTTACTTTACTTTCTGTTTCTTTTCAGCAGCAAAACAAATTGATCATTTGTTCCGCTGGAGTTTGTAAATCTTCGCGCAGCACAAAATACCTCTTGTACCTGTCTGCTGTGCAAACTCTTCGGACGTCTTTCATTATTGAGATGCCACAGTGCTTCTAGCCACCGAGTCAAAAGCCGTCAGTGTATTGATATTGGGAAAGAGCTGCACTTCGTCTTTTTTACATTGCATTAGGTAGCGGTCCTGCCTGGTTTTTGAAGAAGACAAAAAAACTCCCTTAGAAGATGACAGGGGAATGCTCTGTTGTGTCATAGTCAGCTATTCATTAATGGACTATTGCCATCATTTGTGGCCATGTTTCCTTCATTCTGGCACTGGATGGACTTCAAAAGCAAAACACACAAAATGCTGGAGGAACTCAGCAGGTCAGGAAGTATCTATGGAGAGGAATAAACAAGCATTTTGAGCTGACAGTGCCTCAAAGACCCAGACAGCTATGTTGGCTGGAGTCAGGGCTTTATGCTTGGTAGGTCACCCAACTAAACAGGTCAAAGCGTTAAGGCCAGACTAAGAGTGGCCCACCAGTCCTCCAGGTTTGGGGTTTCAACTCAAGGCAAACAATACTGACTGGTAAAAACAAAATAGTTATGGCTACAACTGAGTGTGATGGTATTCTTGAGTTTTCAGCAGGGACTTGCATGACTGACAATAGTGAAAACCATGAGGAAGCTACTGACATGATGAAGCAAGACCTGAGCAGAGACGGAGGACCTTCATTGCAGTCCTAATAATAGGCAGTAATAAAGCAATTTTGGGTGAGACATTTCATCAGTACAGAAAAGGAAAGAAGAAGCCAGAATAAGAAGTTGGTGGCGGGGTGGGGGGGGGTAGGAAAGCAGTATAATCCAACAGGTGATAAAGGAGGAAGGAAGGGCATTAGAAGGAGGTGATGGGCAGGTGAGGAGAAGGGAAGGGGCAAGAGGGAAGCCAGAATGGGGAATGGAAAAAGAGAGTAGGGGAAGGGAAGAGAAATCCATGAAGTTAGAGAAATCGACATGCCTCTCATCAGGTTGGAGGATACAATAACAGAATAAAAAGTACATTTCAGGCTATTTGTGGCTTTCTAGGTACGATATAAATGTAAATTCACTTTGTTATATTAAACATTCTGATATCATCTTTAAAAAATACAAAGGCACCTGTTTCTTTTTAAAATCATGCTTATACTGGCATTGTAGGTTCAGATGACTCTGTCATTCATTTAACTTCACACCCACCACTGTCCCCATCTTTATTACTTCCTCTTGGTGTCCTTTGCTGAGCCTGAGGCATCAACTTCAGATTGGCCTAGAAATGCCGGCTGTTGGTATCACAAAATAGAGAAGTTACCACTAACCTCAGCAGCTAAAGGCTTCCTTTACTTTTCACCTTTTCACAAAGCAGTAACAGCAGCTTTGTGGCTAACTAGGTCAACAACTACAGTTAAAAAAGAGTCATATTGAGGAGCAAAGAATCAGATTGTAGTTTGCAATGACCACAGAGATGCAGCAAACATCTACACCTGTGTCATTGATGGTATGGTGGGGAGGGGGTTCTTTCAAATTGAGCAAATGCATCTGAGACACACAGCCTCCCCACATTACAATGGTCTGTTATGCAAATATGGACCATAAGCACAGAATAAACTTGCAGCAGTGAATCCATCATTAAGGACCCACATCATCCAGATCATGCCTTGTTCTCATTGCTACAGTCAGGAAGAAGGTACAGAAACCAGAAGGCACACACCCAACGATTCAGGAACAGATTCTTCCCCTCTGCCAAACAGATTTCTGAATGGACATTGAACCCATGAATACTACCTCACAACTTTTTATTTCTATTTTTGCACTACTTATTTAATTTAACTATTATATATATACAGTAATTCACAGTTTTTTCTCTATTATTATTCTTTTGCATTGTACTGCTGCTGCAAAGTCAACTAATTTCACGACATACGTCTGTGATATTAAACCTGATTCTGATCTCATCAACACATAGAACCAGTCAATGTTTCGGGCTGTGACCCTTCGTTAGCACACAGGTCTTCAAGGATCTCAGTCTGAAGCATTGACTGCTTATTGCTTTCCATAGATTCTGTCTGACATGCTGAGTTCCTCCTGCATTTTGTGTGTGTCGGATTTCCAGCATCTCTTCTAACTCATTACTACCTAGTCACCTTACACCGCTTTGCTTGTTCAGAATTTACCTACATCTACCTTAAAAGTAAGTTAAAAAATATATATATATATTTCCTGTCATAATTTATCATTTTTTATGTATCACAATGTACTGCTGCTGTAAAACAACAAATTTCACAACAATGCCAGTGAGATTAAACCTGATTCTGACTCTGATTCAGAGAAGCATGATGATACGAGAAGAGAAAAAAAGCAATGTTGTGCTGGTGGGATGGCCAAAGGAAATTCTTTTATTTATCTATAATATTCTTAAAATGTATCTAGACGGCAATCACATTTTCCATATTGTGGCCTTGAACGTTTATTTATTTACTTGTTTATTCCTGTAGCTTATTTAGGGATACAGTGTGGAGGAGGCCCTTCTGGCTCAACGAGCCACACTGCCCAGCAACCCACCTATTTAACCCTAGCCTAATCACGGGACAATGTGTGAGCACATGGCCAAGTGGTTAAGGCATTGGACTAGCGACCTGAAGGTCCTGAGTTTGAGCCTCAGCCGAGGCAGCGTGTTGTGTCCTTGAGCAAGGCACTTAATCACACAATGCTCTGCGACGACACAGGTGCCAAGCTGTATGGGTCCTAATGCCCTTCCCTTGGACAACATTGGTGTCCTAGAGAGGGGAGACTTGTAGCATGGGCAACTGCTGGTCTTCCATACAACCTTGCCCAGGCCTGCGCCCGGGAGAGTGAAGACTAACGGATGCCATTATTAATCACAGGACAATTTACAATGAGCAATTAACCTACTAACTGGTACATTTTTGGACTGTGGAAGAAATCTGGAGCACCTGGAAGAAACTCATGGGTTCAGAGGGAGAATGTACAAACTCCTTTCAGACGGGATCAAAAATGAACTCCAACTCCAGAACATTCCTAGCCTTACTAGCAACAAACTAACTGCTATCTACTGCAGCTTCCAAATATAATGGTTATATAATGGGATGGTTTTATCACGCAATTGTAAAGTGTAACATAAGGTCTTGTGTGATAAAAATCATGCTAAGTAAAGTGGTTGTGGGCCTGGTTCAGAGACCTATTGCTGACTAATCCTTCAATTAATGTTGCATTTGATTGCTTAGGACTTCTTATTCCCAGCGAGAGCTTAAACTGAATTACTGAACATGTCCTGATATATGAAACTTACCTGATTCAGAGAAACATTCACTAACTACCATTCAAGATATCTTTTAGGTAATCTTTGGATCTTTAGAGTTCTAATTAACTCTAAGTGGATGTGTCTTAATCGGAGGTCAAATCGTATTTCCGTCAAATCTGTATAAGATGAAAATGTTAAAAGTTGCATTCAGTATGAAACTTTGTGGTCATATTTTCTAAAGTTAGGAACTTTAATCTGATCTTTGAGAGAGTGTATGTTAGAACAGCTTGTCTTTATCAACAAGATGATGCAATTTATTCCTACAGTCTATTCTGTCCAATCCCAGTGTGGATGGAAAGATGTTAGAGTCCATTATTAAGAATGTAGTTACGGGGTACTTGTTGGCATATGATAATAAAAGGCCAAAGTCAGCATGGTTTCCTCAAGGGGAAATCTGGCCTGACCAATCTGTTGGTATCCTGTGAGAAAATAACAGGCAGGATAGACAAAGGAGAGTCAGTGGATAATGTTTATTTGGATTTTCAGAAGGCCTTTGACAAGGTGCTGCACACGAGGTTGTCAAACAAGAGCCCGTGGTATTACAGGATGGGATGGAGACCAGAAATTGACTGACGGGCAGGAGGCAAAGAGTGAAAATAAAGGGGGCTTTTTCCAATTGGCATTTGGTATTAATTCTGTTCTGGGAGGGTTGATGTTGGAACCATTTCTCTTCACATTATATATCAGTAATCTGGATGACAGAATTGATGGCTTTGCTGCCGAGTTTGCAAACAGTACAAAGACTAGAGGAAGGGCATGAAGTGTTGAGGAAGTAGAGAATCAGTAAAAGGACTTAAACTGATTAGGAGAACAGACAAAGAAGTGGCAGATGGAATATAGAGTATGGTCATGCACTTTGGTAGAAGGAGTAAACACGTGAGCTATTTTCCAAATGCGGGCAAATTCAGAAATTGGAAGTGCAAAGGGACAAGTCAAAATTTAGCTTCCAATGAAATATAACTTGGTAAGGAATAGTATACGGGATTAATTGGGCAACAGCTGTTTCATTTTGCCTGAAAGACATCCTTTGCATTGAACTTAAATAAAATAATTTTTAAATAATTTGAATTTAAAATAATATGTGACTAAAACTCTTGCTTGAATTGCTAACACGCTAATTTATTCAATTCCACTATCTGAAGAAGAATTCCCCACAGTACAATGGATTAGATAAATTACATTGTGACAATGGAGATTGGCATGTCATCAAAAACCCTGGCAAACTTCTATAGATGCATGGTTGAAAGTGTGCTGACTGGCTACATTACGGCCTGGTATGGAAACACCAATGCCTTTGAGTGGAGAATCCTACAAAAGGTAGTGCATTCAGCCCGGCAGATCACGGGTAAAGCCCTCCCAACTACAGAGCACAACTACATAAAATGCTGCCATAGAAAAGCAGTATTCATCATCAAAAGATCCCCATCACCCAGGCTATGTTCTTTTCTCACTGCTGCCATGAGGTAGAAGGTACAGGTGCCTCAGGACTTGCACCGCCAGGTTCAATCCCTTAGCCATCAAGCTCTTGAACAAAAGGTGACAACTACACTCATCTAAGGACTTTTTATCTTGTTATTTCATGTTCATTATTTTCTGCATTTGCACAGTTTACAGTTTGCAGTTCCTGATGTTTACAGTTTACAGATCCTGTTTACAGTTGTTGTTCGATTGATTTGCTGAGTACACTCTCAGAAAAATAATCTCAGGGCTGCATGTGGTGACATGCACGCGCTCTGATAATAATTTTTACTTTGATCTTTGAAGTCAGTTTTGTTGCCAGGTATACAATTGTGGTGAAGTGCTGGTACAATAATAAAAAAAAACTTGCAGCAGCAACATCACAGACACGTAAATCTAGACAAAAATGCAGAGAAAATAAATTGTATATGTTGGCCAGTGGTGTAGTGAATTTTAAGTGAATGGTCCCGGGTTCGATTCCAGCCGGCTCCTTGCACACTTTCCATCTGGGCTGGGTTGATCATCGACTTAGCAACTTGACCTAAAAAAACAGACAAATGTTAAGGAAACAGCAAAAATGCCACCCAATGCGCCACAAGGAGCGAAAAAGGAACAACAACAATAGATTGCATGCAAATTATCCATTATTGCATAACAGTGAAGAAAAAGACTACAAAACAGGACATTGGTGCAAAAAAACCCACAATTAGAAACAAATGCATGGTATATGGTCTGTCGTGTTCCATTGCTGAGGTAGGATTAGGGTTGGTCAGATCAATTCAAGAAGCTGATGGTTGGAGGAAAGTAGTTGTTTCTAAATCTGGTGGTGTCGTCTTCAGGCTTCTGAACCTCCTGCCTGGTGATGGCATTGAGAAGAGGGCATGACTTGGATGGTCAGAATCCTTGATGGGAGAAGTAGTCTCCTTGAAGAACCTCCTACAGATGCTGTCACTGGTGGAGAGGGTTGTATAGCCTCTTTCCTTCCTATGCATTGGAAATGCCATACCAGGCCATGATGCAAACAGCTGGAATAATGTCCAAAGTGTACCTGTGGAAGTTTATTAGACGATTTGGTGGCATGCCTTCTAAGAAAGTCAAGGTTCTGGCATGCCTTCTCCTGGGGCCCGGACTCAGCTTAAAAATCAGCTTCATTTGTCACATGCACATCGAAGCAGTGAAATGCATCATTGGAGTCAAATCACATCAGTGAGGATTGTGCTGGGAGCAAACCACAAGTGTCATCACACTTCCAGTGCCAATACAGCACGTCACAGCTCACTAACCCTACATCTAATCGTACATCTTTTGCGAAGTGGTGGAATACTGAAGCACCCACAGGAAACACACGTGGTCACAGAGAGAACATACAAACTCCTTACGTACAGTGGAGGGAGTCTAACCCCGATCTTACAGCTGGTGCTGTAAAGCATGGCACTAACCACTACACCACGATTTTGCACAGGAATTTGAAGCCATTTACCCTTTCTACCTTTGACCCATCAACGACACTGGTGTACGGTCTCCCAGCTTCTCCTTTCTGAAGTCAATGACCTTGACATTACTGACAATGAGAATGAGGTTACTATTGCGGTTCCACTCAGTCGGATGTTCTAACTTTCTCTTTATGCTGAATCATCATCGATGATTAATTTATTTATTTGGTCTACATTGGATCCGGAGTAACAATTAGTTCATTCTCCTTTACAACAGTATCATCTGCACAAAGTTATAGATGTTATTGAAGCTTCGCTTAGCTACACAATTATTGATGTAAAGAGTTAGTACACATTCTTGATTGCTAGTGAGGAGGAGATGTTGTCACCATTCTGAATAAACTCTTCTCGGGCTTCCAGCCAGGTACAGGTATCGATTATAACCGATGTTCCGATGACAAACTCTGCCATCTTCATCGGTAATGATGCCTGGGCATGTCTAATCCAGTGGTATTTATAGCCCCATAGTCCGACCTTCCTGATTGGTCAAACCTCAGCCAATCAGGTTTCCATTTTCTCACCTTGTTACAATCAAATTCCAGTTCTTACTTAGAGCGAGACCTTCATCTTCCTTTTTAAATCTTTTTATTGAGTAAGTATACAAAAAAGGTAAGCCATATAAACATTAATACAATGTTAAAGTATAATAAAGTTCCAAAAGATAACAATACCAAAAAGAAAATACTACAAACAATGTAATTTAAGCATAAGAAACCAAGATAACATAATAGTATACTAGATTTTATATATATCAATGGAAAAAAAAGAAAAAAAAAACCCCAAAAAAAAACCCACCGTGCAACTAACTAAAAGCAAAGCAAAGCAATGGGCTAACTTGAAACCAAACAGAGTTAAACTTAAAATCACGTCCTCAATCCCAACCTCCATTAAAACAGTGAAAAAAGAACAAGAAGGGTAAATATTACATTAAATGAAAATATCGAATAAAAGGTCCCCAAATCTGTTCAAATTTAAATGAAGAATCATAAAGGTTACTTCTAATTTTCTCCAGATTCAAACATAAAATCGTCTGAGAAAACCAAAAAAAGGTAGTTGGAGCATTAAGCTCTTTCCAATGTTGTAAAATACTTCTTTTCGCCATCAAAGTAAGAAATGCAATCATTCTACGGGCTGAAGGGGAAAGATTACTAGAAATTTTAGGTAGTCCAAAGATAGCAGTAATAGGGTGAGGAGAGATATCTATATTTAATACCTTAGAAATAATATTGAAAATATCTCTCCAAAAAGTTTCCAAAGTAGGGCAAGACCAAAACATATGAGTTAAAGAGGCTATCTGCCCCGAACATCTATCACAGAAAGGATTAATATGCGTGTAAAAACGCACTAACTTATCTTTGGACATATGTGCTCTATGAACCACTTTAAATTGAATTAGGGAATGTTTAGCACAAATAGAGGAAGTATTAACTAATTGTAAAATCTGCCCCCAATCATCCACAGAAATGGTAAGCCCCAATTCCTGTTCCCAATCTACCCTAATCTTATCAAATGGAGCTTTCCTAAGTTTCATAATAATATTATAAATCATAGCCGATGCACCCTTCTGACATGGATTAAGGTTAATTATCGAATCTAAAATATATATAGGAGGAAGCATTGGAAAGGAAGAAAGTATAGTACTTAGGAAATTTCTAACTTGTAAATATCTAAAAAAATGTATTCTTGATAAGTTATATTTATTAGATAATTGTTCAAAAGACATAAGGGAACCATCTAAAAATAAATCCAAAAACCGTAAAATACCCTTAGTCTTCCAAGTTTGAAAAGCGCGATCCGTAAAAGAGGGAGGAAAAAATATGTTACCTAAAATAGGAATCGCTAACCCGAATTGATTAAGATCAAAAAATTTTCTGAATTGAAACCAAATACGCAAAGCATATTTAACGATCGGGTTAGAGACCTGCTTAAGGCGTTTCGAATCAAAGGGAAGAGATGAACCTAAAATAGAACCAAGTGTATAACCCTGAACAGATTGTAATTCCAATGCTACCCATTTAGGAATAGATAGTATGTCCCGGTCAAGTAACCAAAATTTCATATGTCGAATATTAATAGCCCAATAATAAAATCTAAAGTTAGGTAATGCTAAACCTCCATCTCTCTTAGCTTTCTGTAAATGTATTTTACCCAGTCTCGGATTCTTATTCTGCCAAATAAATGAAGAAATTTTAGAGTCGACTTTATCAAAAAAAGATTTAGGAACGAAAATTGGTAATGCCTGAAACACATATAAAAATTTTGGCAAAAAAAACATCTTAACTGCATTAATACGACCAATCAAAGTTAAATATAAGGGAAACCATTTAGATGAAAGTTGAGTAATATGGTCTATTAATGGTAAAAAGTTAGTCTTAAATAAATCTTTATGTTTACAAGTAATTTTAATCCCAAGATATGAAAGGTAATTATTAATCAATTTAAATGGAAATTTATAATATAAGGGAAGATGTTTATTAATCGGAAAAAGTTCACTCTTACTAAGATTTAATTTATAACCTGAGAAAAGACCAAATTGTGCTAATAACTCTAAAACAGCAGGAATAGATCTCTCAGGATTAGAAATATATAAAAGTAAATCATCAGCATAGAGTGATAATTTATGGGACTTTAATCCCCGAGTTATCCCAGTAATATTTGAAGATTCTCGAATAGCAATTGCAAGAGGTTCTAATGCAATATCAAATAATAGGGGACTAAGAGGACAGCCTTGTCGAGTACCACGAAAGAGAGGAAAAAAAGGTGAGTTTAAAGAGTTAGTACGAACCGAGGCTACAGGGGAGTGATATAACAGTTTAATCCAGGATATAAATTTCAAGCTAAAATTAAACATTTCAAGCACCTTAAATAAATAAGGCCATTCTACTCTATCAAAAGCTTTCTCGGCATCTAAAGAAATAACACACTCAGGAACATTTTGTGAGGGAGTATAAACGATATTTAACAATGTACGAATATTATAAAAAGAGTAACGACCTTTAATAAAACCCGTTTGGTCTTCCGAAATAATAGAAGGAAGTACTTTTTCTAGTCTATTTGCTAATAACTTAGAAAAAACTTTAGAATCAACATTTAATAAAGATATTGGTCTATAAGATGCACATTGAGCAGGGTCTTTATCCTTCTTTAGTATTAAAGAAATTGATGCTCTATTAAAAGATTCCGGAAGTTTACCAAGTTTCAAAGAAGCCTCAAAAACCTTATAGAGCCAAGGAATCAATAAAGAAGCAAAACATTTATAAAATTCAACGGTAAACCCATCAGGGCCAGGAGCTTTCCCCAGATTCATAGAAAAAATAACATTCTTAATCTCATCCATTGTAATGGAAGTATCTAATAAAGAAGACATATCCTGTGAAATCTGAGGGAAGTCTAACTTATCTAAAAAATCATTCATATATTTAGAATCTCGAGGAGACTCTGATTGATATAAAGAAGAATAAAAATCACAAAAGGTTTGATTAATCCCCACATGATCCAATATCAATCGATCATTTTGGTTATAAATCTGATTGATTTGAGATTTAACATAATTAGATTTCAATTGATTAGCCAGCAGCTTGCCAATTTTATCACTATGAACATAAAAATCACTTCTTGTTTTCTTTAATTGGTTTACAATCGAGGACGAGAGTAGTAAACTGTGTTCCATTTGAAGTTCAGTTCTTTGTTTGTATAGCTCCTCAGAAGGAGCCATAACATATTTCTTATCAATTTCTTTAATCTTGTCCACAATTGCCATCTCCTCCTGCTTCTGTTTCTTCCTCAAAGCAACGGAATACGAAATAATCTGACCCCGAATATAGGCTTTAAAAGTGTCCCAAAGAGTGTTAACCGAAATATCTTCTGTATGGTTAATTGTAAAAAAAAGCTCAATCTGTTCATTCATAAAATTAACAAAGTCCGAGTCCTGAAGCAACAGCGAATTAAAACGCCATTGTCTATTGTTTGGTATATTGGCCATAATTTTAATAGAAAGCTTAAGTGGAGCATGATCCGAAATGGTTATAGAATCATAATCACATTTAATCACTGAAGGAATGAGACGAGAGTCAATAAAAAAATAATCAATTCTTGAATAGGAATGATGAACATGTGAAAAAAAGGAAAAATCATTTTCCTGAGGATGCAGAAAACGCCAAATGTCCGTCGACCCAGAATCAGAAAGAAAAAAATTAATCAAATTTGCAGATTTATTAGGTAAAGTCCGTAAAGGAGCCGAACGGTCCAAAGCTGGAGATAAACAGGTATTAAGATCTCCGCCCCAAATCAATGAAAACTCGTTCAAATTCGGAAACTGATCAAACAATGATTTATAAAATTCCGGACAATCCATATTAGGAGCATAAACATTAACCAAAACTACTTTTTTATTAAATAGAAACATAGAAACATAGAAACATAGAAAAATAGTAAACCACTAACCAATAAAAATCTACCATTCGGATCAGAGATAATATCCTGTTGTATAAAAGTAACTGAGGAATCTATAAAAATAGAGACGCCTCGAATCTTAGCATTGGAGTTCGAATGAAATTGTTGTCCCTTCCAGAATTTGAAAAAACGTAGTCTGTCCCCCCTCCGTACATGGGTCTCTTGTAAAAATAAAATTTGTGCTTTAAGTCTCCGGAACACTTTAAAAACTTTTTTTCTTTTAATAGGATGATTAAGACTATTAGTATTCCAGGAGACAAAATTAATAATAGACTCCATAAATCCTAAAGTCAACCCACAACAAGGAGGATTGACAATAGGCGCGACCCACAAACCCGGAGAGGAAACAGAACATACAAAAGATACCGGGGAAAAGGACGCAACCAGTACTTCAATAATGTATATAGCTCAAAGAAAAACAAACTAAAACGTGAAGCCCCTCCCACCACCCCCCACCCCAAGACCCCAAGGCAAAATCTAAAGCAGACCCGCCAGAAAGAAGCAAGCGCTAAAACTACCCCCATGACTTCCGGTATACGCTCCCTAAAAAAAAGGTATAAATATGAAAAGGATCAGCTAATTGTAAAACAGTAAAAAAATAAGTAAAAAAAAAGTTAGCTCAATTAGAATACACACAGAACAGAACAAAAGCCGGAAAATATATATTAAAAAAAACCACAATAAACCTCAAACTCATGAATAGACACAGCAACAAAAAAAAATAGGATTATTAACATAAAGTGATTATAAAAAGCAAAACAGAATAAAATTTAAAAAAAACTACAAAATTTAAGGCCGCACAGGAAATACGTAAGATGACAAAAGGGAAGTAACCACCCAGAATCCCCTGGGAAAAGAAAGAAATGACGCAGTTAAAAAGAAAGTTTAGCAGCCATATTAAGAAATCAAAAGTAAACTTTTCTGCCCAAATAGGGCACAGAAAAGTTAAAACCAACCAATTCACAGCCTCCGATCAACGGAGAAAATTAAAAAAAAAGGCAATTAAGATGTTGAAGATGAAAGTTGATCCAGATAACTCTGGGCATCCGATGGAGAATCAAAAAAACGAAGGGCTCCATCTAACATGCGAATCCTTAGACGTGCAGGGTACAGCAGCGCTGGTCTTAAATCCATCTTATAGAATTCCGACATCACGGATCTGTAACGGACCCGTTGGTCCCAGATTGGTTTACTGAAATCTTCCACGAATCGGAACTTAAGATCCGAAAAATCAATGAAACCTTTAGATCGAGCGAATCGAAACAGTCTCTCCTTGTCTTGAAAGTAATGAAAACGTAAAATAACATGCCTAGGTCTATCTGACCTAGACGAGTATGATGGGATTCTGTGAACACGATCCAGTAGCGGTGGTTGGTCAGGAAATACAGTAGGGAATGCATCTTTTAAAAGTTGAGAGAAATATTTCATGGGGTTGTTAGCTTCAACGGCTTCTCTCACGCCGATCATTCGTAAATTCTGCCGTCGCATTCTAGATTCCAAGTCAGAGTTTTTAAAAGTCAAAAAGTCAAGTTTCTTCTTCATTACATTAATTGTTTCTTCGATTTTCCCCATCTTAAGCTCACTTTGTTGCGCGAATTTTTGAAGATCAGATATAGCCGACTGATGTTCCGCAATACATGTTTGCATCTTATCAATTAAATCGGCAATTTTCTGGAAATTAGTTGAGATTTCCGCATGAATCAGATCTTTAACAAAGCCTGCAATTTCCGTACGAATCATCTCCCTAACAGAGGTTGAAATTTCCCTCTGAATTAACTCCGATATCGCTTTCAAAGTCACCGGTGATTCAGTCGGAGGGAGATCCGTAGCTTTCGGTTTAGCCGAAGGTTTACCATCCTTGCCGTTTTTCCCGTTCTTAGACATAGCAGATCTAAGTATCATCCAATTATCAGAGAATTCAGTTTAATTCAAAGTATTATAAAAATTGATGCCTTAATGGTTAATTAAAGTATAGCTGACCATAGAGTAAAAAAACTCAGAGGTAATGGAGCGAGTCAAGAACGCGACTTCACTCCATGAGCGCTACCGGAAGTCTCCCGAGACCTTCATCTTCATTAAGATTACCTACCCCTATGGGGAGGAAGTTCACTTCAATATTCATAGTTTTGAATCATTGCGTAAAGAGAAAGCAAGGCTTCTTTGTTCTTTAGTCTTTCTTCTGAGATGCCGGGACAAGGACATCATCCCTAAGTTCGTGAGGTTGCGCTCCACTGTGATTTCTCTGGCGAGCTCGCCAATCATGGTTTGGAGAGCACATCCACTATATTAGATCCACTCTGGGCATCAATGAGAACAGACAACTGTCTCTTCACCTGGAAGTGTCAGCCCTCTTGTCTCCTAGTGATTGGGAGTACATTGACAGGTCCACCGCTGCCCGAGGTGAACTAGCTTCATGGAGGAACACTGCGAAGCAGATCAGGAAATATAACAAACTATCCAAACAAAGTGCAGGCATCCTACCTTTGGACCCAGAAAGGATTGACATCAATCAAACTGGACAAAGCATTGATGGGGTGACTAAATCGGGCCCCATCAGGGTGCTAAACTTTGCTTCGGTCCTCAGAGCTATACCTTATCAGAACTACATTGGCGGAGTAGAACAAACAGTCTGAAAACTACAACCAGATACTGCAGAGGAGGTATGAATAGAGGTCCGTATGGCTGTCAAAAGAGCCGTTTTGCCGAAACTGAACATTACAAAAGGAGAACGACTGGCCCTCCAACACAATGGTGAAGTCAGCCATCATGATTTTACCAGTGGACATAGGAAATGCAACAGTCCTGATGTCCTCAGAGGAATACCACAGGTAAGTCCACCAGATTCTGGATGGTCCCGCCTACAGAGTTCTACAGCATGATCCCACGGATTCGATTGAGAGGATAACCTCCACTTTAATGAAGAAATCTGGATTGCCTGCAGATATATGCAAGACATTTCTGCCTCAGGCACCGGTACCACTGAGACTTTACCGGCCCCCTAAGATACACGAGGAGGGTTCCCTTCTGAAGCCTATCATCTTGCCATGCTGTCTCCCTTTGTTGGGGGCTGTGAGCATCACATCACAAATTCGAGCGACTTCATTAAAACGATAACCGACACCCAGCTGAACCCGGAGGGCATAATGGTCAGTTTCAACATGCTGTCCCTGTTCACGAAGACAGCTTGGTCCTCCTGCAGTCAGAGTTTGATAAGGGTACCATTGACCCTTTTGAAAATACCCTTACATTGACGTACTTCCGCTATGATGGAAACGACTAGGAACAAGCGGATCGAGTGTGCATGGGATCGCCATTATCACTGGCTGTTGCTGATTTCTACATGGAGGACTTTGAGGAGAGGGTAGGGGCATATCCACGGAAAATAGTGCCTATGACAAGCACTGAAATTGTGCCCCTGTCCAAACATCTGACACCCATCTTTTAGATAACTTTACCATAATATCAGCTCAAAAATACAAGTCAAGCTCATTAACCTTTTAATTAACAAATTATGGCACTACATGAAAATTATAACTGCACCTTCCTTGCTTTTACTGTCGCAAATTGGTCTATGATGTGATCAAAGTCAGCTTTTTCAGTTTCTTCTCTTTCTACAGTCAGCAAAGCAAGATCAAGAGTCTGCCTTGACTCATGGAGGCTCTCAAATTTGAAAGTATTAGTTTTAACTTGCTGAATGATCTCTCACAGCTGGTGATGGAAACTGCGATAGTTAGCATTATCTGAATAGCAATGCAGAGAAAGGGGAAGATGCTCTCATCTCCATACTGCACAATAAATTCAAGAAGCTCTTCAGATCTTGATACTTTCACGTTGACCTGCCTCGATAGCAACATTCTGCAATCCAAAATTTCCTTATATAGCTGCTGTCCAACAACATCAGAGCTGTACAATTCGCCCAAATTTTCGCACTTCTTCTTTGGGTCATTACTGTCGGTGCCGTAACACAGTCCCTCGACATCGAGAAGGAACCCAAACTTGGCGTCAGTGTCATGCAAACGAGTGAACCTTTCATCCATTTCTCTGTGAAGACAGTCGTGTGTTCCCTTCATAACTCTTTCCATTTCGTCCTTAGCTGTTAACCCAGCTTCTCTCAAGTTCTCATCAGCCATTCATTTCTTTCATCTCTGACATCTTTCAACTTCAATATTCCATTCTTGACAGAGACCGACTCCTTCTTCGAGTGACTCACTGACCAACACTTCTCTTTCATCATAAAAATGATCTCAGGGGGCTTTCAAATCCGGGGCAGCATCATGGAAGTTCATGCTAGGATTCTGCAGCCTCTTTTGAATACGGTCAATGCAAATGAGTACTTCGTTCCAAAATCCTAGCAGAATCAGAAAATCGTAACTCAACATGTGGTTGTACAGCTGCCTTGCGTCACTTCTTGTTTCACTGGTCTCATTTTCATTGTCTATCATGTCCTGGAGAACTTGAAGTATCTCCTCAAGGTACTTGTTGACGGGCTTCACTGCTTCTGTCCTTGCATTCCGCCTGGTTTCAGACTCCGACTTAACACCCACAGGCACAGCATTTTTGAGAATTCCCAGCGCTGTGTTGAATCAGAGAAAAATACGTAGAGAGCTTCGATGATTCCAAAAAACGTGACCATCATTGTATCCTGCTTGGCTGCATGTACACCCACCAAGTTGAGTGATTGTCGCCAGGTTGTTTTTCTCACTTACTCTTTGATGAACACCACTTCTGTGTCCAACTATCACAGCAGCGTTGACATAGCACTGTGACCGACAATCTTGTAGCTCCATTTTGTCCTTCTCTAGCTGTTTCAAGATGTCTTCAACCAAGCTCTCAGCATCCTTCTGGTTTATCTGGATAAAACCAAGAAAGGACTCTCTAACACGGACTGTTTTCCTCTCAAAATCAACTTCCACATACCTCACTACTTCTGACATCTGCTCACGGTGTGCCTGATCAGAAGTTGAGTCGAACATGAGACCATAGTACTTGGTTTTATGAACGCTTCTCAGTAAACTCTGGCGAACAATGGATGCCATCATGTGGATGAATTCGTTCTGGACACCCGGAGAAAGATAAGACATGGATCCAGGATGACTATCCAAATGAGTGAGGTGTTCTTTTATGACAGGGTCAAAGATGGCCAGTAGTTTCAGTAAGCTAAGGAAATTTCCCACATTGGAGTCATCATCTAGCTGAAGTGACTCCCTGCGTCCTCGCAAAGCCAGGTTCTGAGTCGCAAGGGAATTATATGCAGTGAAGGATTCTCGTCAAGATCACACCACTTCTGCTTTCCCTTCTCAATCTGTGACTGAAATACCGCGTCAATAATTCCTCTGTTTCCAGTTATAGTTTTTTCCATTACTTTCCACTGTGTGTAGCACTCTCGATGATTCTTGGAATTTTCATGAACACTAATCCTTTCAGGTGCTTTCCTGCTCCAATGAGGATTGATGGTCTGACTGGGAATAGAGAAGACAACAGATACAAAATGCAGAATTTTTAGAAGGGGAATAGACCAGCCATGAGCGAGTCGCTTCCTCACCACGACCATTTCCCAATTTCCTCTTGAACCAAGTTTTGATCATTGAGCAGTTATTTGTTGATAGGAAAGGCCCCTCACTGTTCTGGAAATACTTCAAACCCAGCCTTACTATTTCTGTTCTCAACGCGTCAGGCAGAGTTGCTTTTCCAGTATCCTTGTTGAACTTCAGAAGTCCAACGTCATGCTGTTCAATCACTTCTGGTATGACAGTTCGAGGCTCTTTGACACCATCCAGTTCACTCGGTTCAGAGTCGTCAGGTTCAATCTCGTCAATAAACTCAACATCACCGCCACCATTGTCTCCCCCTCCTGTTATGTCCACATTCTCTGTGGCAGCCTCACTCTTAATCTCGTCATACTCAGATTTATCTGACTTGACTTCCTCCTCGGCTTGTGGCGCATTTGTACTTGATCCACCTCCAGATCCTAACTAACTTGTAGCAGGTGCAGGCGACTCCATGGAACGCATTGAACTACTTGTTCCAGGCTTTTCAAAGAAGGGCATGAAGAACTTGCTCGACTTCTTGGCTTCCTCCGCCTCCAACTTTTGTCTCTTCCGTCCTTCAGCTCCACTTTCCTTCTTCTTCATGAAGAAACGTTTCATGGTCTTCTTACACAATGCTCTGAAATAAGGCCATCCTAGTGCTTCTCACCCGTGATAATCAAAGGCAGATCATACATCTGAAGAAAATTCTTTTTTCACTATCCAAGGATGGCTTGTCTGACTTTAATAGAAACTGCTCAGTGGCGCCCCCCCCTTCAAGTGGCGCCCAGGGCACGTGCCATACCTGCCATACCTTAGATACGCCATTGGGAGAGGGTTCTGAGTTCATCATCCTTATGTCCCAAATGCTTCTTCAGATAAGTCAATGACACCATCGTAGTGTGGCGTCATGGACTCCAAGCACTCCAACAGTTCCACGACCATCTGAACAGCATACATCCAAACATTCAATTTACAATGGAGATAGAGAAGAATGGTTGTCTCCCATTACTGGACATTCTAATATGATGGAAACCAGACGGTAGCCTCGGACATGGTGTCTATCAGAAACCCACTCACATGGACTTATACCTCAACAGTAAGAGCCACCATCGTGCCGCCCAACATGGGGTGGTTCTTGCTACTTTGATTAACTCTACGAAAATTATTTCAGACCCGGAGAATCTCCCCGAGAAAATAAGATGATTACGCACGGCATTCCTACAGAACGGCTACAAGATGAAGGAAATCAATTGGGCCCTTAATAGAGCCGATGGAAAAACCAGGATCTCCCAGTGGTTACACATTTTAATTCCATATCCCATTCCCATTCTGATATGTCTATCCACGGCCTCCTCCACTGTAAAGATGAAGCCACACTCAGGTTGGAGGAACAACACATTATGTTCCGTCTGGGTAGCCCCCAACCCGATGGCATGAACATTGACTTCTCAAACTTCCGCTAATGCCCCACCTCCCCCTCGTACCCCATCTGTTATTTATTTATATACACACATTCTTTTTCTCTCTCTCCTTTTTCTCCCTCTGTCCCCCTCACTATACTCCTTGCTCATCCTTTGGGTTTCCCCTCCTCCCCCTTTTCTTTCTCCCTAGGCCTCCTGTCCCATGATCTTCTCATATCCTTTTTCCCAATCACTGTCCAGCTCTTGGCTCCATCCCTCCCCCTCCTGTCTTCTCCTATCATTTTGGATCTCCTTCTCCCCCTCCCACTTTCAAATCTCTTACTAGCTCTTCTTTCAGTTAGTCCTAACGAAGGGTCTCGGCCCAAAACGTCGACTGTACCTCTTCTTAGAGATGCTGCCTGGCCTGCTGCGTTCACCAGCAACTTTTATGTGTGTTGCTTGAAACCCATCGCTACTGCCTGAATTCCCTATACTTCCACAGTTTCTGGAAGGATCACCAGGATCCTGAAGAAATACTGGATACTACCATCCACAAACCTGTAAGGAAGCTCAGATCACAGCTTATGCAGATCAAAGATGACCTGGTACTCAGGTCAGCTGGCGTTTACCAGAATCCCCATGAATGTGGAGCAGCGAATATCGTCCAGACCTGAAAACTTGCATCAAGGAGCACAGGAGGTGTATCCGTTTGGGTTACCTGGAGAAATCAGAGGTAGCAGAACACTGGATTCGCAATGCCCATAGGGTTGACCTTGATGGCACAAAACTACGCGGCCACGCCAGTGGCTTTCAGAACTGCCTGGTAAAGAAAGCTATTGAAATAAAATTAGAGGAAGAGAATTTTAACAAAAACGAAGGCCTCGCTCTAAGTAAGAACTGGAATTAGATTGTAAACAAGGTGGGAGAGCGGAATCCTGATTGGATGAGGTCTAACCAATCAGGAGGCTCAGACTACAGGGTTATGAATACCACCAGACTAGACTTGCCCAGGCATCATCCCTGATGAGGATGGCAGAGTTTGTCATCGAAACGGCAGTCGTAATCTGTGCTTGTACCTGGCTGGAAGCCCAAAGAGAGTTTATTCATCATATATGCCAGGACAGCACTAAATCCTTTTTTGTTACCATTAGGTACGGATTAAAGCCTCCAGACAAAGTCAAGGCATGAGAAGACCTGCAGGTGCCGAAAAGGGTACTGAGACACCAGTCAAGGTCACTTGATTGCAAACAATTAGTTCACTGATCACTATAGAAAGTCGCTCTGATGTTTCCTGACCCTCTCCATTCCCTTCCCCTTTTCCAACCATGATTCCCCTCTCCCTGCCCTCTTCCCGCTCTCAGTCCACAATAGAGACCCATATCAGAATCAGGTTTATCATCACTCACATATGTGATGAAATTTGTTTTGTTTTTGAGGCAGCAGTACAGTGCAATACACAAATTTACTACAGTACCGTGCATAGGTCTGAGGCACCCTAGCTATATATATGTGCCGAAGACTTTTACACAGTACTATAGATATATAAAGTGACACTCAGTGCAGGAGTATCTGTGCATAAGGTGACTCTGACAGAAAATGATAAAGTGATAGTGACTCTAGACAAGAGGAACTCTTCTAGGTATCAGCAGGACACATGAAAATGGAAGGACAGTGTCTGTGTCAGTGTAGATATAAGGCGTGGACACAGAAGACGTCCTGGTCATCCACTGCGCCTAGTCCCATCTCCAGCCGTCTAGACTCTGTCTTGCCACTGGATCCAGATGGGAACTGGGAAGAGAGAGTGAAGCTGACGCTGCGCAACTCTCCCTCACTTAAATCCAAGTCACGCGCTAGTCTTGACACCATCATAATGGTGTCGAGGTCCTCATCGACGTACAATGGATGAACAACAACAACAACAACATGAGGCGTGGAGCACAAGCTTAAAGTGGCAGAGCGTGGGATGAGAGTACTGAGGGGCTCTGGAGAGGAGTGGCTGATATGGATACCGTCCGTGGTGGTGGTGTGGGTTAATGGATGGTGATATTGATCAGCCTGACAGCTTGGCAAAGTTACTGTGTCCAGTGGTGTTATGTTGCCTCCTTGATGGGAGCGGGACAGACAGTCCATGAGCAGGGTGGGTTGGATCCTTCATGATATTGCAGGCCTTTTTCCTGCACCTTTCCATATGTATGTCCTTGATGGTGGGTAAGCTGGTACTGGTGATACTGCCATAGAAGAGCAAGTTCAAGGAAATAAACTCAACTGAGTATATTCACTAATTACACTCAGTCATTAGGTACAGGAGTGGAACCCGGTGTAGTCTTCTTCTGCTGTAGCCCATCCACTTTAAGTTTCAATGTGTTGTGCATTCAGATGGTTTTCTGCACACCACTGTTGTAACATATCGTTATTTGATTTATTTCCATGTCAGCTTGAAACAGTCAGGCCATTCTCCTCTGACTTCTCTCATTAACAAGGCATTTTCACCCACAGGACTGCCACTGCCACTCACTGGATTTTTTTTGCATTTTCACCATTCTCTGTGTAACATGCTGTAAGGTTTCACTGATAATGTACTGGTTTCTCTGTAGCAGCAATGTTTGGGCTATGACTAGAGATAACGGGGTTAAGAATGATGCTGCTCTTTCTTGTGAGCTGGAAGAGAGATTTTCGCGGTTTTTTGGCCGAGGAGAGATGAGGAGAGATGAGGAGAGAAGACGCGAATAGAGGGAGTTGGTAGACCGCCGGATGGGGTGGACTTGGAGTGAGGGTCCGAAGGGCAGCGACAATCGGAGGAGGTTGATGGTGGACGATCAGCTTATCAGTGAGCTCCAATATTGTGCAACAGACTGTCTAATAAGATTGGGTCCTGTTTTTTTCTCTTTTTCGATTCTTTACAAACCAAAGTAAGAATTGTTAATCTTAATCATTTAATCACATATTGTGTACTGTTTGTTATTTCGGGGTACTGATTTGTAACAGGGGACACATGACGCAGCATCCACCCTAACGAGATTTCTTGACTTTGGCTGGTCTGGGGGCTATCACCCCCTGTATTAAGCTGCTAGCCAAAGCAAGATTTACATCTGTAAACTCTAGAGACGTGAAATTTTCAGATCAGCTATTGCTGAGATACACCACCCCATCTGGCACCAACAATTATTCAATTGTCAAAGTCACTTAGATCACTTTTCTTCCCCATTCTGATGTTTGGTCTGAACAGCAACTGAACCTCTAGATCATGTCTGCATGCGTTTGTGCATTGAGTTGCTGCCACGTGATTGGCTGATTAGATAGTAGCATTAATGGGCAGGTTTACAGGTGGCCACTGAGCACATTTCAAGCAAAAGTGCAAGATTTGGAAAAGAATAATTATTTCCAGTATTGTTTTGGGATAAAGGAGCAGCGTTTTCCTTTCAGTGACATCATTAGTTGTGTAAACTTCAGAAGATATCTAATCTTGCAATAATGTGTTTGTGTACGTTTATTTAACAAATAACTTTAGCAAACTGCGCAAAGTACACATTCTAACACTGTCACAATCTATGCAAACATGGAAGATAGTCAGATGCTTAGTAGGTCAAGAGTTTTTATTTCAGCATTTAATAAAATGAGAAGACCACATTGATTTCTATAGTGGGTGCATTATAATGAGGAACCATTAAGGCAATGGTTCAAATGATTCAAACCATTCAATCTTTCCATCTCATTCTTCACTTCTGTCTATGTTAGATCCAACAATTTCCACCTGTCCTACTGTTGACTCAGTTTTTCATATTTCACATTCAATTTTTAGGGTGCCACGGTACCATAGCAATTAGCACGACACTATTACACCTTGGGATGTTGGAATTTGGAGTTCATTTCCTCTGTAAGAAGTTTGCACAGTACTGTGCAAAAGTCTTAGGCACATATGTATACAGTAGCTAGGGTGCCTAAGACTTCTGCACAGTACTGTATTTGTCAATGTGGAGAGGAGAGCGAGTTTGTAAATCTGGCAGGTGCAAAAGGATGATGGAATAGTGAGGGAGGAGCATCACAGGAGAGGCGTGGGACAGGTGGCAGAGAAGGAATGACAGGGGCAGGTAGTGGCATAGGTGCAGACACACCCAGTCCTGAGACATTTGATTCCAAACGATAGGTTTATTACCATTACAGAATCTCTCTCTAGTGTTTCCTGCTCCCTCCCCTCTCCCTTCCCCTTTACAGAATCAGAATCAAGTTTAATATCACCTGCATGTGTCGTGAAATTTGTTAACATAGCAGCAACAGCAGTTCAATGCAATACATAATATAGAAGAAAAATAATAATCAATTACAGTATATGTATATTAAACCAATTAAAAATCATGCAAAAACAGAAATATATATTTAAAAATTGAGGTAGTGTTCACAGGTTCAATGTCCATTTAGGAATCAGATGGCGGAGGGGAAGAAGTTGTTCCTGAATCACTGAGTGTGTGCCATCAGGCTTCTGTATCTCCTACCTGATGATAATAGTGAGAAGAGGGCATGCCCTGGCTGCTGAGGATCCTTCATGATGGACGCTGCCTTTCTGAGACACTGTTCTTTGAAGATGTCCTGGATACTTTGTTAGGCTAGTACCCAGGTTAGAGCTGACTAAATTTACGACCCTCTGTAGATTCTTTCGGTCCTGTGCATTTGCCCCGCCCCCCCATACCAGACAGTGATGCAGCCTGTCAGAATGCTCTCCACGGTACATCTATAGAAGTTTTTGGGTGTTTTTGTTGACATACCAAATCTCTTCAAACTCCTAATGAAGTATATTCGCTGTTTTGCCTTCTTTATAACTGCGTCCATATGTTGGGTCCAATCTGCAGACGGTTAAGTGCTCAGAGACCTTGACACCCAGGAGCTTGAAACTGCTCACTCTCTCCACTTCTGATCCCTCTATGAGGATTGGTACGTGTTCCTTCGTCTTGCCCTTCCTGAAGTCCACAATCAGCTCTTCCGTCTTGCTGACATTGAGTGCAAGGCTGTTGCTGCGACACCAATCCACTAGTTGACATATCTCACTCCTGTACACCCTCTTGTCACCACCTGGGATTCTACCAACAATGGTGCTATCATCTGCAAATTTAAAGATGGTATTTGAGCTATGCCTAGCCACACAGTCAATGGGTATATAGAAAGTCGAGCAGTGGGCTAAGCACACACCCCTGAGGTGCGCCAGTGTTGATCATTAGCGAGAAGGATATGTTATCACCAATCCGCACAGATTGCGGTCTTCCGGTTAGGATGTCAAAGATCCAATTGCAGAGGGAGGTACAGAGGCCCAGGTTCTGTAACTTATTGATCAGGATTGTGGGAATGATGGTGTCAAATGCTGAGCTATAGTTGATGAACAACATCCTGGTATAGGTGTTTGTACTGTCCATGTGAAGAAACATTGAGATTGCGTCTGCCATTGATCTACTGTGGCGATAGGCAAATTGCACTGTGTCCAGGTCCTTGCTGAGGCAGGAGTTCAGTCTAGTCATGACCAACCTCTCAAAGCATTTCATCACTGTCGATGTGAGTGCTACCGGGCTATAGTCATTATGGCAGCTTACACTATTCTTCTAAGGCACTGGTATAATTGTTGACTTTTTGAAGCAAGTAGGAACTTCTGCCCGTAGCAGTGAGAGGTTGAAAATGTCCTTGAATACTCCCGCCAGTTGGTTCGCACAAGTTTTCAGAGCTTTACCAGTTACTCCATTGGGGCCTTCCGCCTTGCGAGGGTTCACCCTCTTTAAAGACAGTCTAACATGAGCCTCCGAGACAGAGATCAACCATGATCCCCCTCTCCTTGTGCCCTCCTCACTCTTTGTCCACTATGGAGACCCATATTAGAAACAGGTGCGTCATCACTCACATATGCATGAAATCTGATTTTTTTGCAGCAGCAGCAGTACAAAAAATTACTACCGCAGTGTGAAAAAGTCTTTGGCACCCTAGCTATAGATCTGTGCCTCAGACTTTTGCACAGTACAGTACAGCCTTTCCTTGGGTGCGCGAGCTTCTGGATGCTCCGATTTCCCCCCACAGTCCACATGCATACTGGTTAGTTGGTTAGTTGGTCATGAGTGTCCAGCGACTAGGCTAGGATTAAATATGTGGATTGCTGGGCAGTGCAGAGTGTTGGGCTGGAAGTGCCTGTTCTGCACTGTATCTATAAACAAAAAATAAATTAAATTAAATATTTTATTCATATAACCTGGCCTCCAGGTCACTTCACATGGCCCATGGCCTGATCTACAGTTCAGTGACTTTCGTACTCACTTCCATTCCAATTCTGGAATGAAGGAATGTACTATTTTGCAGACATCAAACTGAGATGCTGCCTGCTCTTTCAAGTGTTCAGGCAACTCTTTACAACAATAACAAAATAATACAAATTAGTTTCCCATAATTGTATAAAAGGTTAGCTTCTTTATTTAAAGATTTGCAGCAAAATGCATTGTTTGCTTCAAAAATCAGTGAGGATTGTGCTGGGCAGCCAAAATAGCATGGCCACAGCTCACAACCTTAACCGTACATTTTTGGAATGTGGGAGGAAACCAGGGAACCTGGAGGAAACCTACACATTCATGGGGAGAAGTATAAACCCCTTGTTGACAGCAGCGGGAATTGAACTCTGGTATGTGATTGCTTCATTGGCCCAGAGTGCATCATGCCACATCCTATCAAATGCCTTCTTGAAGTCTATGAACATGTGGAAGATGTCCCGTTGATGTTTGTTGTTTTTCTTACACAGTACTCAGAGGTTGAGTATCCGTTCAGTTGTACTTCTTCCATTTCTGAATCCAGCATGCTCTTTGGCAATTATTTCTTCTGCCTGTGATTTCAATAAGTTCAAGATGACTTTCAATATCACTTTGCTTACATTGCTGATAAAACTTATGGTTCTATAGTTCTGGCACTGCTAGAAGTTGCCTTTCTTGGGGAGAGTGATGATGAGTGATTTTGTCCGAGGTATTGGTCATTTCCCGGTCTGCCAGATTTTGTTGCAGATATTGGTGAGGATGTCAATCATTGTCTCTCCTCTATGTTTTATCCGATCAGCTGGGACGTTGTCTATCCCTGCAGCAAGGGCTGGACTTTAGGCAGGGCTTGGCTGGGCTGCAGCCCAGGGGCCAGAGCTGCAGAGGGGCCCAAAATAGGTAGCTATCATCATGGCGGACAAAAAAAATACGAGAGTGGAGCACAGAAAAGAAAAAAAAACAAGAAAAAGAGGACCGTGAGTAAGAAACATTAAGAAAACCATTGAAGTTGACAGAACTTTTTAAAATAAAATCTCAGTGATTAGATTAGATTAGATTAGATTCAACATTATTGTCATTGTGCCGAGTACAGATACAAAGCCAATGAAATGCATTTAGCATCTGACCAGAAATGCAAAGAATAGTGTTATTTACAAAATAACTGTGAATAAAATAAGTGCTACAGCACACAAATATCAAAGTACTGAGACAGTACAACACAGATGCAATACTGCTTAGCACTGTGATGAGAGGTTCAGCAGTGTCACTCCCTCAGGGAAGAAGCTATTCCTGTGCCTGCTGGTGTGGGAGCGGAGGCTCCTATAGAGCCTACCGGATGGGAGGAGAGTAAAAAGTCCATGGTTACGGTGAGATGCATCCCTGATAATGCTTTTCGCCCTGCCCAGTACTATCGCTCTTGTCACAGTCTGAGACTGGTGGACAAATGGAGACTTGTTCAACAGCTAGCGCTAGCACTGGCGTTAGCACAGGACCATCGTCCTTGCCACAGTCAGCAGCGAACGTTGAAGAGGCAGAGAGCATGATTTTGGGATTCCCGACCACAGAGGCCTCCATACAACCAAGTCGGGCCGCCATTCATGTTAACGTTACCCCTACTGAGGATCCTTACAGCACTGATCCTGTTCGCTGGGGAAAGGAAACGTTAGCTGATTCAGTCCAAGCATACTGGGCTAAGAAAGGGCCGGAGGCCAGAATAAGGATGCGGATATTAAAGCTTCGGAACGAGTATACAAACAGCAGAGATGTTTTTCTCCAAATTTCACTTCAAACGCAAGCTCGTAAATGGTGACTACATATCAAGGCAATGGCTCTTATATTCCCCTTCCACCGGCTGTGTGTTTTGTTTTGCATGCCGCATCTTCAGTGATGGTAACTGTCAGTCCATCCTCGAAACTGGCTTTAGCGACTGGAAACACGCCGCTGAGCGCATAGGAGAGCATGAAAATAGGGAACACCACAGGAAACTGATACTGATCTACGTTACGCTAGCGTCTGACTGCGGAAGAATAGATACAGAGCTTTTATGTTTGCTCAGAGAAAAAAAACTTGCAGGTCATCTTCCCAAATGTAAGCATCGCTTTGAGGCTTTACCTGACTCTCCCTGTCACAAATGCAAGTGGTGAGCGAACTTTCTCCAAGCTGAAGCTAGTGAAGAATAGGCTCAGATCCACAATGGGACAGGACAGGCTGAATCATCTTACTCTGATATCACTTGAAAGGGATCTTGTTCGGAAACTGGATTTTAGTGATCTGATCAAGGACTTTGCTGCGAAGAAATCCAGAAGAACTAGGCTTTAATTTTGAAAAACCAGGCATCTGACTTTGTAAATATTTAGGCTTGTGTGTTATTTTTTGTGGCAATAGGCTAATAGTTGACTGCTTACAAACCTAGTAAATAATAAGTGGTCTTTACTCTGCAAGCCACACAGCACAACAATAAGTTAGTAAGTGCTAGATCTCATTTTTCAAAAAGATTGTTGGAGTATTGTCAAGTTTTCTAGTTTGCCATAGCACCATCTCTCTTGGCCTTTTTGTCTCTCATTTCCATTTTACTTTCTTAGAACATACGGTTGAGAAAAATACCAGATAAAAATGCTTCGGCATTGTTTGAGAAATAAGGCCTATGGTATGTGCAGCAGTAGCTAAATAAAGATTTAAGATCGGGTACTTCATACTTCGTCTCCCTCATAACTTTACTAAGCCAACTAAGCCTAGGTCAATTTTTGAGTGCTTTAGATGCTGTCCTTCAAACTAAGAATCTGCATTACCTCTGTCCTCCCTCTTAAGGCCTGTAAGTTTATAGCCTATGTATTGTACTAAACCAATGTCTTGGTCCACAGCTGTGATATTTAGACCAGTATGACCTTCGCTCTTGCTCTTGCCTTTTTTTGCTTGGTACAGCAGCATTTTAGGGTGTCGGCAGGGGCCCATCAGGGCCTCCAGCCCAGGGGCCCGGTCCCACTAAATCCAGCCCCGCCAGCAGCTTTTCCATTCTTCAGAAATCTTATGGCTGCTTCTACTTCTTCCTACAGAATTGGAAAGTCATCATTGTTGGACACGTCCTGGCTTGCGAGTACACTGCAGTCTCCTTGGGCTACAGTGATGTACTCTGGGCAAAAAGGAAGAGATACAACATGGAACAAAAGCTGATCCAAACCATCAAGCAGCTTGACACCAAAGGTAGCAGTGCAGTACTTGTTCAAGGCTCAGTTGGAGAGTGGTTCCACACATCTGTTGGAGTCTAACAAGGCTCCATCCTTTCACCCACACTGTTCAACAGTTTCCTGGAAGAAATAATGGCAGATGCCCTGGAAGAACATACTGGCACAGTCAGCATCGGAGGACGGATCATAACCAACCTTAGGTTCGCTGATGATATTGATGGGCTTGCAGGAACTGAGGATAAATTGACCTGCCATGTGAACCATCTGGATGACATTGGTGGGCTGGCAGGAAGTGAGGATGAACTGGCCTGCCCTGTGTACTGTCTGGATGATACATCTACCAGATGTGGCATAGAGATCAGCACAGAGAAAACCAAACTGACGAGAAACAGTGAGGAGCCAATCACAACAAAAATCACAGTCAGTGGACAGGAACTAGAGACTGTCAAATGGTTCAAATCTCTAGGCGCCATCATCAACCAAGAAGGATCAAAGCCCAAAGTCCTTGCAAGGACAGCCCAAACAACAGCAACGCTGGCTAAAACCAATCTGGAGAGACACTAACATCACTCTCAGATCCAAGTTGAAACTTCTGCATGCTCTTGTGCTCTCCATCTTCCTGTATACATGCAAATCAGGGACTTTGACAGCAGAACTGCAAAAGAAGATCCAGGCAGTAGAAGTGACATGCTTCAGAAGGCTCCTCAGCATCCCCTGTACAGACGTTGTCTCAAACGACAAAGTACAACGAACCAACACCCAGCACATGAGACACTATGAATAAAGTGCAGGAGGAGAAGATGGCGGCACGACGCAGCACGCGCGGCCTCTCCGGTGACGAATATCTGTAATCTGTCAAGTAGGATGCCGTGCACAATTCTGATTTGATGGAGGCAGATGTGACAGCACAGAGGAACATCCGGTGAAACTTCTGAAACACCTTTTTCGCTGCCGCCGCTACTGTGTAATCCAAAATCTCTGGAGAGGAAGGCCCCGAATCCTTGGCTTTGCCTGTTGCTTGGCGGCTGGGGCTGGGGTCGAAGCACTCGGCAGAGATGGTGCTCAGTGCTCGGTGTCGGAGGGCTGGTTGGAGGCTCGAAGTTTTCGGATGGACTCAGAGTCGGACTGTGGTCGGGTGCTTCCAGGATGCTGCATCGGCAAGTTTGCGGCACTGAAAGCTCGTGGCAGGAAGAGTTTCTCCCTTCTACCGTCTGCGTCAGATGTTGGGGCTATCGAGACTTTGAGACCTTTTTTTTACCGTGCCCATGGTCTGCTCTTATCAAATTACGGTATTGGTTTGCACTGTTGTAACTATATGTTATAATTATGTGGTTTTTGTCAGTTTTAGTCTTGGTCTGTCTTGTGTTTCTGTGGTATCATTCTGGAGGAACGTTGTATCATTTTTTAATGCATGCATTTCTAAATGACAACAAACGAGGACTGAGTGTCCTCATCATCTAATCTAATCTAATCTAACGTCCACAGTAAAGAAGAGGAAAATGATAAGGTATGGCCTCAAAACAAGATCAAACCACTCTCAAAAACCATTCTTCAGATTACAGTGCAGGGGAAAAGAAACAGGGGCAGATAGAGGAAGAAGTGGACTGACAACATTGCAGAATGGACCGGAGAGAGCTTTGCCGCAACCCAGGCACTCGCCCACAACCGTGAGAGATGGAAGCAACTGGTGCAGCGCTCATCTGTACAGCACCCCTATGACCCAGGTGGATTGCGGGATCTGTTCCTGTAACTGTAACATGATCATTGGCACTGTAATACCATTACTCCAATAGAAGTTTGGCAACACAAATTGTGTTTCATGTTTACAATTTTATATCAATGACCACACGTTAGAAGTTCACAGTAGCATAATGGTTAGCACAATGCTTTACAGTACAAGTGACATGGGTTCAATTCCCACTGTTGCCTGTAAGGAACTTGTAATTTCTCCCCATGGGTTTCCTCGAGGTGCTCCCGATTTAACCCCAGCCTAATCACAGGATAATTAACGATGACCAATTAACCTACTAACTGGTACATCATTGGACTGTAGGAGGAAGCTGGAATACCTGGAAAAGACCCATGCACTCCACAGGGAGGACGTACAGACTCCTTACAGATGACATTGGAAATGAACTCTGAACTCAACTCCCCAAGCTGCGGTAGTGTCATGCTAACCATTATGCTACCATGGCACCTGCGTACTTGTGCATATGATAATAAACTCAACTTTGACTTTAACTTTTATTTGCCTAATCCTACTACAAGACAAACCACCCATCACTGTGTTCTATGATGTATGATTGCAAGTAATTACAGCTCTTCTTGGAAATGTAGTTATGGGTCATAAATCACAGGCTAGCCGATGACACACTCTATAAAGAACTTGAAAACTAATGAATAGACAAGGCTATTTGAACCTTGGAAATTTCATCACTTACGAAATGGAAGTAGAACACGTTATAAGTTATATAAGGTACTATTTGTACATAAAACTTGCAGAAATACTTGACCTTGACATTTACAACATCCCCATCTTATGGCAGAAAAAGCAAATAGCATAAGCAGGATATACTGTCCTGTGCAAAGGTCTTAGGCACTTATATATAGCCTTAGACTTTGCACAGTACCTTGTTTGACAACGTGGAGTGGAGAGTAAATTTGTAAATCTGGTGGAAAGGGTCTGGGACAGGTGGCACAGAAGGAGTGCCAGGTGTATGGGTGGCATGGGTGCAGACTCACCCAGGCCTGAGACACCAGGCAAAGTCATTTGATTCCAAACAATTGGTTTATTGATCATCACAAAATATCTCTCTGGTGCTTCCCGCTCTCCTATCCCCTTTTCCCAACCATGATTCCCCTCTCCCTACCCCCTTTCCACTCTCAGTTCACAATAGAGGCCCGTATCAGAATCAGGTTTATCATCACTCATATATGTCATGATTATTTTTGTCACAGCATTACAGTGCATTACATAAAATTACTACAGTACTGTGTGAAAGTCTTTGGCACCCTAGATATATATATGTGCCTTAGACTTTTACACAGTACTGGAAATTGATAACTTTATTAGCTAGTGGATTATTTTGGTTTCACAGTAATAAATTAAAATTCCTATAATCATAGAAAATGGATGTAAGAGTACGTCATTTTTGCCTCTTGTGCCTTCTCTGTTATTCTTTAAGATCTTTTATCTCAGTACCACATTCAGCACTAAGCCCATGTTCCCTAATACATAAAACACATTGATTTCATTCCTGAACATACTCTCTCAACCTCCCAGGATACAGAATTCTGAAGTTCCCCTAATCCCTGTTTCTGAATATGTAAACCAATGGAAACATTGTCACTGCTCCCACTCCAGTAAGTCCAAAGTTATTTATCTTCAACATTTTCATGTGATCTTCAAAATTCAAAAGTCTATATATCCACCATCCCTGGAGGTAACGTGCAGAATGTACTTGCATGTATCACTTATATATTTTACTTTCAATAAGGAGACCACTCCTGTGCACAATAGATCAGGGGTTCCCAACCTGGGGTCAATGGGCCCCTTGCTTAATGGCATTGGTTCATGGAATAAAAAAGGTCTCTGGATGGAACGGGTATAATTAAAGTGGAAGTTGAGAGGTGGGGGAGAAGGCAGGAGAATGGGTTGAGAGGGATAATTAAAAATCAGCCATGATCGAATGGAGGAGCAGACTCGATGAGCAATTGTGGTAAGACTGCTGAATGGATCCTGACCCGGATCCGGGCTGCACCCTCCAAATATCCGGACCTGGCTCTCGGTTTTGTTTTTGCACAAACCTTACTTTCCCTTTTCTATTTTCGATTTATGATTTATAATTTAAATTTTTAATATTTACTATCGATTTGTACTCCAGGGACCGCGAAGCGCAGAATCAAATATCGTTGTGATGATTGTATGCTCTAGTATCAATTGTTTGGTGACAATAAAGTGACGTAAAGAAGCAATGGGTCTAATTCTGCTATTATGGTCTTATGGTCTTCTCACCAAGATTCCACATAATTTTATTCCTGTATTGTAAACTGTCCCGCAAGGGAGGGCAAGTTATTTTTAAGTCCGGGGACACGACACCGCAGGTGCTGTAATCCAGAGCAAAAAAAAGCAAACTGTTGGATGAACTCAATGGGTCAGGCAGCATCTGTGGAGGGAAATGGACAGTCAATGATTTTGGGCTGACACAACTCTTTTGACTTTACCCACAAGTGAAAACTAACTTGTTTTCTCTCAGCTCTGATGAAGAGCCTTCAATGTGACACATTAACTCTGTTTCTCTTTCAGCAGATACCGCCTCACATGTTTCCTGCATTTTCTTTTTTATTTACTATACCTCAGTGCTTAGACCTGCAGGGATTATTTTGTGATCCAATGAAACTATCGTCAGCGAGGTAGACATTCAATGTCTGTCCAGTACTTATGATGCTGAGATACATTCTATTACAGGCTGGGACACATCGTCCGTGATGTAATCCAGGGTCATTGGGTGTTTCGGGTCTTTCAACATCAAACTCCCAGGAAACCCAACCAGGGTTGATCAGGCCCCAGATTGTGTTCCATCAGCATTGGTCCATGAGTCGCACCTCATGATCCATAGCCATCTGGAGACATGCTCAGCAGCCTCTGTGACTGTCCTAATGGCTCTTTTCTTTGCAGCCCCCTTAATGCCAAGGAGAGAATAGGTTCTGCACAGCAAGCAGCCAGCAAAACCGCTAACCCCACCTCTATAGGCTCACATCGTGCCCCCCACCTATCTCTGGCACTGGTCTACCAGCTCCTGGCATTCGGCTTTCTTACACTCAAATGCTTCCTCAATCTGGTCTTCCCAAGGCACTGTCGGCGTTACCATGGCTACCTACTTCGAGGCAAACTATGTCAGATTAATGTGATCTGGCAATGCACCATAAATCAGCATGTCAACATATTCCAGTAGAGTTGGAAAGAGTCCAGCAGTTACTTGCAAGTCTTGTTCATTCAGTGTCAGTATATCTGAGTGCAAAGTACAAGAGAGCACATAAGAGCAATGAGTCTTCTCTTGCTGAAATTGAACTGATCGTTCAGGTTAATAAGGACTGACTCTTGGGAATACATGTACCTGGTTCATGACTGTTCAGACTAGTGAAGAGGCGAGTGACACTCTCCACCCGCCTTTCTACCAGAGCACCATTGATATTGCACTGACCAGCTGCACCACACCTTGCAAGGACCCCTCCCATCCATCCCACAATCTCTGACACCTTACTGTCAGGCAGGAGGTACCGTAGTATAAGAACAAGGATTGTTAATCTGGATAACAGCTTCTTCCCCCAGGCTGTGAGAGTTCTGAATACCCTGCTACCACCCAGTACACATTATTTATGACAGTGCCAGTAGCACTACACTGTTGTATATTTAACTAGATGTCATATATTAGATTAGATTAGATTATGAGGACACACAGTCCTCTTTTATTGTCATTTAGTAATGCATGCATTAAGAAATGATACAATGTTTTTCCAGAATGATATCACAGAGATACATGACAAACCAAGACTGAAAAACTGACAAAAACCACATAATTATAACGTATAGTTACAACAGTGCAAAGCAATACTGTAATTTGCTAAGAACAGACCATGGGCACAGTAAAATCACAGAGTCTCTCGGAAGTCCCATCTATGCACCTTATGTCAACTTTGTACTTCAACAAAATATTTTAATTATCTGTTAATAATATGTGTTAATATTATTTTATGTGCCGTATGTGATATATGTACTGTGTTTTGCATAGTCCCAGAGGAATATTGTTTTGTTTAGCTGTATTCATGTGTACAGTTGAATGACAATAAAAATGAACTTGAACTTGAAGTCTTCAGGATGGCATCGAGAACTTTGAAGCCTTCATCAGGAGTATGAGGAAGCTAGTCTCGGAAACAACCTGGATCTCCTTCAATTTGCCACAATCGGTCGACAGCAGATGCTATTTCAGTGGGTCCTCAGTCTTTTGTGTGGGCACGTGGCCAAGTGGTTAAGTTCGACTAGCGATCTGAAGGTTGTGAGTTCGAGCCCCCACCAAGGCAGCGTGTTGTGTCCTTGAGCAAGGCACTTAAGCACACATTGCTCTGCGATGACACCGGTGCCAAGCTGTATGGGTTCTAATGCCCTTCCCTTAGACAACATTGGTGTCGTGGAGAGGGGAGACTTGCAGCATGGGCAACTGCCAGTATTCCATACAACCTTGCCCAGGCCTGCGCCCTGGAGAGTGAAGAGTTTCCAGGCACAGATCCATGGTCTCAGTCTTTTATGGAATATTTGGACAACAGCCATGCATATATCAACTACAAATCAGTGTTCAACACAATCACCCCATCCAAACTTATCACCAAGCTCCAAGATCTGCTAAGCTCCATAGATGCTGCCTGACCTCATGAGTCCTCCGGCGGTTTGTGTGTGTTACTCTGGATTTCCAGCATCTGCAGAACCTCTTGTTTCCAAGACCCAGGGCTCTGTACTTCCCTTTGTAACTAATTCTTTGTCTTCCTCATTAGCAGCCCTGACAGTATGGATTGGTAACATCTCCCCCTCATTGTCCACCTCAACGATACATGTCTAGCCTGCTGCTCTGGTCTCTTTACAGCCACAAATATGTGGCTTAACACAGCTCCAATACTATCTATAAATTTCAGAATCAGAATCAGGTTTATTATCACCGGCATGTGATGTGAAATTTGTTAACTTAGCAGCAGCAGTTCAATGCAATACATAATATAGAAGAAAAAAAAATAAATAAACCAGTAAATCTTATTCGGTATGCTTTATACAGTATACATATATTGAATAGATTAAAAATCGTGCAATAAACAGAAATACTATATATTAGAAATAAGTGAGGTAGTGTGCAAGGCTTCAATGTCCATTTAGGAATCCGATGGCAGAGGGGAAGAAGCTGTTCCTGAATCGCTGAGTGTGTGCCTTCAGGCTTCTGTACCTCCTACCTGATGGTAACAGTGAGAAAAGGGCATGTCCTGGGTGCTGGAGGTCCTTAATAATGGACACTGCCTTTCTGAGACACCGCTCCCTAAAGATGTCCTGGGTACTTCATAGGCTAGTGCCCAAGATGGAGCTGACTAGATTTACAACCTTCTGCAGCTTCGTTCAGTCCTGTGCAGTAGCCCCTCCATACCAGATTGTGATGCAGCCTGTCAGAATGCTCTCCGTGGTACATCTATAGAAGTTTTTGAGTGTATTTGTTGACATACCAAATCTCTTCAAACTCCTAATAAAGTATAGCCACTGTCTTGCCTTCTTTATAACTGCATCAAAATGTTGGGACCAGGGATCTTGACACCCAGGAACTTGAAGCTGCTCACTCTCTCCACTTATGAACCCTCTACAAGGATTGATATGTGTTCCTTCATCTTACCCTTCCTGAAGTCCACAATCAGCTCTTTCATCTTACTGACATTGGGTGCCAGGTTGTTGCTGGGGCACCATTCCACTAGTTGGCATATCTCACTCCTGCACGCCCTCTTGTCACTACCTGAGATTCTACCAACATGGTCAGCAAATTTGTAGATGGTATTTGAGCTACGCCTAGCCACAAAGTCATGGGTATATAGGGAGTCAAGCAGTGGGCTAAGCACACACCTCTGATCGCCAGCGAGGAGGTGTTATCACCAATCCGCACAGATTGTGGTTTTCTGGTTAGGAAGTCGATATCAGCAAATGGTGATATTTGCGGATAGTATCACCATTTCTGAATGATTCATGGGTACTGATGATTCAGCATACAGGAGTGAGTTACAAAACCTGGTTGAGAGATGCCATTATAAGACCCTCATTTTCAGTATCGGCGGAACCAATAGTTGACTCAGTAAGAGAATTTGAGAGACTACATGGTGCACCATAGATGGGGAAAGTAAGCAACTCCAAATGCCAGGTCATTGTCATCTTGGATGACCTGTCCTGGGCCCAGCACAAACAGTATTGTGTAAACGTCTAAGGCACAGATACATAGCTAGGGCTCCTACGACTTTTGCACAGAACTCTATCTACTAAATGTTTACCAGTATTAACAAAAACTTAGGACTCACAGATATTGCTGTTTCAAGGGCAAATTAAGAGAGGATGGAGATGGCTGTCTTTCCATCATGTGTTTCAAAAAGAAATCCAAATTAACCCATGCATAAAATGACATAAAAAAGCAGCTCACAGTACTGATTCAAAGATTCAAAGTGCATTTATTACCAAATTATGTATATGGAATACAACTCTGAGATTCAGCCTCCCACAGGCAGTACTGCGCAAAAGTCTTGGGTGCCCTAGCTATATCCATGCGCCTTAGAGTTTTGCCCACTAATAGAGATGCCATAATGAAGAAAGCGTACCAATGCCTCTACTTCCTTCCAAGCTTAAGGAGATCTGGCACATCACCGAATACTCCAACAATCTTCTATAGGCACACTGTTGAAATTATCCTGGCTGGTTGCATCATGACTTTGTACGGCATTTCAAATGCACAGAAATGTAAAAGGGTGCAGAGAGTAGTGGACACAGCCCAGTTCATCACTAGCACAGTGCTCCCCACCAATGACACCATCTAAAGGAGATGCTGCTTCAAGAAGGCAGCGTCAATCATCAAGGCTCCCCAGCATCTGGGTCATGCATTCCTCTCACTGCTATGGTCAGGCAGGAGAAGCATGAAAGCTCGCACCACCAGGCTGAGGAACAGTTACTCTCTTACCACCATCAGGTTGTTGAACCAACTTGCATTAGTCCTAATCCTACTTCAGCAAAGGAATATTATTGACCACCTTTTGCACTACTCTGGATTTGTGTCTGATTATGTTTTTTTTTGCACTAATGACTTGTTTGGCATTGTATACTTTTGTTCTCTTCTCATATCATTTATGAATAAATTATGCATAACATGTTTAATTTATGTATATTTTATATTGTGTGTTTTTGTCTGAATCTACAGGTTGAGGCAGGTTCGATGTTGTCATTTAAAGTTAAATTGTACAGGTATATGGACAGGAAAGGAATGGAGGGTTATAGGCTGAGTGCAGGTCGGTGGGACTAGGTGAGAGTAAGAGTTCGGCACGGACTAGAAGGGCTGAGATGGCCTGTTTCTGTGCTGTAATTGTTATATGGTTATATGGTTACAAGCCTGTGATGCTGCAACAAGCAAGATTTTCATTGTATCTGCACCTCACCATACTTGTGCACTTGACAATAAAGTTGACCAGACTACCCTCCTGTTACCCCATCAGGCACCTACTACTACCCCCAACAGGATAGTCTTTAGGTCTGTCATTTTGGCCCCATAAATTATCTCCTAAACGACAGATCTGGGGGGAGCAAGTCATTTTTAATCCTAAGTAACTACATTCTGTTTTGTTTTATCTTGTTCTACCTCAATGCACTGTTGTAATGAATGGTCTGCATATATGGGTTGCAAGACAAGTTTTCCACTCTAGTAGTTAGTAGTTACTGCCTTTTACGCTGCTGGCATTTAATGCAGCAATGAAGATCCTCATCTCAGTCTGTCCTTCGCCATCTATTCTATTACACTCCAGGTGTGTTTCAGGGGCCTCATTTCTGCCTCTATGCTACAGTGCCAAGTTGTCTTTGGTCTCCCGCATTTTTCCGCCCTTCAGGGGTCCAATAAAGTTCTGTCTTGATGATAGAGTTGGCTCCTCTTCTCATCACATTAGATTAGATTAGATTAGATTCTGAGAACACACATTCCTCTTTTATTGTCATTTAGTAATGCATGCATTAAAAAATGATACAATCTTTCTCCAGAATGATATCACAGCAACACAAGAAAAACCAACTGAAAAACTGACAAAAACCACATAATTATAACATATAGTTACAACAGTGCAAAGCAGTACTGTAATTTGATGAAGAACAGACCATGGGCACGGTAAAAAAAATCTCAGTCTCTCGAAAGTACTATCATCTCACGCAGACGGTAGAAGGAAGAAAAAAAACTCTTCCTGTCATGAGCTTCCAGCGCCGCAAACTTGCCGATGCAGCATCCTGGAAGCACCCGACCACAGCCGACTCTTGAGTCCGTCCAAAAACTCTGAGCCTCCGACCAACCCTCCGACACCAAGCACCGAGCACCATCTCTGCCGAGCGCTTTGACCCCGGCCCCGGCAACAGGCAACAGGCAAAACCAATGATTTGGGGCCTTCCCTCCGGAGATTCCCAATCGCGCAGTAGCAGCGGCAGCGAGGAGGGCATTTCAGAAGTTTCTCTGGGTGTTCCTCTGTGCTTCTCATGGCTGTCTCCATCAAATCAGGATTGTGCACGGCATCCTAGTTAACACATACAATATCATTCGGAGCGGCCGTGCACGCTGTGTCACGCCGCCATCTTCTCCTCCCTCCGACATATATTTCCTCATGATGATTGTGGCCATGTCCGCTTGGTGGCTCTGAAGGAGTAGGGCATGGCTGGAGACCTTTCTTGGCCAGAAAATACAGAGGACCTTCTGGGGGTGTGGAATGACAACTGCTTGGCAAAGTCGTTCTCTGTCATGCACCGGCATTCTGATCCATGCTACAGTGTGAACAGAACTCAGCTCTGGTACAGATTTATCTGTGTGGATGCTGTTCTTGTTTGATCCCCATATGTTACTCATTAATCTGTAGACGTTCCTAGATTTGCTGAATCTGCACTGGATGTTGCTCTTGGTCCCAATGTCCTGCCAAATAATTGCTGCCTAGGCAGTGCTGGGTAAGTCGATGCCATATTCTTGACAGGAGGAGAAGACTCTACATTGAGGGTTATGGTCTCAGTCTTTCTCTGGCTGGCTCTGAGTCCAACCTGTCCACCAAAGGTATACAGGTGCTGAGCTTTCTCTTCCATGTGCTAGTCTGTATGTGATAGTAATGCAAGGCCATCCTCAAAGTCAAGGTCTTCTAAAGTAGAGAATAGAGTCCCACTATTGCCTCTCAGTTTATCTTTCGCTGTTTGCTTCGTAACCCAATCAATCACCAGGCTAATTAATACTGCAGACATCACACGGTCTCGTCTGACTCCTGTCTTGACTTCAAAGCTCAAATTGCAGTCTTCAAATGTGAGGCTGAAGTCATCATAGAAACACTGGATGACCTGGACGATTTTGGAAGGAATCCTGTATGATCTGAGAATTTGCCAGAGGCTCTCCCTGTGGATGCTATCAAAAGCCTTTTCAAAGTGCACAAAATTTACACACGTTTGTCTCTGCAACTCTGTGGACTGGCTTGAATGTGATTCTGGAATTGTTGGAGCCTGTGATTTGTAGCTTGGAGATTGTGGTAAACCATATATATATGTTGTAACTGAGTTAACTGTCTGGTCACACCCCTCTGCTGACTGCCCCTGTGGCTCCTCCCACAGAGTCCTGTATAAAGGTGTTCGCCTTTCCCCTCCCCCTCAGTCCGGGGCAGACACTCACCGTATTGTACAGCAAATAAAAGCCTTTCAGTATTTTACCAAACCTCAGTCTCTTGGAGGTATTGAAGGTGCATCAGAGATCGATCGGGTGTGAGAGGATCCTAGGAGGCAGAGGCAGTGTGGGCGAATCTCATGGTGAGAAGGCTGCGAGCCGACGTTCGAATCCATTTTGCCAATTATAGCTATGAGGAATATTGAAACATGGGAGGCGAGTGTGGATGGTGAGCGCTAGCTGCCTGCCTTCTGATTGCTGGTGGGATCGCTCTGCTACCAAGACAAAAGGTCTACTGCTGGGCTCGGAGAATGTTACCCAGGTTTTCTATGTTTTGGATATGGACGTGGACTACAAACTTTTATCAGTCTTATAATTTTTTAATGTTTGTGTTTCTCACCTGATTTTTCTTGTTTTTTTTTGTGTGTGCAGGGGAGGAAGATTTGGAGGTCAATGTACCTGTTCTGTTTTTTCAGTTTTTTTTATATCTGGTGTCATGTGTGAAGCCAAGCAGAGCTGCAGAATGGATGCTGTTAATGAGAGAAAGATAACGAGAGACAAAGGAGTGCCATTCAAAATGCTAATAAGAGAGAAGAGAGAGATAACAAGAGAGAGACACATAATTCAGTATGTTGGCGTCTGCCACAGACAGTTTGCTCTGAACCTGAACTGTTCATTAACAATCCTGCTGAGACAATCCTGTGAAGTTTGATGGACAGGTGATACTCCATCGGTGGGGGGATAAAATAGCGGGTTTGCTAAGGCACAGGACACACGCCATGAGACCCTGGAAAGAGCATTGTGCCCCACAAGTTGGTGGGAGTTTGGAGGACCGATTTGCGGAAATCGGTCAGAGGCTCACAGGGTGTAAAGGTACGACCAGTGGGAACTTGTTGTGTGTCCACCCTTGCCTGGGTGCCGGGTTCACCACGGAAGAACGATGGCATCCGGAATGGAGGGGTCACAGTCAGTGACCACAACGGGATCAGAAGGCCTCGAAAGGTTTGCCTGAAACCTCAACTGTATCTCTCTCTCACTCACTCTCTCTCTCTCTCTCCCCCCAACGGTACAACAACAGCGATTACTTCGAACTACACTAGACAGAACTGAACTCTGCTTCACCTTAAGAACGATCATTTTACCCCTAGACTGTGACAGAGCTTGGTTGATTCCTATTACCCTATTTCTGTGTATATGTGTATACTATCATTGCTAACCTGTTACATTTATATCCTTGCGGTTAGTGTACTGTATTACTTATTTTTGTTAATAAAACTTTATTAGTCTCTAGTAATCACAGACTCCAACGAGTGCTCCATTTCTGCTGGTTTGACAACCCAGTTACGGGGTACGTAACATAAGTGGGGGCTCGTCCAGGATTTTGAATGCCAAAATTGGGACGGGTTAAATTGACTGGGTTAAGTTCCGGAATTAAAAAAAGGGCAAACAGCAGAAATGGAGATTGAGGAATTTCTAAAGGTGCCAACCTTGAAGGCATTAGAGGATGCCAAGAAATCAGAATTGGCGACTGTTGCAAAACTGTTGAATCTTTCGAAGGGGAAGCAGACAATGAGGAGAGCAGAGATGCACAGAGCCATCGTTGAGTATTATGTATCTAAAGATGTGTTTCCCCACGGGGAGCTGGAGGTGGTGTCTATGAGTAAACCTGGTGGGGAGGCGATGCAGCTGCAGATGGAAAGATTAAGGCTCGAGCATGAGTTCTGAGTAAAGCAGCTAGAAAGGGAGGAAAGAGAGAATAAAAGGGAGTTTGAGCTGGAGAAGTTTAAGCTAACGCTAGAGGAGGGCCAAATACCGGATCAAGGTGGAGGGTTCAAGGCAACCCAGGAGGTTACCCCATTTGAGGAGGCCGATGTTGATCGGTACTTTCTACATTTCGAAAAAGTCGCTGCAAGTCAGGACTGGCTGAGGGATAAGTGGACTGTTTTACTCCAGAGTGTGCTTAAGGGGAAGGCTCAACAAGCTTACTCAGTGTTGTCAGCAGAAGATGCACAGAAGTATGATGTGGTAAAAGAGGCTAGACTCAGGATTTATGAGTTGGTCCCGGAGGTATACCAGCAAAGGTTCCGGAATGTGAGGAAGCAGTGGGGCTGCACGTATTTAGAGTTTGCCCGTGAGATGCAAATGTACTGTGAGCGTTGGTGCACCTCGAAAGGGGTCACTGGGGATTATGAAAAACTGCTACAGCTAATACTGATTGAGCAATTTAAAGGTTGTGTCCCTGAAGGTATGAGGCCCTATCTAGATGCGAAAGAGGCAGAAACCTTAGCCGCAACTGCTAAGTTAGAGGATGAGTACGCGTTAACACACAAAGCAAAGTTTACCCCGAGTAAGAGCTACCAGAAGGGTAGTCGAGAGGGTGGAGAAAGTCCACCGGCAAAGCCAGAAAGTAAGCTGGGGACTGGTGAGAAGGATAAAGAAGATGGGAAGCAGTTTGGTAGGAAGTCTCCTGGTTTCGTATGCTATAATTGTGGGAAAGCCGGTCACAATGCGTCTAGCTGTTTTGCCCCAAAGAAGGAGACGAGGAAAGGAAAAACAACGGCTCTGACTGGCTATATTGAGCCGGCAAACAAACCGCTAGGGAAGAAGAGGTCTGATACAGTTCAGTAAGGGCGCGAGAAGTTTACTTTGGCCGGGTTGGTGTCGGTGAAGGAGGGGTCAACCCCAGCTCCAGTACAGATCTGGAGAGACACTGGGGCTTGTCAATCATTGATCTTAAGGAGGGTGTTAGAATTTAGTGCAGAGACCGAGGCTGGGGAGGTCAGTGTGATAAAAGGCATTGGGAAAGGGACTGAAGCAGTACCTTTGCACCAGATATACCTGAAAAGTGACTTGGTCTCCGGACCGGTCACAATAGGGGTGAGGTCCGAATTACCAATGGAAGACGTGGAGGTCTTACTCGGTAACGACCTTGCAGGCGGAGATGTGTACTCAGCAGTAAAGCTGACGAGCAAGCCTGCCAGGACTGAGGACCCGCCCATGGACTCACAGGTTTATCCCGCTTGCGCAGTAACTCGACGCATGTCGAGAAAGGCTGCCGAAGCGAATGTGGATTTAGCTGAGATGTTTTTACCAGCCTTGTACCAGGAGGGGTTAGAAAGTGAGAAGAAGGAGCATAGTGGAGTGGAAGGAAGTGAGGGAGTTGAGGTAGGTTTATTATTAGCGAGGAAGGAACTTATACAGGCACAGGAATGAGACGAGATGGTCTTGACGGCGACAGCTCTCTTTGAAGCAGAAATAAAAAGGGAACCGGTGGAAGGAGGGAGTACTGATGAGGAAGTGGAGACCAAGTACCGTGCCCGCAGATGAGGAGTGGGGGGGTGGTACACCAGGTGGTAGTGCCGAAAATTTATAGGGACAAGATTTTTAACCTGGCCCACAAGATACCTCTCGGTGAACATTTTGGGGTGAGGAAAACAGTCGCTAGAATTATGACAGAGTTTTACTGGCCGAACATGAGGAAGGATATTATTGAATATTGTAGACAGTGTCACACCTGTCAGGTGCTAGGTAAGCCGAACCAGGTCCTGCCTAAAGCGCCCCTTCGACCGATACCCGCTTTCAGGGGACCTTTTTCCCGAATAATTGTGGATTTTGTCGGTCCCCTGCCCAGAACTGCGAGTCGGCAAGAGTATGTGATGACTATGATGTGCGCCGCCACTAGGTTTCCGGAGGCTGTGCCCCTGGCAAGCGTCAAGGCTCCCGCTCTGGTAAAGGCGCTTGTGAAATTTTTCACTGCGGTGGGGTTGCCAAGGGAAATTCAGTCATATCAGGGGAGTGTCTTCACATCTCTCACATTCCGACGGATGCTGGATGAGATGAGTGCAAAGCAGATTTTGGCCTCCGCGTACCACCCGGAGTCTCAAGGGGCATTGGAGAGATTCCACGCAATGTTAAAGACCATGATTAAAACTTATTGTCAACAGAACACTAGAGACTGGGATGATGCCTTGCCTCTCTTGTTATTTGCCATAAGGGACACGGTTCAGGAGTCATTGGGGTTCAACCCATTCGAGCTCGTCTTCGCTCATAGGCCCAGAGGACCTCTGACCTTACTGAAAGAGCAATGGTCCAGCCCGACAGTGCAAGTCAATGTGATTGATTATGTTTTAAAATTTCGTGAGAGGCTTAAAAGGATCTGTGACCTTGCCAAAGAAAATCTACAAGACTCCCAAACAAAAATGAAACAGTGGTATGATAGGCGAGCCCGAGAGCAAATGTTTCAAGTGGGTGATAGGGTCTTAGTTCTGTTTCCAGTGGTAACCAACCCCCTTCAGGTGAGATTCCACTGTCCGTACGAAGTGATTGAAAAGATAGACTCTTTGAATTACGTTATTGAAACTCCGGACAGACGTAAGCCAACACAATTAGTGCATATCAATATGCTAAAAGCTTACTACGATGAGAAAGCAGATCTAGTCAGTGCTATCACAAAAATAAATGAGGCTGTGGTGCCAAATGATAAGGGGAAAACACGTCTTGAAAAGATAAACATGGTGCCGACCAGATTGGAGAACTCTATTGTTTTGGCCAACTTTGCTGATAAGGTCTCTCACTTAACCCCTGAACAGAGCGAGCCGCTGATAAAGCTAATTAACCGGCATGTATGTCGGGATGTCCCGAGGCAATGCAAAGGGATGGTACATGATGTTATTGTTATGTCAGATCAGCCTATTAAGCAACACCCCTATAGGATGAACTTGGAGAAGGGCAAGCGAGTGGAGAAAGAAATTGAACACATGCTAGCCACAAGCATTATTAGGCTATCCAAATCGGAATGGGCCTCTCCCTGTGTGGTTGTCCCGAAACCCGATGGGAACATACGATTCTCTACAGATTACAGAAAGGTGAACGCCATCACAAAAACGGATGCTGACCCCATCCCAAGGGTAGACGATTGCATTGATAAAGTGGGGAGGGCTAAGAACATCACAAAGATCGATTTGCTGAAAAGGTACTGGTGTGTTCCTTTAACCAGGCTAGAGAAATCTCAGCATTTGTCACTCCATCAGGGTTATACGAGTACAATGTCTTACCTTTTGGCATGAGGAACGCCCCAGGGACCTTCCAAAGGATGATTAATTCAGTGATAAAAGGGTTGAAGAACGTAGAAGCGTATATTGACGATTTGGTGGTCTGAAGTGACATGTGGGATGAGCACATTGTGGCAGTACAGGAACTGTTTAAACGGCTGTCTGAAGCCAACCTGACAGTGAACCTTGCGAAAAGTGAGTTCGGCCACGCGAAGGTCACATATCTGGGGTATGTGGTAGGACAGGGGAAGTTGGCACCGATGCAGGCTAAGGTGCAGGCTATCTCTGAAGTTCCCATCCCGACGGACAAGAGAGCCCAGAGAAGGTTTTTGGGGATGGTGGGGTACTATCGGAAGTTTTGTAAAAACTTTGCGGATATTACCCTCTCTCTTACTAAGCTCTTGCCGAAGAATGAGAAGTTTGTGTGGAACGACCTTTGTCAACAAGCCTTCAAGAGTCTGAAGGCGATACTGGTGCCAACACCCTGTATTGAGTGCGCCTGACTTTTCAAAACCCTTCTCCCTAACAACAGATGCTAGCGACGAAGCCGTAGGGGCGGTGCCGTTGCAGACAGACAAGGAGGGAAATGAACACCCAGTGGCTTATTTTTCTAAGAATTTAATGTCCATCAGAGAAATTATTCCACTGTGGAAAAAGAATTACTGGCAATCATTCTGGCATTACAACATTTTAAGGTTTATATTTGCCCGACACGGAAATCACTGATAGTTTACACTGATCACAATCCATTAGTGGTTTTGACCACAATGAAGGATAAAAACAAACGCTTGTTAAGTTGGAGTCTGATATTACAGGAATTTGATATAAAGATAAAACATGTAAAAGGAACCGACAATGTGATTGCTGATTGTCTGTCCAGCTGTTAAAATTTAAAGTTCTCTGTATTAGCTGAATAGCTGATGACTACCTGTATATTAGTGTGTATTTTGTAATGGGAACTTCAGAGATAGCCTGCACCTTAGCCCTGGTAAAAATTCTTTTAAGGGTGGGGGTGTCATGTGTGAAGCCAAGCAGAGCTGCAGAACGGATGCTGTTAATGAGAGAGAGGTAACGAGAGACAAAGGAGAGCCATTCAAAATGCTAATACGAGAGAAGAGAGAGATAACAAGAGCGAGACACATAATTCAATATGTTGGCGTCTGAAACAGACAGTTTACTCTGAACCTGAACTGTTCATAACAATCCTGCTGAGACAACAGGAAGTGTGAAGTTTGATGGACAGGTGATACCCCATGGGTGGGGGGATAAAATAGCGGGTTTGCTAAGGCACAGGACACACGCCACGAGACCCTGGAAAGAGCATTGTGCCCCACAAGTTGGTGGGAGTCTGGAGGACCGATTCGCGGAAATTGGTCAGAGGCTCACTGAGTGTAAAGGTACAACCAGTGGGAACCTGTTGTGTGTCCACCCTTGCCTGGGTGCCGGGTTCACCACGGAAGAACAATAGCATCCGGAACAGAGGGGTCACAGTCGGTGACCACAACAGGATCAGAAGGCCTCGAAAGGTTTGCCTGAAACCTCAACTGTATATCTCACTCTCTCTCTCTCTCCAACGGTACAACAACAGCGATTACTTCGAACTACACTAGACTGAACTGAACTCTGCTTCACCTTAAGAACGATCATTTTACCCCTAACTGCGATAGAGCTTGGTTGATTCCTATTACCCTATTTCTGTGTATATGTGTATATTATCATTGCTAACCTGTTACACTTATATCCTTGCGGTTAGTGTACTGTATTACTTATTTTTGTTAATAAAACTTTATTAGTTTCTAGTAATCACAGACTCCAATGAGTGTTCCATTTCCGCTGGTTTGACAACCCAGTTACGGGGTACGTAACACTGGAGAGGAGGGATTTGGGAGCTAATGACTGTGCTGCCATTCTTTTCTTTCTTGGGTTTCGTGGCTATATGTAGAAGAAGAATTTCAGAATTGTATACTTTGAAAACAAATGAACCTTGTTTCATTATGTTATAGAGCATGATCTGGTCGACACAGCCACCATTTCTTCTTTTCCACAGTATAAAGTACTTTTCTTATCAAAGGAGCCACAAAACAAAGAAACCCAATAGAACACACTAAAACAAAAGAAAACCACCAAACACCCAATGTGCAGAAAAAAAACAAATTGTACAAACAATAAAAGTAAGCAAATAACATTCAGAACTGAAGTTTGTGAAAGTGAGTCCAAAGCGACGAAGCCAGTCATCACTGCAGCCGACTCAGGAGCCCATTAGCTAAATCGGCCACAGTCTCAGTTCAGAGCATAGATGAGTAAACCTTGCAGAGTAGTGGGCTGAACCGGCCCTGACAACCTTTCCTTTTCAATCAGGCCCTGCACTTAAATCGTCCAAACCTTGAGTCGTTCCACGTTCTCGGACTCAGGCCCTGTTGCTTTGATACGCTCTCAGGTTCAGGCCCTGTCACCTCGATCTGGCCTGTAACTGATCTTCCCACATCAGCCCAGTGCTTAAATCAATTTAATTTTTGGGTCTTTCCCTGCTGGACCTGAGCCCTGCTGCCTCAACTCTGCATCGCCGCTTCTCCCCTTGCCTCGGTTCAGCCGCGTTGAATCACCTCCAAGTCCGCTCCAGCAATGGCCAAATACCGGCTCACTCCGCCCTTTCTTACCCGGGCCGAGTTGCCTGATTTCAGCCCGTTCTCGCCACGCTGCAACTGTCTTGCACCTTTGAGACTTCAGTTCACACAGCAAAAATGCCAGGTTGTATAGGCGGTTCAACAGCTCAGCTCCAAAAGGGAAGCTACAAGCTATTGATCGCAGTGATCGTATCCAAGAAAATGTGTGATTAACAAAGTAATTTTTTTGCTTTGTTTGCTGCCCGGAAGTCTCTGCTGTGCTAAAACCGGCTACATCTTAAACCACCTTTAACATTGGTACTTGTGACAATAATAAACCAATCTATCCATTCACAAATTTAGAGATTGCTTAATTCGATACTCATGACCTTCTACAGTTGGGAGAATCCTAGCATACAGCATTGCTGTGTGGTGCAGAAAATGCACTGCGGCGGACAGGAGGGCTCTACAACAGGTAGTTAAAACTGCCCATTGCACCACAAGGCATCTGCCTACCCTTAATCATTGATGTACAATATATACAGAAAGGTGCCGGAAAAAAGTCAATGATACATGAAGGATCCTACCTACCCTGCGCACGGGCTGACTCTCCCACTCCCATCAGGGAAGGGACCATGCAGCATCCACACCATGTTCACTAGACTCAAAAAAACAAGCGGCCAGGCTGATCAACACCTCCACCTGTGAACCCATTCCCAGCACTCCTCAGGTCCTGCTACATCCTCATCAGCCGCTCCTCTCCACAGTCCCTCAGCACACTTCATCCCCCACGCACTGCCACTCTATACTTACACTTCACACCTCATACCTTCACTGACGCAGTCCCTGCGTTTTCATAAGGCCTGCTGCTACACAGGAGTCACCTTTTCACTTTATCCGACTGGTTTGTCTTGATCAGCCAGGGCATCAAAGTGTATGGGGTGAAATCAGGGCAGTGGGAATGACTGAAGGAACTGGGTCAGCCCATGATTGAATGGCCTACTTCTGCTCCTATATCTTATGGTCTTGTGGTCTTAAATGATGCATTTCACTGTTTTTACCTTTATTCTTGATGAACTATGTAAGTATTTCGCTATTGATTTATAAAATACATCTTGACAATTTAAATATAAGTAACAAACATGAAACATTTGAGATAAACCTAAAGTAAATGAGACCTATTTCATTGTAAACGCAAACAAAATGTTTACCAGTTCAGTTCATTGGAACCTGCTCATTTATGCATACAGCAGATTTCAACCTTGAGACAAAATCGCGGTACTGCCGTGTAGCTTCCTGATGCACACCGTAAGGCTACCTCTGGTGGTGCCTTTTACCCTACTGCTATAAACACAAGACTAGGTGGTACTGCCCTAAAGCCTACTGCTGTTAACCATGAAGCTACGTGAGTTGTCTTTTATCCTATAGCTTGCTTAGAACAATACCAAACTTGGAAATGTTGATCAAACCCTACCTGTTAGAATCAACTGTAAAGAAGATGCGTGTACAGATTGTAAGCGGAGTCATTGCTCTCTGGAGGGACGGCCCTCCATCTCACGTAAATAAAGAGTCTCCTAACCAATACCTGGGTCTGAGTGGAAAAGAAGATTCCCTAAGCATAACAATTACAGCACGGAAACAGGCCATCTCGGCCCTTCTAGTCCATGCCGAACACTTACTCTCACCTAGTCCCACAGACCTGCACACACCCCATAACCCTCCATTCCTTTCCTTTCCATATAGCTGTCCAATTTAACTTTAAACGACAACATCGAACCTGCCTCAACCACTTCTGCTGGAAGCTCGTTCCACACAGCTACCTCTCTCAGAGTAAAGAAGTTCCCCCTCATGTTACCCCTCAACTTTTGCCCTTTAACTCTCAACTCATGTCCTCTTGTTTGAATCTCCCCACTTTCAATGGAAAAAGCCTATCCATGTTAACTCTATCAATCCCCCTCATAATTTTAAATATCTCCATCAAGTCCCCCCTCAACCTTCTATGTTCCAAAGAATAAAGACCCAACTTGTTCAACCTTTCTCTATAATTTAGGTGATGAAACCCAGGTAACATTCTAGTAAATCTTCTCTGTACTCTCTCTACTTTGTTGACATCTTTCCTATAATTCGGTGACCAAAACTGTACACAATACTCCAAATTTGGCCTCACCAATGCCTTGTACAATTTCAACATTACATTCCAACTCCTATACTCAATGCTCTGATTTATAAAGGCCAGCATACCAAAAACTTTCTTCACCAGCCTATTCACATGATATTCCACCTTCAGGGAAATATGCACCATTATTCCTAGATCCCTCTGTTCTACTGCATTCTTCAATGCCCTACCATTTACCATGTATGTCCTATTTTGATTAGTCCTACCAAAACATAGCACCTCACATTTATCAGCATTAAACTCCATCTGCCATCTTTCAGCCCACTCTTCTAACTGGCCTAAATCTCTCTGCAAGCTTTGAAAACCTACTTCATTATCCAGAACTCCACCTATCTTAGTATCATCTGCATACTCCCCCCTCATATCTAGTTTAAATCCACTGGAGCCTCTCTCGCAAACCTACCTGCAAGAATATTTGTCCCCCTCCAGTTCAGACGTAGACCGTCCCGCCGGAACATGTCTCACCTTCCCTGGAAAACTGCCCAATTATCTATAAATCTGAAGCCCTCCCTCCTGCACCATGTCTTCAGCCACGTGTTGATCTGCGCTATCTTATTATTTCTAAACCTGCCTGCACCTGGCACTGGTAGCAATCCTGAGATTGCTATCCTGGAGGTCCTGTCCTTTAACTTGGCACCTAACTCCCTAAACTCACCTTTCAGGACCTCCTCACTCTTCCTATCCACGTCATTGGTCCCCATGGACCACAACATCCGGCTGCTCACCCTCCCTCTTGAGAATACTGAGAACTCGATCCGAGATATCGCGGACCTTGGCACCAGGGAGGCAACAGACCATCCGGGATTCTCGATCTCTTCCACAGAACCTCTTATCTGTCCCCCTAACCATCGAATCCCCTATCACTACTGCTCTCCTCTTTTCCCTCCTTCCCTTCTGAATTGAGGGTCCCGTCTCGGTGCCAGAGACGCAACCACTGCAACTTGTCCCTGGTAGGTCGTCCCCATCAACAGTATCCAAAACGATGTCTTTATTATTGGTGGGAACGGCCACAGGGGTGCTCTGCTCATTCTGTCTATTCCCCTTCCCTCTCCTGGCAGTCACCCAGCTACCTGTCTCCTGACTCTTAGGGGTGACTATCTCCCTGTAACTCCTCTCTTTTTCTGCCTCTGCTTCCCGAATGATCCGAAGTTCATCCAGCTCCAGTTCCCTAACTCGGTTTGTCAGGAGCTGCAGCTGGATGCACCTTTCGCAGGTGTAGTTATCAGGGGCGATTGTGCTCGCCCTGACTTCCCACATCCTGCAAACGGAGCACTCAACTGCCCTAACTGCTGCCTCCATTACCTACTCTTAAGGTAATTAGATTTATTAAAGGAATTTACCCAGCCTTACCTCACTTGGAGTGAAGCTCTTCCTCAGCCTCTGCTCGCCAAAGCCTCAGGAGCCAAAGCCTTCCTACTCTGTCTCCCTTTACTCCATCGCCCGCTCTGTTATATACTCCCGCTGCCTCACTTACATGCACTTGCACAGTCGTGCCCCGTTCAACTGCCGAAGAAAATGGGTGACCACCAGGAAAAGCAAGGGCGAGTAGGCAGTCAGTGCTGAATGCCCCTGTGGCCATTCCCCTTACCAAGAGTCAAGTCAAGTTTATTGCCATTTAACTATATACGTGTATACCGCCAAATGAGACAACATTTCCCTGGGCCAGGGTGTACATATAACACACAATAACTTTGGGAAGTAAGAATTAAATCTAGAAATGATTTATGCATAAATAAACAAAGTAAGGTGCATAAATTAAATAATGTGGGCTACAGAACAAATAAACCGGTGAACTTCAAATGCGACACGGCAGGGAGTTCAGAAACCTCAGAAGCTGTTTCCCACCATTGACCGTTCTTGTCTTTATGCATCGGAGCCTCCTGCCTGATGGTAGAAAGTGCAATGCATGGGGCATTGAACCCATAAACACTACCTGACTACTTTTTTTCTCTTTCTGCACTATTTATTTAACTTTCAAAATTACTTACTGTAATTTATAATTATTTTATTATCATGCATTGCATTGTACTGCTGCCACATAACAAAAAAATTTCATGACATATGCCAGTGATATTAAACCTGATTCTGAAGCCATGACAGAGGCTAGAAGAGGCAGTGCACTGGCCCAGTACATCACGGGTAAAGCCCTCCCAACCCCGACTAATGAGCACGTCGACATGAAACATTGCAGGAGAGGAGCAGCATCCATCATCAAAGATCGTCAGCACTCAGGCCATGCATTTTTCTCACTGCTGCCATCAAGTAGAAGGTACAGGTGCCTCAGGTTCAACAACAGTTACAGCCCCTCAATCATCAGGCTCTTGAACAAAAGGGGATAACCACACTCATTCTATTTCTGGTGTTCCCACAATGGTCTCACTTTAAGGACTCTTTATCTTGTTATTTCATGCCCTTGTTATTTGTTGCTATTTATTTACTGTATATTTGCAGTTGCAGTTTGAACATAGGACATAGAACAGTATAGCACAGTACAGGCCCTTCGGCCCACAATGTTGTGCCGACCCTCAAATCTTGCCTCCCATATAAGCCCCCACCTTAAATTCCGCCATATACCTATCTAGTAGTCTCTTAAACTTCAGTAATGTATCTGCCTCCACCACTGACTCAGGCAGTGCATTCCACGCAACAACCGCTCTCTGAGTAAAAAACCTTCCTCTAATATCCCCCTTGAACTTCCCACCCCTTACCTTAAAGCCATATCCTCTTGTACTGAGCAGTGGTGCCCTGGGGAAGAGGCGCTGGCTATCCACTCTATCTATTCCTCTTATTATCTTGTACACCTCTATCATGTCTCCTCTCATCCTCCTTCTCTCCAAAGAGTAAAGCCCTAGCTCCCTTAATCTCTGATCATAATGCATACTCTCGAAACCAGGCAGCATCCTGGTAAATCTCCTCTCGAAGGGTCTCGGCCTGAAACATCGACTGTACCTCTTCCTAGAGATGCTGCCTGGCCTGCTGCGTTCACCAGCAACTTTGATGTGTGTTGCTTGAATTTCCAGCATCTGCAGAATTCCTGTTGTTTGCGTTTTTATAGATCTGCATCATTACCTCGCGACTCTTAAACTCTATCCCTCGACTTATGAAAGCTAACACCCCATAATCTTTCTTAACTACCCTATCCACCTGTGAGGCAACTCTCAGGGATCTGTGGACATGTACCCCCAGATCTCTCTGCTCCTCCACACTACCAAGTATCCTGCCATTTACTTTGTACTCTGCTTTGGAGTTTGTTCTTCCAAAGTGTACCACATCACACTTCTCCGGGTTGAACTCCATCTGCCACTTCTCAGCCCACTTCTGCATCCTATCAATGTCTCTCTGCAATCTTTAACAATCCTCTACACTATCTACAACACCACCAACCTTTGTGTCGTCTGCAAACTTGCCAACCCACCCTTCTACCCCCACATCCAGGTCGTTAATAAAAATCACGAAAAGTAGAGGTCCCAGAACAGATCCTTGTGGGATACCACTAGTCACAATCCTCCAATCTGAATGTACTCCCTCCACTAGGACCCTCTGCCTTCTGCAGGCAAGCCAATTCTGAATCCACCTGGCCAAACTTCCCTGGATCCCATGCCTTCTGACTTTCTGAAAAAGCCTACTGTGTGGAACCTTGTCAAATGCCTTACTAAAATCCATATAGATCACATCCACTGCACTACCCTCATCTCCTCAAAGTCACCTCCTCAAAGAACTCTATCAGGCTTGTTAGACCAGATCTGCCCTTCACAAAGCCATGCTCACTGTCCCTGATCAGACCATGATTCTCTAAATGCCCAGAGATCCTATCTCTAAGAATCTTTACCAACAGCTTTCCCGCCACAGATGTAAGGCTCACTGGTCTATAATTACCCGGACTATCCTTACTACCTTTTTTGAACAAAGGGACAATATTCGCCTCCCTCCAATCCTCCGGTACCATTCTCGTGGACAACGAGGACATAAAGATCCTAGCTAGAGGCTCAGCAATCTCTTCCCTCGCCTTGTGAAGCAGCCAGGGGGAATATACTGTCAGGCCCCAGGGACTTATCCGTCCTAATGTATCTTAACAACTCCAACACCTCCTCTCCCTTAATATCAACATGCTCCAGAACATCAACCTCACTCATATTGTCCTCACCATCATCAAGTTCCCTCTCATTGGTGAATACCAAAGAGAAGTATTCATTGAGGACCTCGCTCACTTCCACAGCCTCCAAGCACATCTTCCCACCTGTATCTCTAATGGGTCCTACCTTCACTCCTGTCATCCTTTTTTGCTTCACATAATTGAAGAATGCCTTGGGGTTTTCCTTTACCCTACTCGCCAAGGCCTTCTCATGCCCCCTTCTTGCTCTTCTCAGCCCCTTCTTAAGCTCTTTTCTTGCTTCCCTATATTCCTCAATAGACCCATCTGATCCTTGCTTCCTAAACCTCAAGTATGCTGCCTTCTTCCACCTGACTAGATTTTCCACCTCACTTGTTACCCACAGTTCCTTCACCCTACCATTCTTTACTTCCTCACTGGCACAAATTTATCCCTAACATCCTGCAAGAGATCTCTAAACATCGACCATATGTCCATAGTACATTTCCCTGCAAAAACATCATCCCAATTCACACCCGCAAGTTCCAGCCTTATAGCCTCATAATTTGCCCTTCCCCAATTAAAAAATTTTCTGTCCTCTCTGATTCTATCCTTTTCAGGGAGCGGTGGTCACTGTCCTCCAGATGCTCACACACTGAGAGATCTATGACCTGACCCGGTTCATTACCTAGTACTAGATCTAGTATGGCATTCCCCCTAGTCAGCCTGTCCACATACTGTGACAGGAATCCATCCTGGATACACTTAACAAATTCTGCCCCATCTAAACCCTTGGAACTAACCAGGTGCCAATCAATATTAGGGAAGTTAAAGTCACCCATGATAACAACCCTGTTATTTTTGCACCTTTCCAAAATCTGCCGCCCAATCTGCTCCTCAGTATCTCTGCTGCTACCAGGGGGCCTATAGAATACCCCCAGTAGAGTAACTGCTCCCTTCCTGTTCCTGACTTCCACCCATACTGACTCAAAAGAGGATCCTGCTACTTACCCACCCTTTCTGTAGCTGTAATAGTATCCCTGACCAGTAATACCACCCCTCCTCCCCTTTTTCCGCCCTCTCTATCCCTTTTAAAGCACTGAAATCCAGGAATATTGAGAATCCATTCCTGCCCTGGTGCCAGCCAAGTCTCTGTAATGGCCACTACATCATAATTCCATGTATGTATCCAAGCTCTCAGTTCACCACCTTTGTTCCTGATGCTTCTTGCATTGAGGTACACACATTTCAGCCCTTCTACCTTACTGTCTTTACACCGTTTATTCTGCTTCTCTTTCCTCAAAGCCTCTCTGTATGTTAGATCTGGCTTTACTCCATGCACTTCTTTCACTGCTCTATCGCTCTGGGTCCCATCCCCCCTTGCAAATTAGTTTAAACCCTCCCGAACCATGCTAGCGAACCTACCTGCAAGGATATTGCTCCCCCTCGAGTTCAGGTGCAACCCATATAATCTGTACAGGTCCCACCTTCCCCAGAAGAGATCCCAATGATCCAAAAATCTAAAACCCTGCTCCCTGCACCAACTCATCAGCCATGCATTCAACTGCCATCTCCTCCAATTCTTACCATCACTGTCACCTAGCACTGGCAGCAATCCTGAGAACGCCACCCTTGAGGTCCTGTTCTTCAGCCTTCTGCCTAGTTCCCGAAACTCGCACTTCAGGACCTCATCCCTCTTCCTGCCTACGTCGTTGGTCCCAACATGTATCATGACTTCCGGTTGCTTTCCCTCTCATACCAGGATGTCGTGCACCCGGACAGAGAGATCCCGGAACCTGGCACCCGGGAGGCAACAAACCATGCGGGTATCCTTCTCACGTCCACAAAATCTCCTGTCTGCTCCCCTGACTATAGAGTCCCCAATGACAACAGCTCTCCTCTTCTCCATCCCACGCTTCTGCACCACAGAGTCAGACTCAGTGCCGGAGGCCCTGCCACCGTGGCTCACACCTGGTCAGTCGTCCGTATCAACAGTATCCAGGACGGTAAACTTAGTGGCTATAGGGGTGCTCTGCACTACCTGTCTGCTCACCTTCACTTTCCCCCCTCTGACTGTCACCCAACAACCTGCTTCCGACAGCCTAGGTGTGACTACCTCCCTATAGCTCTCATCCATGACTGCCTCATTCTCCCTTATGAGTCGAAGGTCATCCAGGTACTGCTCCAGATTCCTTACACAGTCTTCCAGATCGCCCAGTTTGTTGGTCATTGATCCTGTTTACATTTACTGTTCTATAGATTTGCTCAGTATGCCTGAGGGAAAAGAATGTCAGGGTTGTATGTGATGACATGTCTAGTTTTACTTTCACAACACACTGGAGGAACTCAGCAGGTCAGGCAGCATCCATGGAAATGATCAGTCGACGTTTCGGGCCGGAACCCTTCGTCAGGACTGAAGAGGGAAGGGGCAGAGGCCCTAGAAAGAAGGTGGGGGAGGGTGGGAAGGAGAAGGCTGGTAGATTCCTGGTGAAAAACCAGCAAGGGGAAAGATAAAGGGGTGGTGGAGGGGAAGCAGGGAGGTGGTAGGTGGGAAAGGTGAAGAAGGAATAGGGGAAAACACAATGGGTAGTAGAGGAGGCGGAACCATGAGGGAGGTGATAGGCAGCTGCGGGAGGGGGCAGAGTGAAATAGTTTTACTTTGAACTTTGATTTGGAGTTTGAGGGGATCTGGTATGTCATCAAAGACTCTTGTAAATTTCTACAGATATATACAGTGGAGAGCATTCTAACCATCTGGTATGGAGGGGCCACTGCAGAGGATTGGAAAAAGCTCCAGAAAGTTGCAAATTCAGGAATAGCTTCTCCCCATCCACATTGAACCTCCCATGAAGACAACTTTGCTTTTTCTTTTTTTTGTTCTCTTTCTGAGAGCAAATTTTAGAACTTAAATTTAATTAAATTATATATTTCTTATAATAATTTATAGTTAAAAAATTATGTATTACAACGTACTGCCGCTGGAGATATCAAATTTCACAACATATGCCAGTGGGAACAAATCTGATTTTGATTTAGGTTTGACCAAGGGTCTCGGCCTGAAACGTCGACTGTACCTCTTCCTAGAGATGCTGCCTGGCCTGCTGCATTCACCAGCAACTTTGATGTGTGTTGCTTGAATTTCCAGCATCTGCAGAATTCCTGTTGTTTGATTTAGGTTTGTCCTTGTCTTGTGACTTACTGTGCTGTTATATAAAGCTAATTTTCACGGTATTTACACCCCGTACGTATACCTATGACAATATAAATTTTGAATGTAAACTTTACCATGGCCTAAATCTGCTCCCATGCTTTATGGTTTTTGCATTTTCAAAAAATATGCAAAACCAGACCCTGATTTTGTATTGATGAGAAACAAATATTAAAGTGACTGATCTGCTGAATTTTTTTCCCCATATATTTCCCGTTTCAGTTGCAGACTTGTAACATCAGCAGAGTTTTTAGTTTGTAATTCCAACCTGGATTGTATCTGCTGCTCAGCGCGGCATCTCACGATCAGCTGGAGCAAAACTGGAACTACTGTACCGGGGTCGGGGAACTGCGCCTGCGTGCTGGCGTCGGCACCACCCCACCCCCTTCGGCGCTGACCATCGCAGCCGGAGTGTCACTCCACGCGCATGCGTACTAGTTTCCTCCTGCTCCCTGGCCTAGACTGCGCATGCTTACTGGTGTCCCTGGTCGAGGAAGATGTGAGTGATCCGGGGTTGGAGGGGAGAGGCGGGAGAGGAGTGAAAGGAGGGCGACGGGGAAAGGGGAAGAAGAAGGTAGAGGGGCAAAAGGGTGAGGTTGGTACAAGATACAGTAGGGAGGAGGGTTTTGGGATGTTCGTACCACTGTACGTGTACCAGTGAGTGTGTACTACTTCTGTGTGTAGTCATCAATGATTTGAGAGTGCACTTTGCTTGGACTGTGTGTGGGTCTGTCTGTCAGTATGCAGGTCTGTCTCAGTTTATGTACGTATTCCTTGTCAGCATCGGTGATTCAGCGTGTGTAATAGTTCATGGTTTTATATCAATCTGTGAGCCTGATGGTGCTTGGATTCTTGTAACTTTCAGAGTCAGAATCAGGTTTATTATCACCGGCATGTGTCGTGAAATTTGTTAACTTAGCAGCAGCCCTTCAATGCTATACATAATATAGAAGAAGAAAAAAAATAAGTTAATAAGTAAATCAATTACAGTATACGCATATTGAATAGATTAAAAATTGTGCAAGAAACAGAAATAATACATATTAAAAAAGTGAGGTAGTGCCCAAGGATTCAATGTCCATTTAGGAATCGGATGGCAGAGGGGAAGAAACTGTTCCTGAATCGCTGAGTGTGTGCCTTCAGGCTTCTGTATCTCCCACCTGATGGTAACAGTGAGAAAAAGGCCTACCCTGGGTGCTAGAGGTCCTTAATAATGGATACTGCCTTTCTGAGACACCGCTCCTTGAAGGTGTCCTGGGTACTTTGTAGGCTAGCACCCACGATGGAGCCGACTAGATTCACAACCTTCTGCAGCTTCTTTAGGTCCTGATCCCGCCCCCCCCCCCCATACCAGACAGTGATGCAGCCTGTCAGAATGCTCTCCACCATATATCTGTAGAGGTTTTTGAGTGTATTTGTTGACATACCAAATCTCTTCAAACACCTAACGAAGTATAATCACTGTTTTGCCTTCTTTATAACTGCATCGATATGTTGGGACCTCAGAGATCTTGACACCCAGGAACTTGAAACTGCTTACTCTCTCCACTTCTGATCCCTCCATGAGGATTGGTATGTGTTCCTTCATCTTACTCTTCCTGAAGTCTACAATCAGCTCTTTCATCTTGCTGGCATTGAGTGTGCATCTTATCAATACATCAGTATCCATGTGGTAGTTTGTGGGTCAGTGTCAAGTTGTTCACCTTCAAGTGTTTGCATTAGTGTCAGCGCCTGTGAGTGTCTTTGGGTCTAACAGTCCGTGTGGCTCCTAGTCAATGAATGTCACATACAAAATACTGGATGAAGTCAGCAGGTCAGGCAGCATCAATGAAAATGAATAAACAGTCGACATTTCAGGCTGAGACCCTTCATCAGGCTTCCAACAGAATCATGTTTAATATCACTGGCATTGTCGTGAAATTCATATTGCGGCAGCAATACATTCCAATGCATTATATATAAACTACAATAAGAAGTATACACAGTAACTGTGTAAAAATTCTTAGGCACTCTGACTGTATATATGTGTCCAAGATTTTTACATGGTACTGCATATTAAAAAAAAGTAAATTAAATAATTGGTGCAAAAAGAGAGGACTCAGATGCTACCTGACCTGCTGAGTTCCTTCAGAATTTTCTGTGTGTTACTCTGGATCTGCAGAATCTCTTGTGTTTGCCACTGAATGCACCCAATTCTTTGTTATTATGCATTTACCTGTCAGGATGTATGTCTTTAAGGTGGTAAAGCAGTGTTAAAATATACTGTACTGGAAAACTAAAAGCTGGCAATACCCATAGCAGCTCTACTTAGTGGAAAGACTGGTCAATATTTTGGGTTAAAACCTATGACTACAGTTTTAAGGTTATGAAGGATGTTTGTGTTAGTAAGATAGTAAGTAAGCTAGATGCTGCCTTTTGCTGTATTGAATTTAAGTGTAAGTATAGATTCACACAGCTGCAATTATAAACACCTATTTGGATTGTTTCTAGGTCATAATGTAGGTCTGCTGCCTACTAAGGAAGAAAGTCATTTCAATAGAATGAGTATTGCTGATTTGATTCCTAGTAAGTCGTGTTGACATATGATGAGAGATTAAACACATTGAGCTCACACTCTCTTGAGTTTAGAAGAATGAGAGGGGATTACGTTGGCATGTAGAAAGTCTTAAGGAGCTTGGCAGAGTAGTTGGTGCTTTCTGTGTCTGTAGTGTCTAAAACCAGGGATCACAATCACAGAGGAAAGGGTTGGTCATTCAGGGTGCTATTGAAGAAAAAAGTCTTTTCTGATATGGTAGTGAGTATTTGAAATTCTCAACCAAAATTAAAGCTTTGGGGCTCAGAACATTGGTGTGTTCAAGAGGGAGATGGATGAATTTAGAGATGTTGGGTGATTATGGAGTTAGTACAGGAAAATGGCATTGAGATAAAGGAACTGTCGGGATCATATTGAATGACTGACTTCTATGCCTATTCGTACTGGGTTATTATTATTAAACTAATCAATAAGCTTCAAAGACCTTGGCTTCACTACCTCCTTGTGCAATTGGATCCTCGATTTCCTCACTTGCAGACCCCAGGCAGTTCGGATTGGAAACAACATCTGCTTCACAGTCTCCATCAGCACGGATGCACCACAAGGCTGTGTGCCTAGCCACCTGCTCTACTCACTTTACACTTATGACTGTGCAGTTAAGCATAGCTCCAATGACCTATTCAAGTTTGCTGACAGCACCACTGTTGTAGGCTGAATCAAAGGTTGATGACAATTCAGTGTATGGGAGGGAGGTTGAAAATCTGGCTAAGTGGTGCGGTAACAATATCCTCTTACTCTTACCGTTAGTCCTGACGAAGGGTCTCGGCCTGAAACGTCGACTGCGCCTCTTCCTATAGATGCTGCCTGGCCTGCTGCGTTCACCAGCAACTTTGATGTGTGTTGCTTGAATTTCCAGCATCTGCAGAATTCCTGTTGTTTTCCTCTTACTCAATGTCAGCAAGACCAAGGAACTGATTATTGACTTCAGGAAAAATTTGTGAGCGTTCGCAGACCCAAAAAATAAGCTACCAAATCATACCAAATCATGCCAAATAACACATAAAACCTAAAATAACAGTAACATATAGTAAAAGCAGGAATGATATGATAAATACACCACCTATATAAAGTAGAAATTCTTTTCTGCAATCATTGCACTGTCCACCGTAGCGAAAATCTCACACGTGTGCTCTCGGCAGAAACACTCGGCACAAGCGCTCTCGGCAGAAACACTCTCTCCAGTAACCTTTAAGCTATGAAGCTGCCAAATCATACCAAATAACACATAAAAATACACAGCCTATATAAAGTAGAAATAATATATGTACAGTGTAGTATCACTTACCGGAATCGGGAAGACAGCGAGCACACTGATGATGGTGTGTTAGGCTGAGTTGTCAGAGGTTGGGGTGGTGGGACACTGGGGTGTCATCTCATCGTCGTCTGTTTCCATCAGGGCAGGCAGGTCATCTTCTTCTATGTCTGCCTGCCTAGATGTCGAAGGTCGAGGTTTGTCGTCTGCTGTGGCTGATGTGGAAGGCTTGAAAAACGACAGTATTCTTGACTGCTTAGCCTCGCACATTTTTCTATCATACAGTCTTTGTAAGCACTCAAACCATCCTGCAAGTATGCCCTAAACCTATGTACCCTTTCAAAATTAAGGTTGTACTTTTCTGCAATCATTGCACCATTGTCAATTGCAGCGAAAATCTCACACAGTTGCTTCACATTCAGTTCCTGGACGACTTCACTTTCGGTCCGTTCGCTACTGCATTCAGTTTCGGTTGTTACCCTTTCCTCTTCCAATTGCATCAGCTCTTCATCTATCAGTTCTTGGTCATGGGATGCCAAAACCTTTTCAACATCATCTTCGTCAACTTCCAAAACAAGCCAAACTCTCTTTGTCCTTCCTTCGTTCACCACAATCGAAACACTTAATTATGTCTAGTTTTACGCTAAGTGTAACACCCTTACGAGCCCTTTTAGGCTTTTCCGATACCTTAGAACTCATCTTGCTAACGGATGCTCAAAATAAACCAACATAAAGCACAGATGCTCACAGGCACGTGTTTAAGCAATGCCGGCTAGAATGCAGTTCCGGGGGAGGAGCTTGGCTGCTCGGGGCGCGCGCTGCCTTTTTTCACATACTGCCTTTTTTCGTAACAGTGAAAACACCTTCCGTTAGCGAAAACAGGTAACTAATGTAGGTCTTTCGTAACAGCGAGGTGTCATAAAGCTAACATCTGAAAAGTGGGGGACACCTGTATTGTCATTGGGGAGAGTCCAGAGGATGTTCATGAGGATGTTTTTTTTTATTAAGTGCAATCGTGAACAATAGCCAGATCAGAAATGCTGATCAAGTCAACTAGTTCCCAAAGAGAGCTCTGATAGGCCAATCAGATGGTTCGCTGCTGCTCATCGATAACAGGCACAAGGGTCGCTAGCCCCTGTACCCCAGGAACACACCTGAGCGGTGCGGCGGAGGTATGTGGTACGCATGACCTGATCTGAAAGCAAAATGTTGACTCATAACAGATCGTGTTCACGGTGGAACAGCTTAGTCAAGGATGGGGTGATCAGCACAGACGGACAAATTATACCTCCACTACCCCTTAAATATTCCCGTTCTGGGAATGAAGGGTTTAACATATGAGCATTTGGCAGCTTTGGGCCTGTACTCATTGGAATTTAGAAGAATGTGAGGGGATCTCATTGAAACCTACCGAATATTGAAAGTACTAGAAAGGGTGGATGTAGAGAGGGTTGTTTGCTATGGTGAGGGCTATCCAGAACTAGAGGGCACAGCCTCAGAATTGGAGGCGACCCTTTAGAACACAGCTAAGGAAGAATTTTTTTAGCCATAGAATAGTAAATCCGTGGAATGCTCTGCCAGATCGGTCAAGGCATCAAAGGATATGACGAGAAGGCAGGTGTATGAGCTTAGATGGGATCCAGGATCAGCCATGATTGAATGATGGAGAACACTCGATGGGCTGAATGGCCTAATTCTGCTGCTATGTCTTGTGGTCTTATATGGCGACAAGTTTGTACTTTGATAATAAATTTACTTTGACTTGAATGACTTAATTCTTCATCTATTGGTGTTGGTTTGTTGTTATCACATGTCCCGAGGTACAGTGAAAAACTTGTCTTGATTACAGAGTGCATTGTAGGAGAACAGGGTCAAACCATAACAATGCAAAATCAAGTGTATTAGCTGCAGACAAAGTGCAGTGTATGTAAACAATAAGGTGCAAGAACATAATGAAGTAGATTGTATACTTCTAAGTGACTTGTGTTCTAATGTAAAGGTTGTTAAAGTTAATACAATAGACACCTGTATGTATAGTTACTAACAATTACCCTTTATTGCTTTTCAGATCCTGTAAGACAAACATGGTATTGAATGCAGTGATTTCCAAACTAGCTGGGAAATGTGTGGTCCTTGCCAGTGCTTCACCACGCAGAAGAGAAATTTTGAACAATGTTGTGAGTGGTGGTTTACTGTTACTCAATGTTCACTAGTGTACATCTTATATTCCAAAGTGGAAGATTAGCCCTTGGATATTATCAAGTTGTTCACTGAAGCATCCAACAGGATACACTCAATATTCACAAGGTCTTCTCTCAACAGTACATGTGATTAAATAAACTTGAATCTGAGATGTGTGGATGCGCTTAAAGGTTCCTGGGAAAATGTGCATCATTCCCACTGGTTCTTGGGCATCCCTGACCCATGGTTACGTAGAATGGAGAAGGAACATTTAGTGATGATGGGAACTTTGGGGTGATGCATACCAAGACCATGGATGGCTCACATCCTGAGACTACCATCTGTCCACCGCACTGCCATCTGTGGAAGAGCCCACAGCTCCCATATTAGCCTCATTATCAACTTCTGAACCCACGCAAATGGGGCATAAACAGAGCATCTTTAATCCCAAGGGATTTTTGGATTTTACTTAGGGATACGGCACAGTAACACACCTTCTGGCCCAACGAGCTCTCGTCGTCCAATTATACCCATGTAACCAAAAACCACACGTTTTTGGAATGTGGGAGGAGACCACAGCACCTGGAGAAAGCCCATGCAGTCAAGTAGAGACGCCGACAGAATTGGACTCGGATTGCTGACACTGTAATAGCGTCAAGTTAACCGCTTTGCTACTGTGGCGCCCTTCTTTTGCAAGATTGCTGAATAAAATGCAATATTGCTGTCAAGTAAGAGAGGTGTCATGCAATTAATATCATGCTGTTGATTGTACAGAGAGTTTAGATTAAATAGGGTTTTTTTTCCAGAACATTTGATAATGTGATTAGCATGGTGTTCTCTGTGTTCAGCTGATTAGTAGAAATCTGAAGTGATTTTCCTGATGCAGTAACTGTCTGTCTGTCTAGGTACCATATCCGATGCGGACTTTGGTGACCATGGTTTTCCATATAGATCTATCATTCGTTTTTTGGATGACTTCCATTTCCTCGATGTGTAGCCACCTGGCTATGCTTTTGCTGTACATAAGCCGAGGTCTTCCTCTAGGTTTACTCCCCTCAATCTTTACAGAGAGTACGAGTTTTTCTAGTTCATCTTTCCGCATGATGTGTCCCAGGAATCTGAGTTGTCTTTATCTTATTGTTGGTACGAGTGATCGAACTGCTTGGGCTCTTCTGAGAACTTCTTCATTTGATGTGTGTGTGGTCCTTGATATTTTTAACATTCTCCTGTAGAACCATAATTCAGCTGCTTCTAGTCTCTTTTCCATTGCTGGAGAAATGGTCCAGCATTCACTTCCATAAGGCAGGATAGAATAAATGTAGCACTGCAGTATTCTGTTTTTGGTGTACGTGCTCATCTTTCTGTCTGTTAATATGGTCTTCATTTTTTGGAAAGCTTCTTGCGCCATTGCTATTCTGTATTTGATATCTGTGTTGCACCTGCCGTTACTTGTTATTAGGCTGCCAAGATATTTGAATTTGTTGACTTGTTTGATGTTTGTATTTCCGATCTTGATCACACATTGTGGGATGTTTGTCTTTTTGGAGATGACCATGCTTTCTGTCTTCTTGGTGTTGATTGAGAGGCCTCTGCGATTACTTTCTGCTGCCACTATAGTGAGTAGTTCTTGAAGTTTTGTTTCTGAGTCAGCTATTAGTATGATGTCATCAGCATATCTGATGTTATTTATATTATGGCCTCCAATTGTGAATCCTTTGATGTCTTTGATACTTCTCAAGATATTTTCACTGTGTAGTTTGAATAAGTCTGGCAAAAAGACACAACCTTGCCTGACTTCTCTCATGATAATCACATACTCACTCACTTCTTCTTCTATTCTGACGGATGCTGTCTGGTCCCAGTATAAGTTTCTTAAGAAACGTCTATCTTTCCCATCTATGTCAAGATCTTGAAGCATTTCCAGAAGATCTTGCTGTCTGACAGTGTCAAAAGCCTTTGTATACAGTCAATGAAACATAGGTAGATGTCTTTTTGTACCTGGATGACTCTTTCACAGGTCATCCGTAGCATGAAAATTGCATTTCTGGTTCCAGTGTTTTCCACAAAGCCGCATTGTTCTTTACTGATTTCTGGTTTTATACGGCGTCTTGATCTCATCATGGTTACTCTGAGAATAATTTTTGGTATTACTGGTATGTGGTCGCTTCCACAGTCTGCTCCAGGGTGGCTTTTAGATTGAGTTATCGAGTTTTTGAATCTGTTATTGATTGTTATGTAGTTGATTTGATTTCTGTTGTTCCCATCTGGGCTTCTCCATGTCCATTTTCTTCTTGGATGTTGTTTAAACCAAGTGTTGGTGATTATCTGATTGTTTGTTTTACACCATGATATAAGCTTTTCTCCTCTTTCATTTCTTTCTGTCAATCCCTGGTCTCCAACAATATGGTCTTCTCTTCTCTCACCAACTTTTGCATTGAAGTCACCCATGACTATGATAGCTTCTAGTGCTTTGTCTAGAGGTTCGTAGAAGCATCAATTTCTTCCCCTGAGCTTGCCATTGTGGGTGCAGATACTTGGATGATAGAGATGTTGTTTTGTTGTCCTTTTAGTTTGCTTAGCATCATTCTGTCTGAGATATGCCAGTATCCTAGCAGGCTCTTGGATGTTTCTTTGTCTAAGATGATAGCAACACCCTTTTCATGCTTATCTCCACCAGAGTATATCATCTCGTAGTCGTCTGATTGGAATACTCCAGTGCCTTTCCACCTTATTTCACGTAGGCCTAGGATGCTGACTTCTAGCTTCTTCATCTCTAATTTTACGTTTTCTAGCTTACCAGCTTGTTGCAGGGTTCGAACATTCCAAGTGGCAATTCGCAGTCTCTTGTTCTTGCAGACAGTAGAGGTATGACGATCCGGGCTCACTTGTCTGTTTACACGATATCTCGTACCGAGCGAGGTGTCAGCACTATTTGGAAGTGGGCTGTCATTTACGCTGTTGTCTTTTACATTTGTGTATGTATTAACCATGGTTGTACTAGGGATAAAATACAAGAAGTAGCTTCCCCTTGCTTGCTTCCGCTGCAGTGTCTTTACAAGATGGGTGACCCTGAACATTGTCCTATTAAAAGGATCTACTGCTCAGCATCTGAGAAGCAGGAACCATTGATTGTGTTAGTCACAACTTGCCTTCTGCTTCATCCACCAACTGCATTCTGTGGCTTCACTGTAACCCAAGTAGGGAGGCTAACAGGTGCTACACCTTGCCTAAGGGTGACCTGGAGGTAGCTGTGGTTAATGGTAACCTCATTATCCAAAGCAAATGCTCCACAGACAGATATAGTTTATCCTCATACCCAGGAGAGGATGCAGTAACACACATAAAGATTGCTGGTGAATGCAGCAGGCCAGGCAGCATCTATAGGAAGAGGTACAGTTGACGTTTCGGGCTGAGACTCTTCGTCAGGACTAACTGAAAGAAGAGATAGTAAGAGATTTGAAAGTGGGAGGGGGAGATCCGAAATGATAGGAGAAGACAGGAGGGGGAAGGGATGGAGCTAAGAGGTAGAAAGTTGATTGGCAAAAGGGATATGAGAGGATCATGGGACAGGAGGCCCAGGGAGAAAGAAAGGGGGAGGGGGGAAGCCCAGAGGATGGGCAAGGAGTATAGTGAGAGGGGCAGAGGGAGAAAAAGGAGAGGGAGAAAAAAAATTATTAATAATAATAAAAGATAAATAAATAACAGATGGGGTACGAGGGGGCGGTGGGGCATTAACGGAAGTTAGAGAAGTCAATGTTCCTGCCATCAGGTTGGAGGCTACCCAGACGGAATGTAAGGTGTTATTCCTCCAACCTGAGTGTGGCTTCATCTTTACAGTAGAGGAGGCCGTGGATAGACATGCCAGAATGGGAATGGGATGTGGAATTAAAATGTGTGGCCGCTGGGAGATCCTGCTTTCTCTGGCGGACAGAGCATAGGTGTTCAGCAAAACGATCTCCCAGCCTGCGTCGGGTCTCGCCAATATATAGAAGGCCACATTGGGAGCACCGGACGCAGTATATCACCCCTGCTGACTCACAGGTGAAGTGTTGCCTCACCTGGAAGGACTGTCTGGGGCCCTGAGTGGTGGTGAGGGAGGAAGTGTAAGGGCATGTGTAGCACTTGTTCCACTTACAAGGATAACTGCCGGAAGGGAGATCAGTGGGAAGGGGTGGGGGAACGAATGGACAAGGGAGTCGCATAGGGAGTGATCCCTGTGGAAAGCACACATCGGGAGCACCGGACACAGTATGTGAGACCCAACGCAGGCTGGGAGTCCATTTCGCTGAACACCTTCGCTCTGTCCGTTAATCCCCTTCGTACCCCATCCATTATTTATTTATCTTTTTATTATTTTTTTTTTCTCTCTCTCCTTTTTCTCCCTCTGTCCCTCTCACTGTACTCCTTGCCCATCCTCTGGGCTTCCCCCCTCCCCCTTTCTTTCTCCCTAGGCCTCCTGTCCGTTCCATGATCCTCTCATTCCTTCTGCCAATCAACTTTCCAGCTCTGAGCTCCATCCCTTCCCCCTCCTGTCTTCTTCTATCATTTCGGATCTCTCCCTCCCACTTTCAAATCTCTTACTATCACTTCTTTCAGTTAGTCCTGACGAAGGGTCTCGGCCCGAAACGTCGACTGTACCTCTTCTTATAGATGCTGCCTGGCTGCTGCGTTCACCAGCAATCTTTATGTGTGTTGCCTGAAATTCCAGCATCTGCAGATTTCCTTGTGTTTGCGTTCCTGATGCAGTAGTTTATATTGAAAAGTTAGTTCATTTATTTGCCAAGTTAGTTTTTGGAACATATTTATATTTGGCTTTTCAAACAATCTTTCACAGAGAGTGTAATCAAAGCGCCCAATTAAAGATAAAAGATTAGCTCTTTTATCACATGTACTGTATATCGAAGCATTGAAACATACAGGGAAGAGAAGATGGCGGCATGGCGCAGCGCACGCGAGCGTTCCGAATGAATATCGTATATGTTAACTAGGTGCCGTGCACAATCCGGATTTGATGGAGACAGCTGTGAGAAGCATGGAGGAACACCTGGAGGAACTTCTGAAATGCCCGCTTCGCTGCCGCTGCTACTATGCGATCAAGAATCTCCAGAGGGAAGGCCCCAAATCCCTGGCTTTGCCTATTGCCTGTTGCCAGGGCCGGGGTCGAAGTGCTCGGCAGAGATGGTGCTTGGAGCTGGAGAGCTGGTCGCAGGCTCGGAGTTTTCGGACGGACTCGGAGTGGGACTGTGGTCGGATGCTTCCAGTATGCTGCATCGGCAAGTTTGCGACGCTGGAGGTTTGCAGTCTGCATGAGATGATGGGACTTTCGAGAGACTTAGAGACTTTTAACGTGCCATGGTCTGTTCTTATCAAATTACGGTATTGCTTTGCACTGTTGTAACTATATGTTATAATTATGTGGTTTTTGTTAGTTTCTAAGTTGGTTTGTCATGTGTTTTCTGTGATATCATTCTGGAAAAACATTGTATCATTTCTTAATGCATGCATTACTAAATGACAATAAAAGAGGACTGCGTGTCCTCATAATCTAAAAAAAACATGATAGGTTCAGATAAAGTTCAAAGTAAAGTTTTTTTATCATCAGAATGCATATATGTCACCATATAAAACCCTGAGTTTATTCTTCTTGCAGGCATACTTAGCAAATATAGAACAGAAACTATAAATGGGATCAATGAACAACAAACTGCAAATGGAAATATAAATAAATAGCATTAAATAATGAGCATGAAGTAACAAGACAAAGAGTCCTTAAAGTGAGATGCACCAGAAGTAGAATGCGTGTACTTATCCCCTTTTCTTCAATCAGTTCCTTGGTCTTATTGACATTGAGTGAGAGGTCATTATTATTACACCACTCAGCCAAATTTTCGATTTCCCTCCTGATTCATCACTACCTTTGATATGGCCCACAACAGCGGTGTCATCAGCAAACTTGTATGTGGTGTTGAAGCTGTACTTAGCCACAGTCATAGGTGTAAAGTGATTAGAGCAGGGGGCTAAGTACACAACCCTGCGGTGCTCCTGTGCTGATGGAGATTGTGGAGGAGATGTTTTTGCCAATCTGAACTGACAGGTCTGCAAGTGAGGAAATCCTGGTTGGAATTGTTCAAGGGGATATTGAGGCCCAAGTTTGGAGTTTACTGATTAGCTTTGAGGGGATGATGGTATTAAATGCTGAGCTGTAGTCGATAAAGAGCATCCTGATGTATGCATCTTTGCTCCCCAGATGTTCCAAGGTTGTTTGAACAGCCAATGAGATGGCATCTGCTGTAGAACTGTTGCTTCGGTGACAAATTGGAAAGGATCCAAGTCGCCACTCGGATAGGAGCTGATATGCTTCAACACCAGCCTCTCAAAACAGTTCATCACTGTGGTTGTAAGTACCTCTGGGTGAAAGTCATTGAGGCTCTTCTTGGGCATCTGTATGATTGAAACCTGCTTGCAGCAGGTGGGTACCACACAGTGCCGGAATGAGAGGCTGAAGATATCCGTGAGCACATCAGCCAGTTGGTCAGCACAGGTCTTCAATACTCGGCCAGGTACTCTGTGTGAACTAGATGCTGTCCTTGGATTTACACACCTGAAGATAGCCCGAATGTCATCTTCAGCTTTTGAAAATAATCTACATAAGGTTACGGGAATGGCAAGATAAGGGAAAGGCTAGATCAAAAGGGAAGAAACTTACAGTACTGTGCAAAAATCGTAGCATATATACATAGCTAGGTGCCTAAGACTTTTGCATAGTACTGTAGTAATTTTATGTATTGCACTGTACTATTGCAAAAAATAATTCATGACATATGTGAGTGATGATAAACTTAATTCTGATTTGGGTCTCTATTGTGAACTGAGAGTGGGAAGGGGGCAGGGAGAGGGGATTCATGGTTGTGAAAAGGGGAAGGGAGAGAGGAGAGATTGGGAAACACCAGATCAATAAAGCAATTGTTTGGAATCAAATGATCTTGTCCGTTGTCTCAGGGCTGGGTATGTCTGCACCCGCCCCCTCCAGAGGGTGGTACTCCTCTGCCACCTATCCCACACCCCTGACCCGGCACTCCACCTTTGTCATTCCCAAACTAACTTGCTCTTGCCAGATTTACAAATTCACTCTTTGCTCCACATTGAAAATTACAGTACTGTGCATAAACCTTGGACATCCTTGCTATATATATGTGCCTAAAACTTTTGCACAGTACTGTAATTGATAACATGGAGAGAATATCGAGGTCTTTGATCATGCTGGTTGCTTTACCATGACGACGAGAAGTGTGGACAGAATCTATGGAGGGAAGCCTAATTTTCATGATGTGCTGAGCTATAACCACAATTCTCTGCAGGTTTTTGCAGTCATGGTCAGATCAGTTGTCACGTGAAGTTGTGATGCATCCAGATAAGATGCTTTCTTTGGTGCATTGCTAAAAGTCAATGAGGGTAAATTTCCCTAGCCTTCTGAGGAAGTATAATCATTGGTGCGCTTTCTTTGTTGTGGCATCACTGGTTGGACCATAACAGATGATGTTCACTACAAGTAACCATGACTGCTCAATGAGGACTTGTGTGTCTTCTCCCAACTTCGCTTTCCTGAAGTCTGCAATCAAATCCTTGGTCTCGCTGAGGTTGGGCATGAGGTTGTTGTTGCAACACCACTCAAGCAGCTGACCATTGCCATCTGAAATTTTGCCAACAGCGACATCGTCAGTGAACTTATTGATGGCATTTGTGCTACACTTAGCCACATAGTCATGAGAGTAGAACAGTAGGCTAAGCACTCTCAACCATAGATAAAGTTTTTCTTGTAACACAACCTGTGTCATTGAAAATTTAACGCTGTAGAACTGCTTTATTTGAACTAGCAAGGAGCAGACATCTGTTACTTGAAATCTTTTTAGGATGTGGTACTGAACCATCATTTTGGTATTTTTGGACTGCACCATAAAATAGTGGTTATCAAAACACTATTACAGTGCCAGCAAGCCAGGTTCAATTCTGCCACCGTCTGTAAGGAGTTTGTTCATTCTTCCGGTGACCCCGTGGGACTCTTCTGGATTTTCCATTTTCCTCCCGAATTCCAAGTCAGCATGTTCTGTTGACTCTGGACACATGACAACACTTGCAGGCTGCCCCCAGCACGTCCCCGGACTATGTTGGTCATTGACACAAACAACACATTTTACTGTATGTTTCAATGTACACATGACAAAGAAAGCTAATCTTTATCTATTGTTTTGACACTAGATGGCAGTGGAGGGCAGTAGTAAATCTCCTTTATCGCTATCATTACCCTTTGACAGTTGAAATTAACAGTTCATTTTCCTACAGAGAGTGCAATGATTGCAAATTACTAGCTCCTGTTTCTCATGACCCCAAACTCCAGCATTGGTTGCCATCAACTTCAGGACTGAAAGACAAGTTGTCATGCAAAGTAATGTGGAAATAGTAAAGACAATTTAAAATTATAGTGAATCGTGCCTTTTTAATATTATTTTAATTTAAAACTATTCACTAATCCATGAACTTTAACATGGATGTGTTCTATTTACCACTTACTGTTTTGGCTGCATTTTGAATTGATAGGACCATAAGATATACGAGCAGAATTAGGCCATTTGGCCCATTGAGTCTGTGTCGCCATTTCATTATGGCTGATCCATTTCTCTCTCAGACTTAATCCCCTGCTTTCTCCCTGAAACCATTCATGCCTTGATTAATCAAGGATCTATCAGCCTCTGCCTTGACTATACCCAATGACTTGGTCACCACAGCTGCCTATAGCAACAAATTCCAGAGATTCAGCACGCTGTGGCTAAAGAATAGATTGTTATAATGTTCTTATACAATTTTCTTGCTAAAACCTCAGTTTCCTTCTTCCATAGCCTGTTTTGGTATTAGCCTTCTTATACGGAAGCAAAAGAGTCTCACCAGGAATCTTTGCTACCTAACAATCTGCAATGACTATGTTCATGTTGTTTAAAGAATTAAGCCCTTCAACATCCTGAGTCTCATCCAATATTTACATAAATTATTGCTAATCTGTATCTTAACTGCATTGGTCTTGATATCGTTGCCAAGCAAAATAATTATCTCAGTTTTGAAATGTTCAAACGACTAGCTTAAGAGATAATGGCAAAGTTGAGAGAATACACAAATACACACGAGTCCTCATTGTGGGGTGGGGGCGGTGGCAGTGGATAGAGTGAGCAGTTTCAAGCTCCTAGTGGTGAACATCACCAATACCCTGTCATGGTCCAACCACGGTGGTGCCACCTCCAAGAAAGCTCTCCAGTGGTTGTACTTCTTCAGAAGGCTAGAGAGATTTGGCATGTCCCCATTGATCCTCAAGTTTTATCGATGCAGTATAGAAAGCATTTTATCTGGATGTATACATCAAACATAGAACATAGAATAGTACAGTACATTACAGGCCCTTCAGCCCACAATGTTGTGTCAACCCTCAAACCCTGCCTCCCATATAACCCCCCACCTTAAATTCCTCCATATAGCTGTCTAGTAGTCTTTTAAACTTCACTAGTGTATCTGCCTCCACCACTGATTCAGGCAGTGCATTCCACGCACCAACCACTCTTGGAGTAAAAAACCTTCCTCTTATATCCCCCTTGAACTTCCCACCCCTTACCTTAAAGCCATGTCCTCTTGTACTGAGCAGTGGTGCCCTGGGGAAGAGGTGCTGGCTGTCCACTCTATCTATTCCTTTTAATATCTTGTACACCTCTATCATGTCTCCTCTCATCCTCCTTCTCTCCAAAGAGAAAAGCCCTAGCTCCCTTAATCTCTGATCATAATCCATACTCTCTAACCCAGGCAGCATCCTGGTAAATCTCCTCTGTACCCTTTCCAATGCTTCCACATCCTTCCTATAGTGAGGCGACCAGAACTGGACACAGTACTCCAAGTGTGGCCTAACCATAAGACCATAAGACAAAGGAGCAGAAGTTGACCATTCGGCCCATCGAGTCTGCTCCGCCATTTTATCATGAGCTGATCCATTCTCCCATTTAGTCCCACTCCCCCACCTTCTCACCATAACCTTTGATGCCCTGGCTACTCAGATACCTATCAATCTCTGCCTTAAATACACCCAATGACTTGGCCTCCACTGCCGCCTGTGGCAACAAATTCCATAGATTCACCACCCTCTGGCTAAAAAAATTTCTTCGCATTTCTGTTCTGAATGGGCGCCCTTCAATCCTTAAGTCATGCCCTCTCGTACTAGACTCCCCTATCATGGGAAACAACTTTGCCACATCCACTCTGTCCATGCCTTTCAACATTCGAAATGTTTCTATGTGGTTTCCCCTCATTCTTCTAAACTCCAAGGAATACAGTCCAAGAGCGGACAAACATTCCTCATATGTTAACCCTCTCATTCCCGGAATCATTGTAGTGAATCTTCTCTGAGCCCTCTCCAACGTCAGCACATCCTTTCTTAAATAAGGAGACCAAAACTGCCCACAGTACTCCAAGTGAGGTCTTACCAGCGCCTTATAGAGCCTCAACATCACATCCCTGCTGCTATACTCTATTCCTCTAGAAATGAATGCCAACATTGCATTCGCGTTCTTCACCACCAACTCAACTTGGAGGTTAACCTTAAGGGTATCCTGTACGAGGACTCCCAAGTCCCTTTGCATCTCAGAACTTTGCATTCTCTCCCCATTTAAATAATAGTCTTCCCGTTTATTTCTTCTGCCAAAGTGCATGATCATACACTTTCCAACATTGTATTTCATTTGCCACTCCTTTGCCCATTCCTCCAATCTATCCAAGCCTCTCTGCAGACTCTCCGTTTCCTCAGCACTACCGGCCCCTCCACCTATCTGCGTATCGTCAGCAAACTTAGCCACAAAGCCATCTATTCCAAAATCCAAATCGTTGATGTACAATATAAAAAGAAGCGGCCCCAACACTGACCCCTGTGGAAAACCACTGGTAACTGGCAGCCAACCAGAATAGGATCCCTTTATTCCCACTCTCTGTTGCCTGCCAATCAGCCAACGCTCTATCCATGTATGTAACTTTCCTGTAATTCCATGGGCTCTTATCTTGTTAAGTAGCCTCATGTGTGGCACCTTGTCAAAGGCCTTCTGAAAATCCAAATATACAACATACACTGCATCTCACATCAAAGTTGCTGGTAAACGCAGCAGGCCAGACAGCATCTCTAGGAAGAGGTACAGTCGACGTTTCAGGCCGAGACCCTTCGTCAGGACTGCATCTCCCTTGGCTAGCCTACTTGTTATTTCCTCAAAACATTGTAATAGGTTTGTCAGGCAGGATTTTCCTTTAAGGAATCCATGCTGAGTTCTGCCTATCTTGTCATATGCCTCCAGGTACTCTGTAACCTCATCCTTGACAATCGACTCCAACAACTTCCCAACTACCGATGTCAAGCTAACAGGTCTATAATTTCCTTTTTGCTTCCTTGCCCCGTTCTTAAATAGCAGAGTGACATTTGCAATCTTCCAGCCCTCCGGAACCACGCCAGAATCTATCGACTTTTGAAAGATCATCGCTAATGCCTCCGCAATCTCCACAGCTACTTCCTTCAGAACACGAGGGTGCATTCCATCTGGTCCAGGAAATTTATCTACCTTTAGGCTTATCAGCTTCCTGAGTACTTTCTCTGTCGTAATTGTGACTGCATACACTTCTTTTCCCTGCCACCCTTGAGTGTCCGGTATACTGCTGATGTCTTCCTCAATGAAGACTGATGCAAAATACTCGTTCAGTTCCTCTGCCATCTCCTTATCTCCCATTACGATTTCTCCAGTGTCATTTTCTATCGGTCTTATATCTACTCTCACCTGTCTTTTACTCTTTATATACTTGAAAAAGCTTTTAGTATCCTCTTTGATATTATTTGCTAGCTTCCTTTCATAATCTTTTCCCTCTTAATGACCTTCTTAGTTTCCTTTTGTAAGCTTTTAAAAAAAAGAGTTTTATAGAGCTGCATCATTACATTCCGACTCTTAAACTCTATCCCTCGACTTATGAAAGCTAACACCCCATCAGCTTTCTTAACTACCCTATCTACCTGTGAGGCAACTTTCAGGGATCTGTGGACATGTCCCCCCAGATCCCTCTGCTCCTCCACACTACCAAGTATTCTGCCATTTACTTTGTACTCTGCCTTGGAGTTTGACCTTCCAAAGTGTACCACCTCACACTTCTCCGGGTTGAACTCCATCTGCCACTTCTCAGCCCACTTCTGCATCCTATCAATGTCCCTCTGCAATCTTCGACAATCCTCTACACTATCTACAACACCACCAACCTTTGTGTCATCTGCAAACTTGCCAACCCACCATTCTAACACCACATCCAGGTTGTTAATAAAAATCACGAAAAGTAGAGGTCCCGGATCAGATCCTTGTGGGACACCACTAGTCACAACCCTCCAATCTGAATGTACTCCCTCCACCACGACCCTCTGTCTTCTGCAGGCAAGCCAGTTCTGAATCCACCTGGCCAAACTTCCTCCTCAAAGAACGCTATCAGGCTTGTTAGACATGATCTGCCCTTCACAAAGCCATGCTGACTGTCCCTGATCAGACCATGATTCTCTAAATGCCCATAGATCCTATCTCTAAGAAACTTTTCCAACAGCTTTCTCACCACAGACGTAAGGCTCACTGGTCTACAATTACCTGGACTATCCCTACTAACTTTTTTGAACAAGGGGACAACATTCGCCTCCCTCCAATCCTCCGGTACCATTCCCATGGACAACGAGGACATAAAGATCATAACCAGAGTGTCAGCAATCTCTTCCCCCGTCTCGTGAAGCAGCCTGGGGAATATTCTGTCAGGCCCTGGGGACTTATCCGTCCCAATGTATTTTAACAACTCCAACACCTCCTCTCCCTTAATATCAACATGCTCCAGAACATCAATCTCACTCATATTGTCCTCACCCATATTGTCCTCACCATCATCAAGTTCCCTCTCATTGGTGAAAACCGAAGAGAAGTATTCGTTGAGGACTTGGCTCACTTCCACAGCCTCCAGGCACATCTTCCTACTTTTATCTCAAATGGGTCCTACCTTCACTCCTGTCATCCTTTTGTGCTTCGCATAATTGAAGAATGCCTTGGGGTTTTCCTTTACCCTACTCGCCAAAGCCTTCTCATGCCCCCTTCTTGCTCTTTTCAGCCCCTTCTTAAGCTCCTTTCTTGCTTCCCTATATTCCTCAATAGACCCATCTGATCCTTGCTTCCTAAACCTTATGTATGCTGCCTTCTTCCACCTGACTAGATTTTCCACCTCACTTGTCACCCATGGTTCCTTCACCCTACCATTCTTTATCTTCCTCACCGGGATAAATTTATCCCTAACATCCTGCAAGAGATCTCTAAACATTGACCACATGTCCATAGTACATTTCCCTGCAAAAACATCATCCCAATTCACACCCGCAAGTTCTAGCCTTATAGCCTCATAATTTGCCCTTCCCCAATTAAAAATTTTCCTGTCCTCTCTGATTCTATCATTTTCCATGATAATGCTAAAGGCCAGGGAACGGTGGTCACTGTCCCCCAGATACTCACCCACTGAGAGATCTGTGACCCGGTTCGTTACCTAGTACTAGATCTAGTATGGCATTCCCCTAGTTGGCCTGTCAACATACTGTGATAGGAATCCGTCCTGGACACACTTAACAAACTCTGTCCCATCTAACCCCTTGGAACTAATCAGGTGCCAATCAATATTAGGGAAGTTAAAGTCACCCATGATAACAACCCTGTTATTTTTGCACCTTTCCAAAATCTGCTCCTCTGTATCTCTACTGCTACCGGGCTTGTTCATGCATCATGGCTTGTTATGGGAACTGCTCTAATTGTGACTGCAAAAAACTACAGAGTTGTGGTTACAGCTCTGCACATCATGAAAATTAGGCTTCCCTTCGTGGATTCTGTCCACAGTTCTCATGGTCATGGTAAAGCAGCCAGCGTAACCAAGGACCTCTTGCAACCCTGACATCCTTTCTTCTCCTCTTTAAAGAATGATTTGCAGATAACTTCCACTCTTCATGTCATGACCAGAGATCATCCACTTCTAATTTTAAGGCATTGTTGTCTTCTAAATTTTTTTTATCTGCCCTTTAGTTCTCTTAATTACCCAATTTGAAATCCCACATTGAAGGGGATGCGGATCAGAATCAGGTTTATTTTCAAGGAGATATATTGTGAAATTTGTTGCTTTGGGACAGTACAGTCTAGTATACAACAAGTACTATAAATTATAATAAGAATTATAGAAAAAAGTTAAATCAGTAGTGCAAAAAGAGTAAAAAATTGTGAGGTAGTCTTGCTCATGAGTTCACTGTCCATTCAGAAACCCGATGGCGGAGGGGAAGAATCTTTTCCTATAAATTTGAATGTGTATCTTCAGGCTCCTGTACCTTCTCCCTGATGGTAGCAATGAGAAGAGGCATGTCCTAGGAGGTGGGGGTTCTTAATCTAGTCTATTTAACTTGTCCACATAATTTGATTTCCTCTAGTGGGCAAGTCAAGGACCAGAGGGCACAGCCTCAATACGGAGATGTCCCTTTAGAACAGAGATGAGGAATTTCTTTAGCCAGATGGTGGTGAATCTTTGGAATTCATTGCCACAGACAGCAGTGGAGGTCAGGACATTGGGTATACTTAAAGAGGAGGTTGATAGGTTAGTAGGGGTGTCAAAGGTTATGGGGAGATGGAGGGAGAATGGGGTTGAGAGAGATAATGGATCAGCCATGGTGGAGTGGCAGATCTGACTTAATAGGTTAATTCTGCTCTTTTGTCTTATGGTCTTAAACCTTTGTTTCCCTTAAGATCTTTTTTATACTTATGTTTCCTAGGGTTAATATATTGTCAGGATGTAATGAAATTCCTTGATTATGCAAAGTCCCAGACTGAACCATGTACTTAGTAGTAATGAATACAGCAATGAATTCAAAACATCCAAATGGTGCAAAAAATTGTAGTGTGAGAACAGAATAACGGAAAGATAGCATTCTCAATTGACCCTTTTGTTCCTTACAGGGTCTTAGATTTGAGGTGGTGCCTTCATGGTTTAAGGAGAGTCTTGACAAGTCTGCTTTTCAAACACCCTATGATTATGCGAAGGAAACTGCAAAGCAGAAAGCCCTTGAGGTGGCAACAAGAATGCACTTGGTGAGTATTTAAGCTTTTTAGCATTTCACTTAAATGGTGTAGGAGATATTCCTCATGGGGTTCTTGAGTTATTTCAGTGGGAGGTTAAGAGATAAATGTTTCCGAATAAACGATAAAGAAAATTCTACTGAAATCGCAGAGAAAAATGTACAAAACTTTGAAGTACATTTATTATCAAAGTATGTGAAGGTCACCATATCTATTTTCCTATTTATTTTCTTGCAGGCATTTACAGTAGAACAAAGTAATCCAATAGCTTCAGTGAAAAACTACATGCACCCACGCACCCACCCAATAGGCACAATAAAGTAACTGAAAATACAACAATAATAAAGAAATACAAACGTTTGTAGATAAATAAATAGATGTTGCTCTTTCTCAGTGGTTCTCAACCTAGGTTCCACGGACCCCTTGGTTAATGGTAGGGATCCTTAACATAAAAAGGTTGGGAACCCCTGCTGTATGTGATTGAGTGTATTCAGACAGTTGGCTCTGCTCAAAGTGGTCATCTGTTGAAGTGTTACCAAAAGAGATGACGAAATGTAAGTTAGCAAATATGAGTGATAATCATCTTAGAAAGAGCAAAATGGCAAGTTAAAAGTATTCAAACAGTGTCTGAGAAACACAAAATATAAACTAAACACTTTAGTTAAATATTCAAATTTTCCATGGAGTGGCATGTTACATTTTGTGTGCGTTACTTTGGATTTCCAGCATCTGCAAAATCTCTTGTGTTTTGATCCGCTGCTGCACTGCGGAGTCTATTCGAGGTATCCCTACCCAGAAGAAGTTGAAATGTTCTCTTTAATAGAAGTTTAGTGAGATCCTCTCTCATCGCTTCGCCTCGCTGGTCTCTGCTGCTCTCCGACTATTCAACCATGTACTCACCTAGAAACCTTCTGCTCCCCCTTCTCATTCCAGCTTCTTCTGCCTTCATTTTTTGTCTCGATGAAGAACTTCAACCCGAAACATTTACTGTACATTCTTTTCCTAAGATGCTGCCTGACCCTATGAGTACCTCCAGTATTTTGTGCGTGTTACTCGACAAATTAATATGTGCTTTCTAGGTTAAGCCAACGTCACTTTGTGACAAATCTTAAATAATCCATATAATTACATCCATATTTTCTTCAGTGCATATTTCTCTTCAAATTAACAGTTCTGATTTTGGCAACCGTTCTGTATTTCACATAAGCCAGTAAGCTACCACAAGCAGCTCAAAAGTGACTAAGTGAAATTTTTCGATTGTCAAAAGGACACAGAATTTTGGAACCAACAAAGCCACAAGATAAAGTTTCACCAAAGTACAGTTTAAATTTATTTTCTATACCAATACTTCCGGAATGCTTTTGTTTTTTTTCCTCCCTCTTGGTTAATGGCTTCTCCTTCAGCTTAGCTGAGCGTGCTTGTGGCCCTATTCATTTTCCTTCTTTTCTCTGAGCCCTTTTTGCCTCTCCCAGGCAAAGGCTCACTCTGTCTTTGCCTTCCATTCCCCCAGCCTTTATGTTCACCAAAACATCCTCTAGAACAGATCTCCCCATCTCTTTCCCTTCTGATAGTGCTGATGAACTCAAGTCCACAGTCTGTGTGGGTCGGAAATAACACTGATATCTCACTGACAATCAACACTGCTGCACCTCAGGGATGTGGGCCTGGGCCAATGCTCGACCCTCTCTATACCCATGACTGTGTGGCTAGGCACAGCTCAAATGTCGTCTATAAATTTGCTGATGTAACAACCATTGTTGGCAGAATCTCAGATGGAGATGAGAGGGTGTACAGTAGTGAGATATACCAGCTAGTTGAGTGTTGTTGCAGCAGCAACCCTGCACTTAACGTCAGTAAAACTAAAGAACTGATTGTGGGCTTCAGAAAGAATAAGGCGGAGGAATATACACCAGTCCTCATAGAGGGATCAGAAGTGGAAAGAGTGAACAACTTCAAGTTCCTAGGTGTCAATATCTCTGAGGACCTAACCTGGACCCAACATATTGATGCAGCTATAAAGAAGACAAGACAGCGGCTATTATTCATTAGGAGATTGAGGAGAATTGGTATATCACCGAAGACACTGGCAAGTTTCTACAGATGTACTATGGAAAGCATTGTAACTCTGCATCAGTGTCTAGTATGGGGGAGGGGTGGCTGCTGCACAGGATCGAAATAAACCGCAGAGAATTGTAAGGTTAGTCAGCTCCATCATGGACACTATTCTCCGTAGTATTCAGGACATTTTCAAGGAGCGATGCCTCAAAAAGGCGGCATCCTTCATTAAGGATTGCAATCACTCAGGTTATGTCTTGTTCTCATTGCTTCTGTTGGCCAGAAAGAACTACAGTCTACAAATCAGTGAACTTGAATGAAATAAGGAAAGTGGAAGTAGACAAAACAATTGTTGTTCTTACTATCTGCTTGAGGGAGGTGGAGATGGTCATTTTGTGAGACTGTCCTTGCAGCACCCTTCCTCTTCCAATTTTGTGAACTCTGATGAACTGATTCTTGCTCTAGGATAATCTGATCAGAGCAGTTGAATATGGACACAAGGAGTTTCAGCTATTAACCGGCTAAACCTGAGACCATTCTCAGACTATTTATTATCTATCATGGCGGGCCTGCTGGAGAAGCAACCTGTAATCTCGTTAGACTCTGTGTCTTAACCGGCTAAACCTGAGACCATTCTCAGACTATTTATTATCTATCATGGCGGGCCTGCTGGAGAAGCAACCTGTAATCTCGTTAGACTCTGTGTCTGGGTCACCTAGATTGGCTGGTTTGAACCAGTCAGAGTTGAAAGAAACAAAGACACGAGGCTGAGGGTCGGAGACCGTAGAATAATGCTGGACTAGAGCCCATATGAAGGTGACCCAGGTAGGTCGGGTGACCTTGAGCCAATGGAATGGAGATGCATTAGTTGTACTCTTGAGGAACACCATAAGAGTCAGGAGCTTCAAATACGAGACAACGATAATTCTCCTGAGACCAATATTCGCAGATGAGAAGGAGCCTATGGACAAGTGAGATTGGGACCACAAGGAATGCCTGGCAGCATCGTCTCCTCTCCCAGGTAATACCTTTTCTCTTCATTGACTGTTCGTGAAGGATTAGGGAATCCTAGTGGCTGTGCACACATGTTGTTAGCTTGCCAACCCACATGCTTTTTTGTTGAGACAATAAAGGTTACTTGTTGGTACATACAGATTCTCTATCTGCCTCCCTGATCATTATTACTAAGGGGTATATCCTTATAACACTACCATCAGGAATGAGGTACAGGAGCCTGAAGGCGCACACTTGACATATCAGGAACAGCTTCTTCCACTCTGCCATCAGATTTCTGAATGGACATTGAACCCATGAGAACTACCTCACTAATCTTTAATTTCTATTTTTGCACTACTTATTTAATTTAACTATTATATCTTACTTTTCCTGGTGGTCACTCATCAATTCAGATTCAGAATCAGTTATATTTATGTATATAGAAAGTCCCTTGAAAAAGTATTCAGCTCCTACAACTAACTTTCCTCAGGTGCAATATACAGGTATTACCTTACCAACTCACACAATTTGTTGATGCAGAAAATTGGAGGATCATCTATTTTCAATTAATTCATAAGAATAAATGCCCCCTCTTTCAGTAAGGCCCAACAATATGGTACATTTTCAATGGACTAACCCAAAAATGAGCCTTCAATACAAGTCAGGGAAATGATAATTAGAGAAGCACAAATCTGGGGAAGGATACAAGACCATCTCAAAGGCACTGAACATACCTTGAAGCTCAATGCAGTCCATCGTGAAAAAGTGGAAAAAATATGAATCCGCAGCCACACTGCCTAGGTCAGGCCATCCCTCTATACTTTGTCACTGGAGAAGGGCACTTGTAAGAGAAGCAATTATGATACCATCCGTCATACTGAGTGAGCAGCAGAATTCTTTGTTTGCAACTGGAGATAAAGTTCATGGCTCCGAAATCTCTTACGGCTTTGCAGAAAAAGGGTATTTGTGGAAGTGTGGCAAGGAAGAAACTCTGGCTGAAGAAAACATACCCTTGCCTTTAAGGACTTCGCAAAATGTCATTTAGAAGATACTGTAAAGATGTGGGAGAAGTCTTATAGTCGGATGAGACTAAGTTGGAACCTTGTGGCCTCAACACGAAGTGGTACATGTGGTGTAAATCTAATACTGTGCATCAGCCAGATAACACCATCCCTAGTATAAAGTATGGTGGAGATAGGTAGCATCATGCTATAGGGATGCTTTTCAGCAGCAGGGACTCAAAATCTGGTCAGGATTTATGAAAAGATGAATGCTGCTAAATACAGAATGATCCTGGATAAAAACTTGCTAGTCTCTGCCAGAAAGCTTAAACTGGGGAGGAAGTTAGTCTTTCAGCAGGACAGTGAGACAAAGCACACTACCAGAGCAACCATGGAGTAGCTTCAAGTGAAGAAAATTGAAGTCCTTGGGTGGCTCAGTCAGAGTTCTGACCTTAACCTGATCAAATGTCTCTGGCAAGACCTCAAGATTCCTGTCCTTAAGAACATAAGAAGTAGGAGCAGGAGTCGGCCATCTGATCCGTTGAGCCTGCTCCACCATTCAATAAGATCATGGCTGATCTGACTATGGACTCATCTCCACCCACATGCCTTTTCCCCATAACCTTTAATTCCCCTACTATGCAAAAATGTATCCAACTTTGTCTTAAGTATATTTACTCGGGTAGCCTCCACTGCTTCATCGGGCAGGGTTTCACCATTCTTTGCAAAAAGCAGTTCCTCCTCACCTCCAACCTAAATTTACTCCCCCAAATCTTGAGGCTATGTCCCCTAATTCTCGTATCACCTACCAGTAGAAACAACATAAGATTTCCTCTCATCCTTCTGAATTCCAGCGAGTACAGTCCCAGGTGACTCAATCTCTCATAGTCTAAACCCATCATCTCTGGAATCAACTTGCTGAGTCTTCTCTGTACCGCCTCCAAAGCTAGTATATACTTCCTCAAGTAAGGAGACCAGAACTGCCTGCAGTTCTCCAGATGCAGCCTCACCAGTACTCTATACAGTTGCAGCATAACCTCCCTGCTCTTTTATTCAATCCCTCTAGCAATGAAGGCTAATATTACATTTGCCTTCTTGACAGCCTGCTGCACCTGCAAACCAGCCTTCTGCGATCCATGGACAAGTGCTCCCAAGTTCTTCTGCAAGGCAGCATGCTGCAATCTTTTACTATTTAAATAATAATCTGATCTTCCATTTTTCCTAACAATGTAGATGACCTCGCATTTACCAACAGGCGGTGAAAAAGGCGAATGGTATGCTGGCATTTATAGCGAGAGGATTCGAGTACAGGAGCAGGGAGGTACTACTGCAGTTGTACAAGGCCTTGGTGAGACCACACCTGGAGTATTGTGTGCAGTTTTGGTCCCCTAATCTGAGGAAAGACATCTTTGCCATAGAGGGAGTACAAAGAAGGTTCACCAGATTGATTCCTGGGATGGCAGGACTTTCATATGAAGAAAGACTGGATGAACTGGGCTTGTACTCGTTGGAATTTAGAAGATTGAGGGGGGATCTGATTGAAACGTATAAGATCCTAAAGGGATTGGACAGGCTAGATGCAGGAAGATTGTTCCCGATGTTGGGGAAGTCCAGAACGAGGGGTCACAGTTTGAGGATAGAGGGGAAGCCTTTTAGGACCGAGATTAGGAAAAACTTCTTCACACAGAGAGTGGTGAATCTGTGGAATTCTCTGCCACAGGAAACTGTTGAGGCCAGTTCATTGGCTATGTTTAAGAGGGAGTTAGATATGGCCCTTGTGGCTACAGGGGTCAGGGGGTATGGAGGGAAGGCTGGGGCGGGGTTCTGAGTTGGATGATCAGCCATGATCATAATAAATGGCGGTGCAGGCTCGAAGGGCCGAATGGCCTACTCCTGCACCTATTTTCTATGTTTCTATGTTTCATCTGCCAGACCCTTGCCCATTCACTTAACCTATCTATATCTCTCTGCAGACTCTCTGTATTGTCTGCACAATTTGCTTTTCCTCTCAGTTGAGTGTCATCAGCAAACTTAGATACATTACACACAGTTCCAGGTCATTAATGTATATCGTGAACATGTGTGGGCCCAGCACCAACTCCTGCATCATACTGCTCACCACTGACTGCCAAACAAAGAAACACCCATGTATCCCCATGTATGACTGCCAATCCCCAACTAACTTGGTACAGCTTGAGTAATTTTGCAAGGAGGAATGGGCAAATCTTGCTCCATCCCATTGTACGAAAAGACTGCTGGCTGTAATAGCTGTGAGAGGTGGGTGGTTCAACTAAGTAGTGAGCAAAGGGGGATGAATTCTTTTGACCTGCTGACATTTCAGGTTTTGAATTTTTAGTTTATCAGGCTTTATAATATTCCCTGTTTTTTGGGCTCTGCTATTAAAAAAGGAGCATGTGATTCACAAATAGAAATTCTCAGTTAAATTGATTAAAGTCTTTGCATACTATTAGGTGAAAGGTGAAGGGTGTAGGGAATGATCTTTCAAGGGCTAGCAGCAGCTGTCAGGTCTCTGGCACTGTGATCAGCTAAGGCTCAAACGGAAAGGGTACACAGGAGTTGTGATGTGATGTTGCAGTTGCATAAATCATTGGCTGCCATTGGAGTACCGTGTACAGTTTTGGTCACCCTGTTACAGGAAGGATGTGGTTAAACTGGAAAAGTGCAGAGAAGATTTATGAAGATGTTGGCAGGACCAGTGGGCCTGAGTTTTAGGGAGAGGTATGCTTAGGCTAGGCTGGAATGAAAACATAATGCATAGGAACAGAAATAGACCTTTTGACCTTTCAAGTCTGTTCTGCCATTTGATCATGGCTGATTTATTAACCTTCTGAACCATCCATACACCCACTCCCATACATACATACACTCCCACCTTCACCCCATAAACCTTGACACCATTACTAATCAAAAACCTATTAACCTCCACTTTAAATGACTTTGCCTCCACAGCCGTCTGTGGCAATGAATTCCACAGATTCATCACTCTCTGGCTAAAGAAATTCCTCCTCATCTCTGTTCTAAAGGGACGTCCTTCTATTCTGAGGTTATGCCCTCTGGTCCTGGACTTTCCTACTATTTCCATATCCCCTCCACATCCACGCCATCTAGGCCTTACAATATTTGGTATGTTTCAATGAGATTCCACCACCCCCACCATTCTTCTAAGCTCTAGTAAGTACAGGCCCAGAACTATCAAACATTCCCCATACATGAACCTTTTCATTCACGGGATCATTCTCATTAGCCTCTGGACTCTCCAATGGCAGCACATTCTTTCTTAGATATAAGGCCCAAAATTGCTCACAATACTCCAGATGTGGTCTGACTAGTGACTTATAACATCTCAGCATTAATCCATGCTCATAGGTTCTCGTCCTCTGAAATGAATGCTAACATTATATTTGACTTTCTTGCTACTGTAACACCCTGGGAAAGGTTTCACTGTTAATGTAATGGTCTTTCTGTAGGAGTAGTGTTTGGGTTATGGTTAGAGATGACGGGGGCTTTGGAATGTGAGCCGTCCAATGAGGGGAGTGTGTTTTCGTTCTGTGTGGCTCACACCAAAGGGATCTGGGCCTTTTGTTCGGCGGAGGATGGAGAGAGAAGATGCCAGAAAGGCGTGGTCATACACCTCAGAAAGGAGTGTACTTGGAGTGGGGCCGGAAGTCAACGAAGCCCGGGGAAGTCAGTGGAGGACCAGCGGAAGGGACAGCGTGAGCTCTAACTTGTGCAACGTTAGACTGTTCCGTTAAAATGGGCCCGTTTCTTTTTGTTTTACTTTACTAACCCTTTAGTCAAATTGAGAATTATAAAGCTAAATCGTTTAATTGCATATGGTGTACTGTCTGTTAATTTGTGGTGCTGATTTGTAATGGGAACAAATCACACAGCATCCAGACAAATGAGAGATTTGCACCTCAAATTTCACACGTTAGGCAGGGCCAGAGACAGTCTTCCCTAGACTAACGGCACTGGCCGAACCTGGGGATTACACTACTAACTCAGCCTACAAGTTAACCTCGAGGGACTCAAACACCAGAAAGTGTGCAGATGCTGGAAATCTAAAGCAACACACGCTGCTGGAGGAACTCAGCAGGCCAGGCAGCATCCATAGAAAAGAGTAAACAGTTGATGTATTGGGCCCAAACCCTTCATCAGGACTGGGGAATAAAAGGAAGTCAGAGTAAGAAGGGTGGGAGGAGGGGAGGAAGAAGTACAAGGTGGTAGGCGAAAGGTGAAACTGGGAGTGGGGAAGAGGGTGAACTACAGAGCTGGGAAGTTAATTAATGAAAGAGATAAAGGGCTGGAGAAGGGGGAATCTGCTAGGAGAGGACAGAACACCATGGAAGAAAGGAAAGGGGGTGGAGCAGGTAAGGAGATATGGTGAGAGCGGGATACAGGAATGGGGAATGGTGAAGGAGGTGAAGGGGGGAGGTGCTATTACCAGAATTTTGAGAAATCGATATTCATGCCATCAGGTTGGAAACTACCCAAACAGAATATAAGATGTGACCCCTCCAACCTGAGCATGGCCTCATCGTGGCAGTAGAGGAGGCCATGGACTGACATTTCGGAATGGGAATGGAAAGTAGAATTGAAATGAGTGGCCACTGGGAGATTCTGCTTTCTCTGGCAGTTGGAGAGAAGGCGCCCAGTGAAGCAGTCTCCCAATCTATCTTCGATCCTGCATCAGGACTCCCAAATCTGCTTCCTGTTTAGAAAATTTATTCCTTCTACTAAACTGCAAAAGTAAGCGGAGACCTTGTAGAAATGGTTAAAATTATGAGAGGCATAGATAAAGTGAATGGTGACAATCTTTTTCCCAGGGTAGTGAAGTTCAAAACCAGCGGACATCGATTTAAGGTGATAGGGGAAAGATTTACAAGGGACTAGAGGAGGCAGCATTTTCATGCTGAGGTTGGTAAGTATGTGGAAAGAGCTGCCAGACAAAGCACAATAGTTTTATTTAAGAAGCACTTGGAGGGGTACATGGTTGGGGGACTTGAGGGATATGGGCCTAACATGGGAAATTGGGACTAGCTGGGTAGGCATCATGGATGGCCTGGTCTAGTTGGACCAAAGGGCCTGTATCAGTGAGATTGCTCTATGACTCTATAATCTGAAACTCTTTCCATATAGCTGCTGCCTGACCTACAAAGTATCTCCATCATTTTCTGATTTTGTCTAAGATTAGAGCACCGATGCCAACCTGCCTGCCGTCAAGGGCATGTATACAGAAAGTTGCTGGAAAGAGGCCAGTGAGATCACAAAGGATCCCACCCACTCTGCTTACGGACTGTTTGCCCCACTCCCATCAAGTTCAAGCTTAATTGTCATTTAACCATACATGAATACCCATGAGTACAGCCAATTGAAGTAGCATTGCTCTGGGGTCAAGGTGCAAAACACAGTATCAACAGTCATACACAGCACAAGACACATATGGCACATATAAGATATCATTAAAATAGAGTCGCACAAAAAAGATATAGTCCAAGACCCAGAGTCCATGAATATTGCGGCAGTCTGCAATCAAACACAATACTGCTTGTCTTCTGCTGAGCAAACAGTTGGTGGGGTGGGGGCAGCATCGGCTCCAGCTTGTAGACCGTGCCACCCTGCCTCCGGTGAAGCGCTCTGACTCTGACACCATCAGGGAAGAGGGTACGCAGCATCCGCGCCAGGACCACGAGACTCAAAAACTAGCTTTTCCCAAGCCATGAGACTGATCCACACCTTCACCCATTAACCCACTCCACCACAACTACGTTCACATCACCTAGCATCACTTTATGTTCATACAATCAGTCTGAGTAATGTTATTGCGTTCTTTCGGCTTACGTACTCCCCATTACGCGGCTGGCATGTAGGTGCAGCAATGAAGGGTCTCCAGCTCCGGTTATGTTCAGGGCTTCCTTCATCGCATCATTAGCTTCCTCTCAGTTTTCACTACTGCCAGTCATGCAAGTCCAGGGTGGAGGACTCAGGAATGCCATCACACTGAGATGTATAAGAATTCTTCATTGCTGTTTCCGTAACAATTTTGTTTGACCAGTCAGGTTTTTTAACCCTGAGCTGAACCCCTGAATCTGGAGCCAAAGCATAAAGCCCTGATTCTAGCAAACATAGATCTCCGGTTCATTGAAGCATGCAAACCTCCAAACCACGACAAGGCTGTGGTCCTCTTGAAGGTTTCTATGCTTATTGTGTGTTTTTTATGCTGTATAGTATCTGGAGTAACAATCATTTTGTTCTCCTTTACGCTAGTATACTGAAGCATAAAAATAAACAACCTTGAATCTTGAATTGTTCATCTAGCAATCTGCACTATAGCTTCATTTGTTGGCTTCTGCTGCATCCAAGTACTATTTCTTTAAAAACTGCATCAAAAATCTGTTTATTCCAAAATATGTTTAGTAAAATTTCACTTCCATATTCTTCGATCTTGACCTCATCAATTTTGTGCAGTAAGAATGTCTCCATTTTACTTCTCCAACAGAAACACTTCAAGACTCCAGACATCGTTATTGGCGCAGACACTGTTGTGGTAAGCAAACATAGAAAATATGGCCTGAAAAATATCCCTGAAGAGTAGATAGGTCATTTTAATTGTTACAGTTCCATTCCAGAGTAAATGCCTAGCACCAGTATTGAAAGAATTATGACTTAATTGTTGTAATAGTAGAAACAGTTTCTGCATTCCTTTCTAATTAATCTGTTTGATGATTATTGAAGGAAAGATATGGATAAGGATTAATTTAATTTACTTATTTTTCAAATCTTCTGTCAAAGCAGTGGATAGATAATAATGTAGTGGTTACTGCATTTCTTTATAACGCCAGCTAAAATCAGGGTTTTGACTTCTACACTGTCTGTAATGCCAAAAGCAGAACTTCCCGGTGGCCCAACATTTTAATTCCGATTCCTATTCCCATTTCGTCATGTCGGTCCATGGACTCCTTTTGGGCCACAATGAGGCTATCCTCAACATTGAGGAGCAATACCTTATATTCCGTCTAAGTAGCCTCCAACTGATAGCATGAATATCGATTTCTCCTTCTGGTAAAAAAAATTCCTACCCCCTCCGCTCTTCTGTTCCCCATTCTGGCCTGTTATCTCTTCACACCTACCTATCACCTCCCACTGGGTCCCCTTCTTCCTTTTTCCCTGTGATCCACTCTCCTTTCCAATCAGATTCCTTCCTTTCCAACCCTTTACCTTTCCCGTACACCTGGTGTCACCTAGCCCCCTTCTCCTCCCCCCATCTTTTTATTCTGGAACCTTCCCCCTTCCTTTCCAGTCCTGAAGAAGTGTCTTGGCCCAAAACATTGACTGTTTGTCCCTTTTCATGGATGCTGCTTGATTTGCTGAGCTCCTCAGCATTTTATGTGTGGTGCTTTGGATTTCTAGCATCTACAGAATTTAAAAACACAAACACAAGGAATTCTGCAGACACTGGAAATTCAAGCAACACACATCAAAGTTGCTGGTGAACGCAGCAGGCCAGGCAGCATCTCTAGGAAGAGGTACAGTCGACGTTTCAGGCCGAGACCCTTCGTCAGGACCCCTCTAGGAAGAGGTACAGTCGATGTTTCAGGCCGAGACAATTCGTCAGGACTCATCGACAGTCCTGACGAAGGGTCTCGGACTGAAGCGTCGACTGTAACTCTTCCTAGAGATGCTGCCTGGCCTGCTGTGTTCACCAGCAACTTTGATCTACAGAATTTCTTGTGTTTGTAATATAAATGATATTGATTGAATGGACAAACTCTGTCCCTAGTCAGTTGTGTTTTCTTTACTGTCCGTAGTCAAAGTATAAATATTTTTCTGAATTAGTGTGGAAGAATGACTATGAAGCGTCAACTGACCATATCCCTCTACAGCAGATGCTTGGCCTGCTGAATTCCTCCAGATACGATGGTAGTGTGGTAATTAGCACAGCACTTTACAGTCCAGGCAATCCGGGTTCAATTCCAGTTGCTGCCTGTGTGGACAGTTCACATTCTCCCTGTGACCGTGTCTGTTTTCTCTGGGTGCTCCAGTTTTCTCCCACAGTCCAAAGATGTGGTAGGTTAATTAGCCATTGTAAATGGTCCTGTGATTAGGCTAGGATTAAATCAGGGGCTTGCTGGGTGGGGCGGCTCGAAGGGCCAGAAGGGCCTGTTGCGTGCTTTATCTTAATAAATAAACAATTTTCTCTCTCTCCAGATTCCAATATCTGCAGGCATTTGATTTGTGAATGTGATCTCTCTTAGAGTTTATAATTAACTTGATTGGAGATGCGATTTCAATCTTTATATTCATTTTTTCAGGGTTTTCATGGCGAAATTCTCGAGAAACCCATAAATAAGCAAGTTGCGTACAATATGCTATCGAAGTAAGTTTCTTTTCTGCTTGAAGATAGGAGATTAATTTGTATTTATCTGACATTGATGTATCTCAAGATGATTTATATGGGCAAAGATGGCAGGCCAAATGAGGTGAAAAAAATAACCAGGCAAAGGATAAAACTTATAATTTTTTTGTTAGTTTTGATTTCCAGATAGATTAAAGTTAGTTTAAAAAAAGACAGTATATTTTTGTAATATTACGTATGCGCAGAACAAGAACGACAACGAAGTTGTATGATAAAACAATTTTTACTGAAGCATGTTAGGAACGGTAAATGCAGCGACAAAACTGGGCCCGATGGGACAAAAGCATATCCACTCCATTGCCTGTGCGAAAAAGAGGGAGGGAGCCCTCCTTACGTAGGAGGCCAAATCGATTCACTGCCTGATCAACCTGCCGTAAGCACACTTGCCACATTCTCGCAATCGTTTTGAAAGAGTTTGTCAATTGTAGAGATTATAAAGGGGCAGATAAAGAGAGAACAAAATTCTAAAATGAATCAGAATAAATGGCTGCCAGTGTAGGTTGAAAAAGAGGTGGATTTCAATCAAAGAGATTGGTTGATCTGAAAAGGGTTTTAACAAGATGACAAGAGAGATTGATGAGGGTAGGGCAGTGGATGTTGTCTACATGGATTTTAGTAAGGCATTTGATATAGACCCTCATGGGAGTCTGATCTAGAAGATTAAAGTGCGTGGGGTCTGTGGTGAATTGGCTGTTTGGATTCAGAATTATGATTATGTTGCAACTTTATAAAGCTCTGGGCCTACCACATCTAGAGTATTGCATACTGTTCTGGTCGCCCCGCAATAGGAAGGATGTGGAGGCTTTGGAGAGGGTGCAGAAGAGGTTTACCAGGATGCCGCCTGGTGTAGAGGGTATGTGCTATCACGAGAGGCTGGATAAACTTGGGTTGTTTTCTCTGGAGCACCAGAGGCTGAAGGGAGATCTGATAGATGTTTACAAGATCATGAGAGGCATCAATGGAGTGGAAGGTGAGTTTCTGTTTCTCAGGGTTGAAATGTCTAATGCCAGAGAGAATGCAATGAAGGTGAGGGGGGGATGTGAGGGGTAAAGTTTTTACTCAGAGAGTAGTGGATGAGTGGAATGCGCTGCCTGGTATGGTGGTAGAGGCAAATACATCAAGAGCTTTTAAGAGATGTTTAGAAAGGCACGTGGATGTAAGGAAGATGGAAGGATATGGACATGGTGTGTAGGTAGGAGGGATTAGTGTGTGGGTGTTTTTGATTTCCTTTTTAGCTGGTTCAGCACAGCACTGTGTGCTGAATTGCCTATTCCTATGCTGCACTGTTCTATGTTCTATGATTTATGAGTGAGCTGCTTTTGAGAATGTTAAAGACTGCCCAGCAAGACTTGGGTTTGATCATGCCTTTATCTACAAAGGCTTGGTTGAGGCCTTCATTAACAGATGGATTCAAAGATTTGAAGTACATTTATTATCAAAGCATGTATAAATTATACAACCTTGAAATTTGTCTGCTTTGAGGTGAGAATGGATTTTTCAATAGTGTCATTTGATATGTATGGATACACAGTATGCAAAGCAAGCTTTTCTCTGTAGCTCGGTACATGTGACAGTAATAATAAAACAAATCCAAGTGGACTATCTTTTGATTGGATGTAGATTTAAAAGGTCAGATGTGACTTAACTAGAGTGACAAGTTCGCAACCTGAAATAGTGACCAGGATGGGTCATATAAGTATGCCATATGTAATTTTAGAAAGATTTTAAGAATAATGGCTTTGTCCTTCCCAGTGATGAAAGGAAGGATCATGGATCAACCTTAATTACCATATACATTTGCATGGATAAGGTATTTGCTGTGGTGTGGTGGCACCACATACAACTCTTTAGGCTGGCATGGTAGCCTGTTGGTTAGCACAATGACACACGGTACAGTTGACCTGAGTTCAATTCCTACCACTGCCTTTAAGGAGTTTGTACATTCTCCCCATGACCATGTGGGCTTCCTCTGGGTGCCTTGGTTTCCACCCACAATCCAAAGATGTACTGATTGGTAGGTTAATTGGTCATTGTAAATTGTCCTGTTACTAGGCTAGGAATAAATTGGGGATTGAGGGTGGTGTGGCTTGAGAGGCTGTATTTCAATTAAAAAAAAATAAAACTACGAAATAATTATAAAGAATTATATAAAAATAAAGTTAGAGGTTAAAGTATGGATAAAGAATAAAATGTACATAAATACCAGCACGGATTTACAATGTAAACAGCATTATACAAATGGATTATGGTGCAGAGATTGAGGTAATAAATAGAAGGGGGTGGGGAGACTAACTAGAATTTGTGATCAAATTAACTGTGTGGGGGAAGAAACTTTTAAGATGGTGTGAAGTTTTATTTTTAACAGCCCTATAGTGCTTTCCAGAAGGGAGCTTTTGGAAAAGGGAGTTTGCAGAATGGGAAGTACAATGATTTCTCCTGCCCACTTCTTTGTCCGGGACACGTACAAGAAGTTGCAGTGGATTGAAGATTGGATCTACAACATTAAAAATACTTGACAGCAGAAGCAGCAGGGGCTGAAGGTGGAAAGGAAGGCATGGTGTTTTCAGGAAGTATGTGGAACCTTTTGCCAGGGTAATATGTGCAGAAAGGAGAATAGGATAGATCCATTGAATTTTGTAGCTGAGTACTGGATGAAAGGAAAAACGATTGTAGAAGTGCTCCATTTTGAAATGGAACGTGATGGACAGTGGAGGAGGGGAATTAAAGTGTTTGGGTTGCTTGACTATGTCAAACTATAAAGATTAGATATGGAGATGTACTACTAGTTTGTAAGGTATAAAGCTCTGGTTGTACAAAGTATGGAAATTATATACTAGCTTGTGTATTTGCTGTATTTTTCTTAGACTCAACAATAATGAACATAGTGTTTTCACGGGAGTTGCAATTGTCCAATGTCTCTGCAAAAGTGGTAAGGTTTTATTTTTGTTTTCTGAATATTTTTCTGTTTTTAAAGTAAATTATGCTTTGAGAATAATACTTTAGATGCATACATTGAATTGTAGTTCATTTGTATCTTTAATATACCTACCCATACTTGTCTGCATAGCTGAACCAAATCAATTATTAGTTGGATTTACAGAAGCTTATTTAGTTGGTTAATTTCCACTTTATTTACTTGACGTTGCTCCACAAATAAGCCTGATACCACTACCTAACTAATCTATTGTTCTGTCCATTGAAGTTTCTGAGTGAAGTAACAGAAGTATTCAAATCTCACCCAATCGTTTCTAATTCTATTCATAATATCCATGCCATTTTAGTCATCTGAATCTATTAATGAGTACTAAATATATGTTTATATAACTTTATATTCTTTTTGTAACCAGTGCTTGAAGCCAGTAGTGCAAGCACAGGTTTTTTTTCTCTGAAATAAAATCAGGGTATATTTCATTTCGGTTTTTATTTAGATTAGAGAGAATTTGTATTACAAACATTGGAGAACCATAGATGGTCATGCCTTTGCCCTCCATCTTTTTAGCTGCTTGAGTGGACTACATTCTGACAAAGAATAACAAATCATGTTGGTGTGATCTGCCCTCCTAATCTAGATCTATTAGCATTGTATTAATCTTGTGAATTTATGTTAAGCTGTTCCAAGGGAAGTATACACTCAGCACCCATTTTATAAGGTAGGTCTTTCTAGTACTGGGTCAAATTGGCCTTTTCCCCAGAACAGCCTGAATTCCTCATGGTAAAGTACAACGTGGAGCTTAAGCAGTACTTAATTGCTATTAAAGAACAAATGTGTGCCAAGGAAACATTCCTTACACCATTACACCATCACTACCAGCCAGAACCATTGTCACAAGGCAGGATGGATCCATGGATTCATGTTGTTTGTCCCAAATTCTGACCCTACCATCTGCGCATCACAGCAGAAATTGAGATTTGTTAGATCATGCAATGTCATATTTTTTCCAGTCTTCAGTTGTCCAGTTTTGCTGAGCCTGTGCTCACTGAAGCTTCAGTTTCCCATTCTTCGCTAACAGGAGTGGAACGCGGTGTGGTCCTCTGCTGCTGCTGTAGCCCATCTATTTACTTCAAGATTCAATGTTTTGGGCATTCAGAGATGCTCTCCTGCACACCACTGTTGTAATGCAATTGTCACCTTTCTGTTAGCCTGAAGCAGCATTCTCTTCTGACTTCTTTCATTAACAAGGCATTTTCCCTCCACAAAACTGCCACTCACTGGATTTTTTTTCACACTATTTTCTGTAAACTTTCTTTCTTTTTAAATCTTTTTATTATTTTCTGTAAACTTGAGACTGTTGTGCGCAAAAATCCCAGGAGATCAGCAGTTTCTAAAATACTTAAACCACCCCTACTGACACCAACAATCATTCCATGGTCAAAGTCACTTGGATCACATTTCTTCCCCATTCTGATGTTTGGTCTGAACAACAACTGAACCTCCTGACCATGTCTGCATGCTTTTATGTATTGAGTTGCTGCCACATGATTGATTAAATATTTGCATTAACGAGCAAGTATACCTAATATAGTGGTATATTTACTAGTTCACTCTGTACTGTCATGTACAATATTTCAAATGATGTCGACCTCAGGAATGTATAACTAAAACATCCATTCTGTCCTATTTATTTCTGATTCCCCTTGAGCTCAAGCCCCCAGCTATCTGGTCACCTCTAATTTTAGTCTCTGGATCACTCACTGATACATTTGCTACATCAGCAGCAACTATGCCTTCAGCTACCAAAGTCTTACACTCTGGAACTCTCTCAAAACCTCGTTACCTCCCTACCCCTTTCTTCTCATTTAAGATATTTTATAAAATGTTTCTCTCTGATTTGTGTTTGGGTAATCTGCCCAAATACAGTGGATTCCAGTTAATTGGGACACATCGGAACCTGTCCATTTTGACCTAATTAAGCAGCTGCCCCAATTAGCTGAAGTTTCATGGATATAGTTAAAAAGGTATATTAAAAAAAAACAAACTACCATTTAACTGAAGTAACGAATTATATATTTACAGTAAATGAAATACAGAAGAAATTAGAACACTACCAATACTACTACAGTACTATAAAATTCTGTTAGTTCCTAGTAGTTAACGACAGAGGAATTCATCTAGTGTTCATCTAGAATTCATCTAGTGTTTTCTTTTGATCAACTGTAAATGAACAAAATCAGCACAGACACCTAGTGCAGGTGATGGATGACCTCCATACAATGCTTTCGACGATTGCATCTTCCAAATCTTTATTTTCATTGCAACATTCAACATAACTGTCAATACCTTCAAATTCTTCATAGTTCCTAACTTGTTGAAATAGTGAAATCATTTCATTTTCAATGCTGGCCATTTCTGGCATCTCCAAGCCCAAATGCTTGAATCCATATTGAGCAAAACAGTTTAGAATTATCTTGCTGTTTATTTCTCACTAACAACTATAAAGTAGTTTTGAAGTACATTTATTATCAAAGTATGTATGCAGTATAAACCCTGAGGTTCGTCATCCCACAGACAGCCATGAAACAGAACCCGTTCAAAGAAAAAACATCAAACACCAACACATATAAAAAAGGACAAGTCATGCAAAGGGCAAAAAAAATTGCAAGAAATGCACAATACTAAACATCAAACCAGAAAGTCACTGAAACAGTTTAGGAATATTCAAATTAGTTCAGTTCAGTTGAATTTAGCACTGTGTTGCTTGTTGACTGCAGGCTGCATAGCCAGTCTGCCCCGACCAAAATTGCACAAAATAGCAATAAAAAAGGAGTAATCAGAAACCAGAAACACATCATAACATGAACTACAGAGATCAATCTACAAACCATGTTGCTTAACCCTTGCCCAAGACCTCATACTCCAGCAGCATTGGCCGAGAAGGAAAGTTAGAGACTGACAAGTCAAACGCAGGCACCTTCCTCCGGGAACAGCGAGAGAGTGAGACCAGTCTCACATGCCGGCACCTTCTTCTGGCAGCAGCGTATGAGAGGGATAGTGAGACTGGTCAAACACAGGCAAATGGTGCTGAACCACCCACTTGCCTTCTGCTTTTCTCCTCATTGATTTCAATCTCCCTCGAAGCTTTAACTGGTGATTTCAGTGAGAATAGAATTGATCATAAGCTCATGCACTGTCTCCAGGCTTCTTGGCCTCCGGTCTGGCCACTTCGCTTGAAACCTCATTGAACTCCCTCGGCAACAATAAAGCGCCAGATTATAAAAACATAAGAAATAGGAGCAGAAGTAGGCCATCTGGCCCATCGAGCCTGCCCCGCCATTCATTATGATCATGGCTGATCTGTCCGTAAACTCAGCTCCATCTATCTGCCTTTTCCCCATAACCCTTAATTCCCTTACTATCGATTTTAGTAAGGCATTTGACAAGGTTCCACATGGTAGGCTTATTCAGAAAGTTAGAAGGCATGGGATCCAGGGAAGTTTGGCCAGGTGGATTCAGAATTGGCTTGCCTGCAGAAGGCAGAGGGTGGTGGTGGAGGGAGTACATTCAGATTGGAGGATTATGACTAGTGGTGTCCCACAAGGATCTGTTCTGGGACCTCTACTTTTCGTGATTTTTATTAACAACCTGGATGTGGGGGTAGAAGGGTGGGTTGGCAAGTTTGCAGATGACACAAAGGTTGGTGGTGTTGTAGATAGTGTAGAGGATTGTCAAAGATTGCAGAGAGACATTGATAGGATGCAGAAGTGGGCTGAGAAGTGGCAGATGGAGTTCAACCCAGAGAAGTGTGAGGTGGTACACTTTGGAAGGACAAACTCCAAGGCAGAGTACAAAGTAAATGGCAGGATACTTGGTAGTGCGGAGGAGCAGAGGGATCTCGGGGTACATGTCCACAGATCCCTGAAAGTTGCCTCACAGGTGGATAGGGTAGTTAAGAAAGCTTATGGGGTGTTAGCTTTCTTAAGTCGAGGGATAGAGTTTAAGAGTCGCGACGTAATGATGCAGCTCTGTAAAACTCTGGTGAGGCCACACTTGCAGTATTGTGTCCAGTTCTGGTCATCTCACTATAGGAAGGATGTGGAAGCATTGGAAAGGGTACAGAGGAGATTTACCAGGATGCTGCCTGGTTTAGAAAGTATAGATCATGATCAGAGATTAAGGGAGCTAGGGCTTTACTCTTTGGAGAGAAGGAGGATGAGAGGAGACATGATAGAGGTGTACAAGATAATAAGAGGAATAGATAGAGTGGATAGCCAGCGCCTCTTCCCCAGTGCACCACTGCTCAATACAAGAGGGCATGGCTTTAAGGTAAGGGGTGGGAAGTTCAAGGGGGATATTAGAGGAAGGTTTTTTACTCAGAGAGTGGTTGGTGCGTGGAATGCACTGCCTGAGTCAGTGGTGGAGGCAGATGCACTAGTGAAGTTTAAGAGACTGCTAGACAGGTATATGGAGGAATTTAAGGTGGGGGGTTATATGGGAGGCAGGGTTTGAGGGTCGGCACAACATTGTGGGCCAAAGGGCCTGTACTGTGCTGTACTATTCTATGTTCTATGTTCTAAAAACCTATCCAACTGTTTCTTAAATTCCACAGATTCACCACTCTCTGAGAAAAACAGTTTCTCCTCATCTGTCTTAAATCTTCTCAAGGATAGGATTTGAACCCACGTGCACAAAGCACAATGGATCACCAGTCCATAGCCTTAACCTCTCGACCATCTCCTCTATTGGATATTGTTGCTGAAAGGCAATTATCCCTTTATACTTTTGTACTTGGTACTGGTTTATTCTAGAGTTTTGTATATCCTCCAATGATAGTGGCCCCTGCAGTATGTTACATATTAGATTTACAAAACAATATATTACCTCCCAAGTTATTACAGAGCTTGCAGCTATTATATGTCACAGAACACTACAGCACAGAAACAGACTGAATGGGTTAATTCTGCTCGTATATCTTATGGTTTTATTGTAAATTTTAACAAGGTAACTTAAGCTAACATTATTGTTCCAGGAAACCAGCTGGAGACCAATGTTACGGTTTTTTATGAAGAAACAAAGGTGAAGTTTTCAGAATTGTCTGAGGAACTTCTTTGGGAATACGTACACAGCGGTGAGCCAATGTAGGTGCAGCAGACGTATATGACCAGAATTAGTGTACTGTATAGCACATTATTGCAGTGATTTTATTTCCATTCTTGGGCAAAAGACAATGTATTTCCGATAATTTTGATGCCTTGTGTCTGCACATTCCATGTAGCTGCTTACATGGTCAATAACCATGGATAAAATTCTTGGAAAGAGCAACTGAAATTTTCTCAGCGGTTCACATCGACTATCGCTTGTTATCTGCTTACATATCCAAAATAAACATCCAGTAATGGATTTGCACTTTCATACAAAGTGTTCAAACCCAACGCTGCAGAAGTATTTTGGATTTAAAGAGTCATAGAAAACTACAGCACAGAAACAAATCCTTCAGCTCATCTAGCCCATGCTGAACCATTTAAACTGCCTAGTCCCATCGACTTGCACTGGACCATGGCACTCCATACCCTTCCTACCCATGTACTTTTCCACACTAATCTTAAATGTTGAAATCCAAATCGCATCCACCACTTGAAGTTGCAGCTCGTTCCACACTCTCACCACCCTCTGAGCGAAGAAATTTCCCCTTATCTTCCCTTTAAACATTTCAGCTTTCACCCTTAACCCATGACGTCTAGTTGTAGTCTCACCCAAACTCAGTGGAAAAGGCCGTTTACATGTACCCTATCTAAATCCCTCATAATTTTGTATACCTCAATCAAATCACCCCTCAAACTTCTATGTTCCAAGGGATAAAGTCCTAATCTATTTGATCTTTCTTTTTAACTCAGTTCTTCCAGTCCCAGTAACATCCTTGGAAATTTTCTCCGCACTCTTTCAATCTTATTTGCATCTTTGCTATAGGTAGGTGACACGATACTCCAAATTAGGCCTCACCAACATCTTATACAACTTCAACATAACATTCCAACATCTGTACTCAATAGATTGATTTATGAATGCCAATGTGTAATAAAACTTTCTTTACAACCCTATCTACCTGTGATACCACTTTCAATTAATTCACAGATCCCTTTGTTTTACTGTACTCTACAGCGCCCTACCATTCACTGTAAGACTTACAGTGGTTGGTTCTCCCAAAGTGCAACACCTCACACGTCTGCATTAAATTCCATCTGCCATTTCTCAGCCCACTTTTCAAGCTGGTCCAGATCCTGCTGCAAGCTTTGATAGCCTTCATCACTGTTCGCTACACCCCAAATCTTGGTGTCACCTACATATTTGCTGATCCAGTTAACCACATTATCAACCAGATTATCGATATAGATGACAATAAACAACAGACCCAGCACTGATCCCTGCAGCACTCCACCAGTCACAAGCCTCCAGTCAATGATGCAACCATCTGCTGCCACTCCCTAGCTTCTCCCACAAAGCCAATGTCTAATTCAATTTACCACCTCATCTTGAATGCCAAGTGGGAGCCTTCTTGACCAACCTTCCATGCAGGACCTTGTCAAATACCTTACTGAAGACATACAGACAATCTCCACTGCCTTGCCTTTATCAACTTTTCTGGCAGCTTCCTCGAAAAACTCTGATTGGTTAGACATGACCTACCATGCACAAAGTCATGCTGTCTATGTCCGTGCCTGTCCAAATACTCATATATCCGATCCCTTAGATTACCTACCATTATCCTTCCGACTGCTGATGTCATGCTCACCAGCTTATGATTTCCTGGCTTGTCCTTAGTGTCTTTCTTATTCAAAATTAGCTGTCCTTCAATCCTCCAGTACCTCATTTGTCACTCTCAGGATGATCTAAATAACTCTGCTAGGGGCCCTGCAGTTTCTGCACTTGCCTCAAACAGAGTCTGAGGGAGCACCTAGTCAGGCCCTGGGGATTTGTCCACCCTAATTTGCCTCAAGACAGCAAACACCTCCTCTTCTGCAATCTGTATAGGGTGTATGAAGTTGATGCCTATTTGCCTCACTTCTATAGACTCTGTACCTGTCTCCTGAGTAATTACAGATGCAATAAATCCATTTAAGATATCTCCCACTTCTTTTGGCTCCACACATAGGTTACCATTCTGATCTTCCAGAGGAAAAATTTTGTCCCTTGCAATCCTTTTGCTCTGTAGAATTCCTTGGAATTTCTTTCCACTTTGCTAGAGCAACCTCATGCTTTTTTTCAGTCCTCCGAATTTCCTTCTGAAGTGTTCTCTTGCATTTCTTATACTACTCAAGTACCTTATTTGTTCCTACCTGCATGTACTGTACCAGCTGTACACCTTTTTTCTCTTAACCAGGGCTTCAGTATCTCTCGAAAACCAAGAATTCCTAAACAGGTTCCCTAAGTTTGTTATCCTTGTCTTTTATTCTGACAAGAACACGAACCCTGTGCTCTGAAAATTTCACTTTTGAATGCCTCCCACTTACCAAATACACCTTTGCCAGAAAACAACCTGTCCCAATCCACACTTGTCATATCCTATCTGATACCATCAAAGTTGGCCTTCCTCCAAATTAAAAAGTATGTTGTATTACAACTGTGGATAGTAACCAGAGTTGTAAGAGAACCTAGAACAGGACAGCACAGGAACAGGCCCTTTGGCCTACAATGATGTGCCAAACCAATTAACAGTGTTCGTCCATCGTCAACGTCGATGAGGACCTCGGTTAGCGCGTGATTTGGATTTAAATGAGGGAGAATGTGCAGCATCAGCCTCACTCTCTCTTCCCAATTCCCATCTGGATCCAGTGGCAAGACAGAGTTGAGACGGCTGGAGATAGGACTGGGCACAGTGGATGACCAGGAGGTCTCCTGTGTCTAGTCCTGCTCTACATATTCCACAACGCTTGCAGAGACTGCCTTCTTGACCGTTGGACCTTCCATTGGTCTCGTCCGCTCAATCAGCCGGAGTCTGTCTTCACATGCTGGGATAGACGACTCCCTATCTCACAGAGGGTTTGAGACCCGTCGGCTACCCTCACCTGGTTTAGCCGGCTTGTTAAGCCATTGCCCGGGGTGTGGCCGCTGTCGCATGCAAACAGCTATGGGGAGCCACAGGTGAGAGCTGAGTGCCAAGTGGGGACCAAAGGTGGACTAACCGCCATGAAAAGGACGCGACATGTTCCCCCACCTGAGGTGTTACCCCTCCCTGACACCCCATACACCCCAAACCAATTCAAATTAGTAATTAAATAGCCAACATACTTAATCTCTTCTGTCTATACAAAGACCATATCCTTCCATTTCTCTGAAATGAATGTGGCTATCTAAATGTCTCTTAAAAGTTTCTAATCTGTCTGACTCTATCACAACCCCAGGTTGTGCATTCCAGGCACCTTCACCTTTAACAATTCATTGACACACCAGTGTGATTGTAGTGCTGGAGTTTTTGATAAGGTCCAAGAGGATTTGTATTGTGTTTTGGCTTTTATGTTGGCTTTGACTTATCTTGGTATCTGTGGTTGTGGCATCTTGTCTTTAGAATACTATTTCCTTTTTGTGATGTATATATCTTATGCCTTCTGAATTGCTTACCAATTTTCAGCCATTGCTGCTCTGCTGTCATCCCTGCCAGTGTTCTTTTCCAATCATTTCTGGCCAACTCCTCTCTCATGCCTCTGTAGTTCCCTTCACTCCACTATAATACAGATACATCTGACTTCAGCTTCTCCTTCTCAAATCTCAGGCTGAATTCAATCATATTAGATCACTTTCCCCTAAGGGTTCTTTTACCTTAAGCTCTCTAATCAATTCTGGTTCATTGCACAACACCCAATCCAGAATAGCTGATCCCCTAATGGACTCAACCATGATCAGCTCTAAAAAGCCATCTCATATGCAATCTAGAAATTCCCCCTCTTGGAATCCAGCACCAACCTGATTTTCCCAAACTACCTGCATATTGAAATCTCTTATGACTGTTGTAGGATTGCCCCTTTGGCATGCATTTTCTATCTCACATTGTAATTTCTAAACCACATCCTTACTGTTGTTTGGGGGTCTGTATACAACTCCCAACAGGATCTTTTTACCCTTGCAGTTCCTTAGCTCTATCCATAATGATTCAACATCTTCCAACTGTATGTCACCTCTTTCTAAGGATTGGATTTTTTTTTGCCAACAGAGCAACACCGCCCCCCTCTGCCTTCCTGCCTGTCCTTTTGATACGATGTGTGTCTTTGGACATTAAACTCCCAGTTATAATCTTCTTTCAGCCGTGATTCAGTAATGCCTACGACATCATATATGCCAATCTGCAACCGTGCTACAAGTTCATCTACCTTATTCCTTATATTTCTCTCATTCAAATATAACACCTTCAGTCCTGTATTCACCCTTTTTGATTTTGACTGTCTTTTGCATTGCAGCTCATCCTGTTGACTGCAATTTTGCCCTGTCAATAGCCTCTCCTCACTACACATTGCCTCAGTTTGTAATCCAGCTACCTCATCTTCAGCATTATCATCCGTCTCCCTTACAATATTTCTGCATTGAAATATATGCAGCACAGGACACTTAGTTGCTCCATACTCAATCTCTTGATTCCTAATTTAGTTTGAGGTCTTACCAATATCTACCTCCACAACTTCTGGCACTCTGGGTCCTGTCCCCTTGCAACTGTAGTTTAAACTCCACCATGCAGCATTAACAAACCTGCCCACAAGTATATTAGTCCCCCTCAGTTCAGGTGCAAACCATCCCTTCTGTACAGGTCCCACCTTATCTGGAAAAGAGCTTAATGATCCAAAAATCTGTGCTCTCCCTCCCTCCTACATCAAATCCTTATGCATGTATAATGGTGAATCATTGAATGTATTACCTTAGAGCAAGTCAACAGTCGTAACTAGCTTGACACCCAGTAGGATCATGGAACATTACAGCATATTAGATGCCATTCAGCCTACAATGTTGTGCCTACCTCTTAACCTACTCTGAGATTAATCTAACCCTTCTAAGAGTTTCTGCCCCTAACCACTCTGCCTCTACCAAAACCCTTGGGTGGGTGTTCCATGCACCCACCACTCTTTGTAAAGGAACATACCTCTGACATCCCTCATATACTTTTCTCCAATCCCCTTGAAATGATGCTCTTTGGTATCCACTAAAAGTCTGGCTATCCACTTAACCTCTGCCTATTAGCACCTTGTACACCTCTATCAAGTTGCCTCTCATCTTCTTTTGCTCTAAAGAGATAAGCTCTAGCTCACTGAACCCAACCTCCTAAAACATGCTCTCTAATCCAGACAGCATCCTGGTAAATCTCCTCTGCACCCTCTGCATCTCTCTTCTACATCCTACTTATAATACGGTGACCAGAACCGAGCATAATATTCCAATGCAGTCTAACCAGGGTTTTATAGAGCTGCAATATTGCCTTGTGGCTCTTGAACTGAATCTCTGTCTAATGGCTAATACATCATATGCCTTCTTTACAACCCTATTAATTAGCGAAGCAAATTTTAGTGATCTATGTATGTGGAGCCCAAGGTCCCTCTGTCCTCCACAAGGCATGGCATTTTGTTTATTTACATAGAGATGCAACACGGAACAGGCCTTTTCAGCCCAAAGAGCCATGTCACCCAGCAATCCACCTACTTAACCCTAGCCTAATCACAGGGCAATTTGCAATGACCACTTAACCTATTAACAAGTATGTCTGTAGAATGTGGGAAGAAACCAGAGCATCTGGAGGAAACCCGGATGCTCACAGGAAGGACATACAACTTCTAACAGACGTCAGAATTGAACTCGGAACTCCAATTGTATTTACCCTGTATTCTGACTTTGAATTCGACCTTCCAAAGTGAATCACTTCACACTTGTCCAGATTGAACTCCATCTGCTACTTCTCAGCTGTGCATGCTGTCAATGTCCCGTTGCAACCTATGACAACCTTCCACACTATTCACAGTTAGTTACTAATTGGGAATATTTACCTGCTGAGTGATAAACAAAATGCTGGAAGAACTCATTAGGTAAGGCAGCGTCTGTGGAGGGAAATTCACAGTCAATATTTTGGGTTGAGCCCCTTTCAAGTCCTGATTTATCTCAGCCAGAATTGTCCATTTCCCTTCACAGATGCTACCTGACCAGATGAGTTCATCCATCATTTTGTTTCCAGCATCTTCAGTCACTTGAATCTCCAAATTTACGTGTGGGTCTCTAACAGTGCTTACAGGACTGAATAATGTTCATTCTGTTGGTGTAAAATGACTGAAATTCTACTAATCACTGAAAATCTCTGTGCGCATGCGCCGGTCGTGCATGCAGCCGGTTACAGTTGCTCTGTAGTTTCTTACTTTTAAACTTTTTAACTTAGTTATTTGTTGTATTTTTTTTTCTCCCGGTAACACATTCAAGTTGCACCCTCAGTAACATGCTGGTGGAGAGAGTTTAACTTGCTTTTTTAGCACTGGAATTAGTTACATTCGGACAGTTCTCGTTAGCGTGGCAGCAGGATGGCTGTATTGTTTATTCCAGGGACCAATTGATTACACTCATGCCCGCCGGTTTAGCGAACAGAGCAGCGGACAGACCGGCTGAAATCTGGAGGAAAACACACAGAGGATGCAGAGAGGGATCAAAAAGGCGAGGGAAGAGGACCAGGTCGAGACAACAGAGGCTTATGGAGAAGAGAAGTTATAAGCCGTGTCTCCCCTCTCTCATCATGGGAAATGTGAGATCACTGGGGAATAAAATGGGCGAACTGACTGCGCTTGTCAGGAGTCAGAGAACATTTCAGGAGAGCAGTGTCATGTGCTCTACTGAGACGTGGCTACACAAGGACATACCCGATCAAAGTGTTTCCATAGAGGGCTTCCAGACCGTTTGAGCTGACCGGAATTGCACCGAGAGCGGTAAGCGTAAAGGAGTGGGGCTTGCTGTTCTGGTAAACAACAGATGGTGTAATCCTGGGCATATTACGATCAAGGAACGTGTCTGTAGCCCGGATATTGAACTTTTTGCTGTTGGACTCCGGCCATATTATTTGCCAAGGGAAATCTCGCATGCAATTGTGGTTGTTGTGTACATCCCTCCCTCTGCCAACCCGACGTCAGTGTGTAACATTATCTACACCGCCATAGCCAGATTACAAACCCAGCACCCAAGTGCCCTCATTACCATCTCGGGTGACTTCAGCCAGGTTACCATGGCTAGAACACTGCCCAAGTTCACGCAGTACGTGAGCTGTACAACCAGAGGGGAGAGGACTCTGTATTTGATGTACGCTAACGTTAAGGATGCATACAGCTCCTCTCCCCTCCCCCCACTGGGAAGGTCAGATCACAAGCTGGTGCACCTAAAACTCTGCTACGTGCCTCTGGTGAAGAGTAAACCTGCAACCTCGAGGACAGTGAGGAAATGGTTGGAGGAGGTTATGAGACGCTCCAGGGTTGTTTTGAGGTGACAGACTGGCAGGCACTCTGTGAGCCACATGGAAAGGATATTGATGAGCTCACAGAGTGCATCACTGATCAACTTCTGTGTGGGCTGCAATGTTCCAACAAGAACTGTCCTTTGTTATTCAAATAACAAGCCATGGGTAACAAAGGACATTAAGGACATCCTGAACGTTAAAAAGAGGGCGTTTAGAGATGGAAATAAGGAGGAGCTGAGGGCCTCATAGGGACCTGAAAGCCCGGATCAGGGAGGCTAAAGACAGGTACAGGAGGAAACTTGAGTGGAAGCTCCAGCAGAACAACATGAGAGAGGTCTGGAGGGGGATGAAGACCATCACTGGGTTCTGGCAAACTAGCAACAGAGGAGCTGAAGGCAGTGTGGACAGGGCCAATGAACTTAACCTGTTCTTTAACAGATTTAACATTGTGGCCCCTGCCCATCCCACACATGAGCCATCTGTTGTCGGCCCCCAACCAACACATATTCCACTCTCCCCTCCTACCCCTCCTCATAGTCCCCCACCCAGCTCTCATGACTATACCCCTCCCCCACATGAAACCACCACGGTGGGCATCACAGCTGAACAGGTGTGAAGACAGCTGAAACGTCTCAAACCAAGCAAGGCTGCAGGACAGGATGATGTCAGTACCAGGGTGCTCAAAGCCTGTGCCCCTCAGCTATATAGAGTACTTCGCCATGTATTCAATCTGAGCCTGAGGCTCCGGAGGGTTCCTGTACTGTGGAAGACATCCTGCCTCGTCCCTGTGCCGAAGACGCCACGCCCCAGTGGCCTCAATGACTACAGACCGGTGGCATTGACCTCCCACATCATGAAGACCCTGGAGAGACTTGTTCTGGAGCTGCTCCGGCCTATGGTTAGGTCACACTTAGATCCCCTCCAGTTTGCCTACCAGCCCCGACTAGGAGTTGAGGATGCCATCGTCTACCTGTTGAACCGTGTCTATGCCCACCTGGACAAGCCAGCGAGCACTATGAGGGTCATGTTTTTTGACTTCTCCAGTGCGTTCAACACCATCCACCCTGCTCTGCTGGGGGAGAAGCTGACAGCGATGCAGGTGGATGCTTCCCTGGTATCATGGATTCTTGATTACCTGATTGGCAGACCACAGTACATGTGCTTGCAACACTCTGTGTCCGACAGAGTGATCAGCAGCACTGGGGCTCCACAGGAGACTGTCTTGTCTCCCTTTCTCTTCACCATTTATACCTCAGACTTCAACTACTGCACAGAGTCTTGTCATCTTCAGAAGTTTTCGGATGACTCTGCCATATTTGGATGCATCAGCAAGGGAGATGAGGCTGAGTACAGGACTACGGTAGGAAACTTTGTCACATGGTGTGAGCAGAATTATCTGCAGCTTAATGTGAAAAAGACTAAGGAGCTGGTGGTAGACCTGAGGAGAGCTAAGGTACCGGTGACTCCTGTTTCCGTCCAGGGGGTCAGTGTGGACATGGTGGAGGATTACAAATACCTGGGGATACGAACTGACAATAAACTGGACTGGTTAAAGAACACTGAGGCTGTCTACAAGAAGGGTCAGAGCCGTCTCTATTTGCTGAGGGAACTGAGGTCCTTTAACATCTGCCGGACGATGCTGAGGATGTTCTATGAGTCTGTGGTGGCCAGTGCTATCATGTTTGCTGTTGTGTGCTGGGGCAGCAGGCTGAGGGTAGCAGACACCAACAGAATCAACAAACTCATCCGTAAGGCCAGTGATGTTGTGGGGATGGAACTGGACTCTCTCACGGTGGTGTCTGAAAAGAGGATGCTGTCTAAGTTGCATGCCATCCTGGTCAATGTCTCCCATCCACTACATAATGTACTGGGTGGGCACAGGAGTACATTCAGCCAAAGAGTCATTCCACCGAGATGCAGCACAGAGCGTCATAGGAAGTCATTCCTGCCTGTGGCCATCAAACTTTACAACTCCTCCCTTGGAGGGTCAGACACCCTGAGCCAATAGGCTGGTCCTGGACTTATTTCATAATTTACTGGCATAATTTACATATTACTATTTAACTATTTATGGTTCTATTACTCTTTATTATTTATGGCGCAACTGTAACGAAAACCAATTTCCCCCAGGATCAATAAAGTATGGCTATGGCTACTATGACTAAAATGGTGGATGATCTTAGTGGATCTGGCTACATTTATGGAAAGAGTAGAGCTAATGCTTCAGATTGATGACTCTTTATATCACAGTTTGTTCTAATTTCTGTTTTTATTTATATAAAAACTATGTCTTTTTGGAAATTTGCTCCCTGCATTTATAGAATTCCTTTTTAAGTATATTCATTTTGTTTTGTCTTAAAAAGAGGCTCTTTCAGAGCTTGAAACTTAGTTTCACTTGCTTAGCCTACAGTTAGATATCTCATTTTAAATTTGGTTGATTATAAATTTGTTTTTCTAAACCATATCATTAAGCAAAATTTGTTCTCTCCAAATGTTTCCTACAATTAAAAAATATATACTTTTGTTCTGTAAACAGTGGGGTGGTATGTTTGGGCAGCAAAAATCCTCCTCCTATCAGACATTGAAACCTAGTTTCACTTGTTTAGACTTGTGGTTAGATCTGTCATTTTATATTTATTCCATTGTAAATTATAGGTCTATCTACTTTCCAGATTAACAGTACAGTAGTGATTTTGAGATGGCAATTTGATCAGTTTGAAAGGGAGTCAAATATCATTTAATGTACCATTTCATCTCATGTTCAATCTTCCTGTCCTGTTTTACCTATTTTCCCCTGTATTCAATTGATTCAGCCGCATTGCTTCTGATTAATTCTACGCAGTCAATTATATTACCACTGTTTTACTTCTGTTTTAAGGGACAAGGCAGGTGGCTATGGAATTCAAGCACTTGGCGGAATGTTAGTGGAATACGTTCATGGGGACTTTTTGAACGTGGTGGGATTTCCCCTAAATCACTTCTGCAAGAAGCTGGATGAAATCTATAGTTCACTAGAAAGCCAGTGTATTGCAAGTAACACCAAGCCTAGTGATCTGGAGAGTGAATCTGTCAACCACAAGAAGAACGTAGCTGCAGAAATGAGTCTGAAATCTGACGAAACTGCACCGATGGACGAGACACTAAAAGGTTCGGCTTCAGCTCTACCAAACGTTACTGCAAAGGCACAAGAGTTGGTGGAAGTGCACCATGGTTTCCCAAGGATATCTACCCACATTGAGATGAACGAGTGCCTCCATAAAGTTGCAGACCTAGTGGATGGTTTCAAAGCATCAAAGGTGCAGAAATTAAACTGTGAATGGATTTTATTTTGACGGCATTGAAGTAATTTGACTTGACCTCATTGTTTAATGCATTATTCATGTGCAGAAAATGTTTCTGAGTTCAATTAGAGCTTTTGATTTTTAAGTTCAAGTTCTTGATAATTTCATTGAGTCATACAGCACAGAAACGATCCATCTGGTCTATGCCAACCAAGATTGCCATCTATGCTCATCACATTTGCCTGATCTGGCCCATATCCCTTTACCTTTGTTGTCCATGTATCTATTAAATTTTGTTATTGTACCTGAATCAACCTTTTCCTCTGGCAGCTCACTCCATATACTGACCACCCTCTGGCTGAACAAATTTGTCCCTCAGGCTCCCATTACATCTCTCCCCTCTCACCCTAAAAGTATGCCCTCTAGTTCTTGATTCCCTAACCCCGGGAAAAATACAGTCCATTCACACTACCTATGCCCCTCATTATTTTATAGACTTCTGTAAGATCAGTGGTGGGGTGGAGATACGTCTCTACCAAGGGAGGTGTAAGGCACTCCTTCCCTCCGCTAACTTTCAGGTCACCCTTGGGCAAAGTGTAGCACCTGCTTAGCGCCTCCACTCCACCCTGCCAGTCACATTATGTGAACCCATACGAGCAGCTGGTGGATGGTCGTATAAGCAGCTGCTGCACATCACAAGTCCTGGTTATGTGACTGCTGATGCCAAATGTACAATCTCTGAAGAGTATTGATAATGGCTGCGGTCACCTGCCTTGTAAAGACACTGCCTAGAAGAAGGCAATAGCAAACCACTTCTGCAGAAAAATTTGCCAAGAACAATCATGGTGAATAAACCATGTCATACAACACAGCACACAATGATGATAAGGTCAAATTGATTCATTGTTTAAGAAAGTACATACCCAGGATATAAATGCCATGAAAATTAGCTATCTTCAGCAGCCACAAAATACAGTACAAATTTGATAAATGAAAGCAAATATATACTTAAATTAACATTTGCAAACACGAGAAAATCTGCAGATGCTGGAAATTCAAGCAAGCCACACTCAGGTTGGAGGAACAACACCTTATATTCCGTCTGGGTAGTGTCCAACCTGATGGCATGAACATTGATTTCTCTGACTTCCGTTAATGCCCCTCCTTCCCTTCTTACCCCATAAAAAAAAGTTCTTTTTCTCTCTTTCCCTCCCACAGTAACTGCTTGCCTGTTCTCCATCTTCCTCTGGTGCTCCCCTCCCCTTTCTTTCTTCCAAGGCCTTCCGTCCTATGATACTCCCCCTTCACCAGCCTTGTATCCCTTTTGCCAATCAACTTCCCAGCTCTTGGCTTCATCCCTCCCCCTCCTGTCTTCTCCCATCATTTTGGGTCTCCCATCCCCCTCCCACTTTCAAATCTCTTACTATCTCTTTTTTTCCGTTAGTCCTGACGAAGGGTCTCAACCCAAAACGTTGACTGTACTTCTTCCTATAGATGCTGCCTGGCCTGCTGCGTTCCACCAGCATTTTGTGTGTGTTGCTTAAATTAACATTGGTTAAACTATACAACAAAATAAACAAAATATCTTTATACAGGTTAAGGCAGAGAAAAAACATATAGTCATATAGTCCAAGGTAATTTTAGGGTTAGTCAGCTAACCCTTTGCTTTTGACCAATGGTTTCTCTTCTATGTACAATTAAAATAAAACTACAGAGTGTGACTGTGCACACACTACATGTGAACACCACTACAACCTAGAGCAGCACATGCAAAATACTGGAGGAGTGCAGCAGGCAGCTTCGATGGAGAGGAATAAACAGTTGACCTTTCAGGCCAAGATCCTTATCAGGACTGGAAATGAAGGGGAAAGAGGCCAGAATAAGAATATTGAGGGGGAGGGGAAGGAGTACAGGCTGGAAGGTGATTGGTGAAGCCAAGTGAGAGATAAAGTAGGGAGGTGGAGGCAGGGATGAAGTGAGAAGCTAGGAGGTGATCGGTGGAAGAGGTAAAGGGCTGAAGAAGATGGAATCTGATAGGAGAGGAGAGTGGACTTTGGGAGAAAGGGAAGGAGCAGAGGCAATAGAGGGTGGTGAGGAGACGAGAAGGGGTAAGAAGGAAACCAGAATGGGGAATGAAAAAGTGAGAGTGGGCTGGAAGAAATTACCCAAAGTTGAAGAAACTGATGTTCATGTCCAACATAGACCCTGCTCTCACAAACTTGCCCCTGCCCACCATGACGAGAGTTTTGTTCGCTCATGGGGCATTGTCAAATTCATGGTTTCTGGGGAGGCTTTCAGCAATTGTTGCAGTGACAAAATTCACGTTCAGCATCAAGAAGAAATCTATTGTCAAAAGCAAATAAGCAAAATGTTCATTCAACAGTTTAGCGCATTAGGTCTGTTGTTGCTTTTTATGTTCAGCATCAGGTTTAATATCACTAACTTCCATAATGTGAAATTTCTTATTTAGTAGAAATGCACAGAGCATAAATGTGTAATTGCTGTAAATTACAAATAAATAAGTAGTCCCAAAAAAAAGAAATACAGGGTAAATATTTCACCCCTTGTTTAAATAGCATTGGGCCACAATTGTTTATGTTGGCATTGAAATTAATTTTCAGACTTTCATTAACTATTGAAGTTTGTACGGTCAAAATTCCATCTGTTAACCTTGTGATGCATTTTAAATGGGACCGTTGTAAATACAGCCTTCTCATGTGATGCAATGTTGTTTTCAGAGTAATACACACAAAATGATGGAGGGAATTAGTAGGTCAGGAAGCATCTATGGAGAGGAATAAACAGCCCTCCAGCATTTTGTGTGTGTTACTCTGGATTTCCAGCATCTTCAGAATCTCTGTGTTTATACTGTACCTTTTTTTTATCATATGTAGTTGTATTTAGGTTTCTCACATATTCTTCTGATTTTTTACAGTACTAACTTTTACCTGATGGTGACTGCTGTGGTTTTATCCTGCAGGTCTTATTCACAGCTACCAAACTGAAGGTATTTGATATATTGAGCTTACAGGGAAGCTTAGAAACTTCAGACATTGCTCAGAGATTAAAGACAACAGTGGATGCGACAGAGCGTCTCTTAGATGCCTGTGTATCACTTGGTTTACTAGATAAAACACCAGGAACATCACAATGTAAGTTTTCAAATAACCATGCTTCTGTTGATTGGGTTCTGTGTAAAGTTTGTCTTCATTTGTCTTTGATTTTTAATCCACCTGTCTCGTGTGGATGTTTGTATCTTTGAAACAAAATGGAGATGTATGAAGTCCTTTGCAGAACACACTTCCTTAGAGTGCTTTCATAGTATAATATTGTAAACACAATGAGCACTTTACAAGACAATGAATCTTGCTTTTTTGGTTCAAATTACGGTCTTTCTCATACAATTCTTGTATAATTTATATATAGTTATGTATTTCTCCTACATGATGCACCTCTAATGTTATGTGCCTGTACTGTTGCTGCTGTTTTAATTGCTCCTGTGCATACATGTACTTGAGCATATGAAAAAGAAATTAAAATTAACAGTACTCCTAATTTTTGGTCACCTACCTACAGGAAAGTAAATAAGGTTGAAAGGATCAAGAGAAAATTTACAAGGATGTTGCGTGAACTGGAGTACCTGGGTTACAAGGGTAGATTGAATAGGTTAGGACTTTATCCCTTGGAACGTAGAAGTCTGAGGGAAGATTTGATAGAGATATACAAGGTTGAGGGATAAATGCAAGCGAGCATTTTCCATTGTGGTTGGGTGGGACTACAACTAGAGGTCATGGATTAAGGGTGAAAGGTGAAAAGTTTAGGGGAACATGAGGGGAATTTCTTTATGCAGAGGTTTGTGATTGTGTGGAACGAGCTGGCAGCGCAAGTCGTGCATGCGAGCTCAATTTCAATTTTTAAGAGAAATTTGGATCGGTACATGGATGGTAAGGGTAAGGAGGGCTACAGGTTTGGCATAGACTAGATGGGCCAAAGGGCCTGTTCCTGTGCTGTAATTTTCTATGATTCTGTGACTCTATAGGACCAAAAGCAGAGAAAACTGGGGAGAGGAAAGCTAGCAAAATTTTACTTGCCGGAGAAAGCTTTATTGATGTTCGTTGGTCCTGCAAGTAATTACATGCATTTTATGTGGAAACTTCTACTGTTCCACCTCAATTTTTTTTTCAAAACTTGGCAAAAATTCATGAAAGGAGCAATTACAATTGTGAAATGAACTGCATTCTAATGTCTTTTGCACACGTTCTCATGTGTACCCAATTTTCTCAATGAGGATCAGTTGATGGAGTTGAAAGTCAGAGGAGCAGCAGAATTCAACCAATTATCTCAAAGGAATCATTCATTGTAGTAATGATACAGATTTATGTATATTTTTCATGTTCTCCCTGTGGCCCTGCCCATTCTCTCCAGGTGTTCTTGTTTACTCTTCCTTCCCAAAGATGTACAGTAGTGCTAGAAAGTTTGTGAACCCTGTGGAATTTTCTCTAGTTCTGCATAAATATGACCTAAAATGTGATCAGATCTTCACGTAAGTCCTAAAACTAGATAAAGGGAACCCAATTAAATAAACAACACAAAAACATTATAATGTTTCATTTATTCATTGAGAAAAATGATCAAATATTACATGTGTTTGTTGCAAAAAGTATGTGAACCTCTGGGGCAGTGCATTTTATGAAAACTATTTGGAATCAGGTGTTCCAATCAATGAGATGAGATTGGAGGTGTGGGTTGTAGAGGTGCCCTACCTTATTAAAAAAAGACGCACCAGTCAGGTTAATAACCTGTTTTTCTCAAGAAAGATTTGTTTGTGTGCACTATCACTCAATCAAAACAACTTTCAGAGGACCTGAGAAGAAGAATTATAGAGATGCATGAAGCTAGAAAAGGCTTCTAAAGACCTCAGTGTTCATCAGTCCACAGTAAGAGAAATTGTCTAGCAATGGAAGAAACTCAATACTGTTGCTACTCTCCCTTGGAGTAGACATCCTGCAAAGAACACTCTAAGAGCACAAAGTGCAATAATGCTGAAGGAGTTGAAAAAGAACCCAAATATATGTGTCCACGATAAGAAAAACACAGAACAAGAATGATGTTCATGGAAGGACTCCATGGAGGGAACCACTGTTCACCAAAAAAAAATATTGCTGCACGTCTCAAGTTTGTAAAAGACCACCTGGATGTTCTACAATGCGTCTGGGACAATGTTATGTGGACAGATGAGACAAAAGTTGAACTTTTTAGCAGAAATATACATTGCAATGTTTGGAGGAAAAAGATCACTGCATACCACACCAACACTTCATGCCAACTGTGAAGCATGGTGGAAGGAGCATCATGGTTTCGGGCTGCTTTGCTGTCTCAGTGACTGGACAGCCTGCAATCGTTGAGGGAACAACAAATTCCAAATTGTATTGACATTTTACAGGAGAATGTCATGGTAGCAGTCCGTCACCTGAAGCTTAATAGAAGTTGGATAATGCTACAAGACAATGATCTGAAAGACAAGAATAAATTAATACAGAATGGTTTAAAAAGAAGAAAATTTGTGTTTTGGAATGGCCGAGTCAAATTCCTGACCTTAGTCCTATAGAAATGATGTGGAAGGACCTGAGGCAAGCAGTTCATGCAAGGAAGCCTACCAACATCCCAGAGCTGAAGCAGTTTATAAGGAGGAATGACAATAATTCCTCCAAGGTAAACAACAGGAATTCTGCAGATGCTGGAAATTCAAGCAACACACATCAAAGTTGCTGGTGAACGCAGCAGGCCAGGCAGCATCTCTAGGAAGAGGTACAGTCGAGGTTTCAGGCCCAGACCCTTCGTCAGGAAGGGTCTCGGCCTGAAACGTTGACTGTACCTCTTCCTAGAGATGCTCCCTGGCCTGCTGCGTTCACCAATTCCTCCAAGGTGATGTGCAGGACTGATCAACAGTTACTGGAAACATTTGGTTGAGGTTATTGCTGTACACACCAGTTATTGAAAGCAAAGGTTCACATACTTTTTCTAACAAATACATGTAATATTGGATCATTTTTCTCATTAAGTAAATGAACAAGCATAATGTTTTTATGTTATTTATTTAATTTGGTTCTCTATCTAGTTTTAGTACTTACATGAAGATCTGATCACATTTTAGGTAATATTTATGCAGAAATAGAGAAAATTCTACAGGGTTTACAAACTTTATAGCACCACTATATGGGTTAGTAGATTAATTGCCCCTTAGCCTTACTACCCGTTGCACTGCAGTTAGCGTAACAGGTCCTCCCTCTCTGCCTGTCCTTGTCCATCAAAAGCAATTTTGGTCTTGATCTTGGCAGTGTTCAGGGCTTCTTTCATCACTACAGTAGCTTTCTCTCTGTTTTCACTACTGTCGGTCATCCAAGTCCCACGTGGAGACTCAGGAATACCGTCACACAGATATAGAAAGATTCTTTATTCCTGTTTTTGTACAATTTTGTTTGACCGTTCAGGATTGTTAGCCCTGAGCTGAACCCCCAAATCTAGAGGACTTTGCCCCTAGTGTGCAGGTAACTAGTAGAAGTTGGGGCAAGTTGAAGAAAATGTGGGGAGTGGAAATGATGTTGGACGGTTAAAGTGGGTGATTGATGGTCAGTGTGGAGTTGCTGGGCCAAAGGGTGTGTTTCTATACTGTACCTCTTTATGACTTCTGGACAGTCTTGTGGTTACCAAATCCTTGGACCAGACCATTTAGGCAAATCAACAAAAAGAAGTTGAAAATTCCACACAGGTAGCATCAGAGGTCTGCGTCGAAACTAATTCACTGATACAGTGAGTCAGCAGTTCTTATTAGTTGCAGCACTGTGTTGAGAAAATTAATATAAACAACTTAAAGTTGCCTAAATTGCTTTTAGATATTGAGAAAGTGAAGTTAACTGTTGAGGAAGTACAGGGGAGAAATTGTATTGTTTTTATAAATTTAATTCTAGTGTCTTCAGATTGATACTCATTAATATAAAAATTAAAGAAATTATCATTTGTGTCTTCACAGTAACCACAATATTTAAAGGCATTTAATGCTTAAGTTTGATAATGCTTTTGATTAATTTTCACATTTCCATGCCTCATAATTGGACCACGGCTGATATTTGTGACCTAATATCAGCAGCAGTCCAAATATGCAGTGACCTTAGGATTGCCTAAATGATTATAAACGTATTGACCTATCCACCAGCAGGAGATAAAATCACTGTTTGCTCTCAGGAGTTCCCATTACACTGTACATACTTTGTATTTCTGCTGAAGTGAACACAGCCCCATTTTTTTCTCTCAGTTCCCATATTTTCTGATTTCTTTTTGGTTGAGAGAGAGGCCGTTCAGCTCTTTGAGTCTGTGCCTATCTTGAAAGCAATCTCATCCACCCCATTTATTTCTTTGGGACCTATTCTCCACCTTGTGCTTACCCACTCCCTATTATTCTCTCACCCACACCTGGAGTAGATTACAGTCCCAATGAAGGGTCTTGGCCCGAAATGTCAGCTTTTTATTCCTCGCCACAGATGCTGTCTGACCTGATGAGCTTTTTCACCATTTTGTATGTGTTACAGTGCATTACAGTGGCTAAATAAGTGCCAGCCATCATATATTTTGGAACGTGTGAAGGATTTGAGCATGTACAGTTGTAGGGAGAACTTATAAAGTCCAGAGTTACTATTTCTAGTCAAAGATCCTTACTCACAATTATTCTGAAGACACTTTTCTGATAGTCATAGTCATACTTTATTGATCCCGGGGGAAATTGGTTTTCGTTACAGTTGCACCATAAATAGTTAAATAGTAATATGTAAATTATGCCAGGAAATAAGTCCAGGACCAGCCTATTGGCTCAGGATGTCTGACCCTCCAGGGGAGGAGTTGTAAAGTTTGATGGCCACAGGCAGGAATGACTTCCTATGACGCTCTGTGTTGCATCTCGGAGGAATGAGTCTCTGGCTGAATGTACTGCTGTGCCCACCCAGTACATTATGTAGTGGATGGGAGACATTGACCAAGATGGCATGCAACTTAGCCAGCATCCTCTTTTCAGACACCACTGTCAGAGAGTCCAGTTCCATCCCCACAACATCACTGGCCTTACGAATGAGTTTGTTGATCCTGTTGGTGTCTGCTACCCTCAGCTTGCTGCCCCAGCACACAACAGCAAACATGATAGCACTGGCCACCACAGACTCGAAGAACATCCTCAGCATCGTCCAGCAGATGTTAAAGGACCTCAGTCTCCTCAGGAAATAGAGACGGCTCTGACCCTTCTTGTAGACAGCCTCAGTGTTCTTAGGATCTTTCATCTGAAACATTAACTCTGTTGCTCTTCCAATAGATGTCAGCTGACTTGCTGAGTATTTCCAGCATTTTCTGTTTTCATTTTATATTTACAACACCTGCAGTTTTCTATTCACTTCTAAACTTCAGCATCCAAGTCAGGTTGCTGAAATGGAGGCAGTCACATTGCTGTCCAGAATCAGAATTAGACTTAATACACTGGCATATGTCATGAAATTTGTTGACTTTGACTTTACAGCAGTGGTACAATGCAATACATAATAATAGGAAAAGAACTGTGAATTACAGTAAATACATGTGTGTAAAATGTAATAGTTAAATAAGTGGTGCAAAAAGTAGAAATAAAAAGGTGGTGAGGTAGTGTTTATGGGTTCAATGTCCATTCAGAAATCGGTTGGCAGAGGGGAAGAAGCTGTTCCTGAATCGTTGTGTGTGCCGTCAGGCTTCTGTACCTCCTTCCTGATGGTAACAATGAAGACAGGGCATGACCTGAGTGATGGGATCCATAATAACATTTCTCAGATATCACCTCATGTTTAAAAATTACCTTTGCAACCAATGATTTAATGAAAGAGTTCTCAAAATTGCACGTACCAGTTGTCTGTTAATCTGAAAACAGTTTTGAATATTTCCTTGGAAATAGATTACAGTAAACCATAAATTTCTGTGTGGTCTGTATGTAAAAAAAAAGGTGTGGAGTATTTTAAAGCTTTGGTACCTTGAAAAACAAAATAACCTGCTTCTGTATTCTTTAAATTTGCTTTTGCAGTATATAAGAACACAAAATTTGCCAACATGTTCCTGGTATCAGGCTCTGCAAATTCCATGAGTGACTATATTCTTTATAATAATGACTACATTTGGCCACTTTTCACTCATCTGGATACAGCCATTAAAGAGGGACCAGGTCATTGCCTATCAGCTCCTGGGGGAAAGGCTGAAGACTTATTTCAGGTAAAGTACCTTGTTTTTTTTCAGAACTGACTTTCCATGTATGATTGGGCACATGTTTCCACACCATCAATCTTGTACTGTTGAGAAATCTCTTTGGAGGGTGAGTCATTGTTAACAAACTGTTGATTATTACCACTGATTTAAGTCTGATGGTTTGTGTGGCACAGTGGCATAGTGGTTACTGTATTGCTTTTATAGCTCCAGTGACCAGGGTTCAATTCCCGTCGCTGTCTGTAAAGGGGTTGTAGGTTCTCCCTGTGACCACATGGGTTTCCTCTGGATTCTTTGGTTTCCTCCCTCATTCCAAAAGCGTATGGGTCAGTAGGTTAATTGGTTACATGGGTATGATGTGGCAGCAGGGGCTTCATGGGTCGGAGCAGCCTGTTACTGTGCTGTGTCTCTAAATAAAAAAAGCTTGCGTTTGTTGTTAGTGATCACTTGGCATGCAGCCAACATAGATTTTGGTTGTAGTTAAGATGAAATAGCTGGTAGTATTGCTTATCTCACTACATTATAAACTGAAATGAGCTTTATAATTGTGAGTTTGCAGTTTGCATTGAGGTAGTGGATTCTTTAAAGAGGTGACTTAATGACAGTGCAGTACTGATATAAGTATTGTAGGTCTCTAAATGTTTTCTTTCAGGTAAGGTTATAACTAGGGTCTGAAGCACAATGAGATTATTTTTTTCCCAATGCCGTGAGTTGTTATGATCACACTGCTGCCTGAAATATTTATGGAAGTAAATTAATATTAGTGAAACCCCTTTTTACCAGGCTTACCTCTGGCTCACAGCCACCAGCCGTAGCAGTGAGAAATCCACTTCTCTCAGACGCCATACGTCTAGGGTCGATATGACATGGGTTCCACCAAACCCGGGCGGGAAGTTGGGATGTCTCGCCCACCTGAACAACGATCTGTCTGAATTCTGTGTAACTACTGCCCGCATGCAATCACCTGTCAGCAAGCAAGAAATATCAGACCATATACTACATACATTATAAAGAAAGTAGAATTATGAATGTTAACTTCATCAAATCATTATTAAGGAAGAAAGGGAAAAAAAGAAAAAAAACAAAAGGGCCCACAATAATTAAAACAGTCAAATGTGCTCAAGGTTCGAGCTCAAATCTTCCAAAAGCTGATGTATCTGATGTACTCATGGTACCAACTCCTATTCACTGATCACCAGTAGGATTTCCCCTCTTGGACTCCCATCAAATCACGCATTCCCATCAGATCAAATTCTACGGCCAGTTTTCTCGAGCTTCTTCTTTCTCCATCTCACAACGAAAAGACCTCGACCCACCCCAGTGTCCATCACAAAAACCTTCCCGCCCAGTGTTATCTAGAACCTTCTCCCAATTCCACCATTTGATTGGATGACACTACATTCCAAAGTATGAACATCACAACCCCTTATTTTTTATGGTAACCCAGACACTGCCAGCAGACCACACTGCTTCTACAGAAAATCATTAAGAGAAATACCCTACAACATTAGCAGTAAAATCTTAACCAGGATGTTACATTAGCTTTCAAAAGAATATTGTAAGAGTAATTTGGAAGGAAGCATGATTGCACATGGGGTAAACTAGGGATATGGAATTAATTGGATAATTCTATGATCTGATTAATTCTGATTAGGGAAATAGTGCCTCTCCTCCTTCCCCTTCTCCTCTCCTATCAGATTCCTTCCTCTCCAGCCCTTTACCTTTCCCACCCACCTGGCCTTATCTAACACCTTCCAGCTATTCTGCTTCCCCCTCCTTCCACCTTTTTCTTCTGGTGCCTTCCCCCCTTTCTTTCCAGTCCTGAAGAAGGGTCTCTGCCCAAAATGTCATCTACTTGTTCATTTCCATAGATGCTGTCTGACCTGCTGAGTTCTTCCAGCAGTTTTTGTGTGTTGCTCTAGATTTCCAGCATCTGCAGAAATCCTTGTTTATATGATTGCGGAAGTCTGACTGGTGGGTGGTGACATGTGTACCTCTCAGCTCAGAATCAGTGATGGAGAAAGCCATTATAACGTGATTGTTCACTTAAATACAAAATCTACTTGGATTTCTAATTTACGTTCGAAAGTAAAATATTTATTATTCCACCTACCTAAAATTAAAACTTGTGTGTATTGGAAATATTTTACAGGTAATGAGGAGATATAATTTTAACTTGATTAGAGGAAAATATGGGGGGGGGGAGAATGTCAGAGGTAAGTTTTTTTTTACACAGAATGGTGGGTGCGTGGAACGCCCTATCAGGGGTGGTGGTAGAGGCAGATACACTCGGAACATCTAGAAGACTCTTAGACAGGCACATGGATGATAGGAACACAGACGGCTATGTAGGAGTAAGGAGTTAGATTGATCTTTAGAGCAGGTTATAAGATCAGCACACAATTGTAGGCTGAAGAGTCTGTACTGTGCTACAATGCTCTATGTTCTATCATTTCATTTTGAAGATTTAACTAAGTTGATGATAAAGATCACTTGGCATATAATCAATGTAGATTTAGGTCATTGTTAAGAGGAAGTAGTAGCATTGCTTATCTCATTACATTGTAAACTTAAATGAGCTTTATAACTGTTGTGAGTTTGGAGTTTGCACTTGGGTAGTGGATTCTTTAAAAGCGGTTACTTTTCCCACTACTATTAAAGCCACCATTTTCAGTATGTATCTGAAAACCTGTTCAAGGAAACTTGGGCGGCTTTAATTCTGTCTTCCCCTCAGTAGAGGTGTTGTAGTGCCACTGATGGTGAGAGGGTTTTGTACAGAATGCCTTGTTTTCAAGGGCCAGTTTAGTTTTTAAACATATTACAAATTTTAATATGATATGGATTTAAGATGAAGAGAAAATTATGCAACCTATCTAGACACATCACAGCTTGGTATGGAAGACATTGCAAAGAGTTGTGAATGTAGCCCAGTCTATTACAAAAACTGGCTTCTTCTTCGTGACTCTGCATACACTTCCCGTTGCCTCGGGCAAAACAGCGAACATAAGACCCATCCCACCCTGATCAATTCTGCCCCTTCCTCCCAAACCCTTTATGTCAGACAAGAGATATAAAAGCTTGACAAGTCATGCCACTAACCTTCTGACCTGCTGTTATAAGAGTGGAACTCTTAATCTCACAAACTATGCCATTGTGACCCTCTGCCTACTACCTACCAGCCAGTGCACTTTCTCAGTAGCTGTAACACTATGTTCTGCATTCTGTTACTGCTTTCCTTTTATACTACCCAGATGTACTTATGCTTGGGTCAATATCTCTGCAGAGTATGCAAAATACAGTTTTCCACTCTTACCTTGATGTATCTTCAGTGACCAGTTTATTCTTTAATGCAAATGTGTAATCTGCATGTGGCAGCAACTCAATGCGTAAAAGCATGTAGACATGGACAAGAGGTTCAGTTGTTCAGACCAGACATCAGAATGGAGAAGAAATATGAGCTAAGTGATTTTGAACACGGCATGATTGTTGGTACCAGACAGGGTGGTTTGAGTATCTCAGAAACACAGCAGTCTCTAGAGTTAACAGGGAAAGGAGGTAAAAATTAAAAAAATCTAATGAGGGCAGTTCTATGGGTGGAAACACCTTGTTAATTAGGAAGGTCAGAGGAAAATGGCCAGACTGGTTCAAGCTGACAGGACAGTGACAGAAACTCAAGTTACCACATTTTACAACGTTGGTGTGCAGAAGAACATCTCTGAACACACATGTTGAATCTTGAAGTGGATGGGCTACAGCAGCAGAAGACCACATTGAGCTCCACTTCTGTACGTAATAATGTAGCCACTGAGTATATGTGACAGTAATAAACCAAATATCTGTATAAACCATTTCCTCCAGCAGTTTCACTTCAAGACTTCATTTGGTCTTGGTTCCTACAGAAAGTGCCATGTTGTGTATATTTACTAGTTGAATGTTTTTTCCTATTGTCACTTAACCACTTGGCTAATTATTTGTTTCATTTCTTATTTTAATGTGCTACATTAACATCTAATTTTCCATCAACAGAATTCAGAACAATTGTTGTCTCTAATGTCAGCAATTAACAATGTTGTCAAAGTTGTTGGGAAGGACATTGTCAGGGCATTTGATCTTTCGTCATTTAAAACTGCTTGTGACTTAGGAGGTATGACATTTTTAAAAATATAATGATGTACCTTCATGACAAATGAGTAAATTTTTGTCCCCCTCCTAAGAATGTTGTTGTAGACTAATCTTGGAGAGAGCTTAACAAAGGATAAGAATTGAAAAGAAAGAAAATCATCAGTAAACCTGAAGATTATCTAGCAGTTTGAAATAATTCAGGAAAGGATAACCAAGAAATTGATAAAGAAAACAGAGAAAATAGAATGTGAGGTGAAACTTTTTATACTGATATTTCATTGTGTACCTTAATACAGGGGTCCCCAACCTTTTTTGCACCGCGGACCGGTTTAATATTGACAATATTCTTGCGGAGCAGTGGGGGGGGGGAGTGTTAATCATGGCCGGAGTATAGGTGATAAGTCAGCTATAAGTCACTTATCAGTGGCTAATACACTCAATTTTGTTTCTAAAAGGGTTTATCTAACAAATTTAATATTAAACACGCAGTGCATATTTTCCTCGCATGAATATAGTGATAAGTCAATTATAGGTCATAAGGGGGTTCCTTATGTCCAGTCTATTCTGCAATTTAGTTTTCGTTGCATTCATTGCAGAAAACTCCACTTCGCAGAGATATGATGTTGGAAATGGAAGCAACATTTTCAGTGCTTTCGTGGCTGTCTCAGGATATTCAGCCTTGACTTTGATCCAGAATGTTGGCAGAGATGTTATGTCAAACATACTTTTCAGCCCATCGTCATTTGCAAACTTGAGGAGTTGATCTTCTTCCCGCGCTGACATGGATGATTCACCGGGGACATTCACAAGTGGGTCACGGACCCATTCCTTTGCACGTCTTGAGTCATTTGCGGTTGGGAAGTAACACTCAAATTCAGCCGACAGCGAAGTTAGGTGATCACACACCAGCTGTGAGAAGGACGGTGCAGCCTCAGTCTCTACCAAATTCCCAGCTAATGTTGGGAACGTGTCAGATATGCCCCTGTCCACTCGCCATCCCCACAGTTCCAGTTTGGCTGTGAAAGCAAACACTTTATCTGCCAACTTGAAGACAGTTGTCATTCTCCCCTGAAGTGACAAATTGAGTTCATTGAGCAGGTTGAAGGTGTCACACAGATAAGCGAGTTTTGCTATCCACTCCTCGTCACTGAAGTGTGCTGCCAGTGGTGACTTTTTCCTGAAAGAAATCTCAGTAGCTGCTCTCTTAACTCAAAAACCCTGGCCAGGGCTCTCCCCCTTGATAACCACCTGACTTCAGTGTGTAGGAGAAGGCGTTTATGCTCTGCATCTGTTTCCTTGCAAAGCTGCTCAAACACACGTGAATTAAGGGCTTTTACTTTGATTTGAACTTCAACAATGTCACTCAAAACGCTGTTAAGATCAGGTGACATTTTTTGGCGAGCCAGCATTTCCCAGTGTGTAGACTGGCATTAAGGAGCAACCTCTTTGACTTGAGTAGTGAAACCAGACTTGTTAAGCCGTGCCAACAGCTGTGCGTCGATGTCCTCGATTCTCCTTGAAACTGTGGTAGCTGAAAGAGAAACCTGTGCCATCTTGTTAGCTGCAGCTTCTTCCAACAGTTCACGGCACAGGTCCTTGGCAGCAGGCAGAATCAATTCTTCACCAACAGTGAAAGGCTTCTTAGCCTTTGCAATACAGCTAGCCACTAAGTATGACGCTCTCAGAGCAGCAGAATTTGTAGAAGTGGTGGCTCTCAGCACTTGTTTCTGACCCACTTGCTCATGTTTTTTCCGCTCAAAAAACTCAACGCGTTTGTCTTTAAGTGCAGGGTGCTTGGAACTTCTGAAGCAGTTTTGAGGGCTTCATTGCCTCATTAGACAGCTTGTCTCTACATATCACACACAGGGGGCTTGGAGCGTGCGAGTCACCAGTCGCAATAAAGCCATATTTTACGTATGACTTGTTGTATTTTCTGTTAAAGGAAGCTTTCTTTTTTTCTGCAGTCTTGGCCTCAATTGTTTCTGCGTTATCATCATCATTAGGCCATTTATGTCCCCTACCATCTCTTCCAAAGAAACTCTCAAGCGATGTTTGTTTTTTACTCATCGAGTAGTTGTAGGTTAATGACCGACTGATGGCCGCGCGTGCATTCAAGTTCAACAGTGGGCATGACAGGGAATGAGGAAATGAGTGCAGTTAACTCATATCGTTTCTTTGCGGCCCGGGAGCACATGCTTTGCAGCCCGGTGGTTGGGGACCACTGCCTTAATAAATGGAGCAGGTAGATTTTTGTCTCCCTCCAAGAATTCTGTTTTAGACTGGTCTTGGCACTTAGCAAAGAAAAAATTGTAATAGTGGAGTTAATGCTATCTGAGCTTCATTCTATGATGTAATTTTTGTAAGTCATGTAGAAGCTAATAAGGTCAATGTATCCATAGTTTATAGATGGAGCTGTTTTTATTTTGATTTATGGCCTGCTGCATTTTATTCTAAGAAGTTGTTCATTTATTTATAGTCAAGTACTTCTAGTATCATATGTTCATGCCTTAAAATTCCTTTAATGTGTTGAAGGCTTGCAGAATTTTTTTTTTACCAGATTCATTGCCATCTTCTTTGCATTGATTAGAGGCCTGAGCATGGGTTCAAGACTAAGTACCAGAGAAGATAGAAACTAAGTGGGAGGTGAGGGTTTGAGGAGATATAACTGGGTGGACAGGCATGGTCAAGTTGGGCTGAAGGGTCTGATTCCACACTGTATAACTCTTTGGCTCTATGGGAGGTATCAGCATATCTTGAAGGCTACGCAGGGAGAAGAAGAGTATGATTCGAAGAAGTAATGCCAACTAAGCAAAACTGGCCATATTAACTATAGTGTAGAAATTCAGTTTTAACCAACTCTCACAGAATCGTGCTAGAGCCTTATATCATGTTGAAAGACTAATTTTCTACATAAATCTAGGTGAACTTTTAGATAGCGAAGAGGGTATATCTTAGCTATTTTTTTCTGTAATTTTGATAAAAATATTTCTATATTGCAGAAACTACTGGAGCTTTGGCCTATGAAATGGCAAATGCATATCAAGATATGGTACTCACGGTCTTTCATTCATCAAACTTGTTGGAAAAATTTAAACCTTTCCAGCAAAAAAATCAAAGCTCAAGTCGAATTTCTTTCAAAGAAGGTCAGTAAGAATATTAACTGCTTGCTTTCTTCCCATTTTTTGTTTCAAGTGCTTTTCTAACTTGATTCTAAATCATCAAGGACATATATAGAAAGGTGCCAGCAATATCATGAAGTATCACACGCACCCTGCTCATGGACCGTTTGTCCTACCTGCACCAGGGAAGGTGCTACGCAGCATCCACAGCAGGACCACCAGACTCAGAAACAGTTCCTTCCCCCAAGCTGTCATGCTGATCAACACATCCACCCACCACCACTACTTTATCATTTCCTCTCAGTCACCTTATGTACAGATACTCCTGTATCTACTGTTGCTTTATGCATGTACAGTCAATGTACTGTATATAAGCTAATTTTATGTATTTCTATTGTGTTCTGTATGCTATTGTGTTTTTCTATGCTTCTTCTGATCTAGAAACATAGAAAATAGGTGCAGGAGTAGGCCATTCGGCCCTTCGAGCCTGCACTGCCATTCAGTATGATCATGGCTGATCATCCAACTCAGAACCTTGTACCAGCCTTCCCTCCATACCCCCAATCCCTTTAGCCACAAGGGCCATATCTAACTCCCTCTTAAATATAGCCAATGAACTGGCCTCAACTGTTTCCTGTGGCAGAGAAACAGTTCCCCTGGTTCTAGAGTAACAATGATTTTGTTCTCCTTTACATTTGTCTACTGAAGAGTAACAATAAACTAGCTTGAATCTTGAGTAAGCATGATTGAATAGCTGAACAGCCTTAATGGGCGAAATGGCCTAATTCTGCTCTTGTATTCTATGGTTTTCATAAATTGATTCTATCACACAATTGGATTACCAAACAGAATCCTGAAATAACATTTTACAATCTGAATTGCATTTCCAGTTATAGACCAAGACTTGTACAGTAGTGCAAAGAGGAAGACTTTTGATTTAGCATTGTGATTACCACTACACTTTACAGTACCTGCAACTGCAATTCAGTTGCCGCCACTGTCTGTAAGGAATCTACATTCTCCCGTGAGCATGTGGGTTTCCTCTGAGTGCGCATTTTCCTCCCACTGCCCAAAGATTTTCCGGTTGGTAGGTTGAGTGGTCGTCGTAAATTGTCCTGTGATTAGGCTAGGGTTAAATCAGTGATTGCTGGCTGGCACAGCTCGAAGGGCTGGAAGGGTCTGTTCTACGCTGTATCTCAATAAATAAATCATAAAAATGAAGTAATGTTCCTGATCTGTCATTTGCAACCATGTCATTTGCCTTTTACTGATATTGATTGGGAAGAAAATATCAAGTACAGTCCTTGCTCTTTGGAATAGTGCCTTGGAGTCCTCTGAGCTCACCTGAGAGAATTAAAAAGATGGCAACCCAAATATACTTTACTGGAGTGCTGTGGAAGTTGTGGCAGGGCAAGGGTTAAGCCAATAGTGTGAAGAGCCAAGCTTTCCTTTGCACAGCAGGGCAGCTGGAGCCATGTGGCTCGACTTGCGTGGGAGCGGGATGGGAGAAGGCACAGAACGGTGAATGGCAATAGAATTCTTGACATCCTGCAGATGCTGCAAATCTTCATGAGGAACTTTGATGCTAGTTAATAATTAGTTATCCTTAGATTTACACTATAATATTTTTCTCTATTATATTACATCTTAACAAACGTGACACAGACTTGTGAAGTGTGACAGGAAATAGAATGAACATACGATTTTAACCCTAAATCAAACAAGAGAAAGCTCGCAAGATCTCACCATGGAGCACAACAGCACAGAAACAGGCCCTGTGGCCCATCCAGTTCATACCAAACTAATATTTTGCCTAGTCCCATCTGGACTATACTCCTCCCATCCATGTGCTTATCCAAATTTCTCTTAATGTTGAAATCAAGCCCATATCCACTACTTCTGCTGGCAGCTCACTCCACACACTCAGTACTCTTTGAATGATAAAGTTCTCCCTCAGGTTCCCTTTAAATATTTCACCTTTAGACCATAAAAACTAGAAGCACAATTGGGCTTTCAGCCCATCAAGTCTGCTCTGTCATTCTATTGTGGTTGATTTATTATCTCTCTCAACCTCATTCTGACACCTTCTCCCCATATTCTTTGATGCCCTGATAAATCAAGAACCTGTCAACCTCTGCCTTAAATGTACCCAGTAACTTGGCCTGCTTAGCCTTCAGTGGCAATGAATTCCACAGATTCGCCACCCTCTGGTAAGGAAATATTTCCTCATATCTATTCTAAATGGACCTCCCTCAGTTCTGAAGCTATGCACTCTAGTCCTAGATTTCCCAACTAAAGGAAGCATTCTCTTTACACCCAATCTGTTTAGGCCTTTCAGTATCCAATAGGTTTCAATGTGATCCCTCCTCATTCTTCTAAACTCCATTGAGTACAGGCCCAGAGCTATCAAATGCTCCTCATATGTTAACCCATTCATTCCTGGGATCATTCTCATGAACCTCGTTTATAGCTTCTCCAGTGCAGCACATCTTTTCTTAGATAAATTTAAAACAGAGATGCAGAGAAATTTCTTTAGCCAGAAGGTTGTGAGTTTGTGGAATTTGTTACCGCAGGCAGCTGTGGAGGCCAGGTCGTTAGGTGTATTTAAGGCAGCGATTGATCGTTTTTTTATTGGACGTAGCATCAAAGGATACAGGGAGATGGCAGGAGACTGGATAACTGGACCAGCCATGATGAAATGGCGGAGCAGACTCAATGGGCTAAATAGACTAATTCTAGTCCTATGTCTTATATTTCACCAACATAGCAGTTTGTTTTGTTTCATATTGTTAGATTAGGCATCAGAGTTAAGCACAACACTCAATTAGTGTTTGTGGGGAGAAGGATGGGTGAGATTCAATGTATAGGCATATAGTTTCAATGTAAAACAAGCACAAAATATTGTGGATGCTAGAAATCTAAAATAAAATGGGGAATGTTAAAAATGCACCACTGCTCAGACAAGACTTTAATATTTCTTTTTGTTTTCTCTGTTCTGATCAAAAGGAGACATCTTCACAGACGACATACCAGAGGCTGAACTTTACATTCTCGTAAATGTTCTTCATTTCTGGAAAGAAGACAAGATTAATCTCCTATTAAGCAGACTCTCTCAGATGTGCAAACCAGGTAATACGGTGTTTCAGCATCTCTTCTATATTGAAAGTTGTTTTTATTCTTTTTTTTATCAGCTCCACACCTGTGCCATTCCCCACTCAAGGTCTACCCTCTGAGAAGTTAGCGCAGATTCATCACATCACCAAAAACTTTGACAAACTTCTATAGTTGCACGGGGAAGAGTATCCTAACTAGTTACATCATGACCTGGTATGGAAACACCAACTCCAGTGAACAGAAAGGCTGCAGAAAGTGGTGGATACAGCCCAGTCTATCACAGGAAACGCCCTCCTTACCATTGAAAAAGATTACATGGAATGCTGCCACAAGAAAGCAGTATCCGTCGTCAAAGACCCACCGTCTACGCCATGCCCTCCTCTCGCGACTACTATTGAGAAGGATGTACAGAAGCCTTAGGTCCCACACCGCCAGGTTCAGGAACAGTTATTACCCTACAACCATCAGGTTCTTGAACCAGCGTGGATAACTTCACTCACCACAGCTCTGAAATGATTCTGACTCACTTTTAAGGACTTTTAAACAACTCATTTTCAGTATTATTTTTATTTGCACAGTTTGGTTTCTTTTGCACATGGTTGTTTGTCATTCTACAGCCTGGTATGAAAACACCAATGCCCTTCAGGGGTGCAGTGCTAGCCGGACCGCGTCCAGCACCTCTTTAAAAAAAAGCCACAATAAACAAGCTAATCAATTAGGTACCGCTCAGGGTGATTTGAGTATCTCAGAAACTGATGATCTCCTTGGATTTTTAGGCACAACAGACTCTGGAGTTTACAAAGAATGGTGCCAAAAACAAAAAAAAATCCAGCGAGTGGATTTAACAAGATGTTTTCGCTCACAGAACAGTCACTCGCTGGATGTTTTTTTGTTTTTGGCACCATTCTTTGTAAACTCCAGAGTCTGTTGTGCATAAAAGTCCCAGGAGATCAGCAGTTTCTGAGATACTCAAATCACCCTGGAAAGCACCTAATTATCATTTATTTCGGTTTTTTTCTTAAAGAGGTGCCAGACGCGCTCCGGTGCGCTCCGGCTAGCACTGCACCCCTGATGCCCTTGGACGTAAAATCCTTCAAAAAGTAGTGGATGCAGCCCAGTCCCTCGTGGATAAAGCCCACCCCACCACTGAGTACATCTAAACAGAGCATTGTCACAGGAAAGCAGCATCCATCATCAGGAACCCCCACCATCCACATCATGCTCTCCTGTCATTTCTGCCATCTGGAAGAAGGTACAGGATCCTCAGGACTCAGACCACCAGGTTCAGGAACAGTTATTTCCCCTCAACCAGGCTCTTGAATTAAAGAAGATAACCTTAACTAACACCGAGGCTGTGTACAAGAAAGGCCAGAGTCACCTTTACTTCCTGAGGACACTGAGGTCCTTTAGAGTATTCAGGCCTCTATTTCACGTGTTCTTCCAGTCTGTCGTTGCCGGTACAATCTTCTATGTGCTGGTGTGCTAGGGCAATGGCATCAACGTGGGTGATGCCAACAGGCTCAATAAACTGATTAGAAAGGCTGGCTTGTTATGGGAGTCCAGCTGGACACACTGGAGGCTGTAGTAGAACAAAGAACCCTACAGAAAATCCTGGCATTTCTGGGCAATGTTTCTCACCCTGCACATCCAAATCTGCAATAGTTTCCCAAGTACAAGTAGAACAGCACATTTATCTTACGTATTCTGTTGCATTGTGCTGTGGAGCAGCTTAACTGTTTCTGTACCTTGGATGGACTTAACAAGCAGGCATCATAATCTTGATAGAGATGGGTATCTAATGGGGAAAATATTAAAAACAGACCAGTAAAAGAACAAAGTTATCAGTGAATGCAAGAAATGGATCTGGTAATGGAATTTAAAGGCAATTGTTAATGTCAAGCTTAACTTTTTTAAAAGAGGCTTGAAAACAATTGTCAGTAAGTAATCTGATGGACACAGTCTGCTGTGAAAAATGGTAAAAATGCTTTATACAAAACCGAATAAAGATTTAGAATGGCAGATTTTAGAATGGTGCAGGAAAAACAGGGCTGTAGTTATGGGTGATTTCAACTTCCCTCATATTGACTGGCACCTCCTGACTGCAAGGGGGATAGATGGGGCTGAATTTGTCAGGTGTGTTCAAGAAGGATTCCTGACACAGTATGTGGACCGGCCGACGAGAGGAGAGGCCATACTGAATCTAGTTCTGGAGAATGAACCTGGTCAGGTGGCAGACCTCTTGGCGGGGGAGCATTTTGGTGAGAGTGACCACAACTCCTTTGGCTTCAGCATAGCTATGGAAAAGGATAAAAACAGACAAAATGGGAAAATGCTTAACAGGGGAAGGGCTAACTATGAAGGGATGAGGTAGGAACTAGTGAGAGTAAATTGGAAACAGATGTTCAAGGGTGAAAGCACAGAAGTAATGTGGAGGAAGTTTAGGGATCACTTGTGCTGGATTCAGGACAGGTTTGTCCCACTGAGACAAGGAAAAAATGGTAGGAAAAGGGAACCGTGGCTGATAAAACACGTGAGACAAGTCGTCAAGAGGAAGAAGGAAGCAGATGTTAAATATAAGAAGCAGGAAGTAGGAGGGGCTCATGAGAAATACAGGGTAGCCAGGAAGGAGCTTAAGAAAGGACTTAGGAGAGCTCGAAGGGGGCATGAGAAGGCATTTGGCATGTAGGATTAAGGAGAACCCCAAAGCGTTCTATGCGTATGTGAAGAACAAAAGGATGACAAGAATGAAGGTGGGGCCACTAAAGGATAAAGAAGGCAACATGTGCCTGGAGGCAGAGGAGGTTGGGGAGGTCCTAAATGAATACCTTGCTTCAGTATTCATGAGTGAAAAGGACCTTGATCAGGGTGAGGTCGAAATAGAACAGGCCTGTGTGCTGGACAATGTGGAGATTAAGGAAGAAGTAGTGTTGGATCTTCTTAAAAACATCAAGATTGATAAGTCTCCAGTGCTAGACGTGATGTACCCCAGGTTGCTGTGGGAAGTGAGAGAAGAGATTGCTGGAGCAGTAGCTATGATCTTTGAATCCTCTTTGGCTGCAGGGGAGGTGCCGGAGGATTGGAGAATGACAAATATAGTTCCCTTATTTAAAAAAGGTAATAGGGAGAATCCTGGGAACTATAGACCGGTGAGTCTTACGTTGGTGATCTGCAAATTATTGGAAAGGATTCTTAAGAATAGGATCTACGAGCACTTGGAGAAGTACAGTTTACTCAAGGATAGTCAACATGGCTTTGTGAAGGGAAAGTTGTGCCTCACAAGCCTAATTGAGTTTTTTGAAGAGGTAACAAAAGAAATTGATGAGGGTAGGGCGGTAGATGTGGTCTACATGGATTTTAGCAAGGCATTTGACAAGGTCCCCCGTGAGAGACTCATTCAGAAAGTCATGAGGCATGGGATCAGTGGAACCTTGGCTGTTTGGATAAAAGATTGGCTTAAAGGAAGAAAGCAGAGGGTACTAGTGGAAGGAAAGTATTCTGCCTGGAGGTCGGTGACTAGTGGAGTGCCGCAAGGATCTGTCCTGGTACCCCTGCTCTTCGTGATTTTTATAAATGACCTGGATGAAGAGGCAGAAGGATGGGTGAGTAAGTTTGCGGATGACATGAAGATTGGAGGAGTTGTGGATGGAGCTGTAGGTGGTTGAAGGTTACAAGAGGACATAGACAGGATGCAGAGTTGGGCAGAAAAGTGACAGATGGAGTTCAATCTGGATAAGTGTGAGGTGATGCATTTTGGAAGGACAAACCAGAAGGCTGAGTACAGGGTTAATGGTCAGTTACTTAAGAGTGTGGATGAACAGAGGGACCTTGGGGTTCAAATCCATACATTCCTCAAGGTCGCTGCACAGGTTGATAGGATAGTTAAGAAGGCTTATGGGATGCTAGGCTTCATTAATAGGGGGATTGAGTTCAAGAGTAGAGAGGTCATGTTGCAACTCTACAAATCTCTGGTGAGACCACACTCAAGAGTATTGTGTTCAGTTCTGGTCACCTCATTATAGGAAGGATGTGGAAGCTATGGAGAGGGTGCAGAGGAGATTTACCAGAATGTTGCCTGGATTGGAAAACAAGTCTTATGAGGCAAGGTTAGCAGAGCTGGGACTTCTCTCTTTGGAGCGTAGAAGGATGAGAGGGGACTTGATAGAGGTCTACAAGATTATGAGAGGCATAGATAGGGTGGATAGCCAGTACCTGTTTTCCAGGGCACGAATAGCAAACACCAGAGGTTATGTACAAAGTTAAGGGAAGGAAGTTTAGGGGACACATCAGGGGTAAGTTTTTTACACAGAGGGTTGTGGGTGCCTGGAATGACTTGCCAGGGATGGTGGTGGAGGTGAAAACATTAGGGGTATTTAAGAGCCTCTTGGACAGGCACATGGATGAAAGAAAAATAGAGGGTTATGGGATAGTGTGGGTTTAGTACATTTTTTTTAAGGGATATATGGGTTGGCACAACAGCGAGGGCCAAAAGGCCTGTACTGTGCTGTAGTATTCTAGTGTCTAGAATGCATTAGTCCTATTTTTGTGGTTCAGTCAGAGTATTATTTTCTGTAAAAATGTTATTTCTGAGTTTTTGTTTACCATCTGGTTGCTATCTGAGAATTCTTCAATACTGCTAACTGCTTAGTCAGCCAAAAAATCTCTGGGAATAGGGAGCACTGTTGCTACAAAACTACTGTGGAAGCCTTTCTCAGGGCCAGAGGTGAGCATGGTTGATTGAGCTGGGGAATTCAAAAGTTCGAAAGGGTGAAGGAATGGAAAAAAGAATTAGATGAAATAGAGAAAATACAGAAAGGAGAAAGATAATAAGTGTGGGAATGAATTAGGAATCAAATTAATACTTTTCTTGGACTATTTTGGATTGATATTATAATTCATCAAATTAAAGTTCTAAACCTATTTACAGTCATGTAATTCCAAAAGATTTATGATTTTGACTACATTTTTAAGCTCTCTTTTGTTATTGCAGATTGTGGAAGGTAGACCATTCGGTATATATTGTAAGGTTACAGCAGGATCTAGGTCGTTTGGGAAAGTTGCCAAAAGAATGCTAGATGGAATTTAACACACACAACACACACATTTCACACATGTCTGCTCTTATCCCATCCTCCCGCCACCCTACCAGGGATAGGGTTCCTCTTGTCCTCACCTACCACCCCACCAGCCTACGTGTCCAGCACATAATTCTCCTAAGCTTTCACCATCTCCAACGGGATCCCACCATCCAGCACATCCCCCCCACTTTCTGCTTTCCATAGTGATCGCTCCCTACACGACTCCCTTGTCAATTTGTCCCTCCCCACTGATCCCCTCCTGCAAGTGGAACAAGTGCCACACCTGCCCCTACACCACCTCCCTCAGTATCATTCAAGGCTCCATAAAGTCCTTACAGGTGAGGTAACATTTCACCCGTGAGTCTGTTGGGGTCATTAGCAGGACTAGAGAAAAAAAGATGAGTAAAGTTGAAAGGTGGGGGGGAGGGGAGGGAGAAACGAGGTGATAGGTGAAACTGGGAGAGGGAGATGAGTGGGGAGGGACAAATGGACAAGGGAGTCGCATAGGGAGCAATCCCCACCTTTTAAATCTACTCCTGTTTTTTTTCTCCAGTCATGCCGAAAGGTTTCAGCCTGAAATGTCGACTGTACTCTTTTCCATAGGTGCTGCCTGGCCTGCTGAGTTCTTTCAGCATTTTGTGTGTGTTGCTTAGGTTTCCAGCATCTGCAGATTTTCTCTTGTTCTAGATGGAAGTTAACTTGGACACGGGCGAAGTGAGGCCTTTTCAGAAGTTAAACTAAGACAATGCCACACACAGTGAATGACAGGGCCTTGGGAGTGTTACAGAACAGAAAACATTGGGGTTCAAGCACACATTCCTCTGAAAGTGGCGACACACATAGACAGGGTGGTGAAGAATGCTTGCCTTTGTCAGTCAGGGCACTAAGTACAACAGTGTAGGGATATCAGATTACATCTGTACAAGATGTTGGTTAGACCAAACTTAGAGTATTATGTTCAGTTTTTGTCACTATACTGTAGGAAAGATATGATTGAATTGCAGAGTGTGCCGAAATATTTCACAAGGATATTGTGGAACTAGAGGACTAGATTTATGAGGTCAGACTCGGACTGTTTTCCCTGGAGCGAATGAGGCTAAAGGAAAGAGGTTTATAAAATCATGAGAGGCACTGATAGGGTTAATGGTCAAAGACCTTTTCTCAGGGCAGAGTAGGCTAAAATTACAGGGCATAGATTTAAAGTGAGAAGGGAAGCATTTGAAGAGGGCCACAGGGGGTAGTGGGTACATTGGAATAAGCCAGGGGTCCCCAACCTTTTTTGCACCGCGGACCAGTTTAATATTGACAATATTCTTGTGGACCGGTCATCGGGGGGCAGGGGGGGTGTTAATCACGTCTGGAATATAGGTGATAAGTCAACTATAAGTCACTTATAAGTGACTAATAAACTCAATTTTGTTTCTAAAAGGGTTTATCTAATAAATTTAATATTAAACACGGCGCATATTTTCCTGGCATTAATATGATGATGTCAATTATAAGTCACTTATAAGTCAATAGCATCATAACATTTTAAGTAACATTGGGATATTAAACACACAGTGCATATTTTCCTGGCATGAATATAATGATGTCAATTATGTCACTTATAAGTCAATAGCATCATAACATTTTAAGTAACATTAGGATATTAAACACACAGCGCATGTTTTCCACGTATGAACATATAAAATCATTGCAACACACCAATATGTCTGAATCAGTGGGAGCCCTGGGCTTGTTTCCAGCAACAAGACAGTCCCATCGAGGGGTGATGGGAGACAGCAATACTGGAAGAGGGTTTGTTATGTCCAGACTGTTCCGCTTCACAGAGATATCGTGCCAGTGCCGAAACATTCCACTGCCACGGGCCTGAATGACTTCCGTCCAGTTGCACTCACCTCCATCATTGCAAAGTGCTTTGAGAGACTGGTTCTATCACATCTGAAATCTTGTCTGCCCTCTACCCTGGACCCCCATCAATTTGCCTATTTCACTAACTGGTCAATAGAGGATGCCATCTCCACGGCACTTCACTCTGCCCTGACCCACCTGGACAGCCCCAACTCTTACGTCAGAATGCTGTTCATTGACTTCAGTTTGGCATTCAATATTGTGATCCCCTCCAAGCTGATCACTGGTATCAGCGTATCCCTCTGCAATTGGACCTTGGATTTTCTGACTAACAGACCCCAATCAGTTAAGTTAGACAGCCTCGCCTCCTCCACTCTCACCCTGAACACCGGCGTGCCTCAAGGCTGTGTGCTGAGCTCTCTTCTGTACTCCCTTTTCACCTATGACTGCGTTCCTGTACATGGTTCTAACTCCATAATCAAGTTCGCAGATGACACCACAGTGGTTGGTCTGATCAGAGGAGATGACGAGACGGCCTAAAGGGACGAGGTCCAGCACCTGGCTGCGTGGTGTGCCGACACCAGTCTGGCCCTTAACATCCAGAAGACCAAGGAGATCATTGTGGACTTCAGGCATGCCAGGAGTCACACTCACGGTCCACATCTACATCAACGGAACTGTAGCGGAAAGTATATCAAGCTTCAAATTCCTTGGTATCCACATTTCCGAGGATCTCACCTGGTTCTTGAACTCCTCCATCCTGATCAAAAAGGCGCAACAGTGCCTTTATCTCCTGCGGAGCATGAAGAAAGCTCACTTCTGTCCCAGGATACTGACGGACTTTTACCGCTGTACCATTGAGAGCATACTCACCAACTGCATCTCAGTGTGGTATGGCAATTGTCCCGTATTGGGCTGCAAAGCACTCCAGCGTGTGGTGAAAACTGCCCAGCGGATTATCGGCACCCAATTGCCCCCCATTGAGAACATCTACTATAAACACTGCCTGGGCAGGGTGAACAGCATTATCAGGGATGCAAACACAAGGAAATCTGCAGATGCTGGAATTTCAAGCAATACACATAAAAGTTGCTGGTGAACGCAGCAGGCCAGGCAGCATCTATTGGAAGAGGTACAGTCGACATTTCGGGCCAAGTTTGATCCAGAGTGCCGGCAGAGATGTTATGTCAAAGATACTTTTCAGCCCGCCGTCATTTGCAAGCTGAAGGAGTTTATCTTCTTCCTGTGCTGACATGGATGATATGTGTGTAATGACCTTGCGTGTGTTCAAGTTTAACAGTGGGCGTGACAGGGAATGAGGAAAGGTGCAGCTGAATCATTACAGGGTTACCAAATTGGGTTTTCTGGCGTCAAATCCCAGAAATCTGGCTTTTTCTCAATGCGGTTGGCGTCGGAAAATTCATTTGTGTTTTTTTTGCTTTTTCCTGTCTTTTTTACATGCTAAAATTATCTGCACGAAAATTACATACCATCCTGTTTCTAAAATATTTTCCTTTAAGAAAAATATTTTTTGGTCAGTTACATTTGGCAATATTTCTGCCGCCAAGAGCCTGGACAAGGAGGCGCTAACCGGCAAGTCAGCAACACGGTCACGTCGCCAAATCATATCGTTTCCTCGCAGCCCGGTAGCACACGCTTTGCGGCCTGGTGGTTGGAGACCACTGGAATAAGCAGCCAGAGCAAATGGTAGTGGCAGGTACAATTACATTTCTAGACATTCGGACATATTCTTGATTAGGATGAGTTTTGAGTGATGCGGGCGAAGTACAGACAAATGGGACTAGATTGGGAGTGATGAGTTGAGTTGGTGTTTCTCTTTCCATGTCGTTTAATTAAAAAACTGTTCAATTAAAACCTACCATTCCTTTTCCAAGCACAGACGTACCTACTTTTTTGCCAATGTTAACACCCTTTTTATCTGAGATCCTTCTCATACTCCTGTACCAGAGAAAATGCAATTTTTCTTTTTTTCCTTTACCTAGCTAATTGTATTATACTGTTTTTTTCTAGGCCGTAGTTAGATTTTATTGATTGATTACTAACACAATCTTCTCTGGATTTCCAGGATGCAGCCTTCTCCTTATGGAGCTTGTGCTGTACGATCGGAGGACCAAACCGTGCAGCGCTCTCTTGCAGGCCCTCAGTATGATGATGCAGAGCGACGGGAAGGAGAGGAGTGGGTCAGAGTACAGGAAACTCTTGCACAAACATGGCTTCGCAAACATTCAGATCAAACACACAGGAACCCTTCTGGATGCCATTTTTTGCAAAAAGCATTAGATTTCTATCTACGTATTGCAGAAGCTTTTCAAGGTTGGCCTTTAATTATGTTCGCCTCTGGTACCCAATGGGGAAGGGCTATAAAATTCAATCAACTTAGTTAATGTGTTTTCAAAATTGCACATTTTGTAATATTAATTCCTTATTAAATAATTGTTTAAACTTTAATTTTTGTTCTCATATTTCCATATGTAACACAGATGGAGATCATACAATCATATCAATCCCATTCTTCCAATTATTTACCATCAACTCCCTCCAATTCTCCTACAACCCAACTACACCAGCAGTAATTTACAGTTGCCCGCTAAATTCGCAGGTCATCTTTGAGATGTGGGAGGAAACACGGAGTGCCTTTGGTAAAAATGCCCATAGAAACAGCACAAGAGATCAGGGCATAGCCCTGTCTTTGGAACAATGAAGCAGCCACACACCAGGTGCCATTGCAGCATGGAATCGTATACCTAAAACTTTACGCATGAAATCTGTATTGAAAGTTGTGCCAGTGATGGGAAGCTGTATGAAACACTGCTCTGACCCCTGAACTCAGTTCTTCATTCAGAGTTTAATTACATTAGGAGAGCCACCAGAATAATCAAGGACCCTTCCATTCTGGTCATTCCTTCTTCTCTCCTGTCCTGTAGGGCAGAAGATACAAAAGTGGGAGAGCATGTATCACCAGGCACAAGAGGAACTTCTATCCCATCGTTATCAGATTCTTTAACAATCCTCTCATAAACTAAAAGATGAATTCTTTATATCCCAGTCATCCTTGTTGTGGTCCTTGTACTTTGTCTGCCTGCACTGACCTTCTGTGAAAATACAGCACTATATCCTGTGGTTCTGTTTTTCCCTTTTGTACCGTATAGCCTACATTATAATAAGGGACTACTTTATGTTGTAGTAACACGTAGTTGCATGTGCTGTTAGGCACGTTTTAATCTGTATGTGTGTGTCAAAATTTGAACACTACCAGTAAAGAACCATGAAACTTAGTTCCCGTCTCCAGCGTTTGTATTAATAACTTAGTTGTGTAAACATCATGGGAATTAGCGGAATTTGTTGGACAGGTGCTGGAACATGTCAGAATAGAAATAAAACACTAATTTATTCTTGTGGAGCATCCCATACTAATGGAGTAGGAATTCTTATGGATGAAAACATGGCAAAAAGTGTTTTAGGACATTGGGCAATATCAGAAAGAGTGCTCCTTGTTAGGTTCAGAGGACAACCATTTGATACCATAGGAAAATTTGGACTCGGGGAAAGAAATGAAAGAGGTGAGAAATGGGTAGAATGGTGCAAGATGAATAATCAGGTCATTATGAATGCCTACTTTAAAAACCATCCAAGACGCTTATGGATCTGGAAAAGTCCAGGTGATAACATGAGAAATCAAATTGACTTTATTACTATAAACCAAAGATTTAGAAACTCAGTGACTCAATGCAAAACATGTCCAGGTGCTGACTGTAGTAGTGACCATAACCCAGTAATACATCATGTAAAAGTAAAACTTAAAAAACTAAAGAAGTAAAAACCTGAACAATCCCTTGACTACTTGCAATTAATTAAAGAAAACTCAAAGACAAAAATTTACAGTTGAAGTAAGGAATAGATTTCAAAGTCTAGAAATAGAATCTGTTGAAGATGATAGCAATCATGTTGAAATGAAGTTTAACTCTCTAAAGGATGCCTTGGTAGAATCAGCAAAGTCAGTGATTCCTAAAAAAGAAAAAAGCACGAAGAATAAATGGATGACAGATGAAATCAAAAATCTAATCGAAGAATGGAGACGGAAGAAAGCAAATCCTATAGACTATAAGTCCTTAGATAAAAAAGTTAAAAGTTTATGTCAAAAAGCCAAAGAAGAATGGTTAAACCAGGAATGTGAGCAATTAGAAAGAATCCCGATTACTGATCCAAAAAGGTTACATCAACAAATCAAGAATATCACTGGTAAAAAGCTCCTCTGTTCTTCAGGTGATGTTTGAAAGCAAAGGACGGTACCATTATTATGGAAAAAGATGAGATTATGAACAGATAGACTGAGTATATTCAGGAATTGTTTGAAGACGATTGAGGTGAAAAAGCAGAAATTAAGAACATTGAAGGTCCAAGTATTTTAAAATCTGAAGTTCATAATGCAATAAATAAGATGAAGAAAGGAAAGGCAGCAGGTCCTGATGAATTAGTAATAGAACAAATTATCGCCCTTGAAGATTATGTAATTGAAAAACTTACTGATTTGATCAATGACATTTATGAGACTGGAATAATACCAGAAGAGAAGAAAAAATCAGTATTTATCACTCTTCCTAAGAAACCTGGAATGTGAATTGCATAGAAGCATCAGTTTAATGAATCATATCACTAAGATACTTCTAAGAATTTTGATGACAAGAGCTAAAAGTAAGATACAAGCTGAGATAAGTAAAGAACAATGTGGTTTTGTGAAAGACAAAGGAACAAGAAACGCGATATTGATGTTAACGATACTATTAGATCGAGCTATTCAAGTGCAAAAAGATGTGTTTGCTTTATCGACTACACAAAAGCATTTGATAAAGTGAAGCACAATAAGTTATTGGAAATATTACAGGAAACTAGATCTAGGTTTGAAAGACCTCCACCTAATCAGAAATCTGTACTGGGAAGAAACTGCCGCTGTAAGAATAGATGGAGAAGTGAGTCAGTTTATGAAAATCCAGAGAGGCGATGGCCAAGGGTGTGTCTTCTCCTCTGATTTATTTAATGTGTGCAGTAAAACAATATTACAAAAAATAAGAGACATCTTGGGAATCAAAGTTGGCTGTGAAAATATCAATAATTTTAGATATGCAGATGACACTGTGTTAATTGCAAGTACGGAGGAAGAACTACAAAACTTAATTGATATAGTTGTTGAAGAAAGTGCAAAAATGGGTCTATGTATCAATTGCAAAAAGACAAAATGTATGGTGATAGCCAGAAAAAAGGAGAATCCTACCTGCAGGCTGAGAATAAACGGGGAAGACACAAAACAAGTATAGAACTCTTGCTACTTAGGAAGCTGGGTGACATCAGATGACAGGTGCGACATGGATATCAAAAGAAGAATAGGGATGGCAAAAAACACCTTTACGAGAATGAAGAGTATACTGACCAACACTAAACTAGAGCTAGGGCTTTACTCTTTGGGGAGAAGGAGGATGAGAGGAGACATGATAGAGGTGTACAAGATAATAAGAGGAATAGATAGAGTGGATAGCCAGTGCCTCTTCCCCAGGGCACCACTGCTCAATACAAGAGGACATGGCTTTAAGGTAAGGGGTGGGAAGTTCAAGGGGGATATTAGAGGAAGGTTTTTTACTCAGAGAGTTGTTGGTGCGTGGAATGCACTGCCTGAGTCAGTGGTGGAGGCAGATACACTAGTGAAGTTTAAGAGACTACTAGACAGGTATATGGAGGAATCTATGGTGGGGGCTTATATGGGAGGCAGGGTTTGAGAGTTGGCACAACATTGTGGGCCGAAGGGCCTGTACTGGGCTATACTATTCTATGTTCTATGTTCTAAACTAGGCATGACAACCCGCCTCAGAGTACTGAAGTGTTACGTTTATCCTGTTATGTTATATGGCTCAGAATGTTGGACAATATCTAGTAACATAAGGAAACGAATTGAAGCAGCAGAGATGTTTTTGAGGAGGATGCAAAGAATATCATGGATGAAACGAATATCTAATGAGGATATCATGTACAGAGCAAGCACAAAAAGAGAAATAATGTATGAGATCATGAAAAGGCAACGTGACTTCATTGGACATGTGATTAGGAAAGAGGAGTTAGAATGCACGGTAATTATGGGAAAGATTGAAGGGAAGATAGCAAGAGGAAGGCAAAGACAAATGATGATGGAGACAGCAGCCAGAGAACTGGAAATGAATACCAATGAATTGATCCACTTGACCCGAAACAGGAGTGTGTGGGCCATGGCAGTCAAAGCTCAAACTGGGCATAGCACCTGATGATGATGATGAGTTGTGTAAACAGACTACATACACAACAAATTGGCGTCGAGAATTATGAACCTACATCTCATCGGAACGTCGTGTTTTAGTTGAAACGACACTCGGAGGAGAAGAGAGAGAAGGGAGATTGAAAGGAGCGACACACGCATCTAGACGGAGTGCACTCGTCATGCTAGCACGTGTGAGTCAAGTGGAACATGCAGTGACTGCAAGGAGCTAGCTAAAAGGAAAACAAGGAGAAAGGGGACTAAATTAACACAACAAAGATGGTGATGATTGGAACCATTACGGTATTTGATAGTAGCATTGAAAATTGGGTAACTTACATTGAAAGAGTGAAGTTATATTGTGATGCTAATGGTGTTAATGATGAAAAGAAAGCCAGCGTCTTACTCAATGTTTTGGGAGCAAAAACATATGGGCTGCTGCAGAGCTTGTTAACCCCTGAAAAGCCAGCTGACAAAACGTTCATGAGGAGACACTCTCCAACAGCATTTAAACCCCAACCACTGGTCATTGCTGAAAGATTTAAATTTCACAAACTTAATCAGACCAAAAATGAAAGCATTTCTGAATATTGTGCTGAGTTGCGTAAATTATCAGAACATTGTCAATTTGGAGCTGGTCTATTAGACGCATTGAGCAACAGGTTAGTGTGTGGCATGCACTGTGAAACCACACAGAAGAACCTCCTGTGTGAAAAATACCTTAGAAAAGGCGCTGAACATTGCAATATCATTGGAAACAACAGCACGGGGTGCTTCAAAGATACAACAAAAATCTCTGGAATATGCTACAAATAAAATGTCACCGAACAGAAATGAAGGAAAGAAATGTTACCATTGTAGGAACATGTCACATGACCCTGATGACTGTTGGTTTAAAGACAAAGAATGCAGAAATTGTAGCAAACAGGGCCACACTGGCAGAGTATGCAACAGCAGAAAAAGAACAAAATACAGAGAAACATGAAACCGCAGAAAGGAAAATACAACAACGTACACAAAATGAAAGAAAACAGCTCCAATGAAAATGACTCAGACAAAAGTGAATTGTCTTGTCTGCAGCTCCACAGCATGAAAGAGACAGATGATCGAAGAGCAATATGGATCACTCCACAAGTGGCAGGCGTGAGACTGAAAATGAATTGGACACAGGCTCAGCTTTAACACTGATCTCTGTACATGACTACAAACGACTGTTTTCTCACGTACCTCTGAAACGAACTAAAGTACTGCTAAAGACTTACACAGGACAGAGAGTGTGTCTCAAAGGTAAAATTAAAGTGACAGTGACCTACAGAGACAGAGCAGAAGCTGAACCTCCATGTATTGAAAAATGGATGACCACCGTTGCTGGGATGTGAATGGCTCGGGAAAATCCAGTTGGATTGGCACACCATCAAGGCACTAGTTGTGTCCGCAAAGGAGGGCAGCAAGGCTACATCTGAGAGACTGTCACAAATACTTGCTGACTCTGAGGAAGTGTTCATGAAAGGAATAGGAACACTTCAGGGCATGAAGGTAAAGATTGAGATTGAGGAAAATGCATGTCCAAAATTTCACAAAGCCAGACCAGTGCCATATTCAATCCGTCCTACAGCAGAGGCAGAGCTGAAAAATCTGGAGCAGACTGGGGTCCTGTCAAAGGTGGATTGGAGTGAATGGGCCATGCCTCTTGTTCCAGTAATGAAGAAAACCTCCAGCACAAAACCAGGAAAACCAAGCAAGGTGCGCATATGTGGAGACTTTAAAGTGACTGTTAACCCACTTCTCCTCACAGTACAATATCCTCTACCTCGTATTGAGGACATCTTTGCTTCCCTGTCAGGAAGGGAACACTTCACAAAAATCAGTTTGGCCCAGGCTTATCTCCAAATGGAAATCGATGATTCATCCAAGAAATACCTGACAATAAATACACACAAAGCACTTTACCAGTACAACAGGTTGGTGTTTGGGATAGCATCAGCTCCTGCAATCTGGCAAAGGGCAATGGACTAGGTCCTGCAGTGGATTCCAGAGACTCAGTGTTACCTGGATGACATCATTGTCACCAGCAAAGATGACGACGAACATCTTTCTAACCTTGAACAAGTGCTCACCAGATTATGAGAATATGGGCTCAGAGTTAATCGACAGAAATGTGAGTTTTTCAAAAAGGAAATCTCATACTGTGGGCATGTGATCAACAAGGATGGCTTACACATGTCTCAAGACAAGATAGAAGCGGTGCTTAAGGCATCACCACCTGAAAATGTGTCTCAGCTGAGAGCGTATCTTGGACTAGTGAACTATTACCGCAAGTTCTAGCCTAACCTATCCACAGTCCTACACCCACTAAATGCACTGTTACAGACAGGGACACAATGGAAGTGGACTGAGAGCTGTGAGAAAGCGTTTCAAGAAACTAAAAGACTCATAACTTCAGAAGGGGTGCTCACGCACTTTGACCCCTCCTTACCAATCCGACTGGCTTGTGATGCCTCGCCCCATGGGATCGGAGCTGTGTTATCGCACACGTTTCCAGATGGCTCAGAAAGACCAACAGCCTTTGCCTCAAAAACACTAACTTCAGCTGAACACAACTACGCACAGATTGACAGGGAGGCCCTAAGCCTCGTGCGGGGAGTCAAGAAATTCAGTCACTACCTGTATGGTCAAAAGTTTACCCTGTTGACTGACCATCAGCCTCTCGTGTCAATCTTCAACCCAAGAAAAGGCGTTCCAGTGATGACAGCACAAAGGCTGCAGTGATGGTCTCTTTTCTTAGGAGGTCAGATGTATGACATTAAACACAAGGGGACCAAGCAACATGGCAACACAGATGGTTTTCACATTTACCACTGCTGACTTCAGAGATAACTACACAAATGGATTCAGCAGCGGTCTTTCACACAACAATAGTTGAACAATTACCAGTGACAAGCAGTCTCATTGAAAGAGAAACACACAATGACCCTATGTTGTCAAAAATGTATGACATCACGGTAAAGGGATAGCCAGCGCATGGTAACACACTGTTTCCAGCCTTCTCAGTGAGGAAGGAGCAGTTGTAAGTGTGTCGGGGAGCTCTAATGTGTGGTTCACGAGTTGTGATTCCTCCCAAGCTACGCACCAGAGTGCTGGAGGAACTGCACAAGGGGCACCTGGGTACCATGAAAATGAAAACTCTTGCCCGTGCCTATGTGTGGTGGCCAGGAATTGATAAACAGATTGAGGACTTGACCAAGAACTGCTCTGGATGTCAAAAGACTCAGAACACACCACCACAAGCCCCTCTCCACTCATGGGAGTGGCCCTCATCACCATGGCAACGAGTGCACATCGACTTTGCTGGACCATTCATGGACTCTATTTTTTTAATCGCTATTGATGCACGTTCCAAATGGCCAGAGGTCATCAAAATGAAGACAACCACATCAGAAAAGACCATTACAGTTCTGAGGGCCGTATTCGCCAGGAATGACATTCCAGAACAAATATGCACAGACAATGGACGACAATTTGTCTCTGAAGAATTCCAAGGTTTTGTGAAGAAAAATGGAATCAAGCACTTTACATCTGCCCCTTACCATCCATCCACAAATGGCTTGGCAGAAAGATTTGTGCAGACTTTCAAGAAAGCCATCAAGGCAATGGACAGCGAAAATCGACCACTGTAACACAGGATAGACAACTTCCTCCTTGCCTATCGTAATGCAGTGCATACAACCACTAGTCAGACTCCAGCGATGGTGTTTCTGAACAGGAACCTGAAGTCCTGCATGGATCTTCTCAAACCAGATGTATGACGTGATGTGGACAACAGACAGTTCAAACACTTGAATGCTAAGTCAACACGGAGCTTCAGTGTGGGACAGTCAGTTCTTGCACGTGATTACCGGGCTGAAAAGTGGCAGCCGGGTATAATTTCCACCATAGACGGGCCACTGATGTATACGGTGGAGGTGGGAGAGAACGTATGGAGACGTCATGTGGACCAATTCCTGAATACTCAGGTGAAAAACACAACAACACCTTGCTTGGACTCCCCTGACTTAGAAGCAAACACTCTTGATGTGCCCACGTCAGCCTCATCTACAGATAAGCCTGTTATCAGTGCTGATGACCCATCTGATGTACCTGTGGAGACTCATTTGCTAAAGCAAACATTTCAGGACAGATGTTACCCGGAGAGGCAGAGATGACCTCCCCAGAGACTTGAGTTCTAAATGGGTCTTAAGCCAAAAGTAAAGAAAAAAGAAAAAGAAGGCTTGTTATAATTTGATATTATTAAGTTACTTTGTTATAATTTGTAAACAAATGGTAGGCGTTTGTATGTTAAGGGTAAACATATTTGTTTAGCATAGTGCCCCAGTAAAAAATCAGTTGATACACTGTTAAAATAAAAGGGGAGGAGTGTACTGTATAGCCTACATTATAACAAGGGACTACTTTATGTTGTAGTAACATGTTGTTGCATGCACTATTAGATGCATATTGATGTGTATGTGTGTGTCAAAGTTCGGACTCCACCGGTAAAGAACCATGAAACTTAGTTCCCATCTTCAGCGTTTGTATTAATAACTTAGTTGTGTAAACAGGCCACATACACAACACCTTTCATCTACCTCATTAGGAGTTTGATCAGATTTGATATGTCAAAGACTAGCAAATTTCTACAAATGTACTGTGGAGAACATTCTTACTTGTTGCATCACCATCTGCAGGGCCAGATTTAGCAGGGCTGGAGGCCCTGATGGGCCCCTGCCGACACCCTAAAATGCTGCTGTACCAAGCGAAAAAAGGCAAGAGCAAGAGCGAAGGACATACTGGTCTAAATATCAAAGCTGTGGACCAAGGCATTGGTTTAGCCTATAAACTTACAGGCCTTAAGAGTGAGGACAGAAAGTAATGCAGATTCTTAGTTTGAAGGACAGCATCTAAAGCACTCAAAAATTGACCTAGGCTTAGTTGGCTTAGTAAAGTTATGAGGGAGACGAAGTATGATGTACCCAATCTTAAATCTTTATTTAGCTACTGCTGCACATACCATAGGCCTTATTTCTCAAACAATGCCAAAGCATTTTTATCTGGTATTTTTCTCAACCGTATGTTCTGAGAAAGTAAAATGGAAATGAGAGACAAAAAGGCCAAGAAAGATGGTGCTATGGCAAACTAGAAAACTTGACAATACTCCAACAATCTTTTTGAAAAATGAGATCTAGCACATACTAACTTATTGTTGTGCTGTGTGGCTTGCAGAGTAAAGACCACTTATTAGTAGACACACTCTGACTCGAACTGTTTTTGCAGTTCTGTGTCTATTCTTCCACTGTCAGGTGCTAGTGTAACGTAGGTCAGTGTCGTTTTCCTGTGGTGTTCCCTATTTTCATGCTCTCCTATGCGCTCAGCAGCATGTTCCAGTCGCTAAAGCCAGAGTCGAAGATGGACTGACAGTTACCATCACTGAAGATGCGGCATGCAAAACAAAACACACAGCCAGTGGAAGTGGAATATAAGAGCCATTGCCTTGATATGTACTCACCATTTACGAGCTTGCGTTTGAAGTGAAATTTGGAGAAAAAAGGTCACTGCTGTTTGTATACTCGTTCCGAAGCTCTGATATCCACATCCGTATTCTGACAGGACTCCGGCCCTTTCTTAGCCCAGTATGCTCTGACTGAATCGTCTAACGTTTCCTTTCCCCAGTGAGCAGGATCAATGCTGTGAGGATTCTCAGTAGCGGTAACGTTAACATTAATGGCGACCCAACTTGGCTGTTCAGAGGCCTCTGTGGTCGGGAATCCCAAAGTCATGCTCTCTGGCTCTTCAACGTTAGCTGCTGACTGTGGCAAGGACGGTGGTCCTGTGCTAACGCTGGTGCTAGCGCTATCTGTTGAACAAGTCTCCACTTGTCCACCGGTCTCAGACTGTGACAAGAGCGATGGTACTGCTGCATCATCGAGAACAGGTTTAAAAAGTTCTGTCAACTTCAATGTCTTTTTTAATGCTTCTTTCTCACGGTCCTCTTTTACTTGTTTCTTTTTTTCTTTTCTGTGCTCCACTCTCATATTTTTTTTGTCCGCCATGATGATAGCTACCTATTTTGGGCCCCTCTGCAGCTCTGGCCCCTGGGCTGCAGCCCAGTCCAGCCCTGCCTAAAGTCCGGCCCTGCCCATCTGGTTTGGAGGTGCCAATGCACCGGATCGAAGAAAAAGCTGTAGAGGGTTGTAAAGTCCCCCACCATAGGAAACATCCTCTCCACATTCACTCCACGTAGGCCCTTCAGTATTCAATAGGTTTCAATGATATCTCCCTCCTCCCCCCCCCCCATTCTTCTAAATTCCAGTGAGTAAAGGAGCAGAGCCATCAAACATTCTCCATATGACAAGCCATTCAATTCTGGAATCATTCTCATGATCTTTTTTTTTGAACCCTTTCCAGTTTCAGCACATCCTTTCTTAAATAAGATGCCCAAAGCTGCTCACAATACTCCAAGGGAGGACTTACCAGTGTTTTATAAAGCCTCAACATTACATACAAGAGAAAAACTGCAGATGCTGGAAATCCGAGCAACACACACAAAATGCTAGAGGGGCTCAGCAGGCCAGACAGTAGCCATGGAAAAGAGTGCAGTCGTCATTTCAGCCTGCTGAGCCCCTCCAGCATTTTGTGTGTGTTCCTCAACATTACATCCTTGCTCTTGTATTTTAGTCCTCTTGAAATGAATGCAAACATTGCATTTACTGTCGTCACCACTGACTTAATCTGCAAATTAACATTTAGGGAACCTTGCATGAGAACTCCCAAGACCCTCTGCACCTCAGACTTTTAAATTTTCTCTCCGTTTAGAAAATAGTCTATGCTTTTATTCCCTCTACCAGAGTGTGTGACCATACACTTCCTGACATTGTATTCCATTTGCCACTTTGCCCATTCTCACAATCTATCTCAAGTCCTTCAGCAGCCGCTCTGCTTCCTCAACACTACCTGTGCCTCCAGCTATCTTTGTATTGTCTACAAACTTGACCACAAAGCCATCAATTCCGTCATCTAAATCATTGACATGCAACGTAAAAAGAAGTCCCAACACCAACCCCTGTTGGAACACAACTAGTCACTGGCAGCCAATCAGAAAAGGCACCATTCATTCCCACTCTTTTCCTCCTGCAAACCAGCCACTGCTTTATCCATGTAGGATCTTTCCTGTAATACTACAGGCTCTTATCTTGCTAAGCAGCCTCATGTATGGCACCTTGTCAAAGGCCTTCTGAAAATCCAAGTGTACAACCTCCACCGATTCTCCTTTGTCTATCCTGCTTGTTATTTCCGCAAAGAATTCCAACAGATTTGTCAGGCAAGATTTTCCCATAAGGGAATCATGCTGACTTTGGCTTTTTGTTATCATGTGACTTTAAGTACTCCAAAACCACACACTTAACAATTGACTCCAACATCTTCCCAACCTCTGAGGACAGGCTAACTAGCCTATAATTTCCTTTCTTCTGCCTTCCTCCTTTCTTGGAATGAAATTTGCAATTTTCCAGTCCTCCAGAAACACAACAGAATCTAGTGATTCTGGAAAGATCATTACTGATCTGTTTACAGTCTGTTAATCTACCTCCTTCAGAACCGTGGTGTGTAGTCCATCTGGTCCAGCTGACTTATTTTTCTTCAGACCTTTCCCAAGCACCTTCTCCCTAGTAATCACAAACACACTCACTTCTGTCCCCTAACACTCAAACTTCCACCGTACCACTAGTGTCTTCCACAGTGAAGACCGATGCCAAATACTTATTCAGTTAATCTGCCATTTCCTTGTCTCCCATTACTACCTCTCCAACGGTCATTTGTCAGTGGTTCAATATCTTCTCACCTCTCTTTTTACAATTTATATATCTGAAAAAAAAGTTTGGTACCCTCTTTTTTGGCTAGCTTACCTTCATATTTCATCTTTTCCTGCCTAATGGCTTTTCAGTTTCCCGACCCTGTAACTTCCCGCTACTTTTTGCTCTATTAGATGCCCTCTCTTTTTCTTTTATTTTGGCGTTGACTTCCCTTGTCAGCCATGTCATGTTATTATGCTTGGAGAAATCTTCTTTGTGATGTATCTATCCTGCACCTTCTGAATTGCTCCCAGAAACTGCAGTCATTGCCATTCTGCCATCATCCCTGCTAGTGTCCCTTTGCAATCAACTTCAGCCAGCTCCTCTTTCATGCCTCTATTTCCATGCTCTTCTGTCTCTTTCACCAATCAACTTCCCAGCTCTTTACTTCATCCCTCCCCCCCTTACCTTTCACCTATCATCTTGTGTTTCTCTCTCCCCTCTCCCCACCTTTTAAATCTATTCCTCAGCTGTTTTTCTCCAGTCCTGCCAAAGGATTTTGGTCTGAAATGTTGATTGTACTCTTTTCTGCTGAGTTCGTCCAGCATTTTATGTGTGTTGCTTGGATTTCCAGCATTTGCAGATTTTCTCTTGATCATGCCTCTATAATAACCTTTACAATACTGACACATCTGACTTTAGCTTCTCCCTCTCAAATTTCGGGGTGAATTCAATCATATTATGACAACTTACCCCAAAGGTTTCCTTTACATTAAGCTCCATAATCAAATCTGGTTCATTACACAATACCTAATCCAGAATAGCTGGTCCCCTAGTGGGCTCAACCACGAGTTGCTCTAAAGTCATTTCACAGTCATTCTAGAAAATCCCTCTTTTGGAATCCAGCACCAAGTTGATTTTACCAATCTACCTGCATATTGAGATCCCCCATGACAATTGTAACATTGCTCTTTTGACATGCTTTTTCTATCTCCCATTGTTGTTTGTAGCCCACATCCTGGCTACTATTCAGAGGCCTATTAATATCTCACATCAGGGTCTTTTTATCTTACTTGTTCTTAACTCTACTCACATGGATCCTACATCTTCCAATTCTACCTGTCCTCTTTCTAATGATTTAATTTCATTTTTTAACTGTCAGAGCCACACCACCCCCTCTGCCTACCTACCTGTCATTTCAATGCAATTTGTAGCCTCAGATGTTAAGCTTCCAACTATAATCTTTCAGCCACGGCTCAGGGATGTCCACAGTGTTATACCTGCCAATCTCTAACTGCACTCAAAGGTATTCTATCTTATTCTATATACTGTGTGCATTCAAATATCACCCCTTCAGTACTGTGGCCCTGCTGAAGGCGAGCGACTACTTACTGGTAGATAACAAAACAAGGAATACAGCTAAATACTTTATTACTAACAATTTTTCCTTAAAAACATATGGTAAATGATCACTGCAAACAATGAAAAGGTGAGTGAAGGCAAGGCTGAGTCAAGGGTTGCAGTGTGTGGGGATGAGGTCGAGGCATACGTGAGGTAAGCAGAGGGGAGCACAGCTGGGGTGGAGGAGAGGCAGATTCAAGGCCCATCCACCCAAACCGATAAGTGAGGTTTGCTCAATCAGGCAGATTTGGAAAGGTTGTGTATGAGCTGAAACAAGGCAGTGGTGGGGGGTGGGGGGCGGCGCTGCAGGCCCAGAGCATATCAATATAATGGGCTGGGTCTTAGAGTGAGGAACAACCTGACATTTGGACGATTGAAAAGCCAGATGGATTGAAATGGCATGGTGTCGGACCAGAGGCAATGGTCAAGTCGTTTCCGCTAACTGCCCCACAACGTTTGCGCGTCTCTGCACTGCACCGAAGCTGAGGATGCGGCTTGCTTCAGCTGCCCTAGGCTTCATGTTTGAGGACCCACTTTCGTTCTAAATGCTGTCTGCTTACTTTTATTGTTTGCACAATTTGTCCATTTTATCTCTGCACCTTGGGTGTTCGTTGGTCTTTTTTATAGGTTTCTTTGTTCTGTAGTTGCCTGTTAGGAGATGAATCTCAAGATTGTATAATGTACTTTGAACTTTGAGCTTTTTGATTTTGCCCCATTTTACAATACAACTGATCCCACTGACTGCAATTTTGCCCTATCATCTGCCTGTCCTTCCTGACACTCACTGCACACTGCTTCTGCTTGTAAACCAACAACCCTATTCTCAGCTCTGTCACTCTGGTTCCCACACCCCTGCCAAAATAGTTTAAATCCTACCCAACAGCTCTAGCAAATCTGTCTCTTTTGTAAAGGTCATACCTTCCCCAGAAGAGATACCTGTGATCTAGAAATCTGAAACCCTGCCCCTTGCACCAGTTTCTCAGACACACAAATAATTCTATTCTTACACTGCATCGGGCATTTTCATGCCTTACAAGGTGCAGATTGGAAGTCTGTGTGGGGCGCCACTCCTCGCACAGACACCAGAGCAATGTGTGATTAAGTGCCTTGCTCGAGGACACAAACACGCTGCCACAGCTGAGGCTCGAACTAACGACCTTGACATCACTAGACGAACGCCTTAACCACTTGGCCACGTGCCCAAACTGGTCTGAGTCGACGTTCCCTCCCTTACTCACACTGTCACTGACAGGAATCCAGGTATTACTACCTGGAAAATCCTGCTTCTCAGCTTTCTACTTAGCTTCCTAAATTCTCTCTTCAGGACCACCTCCCTTTTCCTAACTATGTCATTGTTGCCAATATATACCAAGGCTTATGGCTGCTCACTCTTCCTCTTTAAAATGTTGTGGACCCAATGTGCGACATCCATGACCCTGGCACTTAGGAGGGAACATACCATCCGCTTGTGTCTATCGCATCCTCAATCTCACGTCTACCCTTCTGAGCCACAGGGCCAGAGTTGCAGTCACTGCGCTCCACCCCACCCCCCCAACAGTAGGTCGTCTCCCTCAACAGTATCTGAAACAGTATTCTTATTACTGAGGGGAATGACCACAGGCTGGCTACACATTTCTCTTCCCTCTCTTGGCAGTCATCCATTTACCTACCTTCTGCATCTCAGGTGTGATTTGCTCCCTGTAGCTCCTATCTATCATCTCAGATTCCCGTATGAGCAGAAGGAGCATCTCTAGTCCCTTACCACATTCTCTGAAGAGCTGGCTTGGTGTACCTGGTGCAGATGTGGTTAATCGGGAGGCTGGAGGTCTCCCAAAATTCCCACATCTTACACAAAGAACACAACACAGCCGCTGGAACCATGCTCCCTGCTCTAACTGTGCCCTAACAGATGAAGAATGAAGAAGAATAAACTTACCAGATACTTTCCTCACCCAAGCCTATTCTCACTGAAGCCTGATAAGCAAAGCTTTCCACTCTTAACACTGGTCCACTCACATAATTACTGTTACAACATTGGCTGCTCCTTTATTTTTATTTGCCCTTACTAATGAATTGTGACTATGCCACCAAAAAAAGCCAAAATCACTTCAAAGTTCCTTTATTAAAAAAATCTTTCCCCAACCTGCACGAGGCCTCCTGCTCCAATCCAACCGTCTGTGCCACTGTAAAAAGCTGAAATCCCACTACAGCTCCTTTTTAAAATCTATGCTCCCCAGCCTATGTGAGGCCTCCTGTACCAACTTGACTGCAACTGTGCCATTAAAAAAAAACTATTCTGTGCCTTCTTAGAGACGGAGATCAATGAACATTTAAAATGGGAGTAATTCACTATGACCGAGGCCACACAGCTCCACCTTCATCATGACTGATCCATTTTCCATCACCCCCAATCTCCTGACTTCTCCCCGTGTCCCTACATGCCCTGCCAGTCAAGAATCTTCCAACTTCTCCATTGAATATATCCAATGATTTGGCCTCTACTGCCACCTGTGGTAACGAATTCCACAGATTTACCACCCTCTGGCTGAAGAAATTCCTCCTTATCTTCATTCTAAAAGCAGATCCCTCTATTCTGAGGTTGTTCTCTCTGGTCCTAGACTATAGAAAACATCATCTCCACATCCACTCTATCTATGCCTCTCAACATTTGATAGGTTTTACATAAGATCCCCCTCATTCTTCTAAATTCCAGCGAGTACAGGCCCAGAGCCATCAAACGCTCATAAACTGATGCCTTTCATTCTGGGAATCATTTTTGTAACCCTCCTTTGAATCTTCTTCCCATTTGGTAAATAATCTGTGCTTTCTTTTCCTTCTACCAAAGTGCATGACCATACACTTCCCGATGCTGAATTGCATCTGCCATTTCTTTTCCCATTTTCTTAATCTGTCTCAGTCCTTCTGCAGCCTCCCTGTTTCCTCAACACTACTTGCCCCTCCACCCATCTTCTTATCGTCCACAAACTTGGCCACAAAGCCATCGATTCTTACTGATATCTTTTCTGTAGGTAGGTGATCAGAACTGCGAACACTGATTTCATTGAAACCATTTCTTGTAATACAGCAGTAAAGTTGCACAGGAACTCAGTGGGTCTCTTGTATCTTCATTTCTTCAAACATACGGGTTTTTAATGTGCTTTTTCCTTCCACGGGGTGCTATCTGTTTTTATGCTGTGTTCATTAACCTATCCCCTTATCTGCCAGGATATCTACCGATAACAACCATAATTTTTGAAATCTACTCTCTTGTCAAACATTGTCTCTCTGTTATCCCGCTAGAATTTTTAAACCATCAAGCCTGCTCCCAAAAGCAACATGAGTGTGGGTGAGAGGGGGTAATAAAGCATGCATGATATGAGGATTTAATGATGTCCCAAGAGATGGTACACTGCTGGGAAACACTGATAGTGCGGTAACCCTTAACCCTGCTGGGACTGAACTGAAATGTTGGAACAAGTGACAGCAGATAATTTGATTTTTCTTCCCCGCACCCCTTGTCCATATTGTTAAGTATTCCTCTTTCTTAAATAAAAGTAAATGAAACATTGTTGACAGTATATTTGTAAGAGTCATTGCACAAGAAACGTGTTACCACAGCAATTGTCAATGCCTTCATACATAAAATGGAACTAATGGGCTTGTCTTTACCCGAGAGACCGTTTGAAACCGAGATGCTAGCAAATTGATGGCTTATGTTCAAAGGTTTGTCTCGTGTTTTGCAATGTCTGTGTTGCTACCAGAATCACCTACTCTTATCTTAATACTTACAAAGGGTCTTTCATGTGACACTTGGTCAATTTGTGTGGATACTGTTGCACATTTACAAATAGCGCAGGAGAGACATTCTGCTTCATATGCCTTCTAGTGAGGTTCAATCTGATTTATGTCAAAGTTATGACAAGTCTTCAAGTTTCGGGGGAGTACATCTATAACAGGGATGAGGGAGGGCTGTTTTTCCCTGAGAGTAATGAATCTGTGGAATTCTCTGCCCAGGGAGGTAGTAGAAGCTACCTCATTAAATATATTTGAGACACAGTTTTTTGCATAGTAGGGGAATTAAGGGTTATAGTGGAAAAGCAGGTAGATGGAGCTGGGTCCACAGCCAGACCAGCCAATATCTTTGTGAATGACAGAGCAGACTTGCAGGACCAGGTAGAGTCATAGAGCACGGAAACAGACCCTTCTGTCCGTCTCGTCCATGCCAAACTTATTCTGTCTAGTTCCATTGACCTGCACCTGTTCCACAGCCCTGCACACATCTCCCATCCATGTTCCTATCCAAACTTCTCTTAAACATTGAAATCGAATGTGCATCCACCACTTACACTGGCTGGTTGTTCTACACTCTCACCACCCTCACATGTTCCATTGGCATTTCACCTTTCACCCTTTGACCTATGACATCTAATTCTGGTCTGACATGATCTCAGTGGTGTATTCCTACTCCTGTTTCTTATGTTCCTATATTGAGATGAAAGCTTTGTCATTGCAGTATAATCTGCATACAATATAACAGTATTGATAGATACTTTATTGATTCCAAAGGAAATTACAGTGTCAAAGTAGTGTTACAAGTGCACAGATATATAGTATACCAGTATTAGAAGAGAAGTAAGAAAGAATACAAAAAAAGTTACCACAAACAATCTAACAGAAGAGGATCATCACTTTCCTGTCTATAGGTTGACTCATTATAGAGCCAAATGGCCAAGAGTAAGAATGACCTCATATAGTGCTCTTTGGAGCAACGTAGTTGTCTTAGTCTATTACTAAAAGTGCTCCTCTGTTCAGCCAAGGTGGCATGCAGAATGTGAGAAACATTGTTCAGAATTGTCAGGATCTTCTGTAGGGTGCTTTGTCTTACCACAGCTTCCAGTGTGTCCCCTTTGACTCCTATAACAGAGCCAGTCTTTATAATCATTTTATTGAGCCTATTGGTATTGCCCGTATTGATGCCATGCCTCAGCACACCACAGCATAGAAGATTGTACTAGCGATTATAGACTGGTAGAACATGTGTAGGTGAGGCCTGCATACTCCAAAGGACCCCAGTATTCTCAGGAAGTAGAGGTGACTCTGGCCCTTCTTGTACACAGCCTCTATGTTGGTGCTCCACTCAAGTCTGTCATTCAGGTGCACCCCAGATACTTCCAGATCCTCACCATCAATAGTAACACAGAGCAGTGCACTCTTAGTCTTCTTAAAGTCCATCACCATCCCCTTTGTCTTACTAATGTTGAGCTGCAGATGATTCAGCTTGCACCATTTGACAAAGTCCTCCACCAGGGCCCCGTATTCATCTTCCCATCCCCGCTTTATACACCCAACAATTGCTAAGTCATCAGAGAATTTCTGTGGATGACGTGACTCAGTGAAGTAACGTATCTAAAGTCCGAGGTATACAGGGTAAACAGGAAGGGAGCCAGTACAGGAGACAGGCCCCAGTGCTGCTTATGGCCATGTCTGACACACAGCTCTGAAGCCGCACAAACTGTGGTCTGCAAGTCAGATAGTCCATTATCCAGGATACAATGGAAGTGCTGACCTGCATTGTACGGAGCTTTCCCGCCGGTAATGAGGTCTGTATGGTTTTGAAGGTACTTGAGAAGCCAAAAGGCATGAACCTCACAGTACTGCCCTGCTTATTCAAATGGGAGTAGACTCTGTTTGGCAGGTAGATGACAACTTGGTCGATTCCAATGTCCTGCTGGTTGGCAAACTGCAGGAGATCGAGGGCTGATCTGACCAGAGGTCAAAGGTGAGCCAGGACCAGCCTCTCTAGGGTTGGGACAATAGCAGTTGGTATGTGGAGGTGTGGATGGTAGGTGAGGGCAAGGATGGGACATAGACAGTGGTAGCCTGTGTTGTGCATCCATGGTTTGAACTGGAGGGGGCAGAAGGGAGCGTGGGTGCCTCGGCACCTGGACTGGTGTGCTGAGGAGGGTGTGAAGAGGAAGGCAATTGTCAAACCTATTGGAGAATTGGTTTAACTCATTATGAGGGGAGTCAAGTTTTTTTACCTGATGCTGTCGATTGTCTTATTTTCTGCACCGTTTTTAATCATCTCTTCCCTCATCTGCAAACATCTTTAAGCAGGATACCTTACTGAAGCAATAGTTATTGCTGGAGTTCACTATCTTATTTTGTTACCTTGGACTCCATTTGTGGCTCTGAAGGGAGGCAGGGGTGTATTTAGGTTCATGGTGACAGTGGAGGAGGCTTTCGAGGCTTAGATATTAAAAAAATTGGGATCCATACATTTCTGTTAAGGGAAGCACCCCTAATTGTCCATGAGAAGGTGGTGATAAGCTGCCATAAACTGCTGCAGTGCTCCGCTGGTCTGTTGGAAGAGACTTTGACGATTTATTTCCACTGAAAAAGGGAAGAGGTGCCTGATAAAGCGGCCGCTGAGTGTATGGTATCTCTGTTTGTTGTCTTCTGCTGCTGTAGCTCATCCACTTCAAGTTTTGATCTGTTATGCATTGAGAAATATTCTTTTTCACACCACTGTTGTAACGTGTGGTTATGTGAATTACTGTTACCTTCCTGTTAGCTTGAACCAGTCTGGCCCTTCTCCTCTGATCTCTCAATAACAAGGTGTTTCCGCCACTGACTGAATCACACTATTCTCTGTAATTTCTAGGCACTGTTGTGCACGAAAATCCCAGGAAATCAGTAGTTTCAGAGATACTCAAACCACCCTGTCGGAAACTAACAATCGTTCCACTGTCAGTGTCACTTCGATCACATTTCTTCCCCATTCTAATATTTGGTCTGAACCACTGAATCTCTTGACCATGCCTGCATTCTTTTATGCATTGAATTGCATGACACATGACTGGCTGATTAGGTATTTGTACAAATGAGCAGATATACAGGAGGGTCTCACGAAGTTGCCACTAAGTGTATTCCTAAATTCGAGTGGTGTGTAACTTGGCAGGGGGGAGGCTTTGCATGCTAGAGCTTGGAGATAGTCACCCTTTGCATCTATTTTTTTTTCCTTTTTCTAAAAAGTTCAAGCAGTTTAAGGTAAATGTATTATCAAAGTACATAAATGTCACCATATACTACCCTGAACATTTTTTCTTTTGGGCATTCACAGTAGAACAAAGAAATACAATAGAATCATTGAAAAACTACACACAGACCATCAACCAAAATGCAAAAGAGAGCAAACTGTGCAAAACAAAAAAAAAAAATAATAATATATAAATAATACTGGGAACATGAGTTGCAGAGTCCTTGAATGTGAGTCCATAGGTTGTGGAATTAGTTCAGCGTTGAGGTGGGTAAAGTTATCCATGCTGTTTCAGGAGCCTGATATTTGAAGGGTAAAAACTGTTCATGAACCTGGTGGTGTCAAACCGAAGGCTGCTATACTTCTTTCCTTCTGACAGCAGCGAGAAGAAAGCGTGGCTTGGATGGTGGGGGTCCTTGATGGGCAGTGCTCCTTGTAGAGGTGCTCAATTGAGTGTGGGCTTTCCCTGCATTGTCTGGGCTGTATTCTAAAGGCTGTAAATCAAAGGTAGTTTATTCAGTAATTACAGTACTTTATAATATTATTTACAATTTCAAGTTATAATGTGGACATCGCCCAAAGCACACTCAATCCTGAGATGCCTACCAGGCGCATATTCCTCTTCCAGGGACACCTGGGCAAGGACATATTGTTGGAAGGGAGGCAGGCAGTTGGCTTGTGCAGAAAATTCAATTGCCCGCAGACTGCTCTTGTGAATGACCACCTTGACCAGACCAAGACACGGGAGCAGAATTAGGCCATTTGGACCATCGAGTCACTCCGCCATTCAATCATGGATGATCTTTTTATTTCCCCTCCTCAGCCTTCTCCCCATAACCTTGGATGTTGTGTCCAATCAAGAACTTATGAATCTCTGCCTTAAATACACCTAGCAATCTGGCCTCTGCGGCTGCTTGCGATAATAAATTCCCCAAATTCACCACTCTCTGACAAAAGAAATTTCTCTGCATCCCTCTTTTAAATGGATGCCCCTCTATCCTGAGGCTGTGCCCTCTTGACTCCCCACCATGGGAAACATCCTTTCCACATCTACCCTGTCTAGGCTTTTCAACATTCGAAATGTTTCAATGAGATCCCGCCTCATCCTTCTAAACTCCAGCAAGTGCAGACCCAGAGCTATCAAACGTTCCTTGTATGATAAACCTTTCATTTCTGGAATCATCCTTGAGAACCGCCTCTGCACCCTCTCCAATGCCAGCACATCTTATCTCAGATGAGGAGCCCACAACTGTTAACAATACTCAAGGTGAGGCCTCACAAGTGCCTTATAAAGCCTCAGCATTGCATCCCTGCTCTTTTATTCTAGACCTCTTGAAATGAATGCTAACGTTGCATTTGCCTTCCTCACCACCGACTCTACCTTTAAGTTAAACTTTAGGGTGTTCTGCACAAGGACTCCCAAGTCCCTTTCCATCTTAGGTTTTTGGATTTTCTCCCCACTTAAAAAATAGTCTATCCTATGTGTAATCTCCTCAAAGAATTCCAGCAGGTTCGTCAGGCAAGATTTTCCCTTACGAAAGCCATGCTGACTTTGTCCTACGTTGTCCTGTGTCACCAAGTACCCCATAACCTCATCCTTAACAATTGACTCCACCATCTTCCCAACCAAAGGTCAGGCTAATTGGTCTATAATTTCCTTTCTGCTGCCTTCTTCCTTTCTTAAAGAGTGGAGTAACATTTGTAATTTTCCAGTCCTCTGGCACCATGCCAGAGTCCAATGGTTCTTGAAAGATCATTACTAATGCCTCCATAATCTCTATCTCTACCTCTTTCAGAACCCTTGGGTGCAGTTCATCTGGTCCGGGTGACTTATGTACCCTTAGGTCTTTCAGCTTTTTGATCACGTTCTCCCTTGTAATAGTAACTGCACTCACTATTCTTCCCTCACACCTGGCACACTGCTAGTATCTTCCACAGTGAAGACTGATGCAAAATACTCATTTAGTTCATCTGCCATCTCTTTAACCCTCATTATTATTTCTCCAGCCTCATTTTCTAGCAGTGCTATGTCCACTCTCATCTCGCTTTTATTTTTTACCTGCTTGAAGAAGCTTTTGGTATTGTTTGATAGCTTGCTTTCATATTTCATCTTTTCCCTCCTAATGATTCTTTTAGTTACTCTCTGTAGGTTTTTAAAAGCTTCACAATCCTTTGTCTTACCACTAATTATTGCTTTCTCTTCATGCCCTCTCTTTTGCTTTTACATTAGCTTTGACTTCTCTTGTCAGCCACAGCTGTACTATTTTGCTATTTAAGTATTTCTTTGTTTCTTGGAATATACCTATCCTGGTCGTTCCTCATTTTTCCCAGAAACTCACACCATTGCGGCTCTACTGTCATCCTTGCCAGCATTTCCTTCCAAATTACTTTGGCCAACTCCTCTCTAATACCACTGTAATTTCCCTTACTCCACTGAAATACTGCTTCATCAGACTTTACTTTCTCCCTGTCTAATTTCAAGTTGAACTCAATCATATTTTGATCACTGCCTCCTACCTTAAACTCCCTAATCTCCTCTGGTTCATTACATAACACCCAGTCCAGTATAGCTGATCCCCTAGTAGATTAGGGGATGACAAACTGCTCAATGATAAACTGCTCTAAAAAGCCATCTCGTAGGCATTCAACAAACTCACTCTTGAGATCAATTACCAACCTGATCTTCCCAATTCACCTGCATGTTGAAATCTCCCATGGCTATCATAACGTTGCTCTTTTGACTCACCTTTTATATTTCCCATTGTAATCTGTGGTCCACATCCCAGCTACTGTTGGGAGGGTATATAACGGCCATCAGGGTCCTTTTACCCTTGCAGTCTCTTAACTCAATCCACAAGGATTCAACATCTTCCTATGTCACATCTTTCTACTGATTTAATGCCACTCTTTACCAGCATAGCCACACCACTCCCGCTGCCTACCTTCCTATCCCTCCGATACAATGTGTAACCTTGGACATTCAGCTCCCAACTACAACCATCCTTCAGCCATAATTCAGTGATGGCCACAACACTATACCCAAGAATCTGTAATAGTGCAGCAAGATCATCCACTTTATTTCTTATGCTCAGTGCATTGAGATATAACACTTTGAATACTATATTTGCTACCCTTTTTGATTTTGCATCCCTAAAGCACTGATACTCGCCCTGCTGGCTGCAATTTTGTCCTATCTTCTGCCTGCCCTTCCTGACAGTCTGACTGCATGCTACCTTTGCTTTTTACCATCCATTCTATCCTGAGTCCCTTCACTCCAGTTCCCACCCCCCTGCCAAATTAATTTAAACCCTCCCCAACACCTCTAACAAACCTGCCCACAAGAATATTGGTCCCCCTCGGATTCAAGTGCAACCCATCACTTTTGAACAGGTCACACCTCCCTCAGAAGAGATTCTAATGATCAAAGAATCTGAAGCCCTGATCCCTGCACCAGCTTCTCAGCCACATGTTAATCTGCTAAATCATCCTGTTTCCACCCTCACTGGTGTGTGGAACAGGCAGCAATTCAGAAATTACTACCCTGAAGGTCCTGCTTCTCAGTTTTCTACCTAACTTTCTAAAATCTCTTTTCAAGACCTCTTTGTTTTTTCTTCCATTGTCATTAGTACCAATGTGTTCCACAACATCTGCCTGCTCTCCGAACCCTCTCCAAAATGCTGTGGATGCAATCCAAGGCATCCCTGACTCTGGCACCTGGGGGGTGACATACCATTTGGGTGTCCTGTGCACATCCACAGAACTTCCTGTCTCAGGAACAGGAGCAAATCAACCAAAAGATCCCATGAACAGCCTGCCTCCTCCGCACCAGGTCAACAAAGATCACAAAGCCCTGACCTTTCTGGTGGTAGGTGTGATGGATTTGGGAAAAGCTCTCAGAGCGATCCGGGTGAATAACTGAAGAGGATGTTGTAGAAAGCACACACCACATCTGCTCTGCACTGGTGGTAAGTGAATAAATGAATTGAATTGAATCAACTTTATTTCTTATATCCTTCACATACATAAGGAGTAAAAATCTTTACATTGCGTCTCCATCTAAATGTGCAATTTACAGTAATTTGTAATAATTAGTGTGTATGACAGATCAGTCAATGTAACATAGAAATACAATTGTAGCAGCGTGAATTAATCAGTCTGATGGCCTGGTGGAAGAAGCTGCCCTGGAGCCTTTTGGTACTGGTTTTTATGAATCGGTACCATTTCCTGGATGGTAGCAGCTGGAACACTGTGGTTGGAGTAACTCAGAGTGTCAGGGCGATGACTTCTCTGTGGGTTGCCTTGTTATTATTTGAGATTAGGCTAATCAGTGTATTATCATCAGCAAATTTAATTAGCAGATTTGAGCTGTGGGTGGTGACACAATCATGGGTATATAGAGAGTAAAGGAGGGGGCTTAGGACACAGCCCTGAAGGGCACCTGTGTTGGGGGTCAGAGGGGCAGAGGTGAGAAGCCCACTCTTACCACCTGCCGGCAATCTGACAGGAAGTCCAGGATCCTACTGCACAAGGGTTCTTTAAGGGTTGTCCCAGATAAACAGCTGCTCTGATTAACCTATGGTCCAATTAAACAGAATCCACTATATTTAAAACAGAAGTTGATAGGTGCTTGATTAGTAAGGTTACGGTATCAAGGCAGGAAAATGGGACGAAGAGGGATAATAAAACAGCTATGATTGAATGCAGACTCAATGGACCAAATGCCCTAATTCTGCTATGAATTACATTCCTATGGTCTTTATTAGTTTTGCACAACAGTGCATGAGCTGCAGGATGTCTATCTGTGTGTGACTGTTCTCTGCTCTAAGACATAACAAGGCACTCTGCCACTTTGGTGAGTGGATGCCTGTGTTGTAAACTGTACTGGATCAGCTTGGCTGGAAACACAGCTACCTCTGCAGCGCAGATGTTCAGTATTGTGACTGGAACAATGTCGCATTTCATGTCCTTTCCCTCCCCACTACTCACAGTCAGTCCTCGACATTGTTTGAAGTGGATCAGGTTAGTGCGGGCAGGTTTCTGTATCAATGGGAAATTCAGATGGAAATCCCTGAAATACATTAAAGAAATTTAGTTCCATGGCTTCTACACCTAGGGGTAGCGTGCTGTGCATTCTGAACAAGTATTGTCATCCATTTGGCACTCTGGCTGAAATTCACAGACCGCTGCAACTGAGAGAACTCATTGTAAAATGAACCAAAGAGAACAGGATTACAACATTCTACTTTATAAAACGGGAAACGATGTTGAGACAGAAATGCTGGGAACATTCATAGTCATAGTCATACTTTATTAATCCCGGGGGAGATTGGTTTTTGTTACAATTGCTCCATAAATAATAAATAGTAATAGAACCATAAATAGTTAAATAGTAATATGTAATTTATGCCAGTAAATTATGAAATAAGTCCAGGACCAGCCTATTGGCTCAGGATGTCTGACCCTCCAAGGGAGGAGTTGTAAAGTTTGATGGCCACAGGCAGGAATTACTTCCTATGATGCTCTGTGTTGCATCTCGGTGGAATGAGTCTCTGGCTGAATGTACTCCTGTGCCCAACCAGTACATTATGTAGTGGATGGGAGACATTGTCCAAGATGGCATGCAACTTAGACAGCATCCTCTTTTCAGACACCACCGTCAGAGAGTCCAGTTCCATCCCCACAACATCACTGGCCTTACAAATGAGTTTGTTGACTCTGTTGGTGTCTGCTACCCTCAGCCTGCTGCCCCAGCGCACAATAGCAAACATGATAGCACTGGCCACCACAGACTCGTAGAACATCCTCAGCATCATCCGGCAGATGTTAAAGGACCTCAGTCTCCTCAGGAAATAGAGACAGCTCTGACCCTTCCTGTAGACAGTCTCAGTGTTCTTTGACCAGTCCAGTTTATTGTCAATTTGTATCCCCAGGTATTTGTAATCCTCCGCCATGTCCACACTGACCCCCGGATGGAAACAGGGGTCACCAGTACCTTAGCTCTCCTCAGGTCTACCACCAGCTCCTTAGTCTTTTTCACATTAAGCTGCAGATAATTCTGCTCACACCATGTGACAAAGTTTCCTACCGTAGCCCTGCACTCAGCCTCATCTCCCTTGCTGATGCATCCAACTATGGCAGAGTCATCCGAAAACTTCTGAAGATGACAAGACTCTGTGCAGTAGTTGAAGGCTGAGGTGTAAATGGTGAAGAGAAAGGGAGACAGGACAGTTCCCTGTGGAGCCCCAGTGCTGCTGATCACCCTGTCGGACACACAGTGTCGCAAGCACACGTAACGTGGTCTGCCAGTCAGGTAATCAAGAATCCATGATACCAGGGAAGCATCCACCTGCATCGCTGTCAGCTTCTCCCCCAGCAGACCAGGGCGGATGGTGTTGAACGCACTGGAGAAGTCAAAAAACATGATCCTCACAGGGCTCGCTGGCTTGTCCAGGTGGGCGTAGACACGGTTCAGCAGGAAGACGATGGCATCCTCGACTCCTAGTCGGGGCTTGTAGGCGAACTGGAGGGGATCTAAGTGTGGCCTGACCACACTTCAGCAGGTCATTTCCAGAAGGAATAAATAGTTAAGATTAATTTTAAAACTTTAATTTAACAGAGTTGTTTAATTAAAACTCTCACTTAATAACAATTTTTTAAAAGGGAGTTAGACAGGTACATGAATAGGAAAGATTGGAAGGCTATGGACCAAACTCTGGCAGATGGGTCTAGCGTAAATGGGCATCATGGTCAGCATAGACCAGTTGGACTGAAGGGCCTGCTTCCTTGCTATACGACTCCATAACTCTCTCAAAGATTATTCACCAGAACTCATTTCGGAATTTGAATGAGATTGGAATTGACTGTGAGCCCATGGCTCTCTCAAAGATTCTGCACCATTCAAAAACATGAACGAAATTGGAATTGGTGAGATCTGCAGTCAGATTCAGGTGAGAGTGGAGGAGCTGCTGAAGTCAGGTTCAATCCAGCTGGTGTGGGGTTTGCCCACATGAGTTCCCTCCAGGTGTTTCAGTTCCTCCAGATGATCTGCTCTCCTACTTCAGCCTCATGGTGTGTGGCTGGTATCCTAACAGACCACTGCAAATTCTCCCTTAGTGTGTTTGGTAGAATGTGAGAAGAATTGGAGAGAACAAAACAAGATTAGCAGAAATTTGTGCTTGATAGCCAGCACGGACTCAGTAGACTGAAGGGCCTGTTCTATATTATGCGACTGAATAATCAGCGATGCCGAAGCCCAAGAAGCAAGCGCCAGAAGATGCTTCAAAGTGACGCAAGTGCTGAAGACGTCATAGAACGTAGAACGTTACTGCATAATACAGGCCCTTCAGCCCAAGATGCTGTGGTGACTTTTAAAACTACTCTGACATCAATTTAACTCTTCACTCAAACATAGCTCTCCATTTTTCTATCATCCATGTGTCTATTTAAAAGTTTCTTAAATGTTCCAAATGTATCTGCACTTACCACCACCCCTGGCAGGATGCTCCATGTAGACGCCAATCTTTGTGTAAACAAAAACTTACCTCTAACATCCCTCCTATACTTTTTTCCAATCACCTGAAAATTATGTCCTCCTGCATTTGCTACTGGCACCCTGGGCTTAAATCTATGGCTATCCACTTGATGATCTATGCCTCTTATCATCTTGTACACCTCTATCAAGTCATCTCTCATTTTCTTTCACTCCAAAAAGAAAAGTCCCAGCTCACTCAACCTATCCTCTTAAGGTATGTTCTCTAATTGAGACAGCATCCTGGGAAATCTCCTCTGAACCCTCTCTAAAGCTTCGACATCCTTCCAGTAAAGAGGTGACCAGAACTGAACACAATACTCCAGGTGTGGTCTAACTAGAGTTTTACAGAGCTGCAACATTGCCTTGCAGCTCTTGATCTTAATCGTTGACAAATGAAAGCCAACGCACCATATGCCTTCTCAACGTCCCTGTCAACTTATGTAGCAGCTCCGAGGGATTTATGGATGTAGACTTCAAGATTCCTCTGTTTCTCCATACAGATATGGATCCTGCAATGAACCCTGTTTTTTTTAGGTATCCATTAGTCTCGTGAGACCATGGATTTGCGCCTTGGAAGGTTTCCAGGGCGCAGGCCTGGGCAAGGTTGTATGGAAGACCGGCAGTTGCCCATGCTGCAAGTCTCCCCTCTCCACGCCGCCGATGTTGTCCAAGGGAAGGGCACTAGGGCCGAAACAGCTTGGCACCGGTGTCATCGCAGAGGAATGAGTGGTGAGTCATAGTCAGAGTCATACTTTATTGATCCCGAGGGAAATTTGGTTTCGTTACAGTTGCACCAACCAAGAACAGAGTATAAATATAGCAATATAAATCCATAAATAATTAAATAATAATATGTAAATTATGCCAGGAAGTAAGTCCAGGACCAGCCTATTGCCTCAGGGTGCCTGACCCTCCAAGGGAGGAGTTGTGAAGTTTGATGGCCACAGGCAGGAATGACTTCCTGTGACGCTCTGTGTTGCATCTCGGTGGAATGAGTCTCTGGCTGAATGTACTCCTGTGCCCAACCAGTACATTATGTAGTGGATGGGAGACATTGTCCAAGATGGCATGCAACTTAGACAGCATCCTCTTTTCAGACACCACCGTCAGAGAGTCCAGTTCCATCCCCACAACATCACTGGCCTTACGAATGAGTTTGTTGATTCTGTTGGTGTCTGCTAATCTTAGCCTGCTGCCCCAGCACACAACAGCAAACATGATCGCACTGGCCACCACAGTGCCTTGCTCAAGGACGCAACACACTGCCACAGCTGAGGTTCGAACTAGCGACCTTCCGATCACTAGACAGACACCTTAACCACCCGGCTACGTGCCAACACACAATGAACCCTGTATTCTGCCTTCAAACTGAACCTTTCCAAGTGAACAAAGTCCTGCCACTTCTCAACCTAGCTCTGCATCTTGCCTATGTCAACCTTCTACACTATCCACAACTCCACCAACCTCCAGGTTATCTACAAACTTACTAACACACCCTTCCACTTCCTCATCCAAGTCATTTAAAAAACTCACCAAGAACAGGGGTCCCAGAACACAGCCCTGCAGAATAGCACTGCTCATGGATCTCCAGATAAAAAATGCTCCACTTAAGACCACCCTCTGCTGAAATTGACCCAATAGCTTAAATTGTTTGTGTCCGTCCTAAACACGCAATGGGGTGCTCCTATGTTGCAATGCGTCCTTCTGCAATTACCAGCAAAATACCCACAGACACCCAGGTTACTAGACTTAGTTCTGCTTTTCCAGTATTTACTCAGTTACTGTAAGCTTGAAACTTGGAGCCCCCATAAATGTTAACAACAGTCACCCAGATCTTAGTCTATTTACGCCAAAAATGTTGCAATATTTATGTGGAAGAGATAAGTCGGCTGGCGGATGCTCGCAGTCCCACAAGTGAACCATCTAGACATTTGATTCATGTGAACTGTTTATAAGATTCAATGTTCAGAGTAAATGTATTATCAAAGTACATGTACATCACTAATACAAACCTGAGATTCATTTTCTTCTGGGCATACTCAATAAATCTATAAATACTAAGCACAACTGAATCAATGAAATACTGCCCAACCTGGGTGTTCAACTAGAATGCAGAAGACAACAAACTGTGCAAATACAAAAATAAATAATAATAATAATAATAATAATAATAATAAATAAACAATAAATACACTAATCATGCATAATGTGAAGAAGGGATTTTAAAAGGTAGGTGACAATAGGAGCATATTTAAGCCATTTGGCCCATTGAGTCTGCTCTGCCATTTCAACATGGCTGATACAATTTTCCCTCTCAGCCCCAATCTCCTGCCCTCTCCCCAGATCCCTTCATGTCCTAACTAATCAAGAAGCTATCAAGCTCTGCCTTAACTATACATAAACACTTAGCCTCCACAGCTGCCTGCGGCAAAGAATTCCACAGATTCACCACTCTGTCTAAAGAATTTCCTTCTGATCTCCATTCTAAAAGGACACCCCTCTATTTTGAGGCTCTGGTCTTAGACTCTCCTCCTACCATAGAGAACATTCTCTTCACATCCACTCTATCAAGACCTTTCACATTTGATAGGTTTCGATGAGATCACCCCTCATTCTTCTAATTTCCAGTGAATACAGGCCCAGAGCCATCAAGTGCTTTTCATATGACAAGCCATTCAATCCTGGAATCGTTTTTGTGAACCTCCTTTGAACCCTCTCAAGTTTCAGCACATCCTTTCTAACAATAAGGGGCCCAAGATGCTCACAATACTCCAAGTGAGGCCTCACCAATACTTCATAAAGTCTGAACATTACACCCCTGCTTTTATATTAATATAGAAAAATAGAAAACCTACAGCACAATACAGGCCTTTCGGCCCACAATGCTGTGCCGAACATATACTCACTTTAGACATTACCTCGGGTTACCCATAGCCCTCTATTTTTCTAAGCTCCATGTACCTATCCAGGAGTCTCTTAAAAGACCCCATTGTATCCGCCTCCACCACCATCACTAGCAGCCCATTCCACACACTCCCCACTCTCTGCATAAAAAACTTACCCCTGACATCTCCTCTGTACCTGCTTCCAAGCACCTTAAAACTGTGCCGTCTCATGTTAGACATTACGGCCCTGGGAAAAAGCCTCTGACAATCCACACGATCAATGCTTCTTATCATCTTATACACCTTATACACCTCTATCAGGTCACCTCTCGTCCTCCGTTGCTCCAAGGAGAAAAGGCCAAGGTCACTCAACCTGTTCGCATAAGGCATGCTTGCCAATCCAGACAACATCCTTGTAAATCTCCTCTGCACCCTTCCTGTACTGAAGTGACCAGAAATAAGCACAGTGCTCTAAGTGGGGTCTGACCGGGGTCCTATATAGCTGTAACATTACCTGTCAGCTCTTGAACTCAATCCCACGGTTGAGGAAGGCCAATACACCATACGCCTTCTTAACCACAGAGTCAATCTGCGCAGCAGCTTTGAGTGCCCTATGGACTTGGACCCTAAGATCCCTCTGATCCTCCACACTGCCAAGAGTCTTACCATTAATATATTCTGCCATCATATTTGACCTACCAAAATGAACCACCTCACATTTATCTGGGTCGAACTCCATCTGCCACATCTCAGCCCAGTTTTGCATCCTACTGTAACCTCTGACAGCCCTCCACACTATCCACAACACCCCCAACCTTTGTGTTATCAGCAAATTTACTAACCCATCCCTCCATTTCCTCATCCAGGTCATATTCTACTCCACTAGAAATGAATGCAAACATTGCATTTGCTTTCCTCACCGGACTCAACCTGGAATTAACCTTCAGGGAATCCTGCACAAGGACTCAGTTTGCACCCGTGTAATCCTCAGGTTCGGCTAGCAGCTTAATCTAGGGGAAGACAGCCTCAGGCCCAGCCAAACTTGAGAGATCTTGTTTGATGGATGCTGCGTGATGTGTTCCCCTGTTACAAATCAGTACCACAAAATAACAAACAGTGCACAATATGCAATTAAACGATTGAGCTTTATAATTCATAATTTGACTGTAGGTTTAGCAAAGAAAACAAAAAAGGAAAGGGCCCATTCTCATGAAAGTCTCATGCGCAACATTGGAGCTCACAGTTTTCTTGTCTGTACATTCTCCATCAATATTCCTCTGGCGTCGTCGACTCCCGACCCCATTCCAAGTCCACTTCATCCTGCAGTCTACGACTTCCCCATTCTGGCATCTTCTGTCTGTCTTTCGCCGAACAAAAGACCGCAAAACCTTCTCTCATGCACATGAGAAAGAAAAATACCTCTCCGCATTGGCCAGCGCACATTCCAAAGCCCCTGTTATCTCTAGTCATAACCCTAACACTGCGCTACAGAGAAACCATTACATTAGTAGTGAAACCTTTCCCAGGTTGTTACACCTGTTTTTTGCACCCTCTCCTTTTAGGAAAAAAAATCAACCCTTTCATTTCTTCTACCAAAGTGAATGACCATACATTTCCTGACACTGTATCCCATCTGCCATATTTTTGCCCAATCTCCAAATCTCTTCCTGTAGCCTCTCTACTTCCTCAAAACTACCTGCTACTCCACCTATCTTCATATCATCTGCAAACTTTGCAAGAAAGCCATCAATTCCATCATTCAAATCATTGACATATAACATAAAAAAAATTATACCAACCCAAACCCCTGTAGAACACTACTAGTCACCAGCAGCCAATAGAAAAGGTTTCCTTTATTCCCAATCTTTTCATCCTGCCAATCAGCCACTACTCTCTTCATACTAGAATCTTTCCTGTAATACCATGGGCTAGTAGCTTATTACGCAGCCTCATGTGTGGCATCTTGGCAAAGGCCTTCTGAAAATCCAAGTACACAACAAAGTACACAATTTTCCTTTGTCTATCTTGCTTGTGATTTTCTTCATACAATTCCAACAGATTTTTCAGGCAAGATTTTCCCTTGAGGGAATCATGCTGGCTATAACCTATTTTATCATGTGCCTCCAATACCCTGAGACCTCATACTTAGTAATTGACTCCAACATCTTTCCAACAACTGAGGTCAGACTAACTGGCCTATAGTTTCCTTTCAACACACACAAAATGCTTTTAGAACACAGCAGGCCAGGCAGTATCTACTGGAAGAGGTAACTCCTTGCCTGCTCTCCATCTTCCTCTGGGCTCCTTCCCCCTTTCTTTCTCCCTAGGCTTCCCGTCCCATGATCCTCCCCCTTCTCCAGCCTTGTATCCCTTTTGCCAATCAACTTTCCAGCTCTTAGCTCCATCCCTCCCCCTCCTATCTTCTCCTATGATTTCAGATCTCCCTCTCCCCCTTCCACTTTCAAATCTCTTATTATCTCTTCTTTCAGTTAGTTCTGACGAAGAGTCTCAGCCCAAAACGTTGACTGTATCTCTTCCTATAGATGCTGCCCGGCCTGCTGTGTTCCACCAGCATTTTGTGTGTGTTGCTTGAATTCCCAGCATCTGCAGACTTCCTCGTGTTATAGTTTCCTTTCTTTTCTTCTCTCCCTTCTTCCTGAAGTGGGAGGGTGAGGAGCCAGAGGTCGTGGTACATATAGGTACCAATGACATAGGTAGGAAAAGGGAAGAGGTCCTGAAAGGAGAATATAGGGAGCTAGGAAGGGAGTTGAGAAAAAGGACCGCAAAGGTAGTAATCTCGGGATTACTGCCTGTGCCACGCGACACTGAGAGTAGGAATGCGATGAGGTGGAGGATAAATGCGTGGCTGAGGGATTGGAGCAGGAGGCAGGGATTCAAGTTTTTGGATCAATGGGACCTCTTTTAGCGCAGGCGTGACCTGTACAAAAAGGACGGGTTACACTTGAATCCTAGGGGGACCAATATCCTGGCAGGGAGATTAGCGAGGGCTACTGAGGTGACTTTAAACTAGAGTGGTTGGGGGGTGGGAATCAAATTAAAGAGGCTAGGCGAGAGGAGGTTAGTTCACAACAGGGGGATGGGAACCAGTGCAGAGAGACAGAGGGGTGTAAAGTGAGGGTAGAAGCAAAAAGTACTAAGGAGAAAAGTAAAAGTGGCAGGCCGGCAAATCCAGGGCAAGCATCAAAAAGGGCCATTTTTCAACATAATTGTATAAGGGCTAAGAGAGTTGTAAAAGAGCGCCTGAAGGCTTTGTGTGTCAATGCAAGGAGCATTTGTAACAAGGTGGATGAATTGAAAGTGCAGATTGTTATTAATGATTATGATATAGTTGGGATCACAGAGACATGGCTCCAGGGTGACCAAGGATGGGAGCTCAACGTTCAGGGATATTCAATATTCAGGAGGGATAGACATGAAAGAAAAGGAGGTGGGGTAGCGTTGCTGGTTAAAGATGAGATTAACGCAATAGAAAGGAAGGGCAGAAGCCGGGAAGATGTGGAATCAATATGGGTAGAGCTGCGTAACACTAAGGGGCAGAAAACGCTGGTGGGAGTTGTGTACAGGCCACCTAACAGTAGTAGTGAGGTCGGAGATGGTATTAAACAGGAAATTGGAAATGTGTGCAATAAAGGAGCAGCAGTTATAACGGGTGACTTCAATCTACATGTAGACTGGGTGAACCAAATTAGTAAACGTGCTGAGGAAGAGGATTTCTTGGAATGTATGCAGGATGGTTCTTTGAACCAACATGTCGAGGAACCAACTAGAGAGCAGGCTATTCTAGACTGGGTTTTGAGCAATGAGGAAGTGTTAATTAGCAATCTTGCCGTGAGAGGCCCCTTGGGTAAGAGTGACCATAATATGGTGGAATTCTTCATTAAGATGGAGAGTGACATAGTTAATTCAGAAACAAAGGTTCTGAACTTAAAGAGGGGTAACTTTGAAGGTATGAGACATGAATTAGCTAAGATAGACTGGCAAATGACACTTAAAGGATTGACAGTGGATATGCAATGGCAAGCATTTAAAGATTGCATGGATGAACTACAGCAATTGTTCATCCCAGTTTGGCAAAAGAATAAATCAAGAAAGGTAGTGCACCCGTGGCTGACAAGAGAAATTAGGGATAGTATCAATTCCGAAGAAGAAGCATACAAATTAGCCAGAAAAAGTGGCTCACCTGAGGACTAGGAGAAATTCAGAGTCCAGCAGAGGAGGACAAAGTGCTTAATTAGGAAGGGGAAAAAAGATTATGAGAGAAAACGGGCAGGGAACATAAAAACTGACTGTAAAAGCTTTTATAGATATGTAAAAGGGAAAAGACTGGTAAAGACAAATGTAGGTCCCCTACAGACAGAAACAGGTGAATTGATTATGGGGAGCAAGGACATGGCAGACCAATTGAATAATTACTTTGGTTCTGTCTTCACTAAGGAGGACATAAATAATCTTCCAGAAGTAGTAGGGGACAGAGGGTCCAGTGAGATGGAGGAACTGAGCGAAATACATGTTAGTAGGGAAGTGGTGTTGGGTAAATTGAAGGGATTAAAGGCAGATAAATCCCCAGGGCCAGATGGTCTGCATCCCAGAGTGCTTAAGGAAGTAGCCCAAGAAATAGTGGATGCATTAGTGATAATTTTTCAAAACTCATTAGATTCTGGACTAGTTCCTGAGGATTGGAGGGTGGCTAATGTAACCCCACTTTTTAAAAAAGGAGGGAGAGAGAAACCGGGGAATTATAGACCGGTTAGCCTAACGTCGGTGGTGGGGAAACTGCTGGAGTCAGTTATCAAAGATGTGATAACAGCACATTTGGAAAGCCGTGAAATCATCGGACAAAGTCAGCATGGATTTGTGAAAGGAAAATCATGTCTGACGAATCTCATAGAATTTTTTGAGGATGTAACTAGTAGAGTGGATAGGGGAGAACCAGTGAATGTGGTATATTTGGATTTTCAAAAGGCTTTTGACAAGATCCCACACAGGAGATTAGTGTGCAAACTTAAAGCACACAGTATTGGGGGTAAGGTATTGATGTGGATAGAGAATTGGTTAGCAGACAGGAAGCAAAGAGTGGGAATAAACGGGAGCTTTTCAGAATGGCAGGCGGTGACTAGTGGGGTACCGCAAGGCTCAGTGCTGGGACCCCAGTTGTTTACAATATGTATTAATGACTTGGATGAGGGAATTAAATGCAGCATCTCCAAGTTTGCGGATGACACGAAGCTGGGCAGCAGTGTTAGCTGTGAGGAGGATGCTAAGAGGATGCAGGGTGACTTGGATAGGTTGGGTGAGTGGGCAGATTCTTTTTTTTTAAATTTTATTTGGATAAGGAGTTCACAATTATCATGTACTTTTTTCACACATATAACCTTTTCCATTTTTTTAATATGTATAAAACTACAATTATTTATACATTCTTAAGTACACATTGAGATGATATAAAAGCAAAATAAACATTTAAATAGATAATTATGTACTGTGGTAAATCTAACCTATTAGGCTAAGTAATGAAATTAGTTGTTAAGAAAAATGGTAATAATAGTTTCCATACAACCCTTCTGGACCATTTCCACTGGTCCAAAATGTTGCATACAAGCCTATATACCAACCATTGTAGGTGTTTGTATCCCAATTTGTTCGTGCTTGTTCCTGCCCACAGACATAATTATCCAATCCCTATGTACTTATTTACTTAATTTTTTCATTTTTTTTATCCCTTTCCCAAATCTTTCCCTTTACTTGTGTTAATTCTCTATTTTCCAAAAAAAAAAACAACAAACATTTAGACTAGGGGTGCTTACGTTAGCAATATTACTGTGTTGATGAGAAGAGCAATATAAATCATTAGGAGAGTCATCTAAAGTCTGCTCGCATTGGGGTTATATATTCAATCCATTTATTCCAGATTTGATAAAATGTTTCTTTTTGAGTTCTCAGGGAGTAGGTCAACTTTTCCATTTTAAATATTTCCAAGATAATTTCGTACCAATCTTCTAATGTAGGTGGTATTGGATTTAGCCATTTTCTAGTGATTGATTTCTTACTTGCCGCTAAGAGGGCCTGCAGCAACTTTATATCTTCCTTCTGTTCAAGGAACAATACATGCCCCAAATAGAGCGTCTCAAAGTTCAGAGGTATCTGGGACCTAAGTAACTTAACTAATGTTCTATGAATACCTTCCCAAAATAGACTTAATTTAGGGCAATCCCAGAAAATATGAAAATGATTTGCCTCCTTGGAGCCACACCTTCTCCAACACATCACATTTGTATCTTTATATTTTTCCTGATATGGGGTCTTGAAGTATCTTATAATGTTTTTCCAACAATGTTCTCTCCAAGTCAAAGAATTAGTCGAGGACCATTGAAAGCTGCAGATTTTCCCCCAAGCCTCCTCTGAAAGTACCAACCCCACTTCTTTCTCCCACTTCTCTTTAATATACAGTGTATTTACATTTTTAGCATGGGAGAGTGCATTATATAGGCGAGAAACTGATTTACTAGGTATTGAACTGCAAGCCGAATTCAGAATCTTGAAAAATTCTAATTCTACTGTTGATAGGTCTGTATATCTACAACTCTGGTTAACATAGTTTCGTATTTGAAGGTACCTAAAAAAGTCATTATGTTCTAGGCCATGTTTGTCCTGCAGGATTTGGAAACTTTGTAATACTCTTTTATCTATAAATGAGAGGTAGGTCGTAAGACCTTTCTTTATCCATAGCTCAAATCTTTTATCTCCTCTGTTGGGAAGGAATTCGGTATCATATGCACACCATCTAAAGAGTTTTAGCATGTTATTAATTCCACATGAATTAACCGCCTTCTGCCATACTTTTAATGTAAGATTTATCCAAGCATTATTAAATTTTTCCAACTGGGCCATCAATCCTTTGTCAGCTATTGAGGCCTGAAGAGGAAAACTGTCAACTAATCCAAATTCTATTTCCTTCCATCCAGCCTTATATTCCCTATTACACCAATATAACAGAGGGGTTATCTGTGAGGCATAAAAATAATTTCTCAGGCAAGGAAGAACCATACCTCCTCTTTCCTTCCCTAACTGTAAGGTGTTATATCGAATTCTAGGTTTCCTTCCTTGCCAAATGAAGCGGGAAATCCATTTGTCCCATTCCCTGAATTGATTATCATCCACCTCCACTGGTAAAGTACGGAAAAGATATAATAACCGAGGAAGAATATTCATTTTTATAGTATTTATCCTTGAATTTAAACTTAAAAAGGGGATAAGATTCCATCTATGCATATCTGCTTTTATCTCTGAGATTAATGGCCCATAATTTACCTGTGACAGTGTTGAAAGATCCTTCGGCAGGGTTATTCCTAAATATTTTAATGATTTAGCTTCCCACTTAAGATCGTATGTATCCTGCAATTTTTTGGATGGTGTATAATTTAGGGACATAATCTGCGTTTTCTTTACATTTATTTTATAACCTGATATTTTCCCAAAGTCATCCAACAGTGTAAACAATCCTATAAATGATTTTTCTGGTTCACTCAGATAGACCAAAACATCATCTGCGAATAATGCCACTTTCTGTTCAATCCCTGCCACCTTGATACCTTTTACGATTTCGCTCTGTCTTATTAGTTGGGCAAGTGGTTCAATATATAGCGCAAAAAGGAGAGGAGAAATTGGGCATCCCTGTCTAGTGCCTCTCTCTAAAATGAAGGAGTCAGAGAGGTCCCCATTTATCTTAATTCGGGCTGTTGGGCTGTCATACAGAGTCTGAATTACTTTAATAAACCTTTCTTGAAAGCTGAATCTTCCTAACACTCTGTATAGGAATGGAGTGGGCAAATTCATGGCAGATGCAATTTAATGTGGATAAATGTGAAGTTATCCACTTTGGTGGCAAAAATAGGAAAACAGATTATTATCTGAATGGTGGCCGATTAGGAAAAGGGGAGGTGCAACGAGACCTGGGTGTCATTATACACCAGTCATTGAAAGTGGGCATGCAGGTACAGCAGGCGGTGAAAAAGGCGAATGGTATGCTGGCATTTATAGCGAGAGGATTCGAGTACAGGAGCAGGGAGGTACTACTGCAGTTGTACAAGGCCTTGGTGAGACCACACCTGGAGTATTGTGTGCAGTTTTGGTCCCCTAATCTGAGGAAAGACATCCTTGCCATAGAGGGAGTACAAAGAAGTTTCACCAGATTGATTCCTGGGATGGCAGGACTTTCATATGAAAAAAGACTGGATGAACTGGGCTTGTACTCGTTGGAATTTAGAAGATTGAGGGGGGATCTGATTGAAACGTATAAAATCCTAAAGGAATTGGACAGGCTAGATGCAGGAAGATTGTTCCCGATGTTGGGGAAGTCCAGAACGAGGGGTCACAGTTTGAGGATAAAGGGGAAGCCTTTTAGGACCGAGATTAGGAAAAACTTCTTCACACAGAGAGTGGTGAATCTGTGGAATTCTCTGCCAGAGGAAACAGTTGAGGCCAGTTCATTGGCTATATTTAAGAGGGAGTTAGATATGGCCCTTGTGGCTACGGGGATCAGGGGGTATGGAGGGAAGGCTGGTGTAGGGTTCTGAGTTGGATGATCAGCCATGATCATAATAAATGGCGGTGCAGGCTCGAAGGGCCGAATGGCCTACTCCTGCACCTATTTTCTATGTTTCTATGTTTCTTGAAGAATGGAGTGATATTTGCACTTTTCCAGTCTTTTGATACCATCTACAATCTTTACAGCCACCTCTTCCATAACCCTATGTGTTTACCATCTGGTCCAGGTGACTTGTCTACGTTCAGACCTTTCAGTTTCCCAAGAACCTCCTCTCTAGTAATAGTAACTTCACACACTTCATGACCCCTGACATCTCGAACTTCCACCAAACACTGGTGTCTGACTTCCCACTAATCTTTGCTCTATTACATGCCCTCTCTTTGGCTTTTATGTTGGCTTTGACTTCTCTTGTTAGACACGATTGTGTCATCTTGCCTTTAAAATACTTCTTCCTCTTTGGGATGTATATATCCTGTGCCTTCCAAACTGCTTCCAGAAATTCCAGCCATTGCTGATCTGCCGTCATCCCTGCCAGTGTTCTCTTCCAAACATTTCTGGCCAATTCCACTCTCATACCTCTGTAATTCCCTCTAGTGCACTGTAATACTGATATATCTGACTTTAGCTTCTCCTTCTCAAATTTCAGGATAAATTCAATCATATTATATCACTTGTCTGTAACCTCTCTAATCAATTCTGGTTCATTGCACAACACCCAATTCAGAATAGCTGATCTCCTAGGGGGCTCAACCATGATCTGCTTTGAAAAGCCATCTCATCGGCAATCTAGAATTCCCCCTCTTGGAATCCAGCACCAACCTAATTTTCCTAATCTACCTGCATATTTAAATCCCCCTTGACTATTGTAAAATTGCCCTTTTGGCATGCATTTTCTATCTAACATTGTAATTTCTAGACCGCAACCTTACTACTGTTCGGTTGTCTGTATACAACTCCCATCAGGGTCTTTTTACCCTTGCAGTTCTTTTGCTCTATCCACAATGATTCAACACCTTCTGACAGTATGTCACCTCTTTCTAATGATTGAATTTAATATTTTACCTCTGTGCCTTCCTCTCTGCCCTTTTGATATAATGTGTATCCTTGAACATTAAGCTCCCAGCTATTATCTTCTTTCAGCCATGATTCAGTAATGACTATAACATCACACATTTCAGTCTGCAACTGTGCTGCAAGTTCATCTACCTTATTCCGTATACTACACACAATCAAGTATAACACCTTCAGTCCTGTATTCACCCTTTTGGATTTTGACTGCCTTTTACATTGCAGCTCATTCTGTTAACTGCAATTGTGCTCTGTCAACAGCCCCTCCTCACTCCACATTGTCTCTATTTGTAAACCAGCTATCTCATCTTCAGCCCTATCATCCGCCTTTCCTGTGATACTTCCTGCATTGAAATAAATACAACTCAGGACACTAGTAGCACCATGCTCATCCTTTTGATTCCTAACTTTGTCTGAGGTTTTACCAACACCTGCTTCGACCACTTCCCCTAACTATTCTGGCACTCTGGTTCCCATCACCCTGCAATTCTAGTTTAAACCCCACCATGCAGCATTAACAAAATTTCCCATTAGGATATCAGTCCCCCTCCAGTTCAGTTGCAAACCATCCTTTCTGTACCGGTCCCATCTTCCCTGGAGGAGAGCCCAATGATCCAAAAATCTTATGCCCTCCCTCCTACATGAACTCCTTAGCCACTTACTAAACTGTACAATCTTCCTAGTTCTGGTCTCACCAGCACATGGCATGGGTAGCAATCCAGAGATTACAGCCCTTGGGGTCCTGCCCTTTATCTTCACACCTAACTCCCTGAATTTCCCATACAGAACATTGGCACTCATTCTACCCATGTCATTGGTACCTACGCGGACCACGACTTCTGGCTGTTCACTCTCCCACATAAGAATGCTGAGGACTAGATCCAAGATATCCTGGGCCTTGGCACCTGGGAGGCAACATACCATCTGGGAATCTCATTCTCATCCACAGAATCTCCTGTCCATTCCCCGAACCAATGAATCCCTCATCGCCACAGAATGCCTTCTCTCCGCTTTCCTTTAGTCATAGTCATAGTCATACTTTATTGATCCCAGGGGAAATTGGTTTTCGTTACAGTTGCTCCATAAATGATAAATAGTAATAGAACCATAAATAGTTAAATAATAATATGTAAATTATGCCAGTAAATTATGAAATAAGTCCAGGACCAGCCTATTGACTCAGGATGTCTGACCCTCCAAGGGAAGAGTTGTAAAGTTTGATGGCCACAGGCAGGCATGACTTCCTATGACGCTTTGTGTTGCATCTCGGTGGAATGAGTCTCTGGCTGAATGTACTCCTGTGCCCACACAGTACGTTATGTAGTGGATGGAGACATTGACCAAGATGGCATGCAACTTGAACAGCATCCTCTTTTCAGATACCACCGTCAGAGAGTCCAGTTCCATCCCCACAACATCACTGGCCTTACAAATGAGTTTGTTGATTCTGTTGGTGTCTGCCACCCTCAGCCTGCTGCCCCAGCACACAACAGCAAACATGATAGCACTGGCCACCACAGACTCATAGAACATCCTCAGCATCATCCAGCAGATGTTAAAGGACCTCAGTCTCCTCAGGAAATAGAGACGGCTCTGACTCTTCTTGTAGACAGCCTCAGCGTTCTTTGACCAGTCCAGTTTATTGTCAATTCGTATCCCCAGGTATTTGTAATCCTCCACCATGTTCACACTGACCCCCTGGATGGAAACAGCGGTCACCGGTACCTTAGCTCTCCTCAGGTCTACCACTAGCTCCTTAGTCTTTTTCGTATTAAGCTGCAGATAATTCTGCTCACACCATGTGACAAAGTTTCCTACCGTCTGAGTCATAGAGCCAGATTCAGTGCCAGAGATCCGACCGCTGACTTTTCTCTATTAAGACATTCTCCCCCCAACAGCATCCAAAGTCATATACCAAAGCCAAAGGGTTACTTTACACTGCCTTCTTAAACCCTTTACCCTTCCTGATTGTCACCCAGTCTCCTGTGTCCTGCACCTTGGGCGTAACTACCTCTATTTGTCCTATCTATTACCCTCTCACCCTCCCAAATGATCTAGAGTTCATCCCGTTCCAGGTCCAGCTGCTTAATGCAGATTGTTAGAAGCTGCAGCTGGATGTACTTCTTGCAGATGTAGTTGTCAGGTACACTGGCGGTCTCTCTGCCTTCCCACATTCCGCAAGAGGAACATTCCACTATCCCTTCAGGCATTTCTACCGTCCCAGCTGAGCAGATACAAAGTAGGGAAGGAATAAAAAACTTAACCGTTTGCTTTTCTTTCCTTTGTTTTCTCTGACTGAAGCCTCTCTTTGCGGAAGCCTCGAAGAGCTAAAGCCTAAGATTACCACTCTGACTCTGTCCACTCAGAGGATGGCCACTGTGCTTGTCCTTGCCTTCCTTTAATTTGCTCCTGCATAATGCAGGTTAGATGAATAGCATAAACACAAGTAATTCCGCAGATGATGGAAATCTAGAGCAACATACACAAAATGCTGAAAGAACTCAATAGGTCAGGCAGCATCTTATGGAAAGGGATAAGCAGTTGACCTTCGACCTTGGTAGTTTCCATCCTGTCAAGGTGAAATCGATTTCTCCAGTAACCAATCCCCTTTGTCCATTCCCACTTTAATTTCTGATCCTGAAGACTCTCAACAATCTATGTCTTTCCCCTCCCACACACTCCCACTGGTTGCCCTCCCCATCTACTCCCCTTCATTCCATGGTTCACTGATCTCTCCTATCAAATTCCATCTTCTTCAGCCCTTGGTCCCTTACACCAGGACAATGGGGGGGGGGAATTGCTGGGAAAGGGGAGTGCGTCTGATAGAGTAAGACCATGGTGACCAGTGGGGTAAGCTGTAAACAAAGTTACCCTGTTCATTTCTGAATGAGAACAGATAGAGAGTGAAAACATTGACAGAAGAATGTAGGAGCCAGGGAAATGTATGGAAGGTCAGCCTGGGAATTCCAAGAAGAAAACATTTTAAAAAGGATGAAAAACAATGAAGAGGTTGAGCCAACATCACAGCTAGATGAGTGAGATGATATTGTATATGGTAACATAAACCCAATGGTCACTTTATTAGGTTCATGCTATGACTAATAAAGTGGCCACTGAGTGTATGTTTGTGGTCTTCTGCTGTAGCTCATTCACTTCAAGATTTGACGTTTTGTGTATTCAGAGATGCTCTTCTGCAACACCATTGTTGTAACAGCACTCCACGTAGATGTGGTTATTGGTGGGGAGGGCTTTACTCATGATGGACTGGGCTGCCTCCACTACTATTTGCAACATTTTTCATTGAAGGACAGTGGTGTTTCCATACCAGGCTATGATGCAGCCAGTCAATATACTCTCCACTACACATCTATAGAAGCTTCTGATTCCATCTGTCCTATTTCTCTCTCTTTAGCTGTCTCCACCTCTTACATATACTGTCTCTTTTCTCAATCTCCTGCTCTCGTGCGTACACACACACACACACACACACACAGAGACTCGCTCTCACACACAAACTCCCTCCTTCTCTCTCTCTCACACGCCAACACTTGGCTGATTAGCTATTTGCATTAAGAACCATGTGTACAGGTGTACCCAATAAAGTGCCCACTGAGTGTACACGTACCTTGATAATAAACTTACTTGAACTTTGAACTTCTAAGAAAAGAAATGTCATATCTGTAAAAGGCACATCATCAATATGTGTCAATTCCATCCTTTCACTGCTTGGGAAGGTTGTAATGAGAAGACAGAACTGGGGAATGTTTTCCATAAAATTAGTTTCTTGATCAGTCATTGACAGTAAGTTTGATAAACACATAAAAATATTGATTATGAAAGCTTTCAAGGAAGAAACAGTCGTAAAATTAGTCAGCTCCATCATAGGTACTAGCCTCCGTAGTAAACAAGGTATCTTCAAGGAGTGGTGCATCAGGAAGCCGGCATCCATCATTAAGGACTCCTACCACCCAGGACATGCCCTCTTCTCATTGTGACCATCAGGAAGGAGGTACAGAAACCTGAAGGCACACACTCAGTGATTCAGGAACAGCTTCTTCCCCTTTGCCATCCAGTTTCTGAATGGGCATTGAAACCATGAACACTACCTCAGTACTTTTTTGATTCTGTTTTTGCATTACTTATTTAATATAAATATTTGCTATACGTATATATACTTAACTGTAATTCACCCGATGACATCTGCTCCTGGCTTATAAGGTAACCGGAGAATGCACCCTAACAGGTGTATGTAACAAGCATGTTATTTTTTTCTATATTGTCATGTATTATGTTGTACTGCTGCCACAAAGTTAACAGATTTCATGACATATGCTGGTGATACTAAACCTGACTCTGATTCTGATATAAGAAAAGAACAAAAACAGCAGCCATAATGGACTGATATTAATAATTATTAATTTTTGAGAGGTTATAGCTGGCATTTGCACTATTTGATATCTCTATATCAATTCCTTTTACCACAGCAGGTTGTTCTTAGAAGTTTCAGGGGAGTACTGAGAATTTAAGTTCAGCATGACCTGTGGGACTTCTGAAGGCTTATGGCCACATCCCCATAAAAAACGCTGTAAAATATTAATACAAATCCAGATGTTAGCTGCAATGTTGAAGTGTCATTGTTCGAGAAAAGCAATTGTGATTCAGCTACTTTCTACAGCAACTAACTTTATTTACACAGATGTTGTAAGGAATGCTGATTATCTTCATCTGTTCCCAATTCCCATTAGTTAAGTGATTCACAGGGGCAACATTGTGCTTCCGGAATCTCAAATAAATCAAACTGATTGTCTGTTTCCAAAACAAATAGTTTTACATTAAGCATCGAAACCTCAAAAGTCATAGGGAAGTACAGCATAGATACAGGTCATTTGGTCATATAAGTCCACACCACACTAGTGAAGTTTAAGAGACTACTAGACAGGTATATGGAGGAACTTAAGGTGGGGGGTTATATGGGAGGCAGGGTTTGAGGGTTGGCACAACTTTGTGGGCTGAAGGGCCTGTACTGTGCTGTACTATTCTATGTTCTATGTTAAATGTAGAAATCGAGCTTGCATGCACCACTTGCACTGACAGCTCATTCCACACTCGCACGACCCTCTGGGAATTTTCCCCTTATGTTCCCCTTAAACTTCTCACTTTCACCATTAAGTCATGATCTCTGGTTGTAGTCCCACCCAATCTCAGTGGAAAAAGCCTGCTTGCATTTACGCTATCTATACTCCTCATAATTTTATATACCTCTATCAAATCTCCTCTCAATCTTCTATGGTCTAAATAATACAGTCCTAACTTATTCAAACTTTACTTATAACTCAGTTCTTCCAGACCCGGCAAATTCCTTGTAGATTTTCTCTGCACTCTTTCAACCTTCTTTACATCTTCCTTGTAGGTAGCAGACCAAAACCGCACACAATATTCCAAATTAGGCCTCACCAACATCTTATACAATTTCAACATAACATCTCATCTCCTGTACTCAATATAACGATTTATGAAGGCTGGTATGCCAAAAGGTTTCTTTACGACCCTATCTACCTGTGACACCACTTCCAACAAATTATGGACCTGTATTTCTAGATCCCTTTGTTCTACCGAACACCTCAGTGCCCCACCATTCACTGTGACAGACTTAACCTGGTTGGTTAAACCTCACACTTGACTGCATTAAATTCTATCGGCCAATTTACAGCCCACTTTCCCAGCTGATGCAGATCCCTCTGCAAGCCAATGATGGCCTTCTTCACTGTCCACTACACCCCTAGTCTTGGTGTCATCCACAAATTGCTGATCCAGTTAACCATCTTGAATGAAGGATGCAGTTTGGAAAAATTTGAAACTAAATTTACTTGAATAACCCAGCTGCCCAACAATAGCATATGGAGAGGAAGTTAACCACCTCCTATTACCCAGTGTCTTTCCATCATGCACAAGTCAGGAGCTGCCGTGGAACAATCCCGTTTGCTTGAGTGAGTGTATCTCCACCAGCACTCAGGAAGTTTGACACTATCCAGGGAATCAGGTGATCATCCAAAATGCTGGAGGAACTCAGCAGGTCAGGCAGCATCCATGGAGTGGAATATACAGTTGACATTTTGGGCTGAGAGTCTGGACTATTCATCAGTCCTGATGAAGGGTCCTGGTCTGAAACATCGACTGTTTATTCAGAGATCAAAATAAATTTATTATTGAAGTATATGCATGTCCCTGAGATTCATTTTCTTGTGTGCACACTCAATAAATCCATAACAGAATAATAACAATAATAGACTACTCCCAACTAGGGTTTTCAATTTGTGTGCAAAAGGCAACAAGCTGCAAATGCAAAAAAAGGAAATAATAATAAATAAATAAACAATTAACATCGAGAACATGAGATGAAGAGTCCTTGAGAGTGAGTACATAATTTGTGGGAACATTTCAATGATGGAGCAAGTGAAGATAAGTAGAGGTTTTCCCTTTAGTTCAAGAGCATGATGGTTAAGGTGTAGTGACTGTTCCTGAGCCTGGTGGTGAGAGTCCTAAGGCTCCTGTACCTTCTTCCTGATGGCAGCAGCGAGAAGAGAGCATGACCTGGGTGGTGCCTGACCTGATTTTCAGTATCTGCAGAATCTCTTTTGTTTATGATTTGCTGGGTGATCCTCTATCTGTCCAGTTCGTTCACGATATGAGCATTTATGCCTTCAGTCAATGGCTTGAGTGAATGGCAGCTATGCAAAACAGGGCATTTACTCTTATGTGCCTCTCTGACGGCAGATCCCGAACCCGCTGTGCCACCAAGAAGGATGAGGGCAGAAAATGCAAGGGAACATCGCAACCTGCAGGATTCCAGAGGAGTTCCACGTCATCCTGACTTAACAGGATGCTACAGGCTGGGTCTATTTCTTGCAAATTCAGATCCAGATTCATTTATCACATATATAGCGTGTATGGTGTGGGCATGTGGCCAAGTGGTTAAGACATTGGACTAGCCACCTGAAGGTCGTGAGTTCGAGCCCCAGCCGAGGCAGCATGTTGTGTCCTTGAGCAAGGCACTTAATCACACATTTCTCTGTGATGACACTGGTGCCAAGCTGTATGGGTCCTAATGCCCTTCCCTTGGACAACATTGATGTCGTGGAGAGGGGAGACTTGCAGCATGGGCAACTGCTGGTCTTCCATACAACCTTGCCCAGGCCTGCGCCCTGGAGAGAGAAGACTTTCCAGGCGCAGATCCATGGTCTCGCAAGACTAACGGATTGAAACATACAGCGCAAGGCATCATTTACATTAGTAATCAACACAACCAGGGGTGTGCTGGGGGCAGCCTGCAAGTGTCGCCACGAATTCCAGAGCCAACATAGCATGCACAAGATGATCAACACACCAACACAAGCAGCATCAACAGAACAAAGCAACATAAAGACAGCAAAACAAGCCCGTTTCCCTCCCCTTTAGAGACACACAGACACACACACACACACACATGCCTTCAATGCCAGGACAGGCTGTCCACAGGCCTCCACTCCTTGGGTCCGGTCTCTCAAACATTCAGACATCGAGGCTCCAGTCTCTGGCCTGGGATTGTCCTCTTCCTCTGGACTCATCAACTTCAGTCTTTGAACTTTCGGGATTTCTCTTTCTGACATCACCGGAAATTGAAACTAGATGGGAGAATAGTTTAGCTCATAGTGGAGTGGTGGAGCAGACTCGATGGGCCGAATGGTCTACTTCTGCTCCTTTGTCTTGTGATCTTGTGATCACTGTGGGAATGTCGAGAAGTACTGCTGCAATCATAAGATGGCGACCATCACCACCTTTTCAAAGGGGTGTATGGCCAGATTCAGGATCCCGACTGTGGCTGGGGCTGCGGTATGTGACCAGAAGTGAGACTGGGGGACTGCACTTCAGCAGTCAAGAACATGAGTAGGTTTGCTGTTGGAGCTGGAGTCTGGAGTACTGTGTCCCACTCCCTATGAACTTACTAGTTCACCAAACAAGTTCAAGTTTAATTGTCATTCATACAGTCAAAGCAAACAGCATTACACTGGGACCAAGGTACAAAACACAGTACCAACAGTCTCACACAGCACAAAGCACACACTGCACATGTAAGATAGCAAGCACATACAAGATATCAGTACAATACAGTCATGCAAAGTAAAATATAGTTCAAGACCTGCGTGCACGAACGTTGCAGCGGTCTGCAGTCGAACACAGTACAGCTTGTCTTCTGCTGAGTGAACACTGGGGGCAGCACTGACTCGAACTTGGATGCAACACCACAGCACTTCCAGTGGAGTTCTCCTGGGTGGCTGTAAGCAGGCGACACTGTGGATTGAGGCCTAGTCCTTGGTATGACCAATGCCATGCAACTCCCCTGCTGTCCGCCAATAAATCAGACTTGCAGCACTCCACACCAACAGTATCTAACTGGGTCTAAGTTATTACAATATTGCACCAATGGAAAAATGAAATGACGCAAATGTACTCTCTGGTCCACACGTCCCTCCCCATAGATGTCCCACCCGGCTCTCATCCCTGTAAGCGCAAGTGCTACACCTATCCCTACACCTCTCTCTTGCCACCATTCAGGGCCCCAAACAGTCCTTCCAAGTGAGGCAACACTTCACTTGTGAGTCTGTTGGGGTCATCTATTGCATCCGGTGCTCCCGGTGCGGCCTCCTCTACATCGATGAAACCCGACGCAGATTGGGGGACCGCTTCGTCGAGCACCTCCACTCCGTCCGCCACAACAGACAGGATCTCCCAGTAGCCACCCACTTCAACTCTGCTTCCCACTCCCATTCAGATATGTCCATACATGGCCTCCTCTACTGCCACGATGAGGCTAAACTCAGGTTGGAGGAGCAACACCTCATATACCGTCTAGGTAGTCTCCAGCCCCTTGGTATGAACATTGAATTCTCCAACTTAATGTAATTCCCTCCCCCTCCCTTCCTCTATCCCTATGTCACTCTGTCCCCTCCCCCAGATACCTACCACCTCCCTCATGGTTCTGTCTCCTTCTACTACCCATTGTGTTTTCCCCTATTCTTTCTTCACCTTTCCCGCCTATCTCCTCCCTGCTTCCCCTCCCCCACCCCTTTATCTTTCCCCTTACTGGTTTTTCACCTGGAACCTACCAGCCTTCTCCTTCCCACCCTCCCCCCACCTTCTTTATAGGGCCTCTGCCCCTTCCCCCTACAGTCCTGACGAAGGGTTCCGGCCCGAAACGTCGGCCGATCTTTTCCACGGATGCTGCCCGACCTGCTGAGTTCCTCCAGCGTGTTGTGAGTGTTGCAAATGTATGTTTGAGTGTTTATAGGAGTGACATCCAATAGTCCAGAAAATCAGCTGGTCCAAAACTAATAAAGCCCCAATGATATTGGCTTATTTGGAGTTATACTAGAAATTTACTTGATAAAAAATTATAGGAATATGGAATTATAATAGCTGGAAAATTTCAGCTCCACTGAAGTATCATTGAAGTCAATGACAGAGGTGTACAAAATTATGAGGGGTATAGACAGGGCACATGCAAGCAGGCTTTTTCCACTGAGCTTGGGTGAGATTAGAACGAGAGGTCATTGGATAAGGATAAAGATGAAACGTTTAAGGGAAGCATGAGGAGTAACTTTTTCACCTAAAGGGTGGTCAGAGTGTGGAACGAGCTGCCAGTGGAAGTGGTGGATGGGGTTTGATTGTAACACTTAAGGGAAGTTGGATACGTCCATAGATGGAAGGATAATGAATCGCTATTGTCCAGGTGCAGTTCGATAGGACTATAGTTTGGCACAGACTAGATAGGCCAAAAAGCCTGTTTCTGTGCTTTAGTGCTCTATGACTATGACCCAAGAAACTGCAGATGCTGGAATCTGGAGCAACAAACAATTTGCTGGAGGAACTCAGTAGACTGAGCAGCATCTGTGGGAGGAAAGGAATTATCCTGCAGGGCTTCAATATGAAATATGCATCAGCCGTGATGAGGAAACCATCATTTGTTTATTCCCCACCATAGATGTTCTCTGACTTGCTGTGTTCCTCCAGCATTTTGCTTGTATGTTGCTGAATATCTCCAGAATTTGTAGAATCTCTGGCATTTATGTGTTGAGATTCAGTGAAGCATATGATGAAACACCAAAAGCCAGTATGGTCCCTTGAAAGGAAGATCCTACCTGACAAACCTACTGCAATTCTTTGAGGAAGTTACAAGCAGGGTAGACAAAGGAGATGCAGTAACCATATAACAATTACAGCACAGAAACTGGCCATCTTGGCCCTTCTAGTCCTTGCCGAACTCTTACTCTCACCTAGTCCCACCGACCCGCACTCAGCCCATAACCCTCCATCCCTTTCCTGTCCATATGGCTAAGATATAGGAGCAAAATTTGGCCATTTGGCCCATTTCATCTTGGCTGATCCATTTCCCTCTCAGTCCCAATCTCCTGCCTTCTCTCCTTCATTCCCTGTCTAATTAAGAACATAAAACCTGTGATGCATTGGCTGGGAATCGAACCCAGGTCTCCCGCATGGCAGGCGAGAATTCTACCACTGAACCACCAATGCAACTAGTAGATGTGGTGTACTTGGATTTTCAGAAGGTCTTTGACAAGGTGCTGAACATGTAGCTGCTTAGCAAGATAAGAACCCATGGAATTACAGGGAAGTTACTAGCGTGAGTGGAGCATTGGCTGGTTGGCAGAAAACAGAGAGTGGGAATAAAGAGATCCTATTCTGCTGGCTGCCGGTTACCAGTGGAGTTCCACAGGGGTCGGTGTTGGGACCGTTACTTTTTATGATGTATGTCAATGATTTGGCCTAACCGTATTAAGGGACTTGTGCCTAAATTTGCCGATGTCAGGTGGAAGAGTGGGTAGTGTTGAGGAAACAGAGAGCCTGCAGAGAGACTTAGATAGTTTAGGGGAATGGGCAAAGAAGTGGCAAATGAAATACAATGTTGGAAAGTGTATGGTCATGCAGTTTGGTGGAAGAAATAAATGAGCAGACTATCATTTAGATGGGGATATGCAAAGAGACTTAGGAGTCCTTGTGCAAGATACCCTAAAGATTGAGTCCGTTATAAAGAAGGCGAATGCAACGCTGGCATTCATTTCTAGACGTATAGAATATGAGAGCCGGGATGTGATCTTAAGGCTCTAGAAGGCACTCGTGAGACCACACTTGGAGTATTGTGTGCAGTTTTGGGCTCCTTATTTTAGAAAGGATATACTGACATTGAAGAGGGTTCAGAGAAGATTCACGTGAATGATTCCGGGAATGAGAGGGTTACCGTATGAGGAACGTCTGGCAGCTCTTGGGCTATATTCCCTGGAGTTCAGGAGAATGAGGGGGGAATCTCATAGAAACATTCCAAATCTTAAAAGGCCTGAACAGATTAGATATGGCAACGTTATTTCCCACAGTAGGGAGTTCTAGGACAAGAGGGCACAACTTCAGGATTGAAGGACGTCCTTTCAGAAAAGAGATGCGGAGAAATTACTTTAGTCAGAGGGTGGTAAATCTGTGGAATTTGTTGCCACAAGTGGCTGTGGAGGCCAAGTCATTGGGTGTATTTAAGGCAGAGGTAGATAGGTTCTTGATTAGCCAGGGCATCAAAAGGTATGGGGTGAAAGCAGGAGAGTGCGGATGACTAGGTGAAGTGGATCAGCCCATGATTGAGTGGCTAGCAGACTCGATAAGCCCAATAGCCTACTTCTACTCCTAAATCTTATGGTCTTAACACACTAGACAATGACTTTGCCTAACCTCTATACTACTTTATTCATTGTCATGAGGTTTACCTCATAGCTTCAAACAATCCTCATTAACTCTTCAGTTTTGCAACTTTAACAAACTACACCATATGTAGAATATTATCTGCTGTATGATCCTGGCTGGGGATTGATGCAATGAATTCTTCTCTAATTCAAGGTCTCAGAGTCTTATTTTGCAATTGATGGTCTCCAGAATTATTGTCAGGCAATGTTTTGTATATTCCTTTAATACCATCAAGGCATTTTTTGTGCTTCATAAATACAGATTTTATCCATATGTGTACGTTTCTTTATCCCTTCAAATTCTTGCTGACACAGTTCCACAATTATCTTAAGCATTGCTTCTTTAATTATAACAGAGTCTGTATATGTTTTTGCAGTTTATCAGACTGTCCCCTTCACAAATATAATTTCTGGAAACATCCTTATCTATATATTCTGTGCTTGGGGTTAGAACATTACGTTGTGTTGACGACAGTTTCACTTTCTCACGTTGATACCGACCAGTATCAACTTGACTTTGTTTCACAGTTTGTCTTTATTCTATGCTTCCCATCATCTGTCTCTCTCTCCCTCTTTCTCTTGCACATAGTCACCCTTGCTTTCTATTACATATACTGACTCTTTTCTCTCTCTCTCTGTCACTACCATTACTACACACACATACACATTGACTCCCCCTCCCAATACCTCTCTCTCTCACACACACATTTTCTTTCCCCCATATTCACATTCTGAAGTAAATTTGTCATCAAAGTACAAATATATCACCAGTACTCACACCACCAGGTTCAAGAACTCTTCTACCCCTCAACCATCAGGCTCTTGAATAAAAGTGGATGCCTACACTCACTTGCCCCATCATTGAAATGTTCCCACAACCAATTATCTCACTTTAAGGTCTCTTTATCTTATTATCTCATGTTCCCGTTATTTATTGCTGTTTATTCATATTTGCATTTGCACTGTTTGTTATCTTCTGCATTCTAGTTGATCTTTCATTGATCCTATTATAGTTACAATTCTATATATTTGCTGAATATGCCCCCAGAAAAATGAATCTCAGGGTTGTATGTGGTGACATATATGTACATAGATAACAAATTTACTTTGAGCTTTCAACAGCCCTGAGATTTATTTCCTTCCAGGCACGCTCAATAAATCTACAGAATAATAACCAAGTAGAATCAATGAAAGGCCACACCAACTGGATATACAACAAACTATGCATTACAAAAACAAAGAAATAATAATAATAAACAAATAAGCAATAAATATTGAGAACATGAGATGAAGAATCCTTGAAAGTGAGTCCATAGGTTGTGGGAACATTTCAATGAGGGGGCAAGTGAAGTTATCCCCTTTAGTTCAAGGGCCTGATGGCTGAGGGGTAAAACTGTTCCTGAACCTGGTGGTGCGAGCCCTGAAGCTCTTGTACCTTCTTCCTGATGCTGCAGTGAGACGAGAGCATGACTTGGGTGGTGGGGGTCGCTGATGAAGGATGCTGCCTTCCTGCAACAGCACTCCACGTAGATGTGGTTATTGGTGGGGAGGGCTTTACTCATGATGGACTGGGCTGCCTCCACTACTATTTGCAACATTTTTCATTGAAGGACAGTGGTGTTTCCATACCAGGCTATGATGCAGCCAGTCAATATACTCTCCACTACACATCTATAGAAGCTTCTGATTCCATCTGTCCTATTTCTCTCTCTTTAGCTGTCTCCACCTCTTACATATACTGTCTCTTTTCTCAATCTCCCGCTCTCGTGCGTACACACACACACACACACACACACACAGAGACTCGCTCTCACACACAAACTCCCTCCTTCTCTCTCTCTCAAGCCAGCAGAGTATATACTAGAAGCTATTGGAATGCCTAAACTCCCTCTGGCTGTGAAACCACCACCTATAGCTGGGGTTCCCAGCCTTTTTAATGCAGTGGACCAACACCGTTCACCAAGGAGTATTGGACCCCCCAAGTTAGGATCCCCTGACCAATAGGTTCCTTTTCAAGTTGCAAGCTCTCCTGAAAGGAAGTATATACCCATTCCTTTATTTCTGGGGCCCTAGATCCAGAAACCTGTACCCAAAAGTGCGGTGGATGGACCTTCACCAGGAGGACAGCAGATTTTCATGGATGCTCACCACCAACTTCACAATGACATTGAATGATGGGCAGTAATAGCTGTCCTTGACAATGATGTCCATGTTCCAAAACTAGAAGAAATTTTAAAAAGACTGTCTATGACTTTGTGACTCTATGGTCTCCTTTAAGCCACCTCTACTCCAAAGTGAATAACTGGAGCCTAGTCAACCTATGATCATAATTACTGTTTTCCACCCATTAAGTCTGCTGTCAATCCCCTGTCTGCTTTCCAATGCAATCCCATCTTTAAAAAATTATTTGAATGCAAAAATGTCTTTTGTTCTTTTTGGATTTATCTCCCACAGTTATCAATAGTTTTGTTTGTCACGATATGAAGCAGACACAGTGAACGATTCCCATACATGAGAAATTGTTTATGTGGGTGGAGGATTAACATATGAACTGAATTGGTCACCAAGGGTTTTGAAAGTATAATATAGCATATTCTGGGAAATGAATCTTAATGGTTAATTATTCCTTCCACTGAAATCAGAAGTGCAGACAAGATAGCAGCCTTACGTCATAAAGATGAACATTGTATTGATCTCCCAACCGACCTGGTTGAAGCCCTTGTTGTTTATTTGGTTACCTGTACTGCACTTTCTCTGTAGCAGCTCTGCTATATTCTGTATCCTGGGGTACAGAGGAGAGCAATCTGACTGGCTGCAGCACAGCGTGGTATGGAGTTTGAAACACACAGGTTTGCAAGAGGCTGCAAAGACCTCAGCCAGATCCATCACGGGCACAACCCTTCTCACAATCACCCTTCAAGACACGGTGCCTCTAGAACAGGGTTCTCAACCTTTTTTACAACATGGATCTCTACCACTAACTGAGTGTTCTGTGGACCCCACGTTGGGAGCCCTTGTCTAGAAGGTGACATCCATTACTGAAGACCCCCACCATCTGGTACATGCCCTCTTCCAGATACCACCATCAGGGAGGAGGTACAGGAGCCTGAAGAGCGATACTCCACAATTCAGAAATAGTTCCCCCCCCCCACCATCAGATTTCTGAATAATCTATGAATCCAACAACACAACCTTGTCATTCCCTTTCTTTTGAAGCACTTGTATGTTTCTATAATTTACAGCAAATGTTACATCTTTTCATTGTATTTGTGTCACAGTATAACAAATTTCACATCATACTCTGTAAGTCAGCAATAATGAATCTGATTCTGATTCTAGTTCTGTTTTCATTTTACTGCCTTGATGTACTTATCTTTGCCGTGATCTGACTGACTGGTATGCAAACAACAGCTTTTCACTGTATCTTGGAACATGCGCCTTTCACCAGGATGCTGCCTGGTGTAGAGAGGATAGATTGAGTGAGCTCCGCTTTCCCCTCTGGCGTGCAGGAGGATGACAGGTAATTTGATAGAGGTGTGCAAGGTGATAAGAGGCAAAGATTGAGTGGACCACCAGAGACTTCTTCCCAGGGCAGAAATGGCTAATACGAGGGGGTAAAATTTTAACTTGATTGTAGGAAAGTAAGGGGGTGGGGGGGAATGTCAGAGGCAAGTTTTTTTTTTACACAGAGAAGGGTGGCTGTGTATGGTAGAGGTAGAGGTAGGAGCATTTAAGAAAATCTTAGATAGGCAAATAGATGATTGAAAAATGGTGGGATATGTAGAAAGGAAGGGTTAGATTGATCTTAGAGTCAGTTAAAATGCTGGCACGATATCATGGCCGATCATGGGCTGCAGTGTACTATAATGTTCTACATTCTATGTGTCAATAACTAATGTTATCAATGATAGACATATTAAATCTCCTACGTCTCACCTTAATCCTAAACACTATTATTTTTGCTACCGAAACATGGGAAAATTATACTGAATATTTACTGTATCTATGCTTCTAATAGTCGTATGTATATTCCTCTATCACATCACTCCTTAGTTCCTTTAGCTGGGACGGCATGGTATTGTAGCTATCAATGCAATACTATTACCATGCTAGTGTGACCCCGGCTCCATTCCACATCATATATATCATATATCAATTACAGCACAGAAACAGGCCATCTCGGCCCTTCCAGTCCGTGCCGAACTCTTACTCTCACCAAGTCCCACCGACCTGCACTCAGCCCATAACCCTCCATTCCTATCCTGTCCATATAGCTGTCCAATTTAACTTTAAACGACAACATCGAACTTGCCTCAACCACTTCTGCTGGAAGCTCGTTCCAAACAGCTACCACTCTCTGAGTAAAGAAGTTCCCCCTCATGTAACCCCTAAACTTTTGCCCTTTAACTCTCAACTCATGTCTTCTTGTTTGAATCTTCCCCACTCTCAATGGAAAAAGCCTATCCACGTCAACTCTATCAATTCCCCTCATAATTTTAAACACCTCTAACAAGTCCCCCCTCAACCTTCTACGCTCCAAAGAATAAAGACCCAACTTGTTCAACCTTTCTCTGTAACTTAGGAGATGAAACCCAGGTAACGTTCTAGTAAATCTTCTCTGTACTCCCTCTATTTTGTTGACATCTTTCCTATAATTCAGTGACCAGAACTGTACACAATACTCCAAATTTGGCCTCACCAATGCCTTGTACAATTTCAACATTACTCAATGCTCTGATTAATAAAGGCCAGCATACCAAAAGCTTTCTTCACCACCCTATCCACATGAGATTCCACCTTCAGGGAACTATGCACCATTAATCCTAGATCCCTCTGTTCTACAGCATTCTTCAATGCCCTACCATTTACCATGTATGTCCTATTTTGATTAGTCCTACCAAAATGTAGCACCTCACATTTTTCTGCATTAAACTCCATCTGCCATCTTTCAGCCCACTCTTCTAACTGGCCTAAATCTCTCTGAAAGCTTTGAAAACCTACTTCATTATCCACAACTCCACCTATCTTAGTATCGTCTGCATACTTACTAATCCAATTTACCACCCCATCATCCAGATCATTAATGTATATGACAAACAACATTGGCCCCAGTACAGATCTCTGAGGCACACCACTACGCACCATCCTCCAATCTGACACACAGTTATCCACCACTACTCTCTGGCGTCTCCCATCTTGCCAATGCCAAATCCATTTTACTACTTCGATATTAATCCCTAACGATTGAACCTTCCTAACTAACCTTCTGTGTGGAACCTTGTCAAAGGCCTTACTGAAGTCCATATAGACAACATCCACTGCTTTACCATCATCAACCTTCTTAGTATCCTCATCAAAAAATGCAATAAGATTTGTCAAACATGACCTTCCACGCACAAGTCCATGTTGACTGTTCCTAATCAGACCCTGTCTATCCAGATAATTATATATACCATCTCTCAGAATACTTTCCATCAATTTACCCACCACTGACATCAAACTCACAGGCTGATATTTGCTAAGTTTACTCTTAGAACCCTTTTTAAACAAATGGAACCACATGAGCAATACGCCAATCCTCCGGCACCATCCCCGTTTCCAATAACATTTGAAATATTTCTGTCAGAGCCCCTGCTATTTCCACACTAACTTCCCTCAAGGTCCTAGGGAATATCTTGTCTGGACCCAAAGACTTAACCACTTTTATATTCCTTAAAAGCACAAGTACTTCCTCTTTTTTAATCGTCATACTTTCCATAACTACCCTTCTTGTTTCCTTTACTTTACACAATTCAATATCCTTCTCCTTAGTGAATACCGAAGAAAAGAAATTGTTCAAAATATCCCCCATCTCTTTTGGTTCCGCACATAGCCGTCCACTCTGATTCTCTAAGGGACCAATTTTATCCCTCGCTATCCTTTTGCTATTAACATAACTGTAGAAACTCTTTGGATTTATTTTCGCCTTACTTGCCAAAGCAGCCTCATATCTTCTTTTAGCTTTTCTAATTTTTTTCTTAAGATTCTTTTTACATTCTTTATATTCCTCGAGCACCTCATTAACTCCAAGCTGCCTATATTTATTGAAGATCCCTCTCTTTTTCCGAACCAAGTTTCCAATATCCCTTGAAAACCATGGCTCTCTCAAACTTTTAACCTTCCCTTTCAACCTAACAGGAACATAAAGATCCTGTACCCTCAAAATTTCACCTTTAAATGACCTCCATTTCTCTTTTACATCCTTCCCATGAAACAAATTGTCCCAATCCATTCCTTCTAACTCATTTCGTATCTCCTCAAAGTTAGCCTTTCTCCAATCAAAAATCTCAACCCTAAGTCCAGTCCTATCCTTCTCCATAATTTTATTGAAACTAATGGCATTGTGATCACTGGACCCGAAGTGCTCCCCAACACAAACCTCCGTCACCTGCCCTATCTCAGTCCCCAACAGGAGATCCAACACTGCCCCTTCTCTAGTTGGTACCTCTGTGTATTGCTGCAAATTCCCATTGCTGACCATAAGGAGTTATTACATTTTCCTGTGATTGCTTGGGTATTTATTTATTTAACGATACAGCCTGGAGTCAGCCCTCCAAGTAGTACTGGCCAATAACATTCAGCTTAACCCTAGCCTAATCACGGGACAGTTTACAGTGAATAATTAACCTACCAACTGATCCAACTTTGCACTGTGGGAGAACACTAGAGCACGTGGGGAAAATCCTTGCATTCTATGGGGAGTTCGTACAGACTACGTACAGAACAGCGCAGGAATTGAACTCCTCTGCCCCAAGCTGTAATATCATCGTGCTACTTTGGCTGCACCGATTTCCTCCCACTTTCTAAAGACGTATGGGACAGTAGGTTAATTAGTCCCATTGGAGTAATTGGGGGGTGTAGGCATGTTGAGCTGGAAGGGCCTGTCCCCAGGGTGATTAAATAAAATAAGTAACATTCTTTCCTTCCAAGGAAAACAAACCCAGCCTATTCCATCTCTCCACATAATTCCTCTTACACCAGAACCATTCAGTTTATGGACCCAAAATATTAATTAGGTTTCACTCTCTACAGATGCTGAGTAATCTACTGGCCTCTTCTGTTTTCAATTTACTGCATTCCTTACTAAATATAAAAGAAAAAAAATGAAAGAAGAGGAAAGGAAAATATAAACCTGGAGATTTCAGAAGTCCATGTGGCATGTGTCATCATCGAAGCAAATGCGAGGAGGACAGAAAAACCAGAAGAAAGGAATGGAATCATTACAGAAGACAGAGTGGGAAGTACAGTCCAGAATACTGGAACATTCTGCGGGCTATTGACGGATGTTGGTGGTTAGTCTAGTCCCTTCGTCAGGAAGGGCTGAAATCTGGAGGAAAACACACAGAGGATGCAGAGGGGGATCAAAAAGGCGAGGGAAGAGGACCAGGTCAAGACAACAGAGGCTTATGGAGAAGAGAAGTTATAAGCCGTGTCTCCCCTCTCTCATCATGGGAAATGTGAGATCACTGGGGAATAAAATGGATGAACTGATGGCGCTTGTCAGGAGACAGAGAACATTTCGGGAGAGCAGTGTCATGTGCTTTACTGAGATGTGGCTACACGAGGACATACCCGATCAAAGCGTTTCCATAGAGGGCTTCCAGACCGTTCGAGCTGACCGGAATTGCACTGAGAGCGGCAAGCGTAAAGGAGGGGGGCTTGCTGTTCTGGTAAACAATAGATGGTGCAATCCTGGGCATATTACGATTAAGGAACGTGTTTGTAGCCCGGATATTGAACTTTTTGCTGTTGGACTCTGGCCATATTATTTGCCAAGGGAAATCTCGCATGCAATTGTGGTTGTTGTGTACATCCCTCCCTCTTCCAACCCGACGATGGCGTGTAACATCATCTACACCGCCATAGCCAGATTACAAACCCAGCACCCGAGTGCCCTCACTACCATCTCGGTGACTTCAACCGAGTTACCATGGCTAGAACACTGCCCAACTTCATGCAGTACGTGAGCTGTACAACCAGAGGGGAGAGGACTCTGGATTTGATGTACGCTAACGTTAAGGATGCATACAGCTCCTCTCCCTTCCCCCCACTGGGAAGGTCAGATCACAACCTGGTGCATCTAAAACTCTGCTACGTGCCTCTGGTGAAGAGTAAACCTGCAACCTCGAGGACAGTGAGAAAATGGTTGGAGGAGGCTGATGAGGCGCTCCAGGGTTGTTTTGAGGTGACAGACTGGCAGGCACTCTGTGAGCCACATGGAGAGGATATTTCAAAGTTGCTGGTGAACGCAGCAGGCCAGGCAGCATCTCTAGGAAGAGGTGCAGTCGACGTTTCAGGCCGAGACCCTTCGTCAGGACACATGGTGTGAGCAGAATTATCTGCAGCTTAATGTGAAAAAGACTAAGGAGCTGGTGGTAGACCTGAGGAGAGCTAAGGTACTGGTAACCCCTGTTTCCATCCAGGGGGTCAGTGTGAACATCGTGCAGGATTACAAATACCTGGGGATACGAATTGACAATAAACTGGACTGGTCAAAGAACACTGAGGCTGTCTACAAGAAGGGTCAGAGCCGTCTCTATTTCCTGAGGAGACTGAGGTCCTTTCACATCTGCCAGATGATGCTGAGGATGTTCTACGGGTCTGTGGTGGCCAGTGCGATCATGTTTGCTGTTGTGTGCTGGGGCAGCAGGCTGAGGGTAGCAGACACCAACAGAATCAGCAAACACATTCGTAAGGCCAGTGATGTTGTGGGGATGGAACTGGACTCTCTCACGGTGGTGTCTGAAAAGAGGATGCTGTCTAAGTTGCATGCCATCTTGGACAATGTCTCCCATCCACTACATAATGTACTGGGTGGGCACAGGAGTACATTCAGCCAGAGACTCATTCTACCGAGATGCAGCACAGAGCGTCATAGGAAGTCATTCCTGCCTGTAGCCATCAAACTTTACAACTCCTCCCTTGGAGGGTCAGACACCCTGAGCCAATAGGCTGGTCCAGGACTTATTTCATAATTTACTGGCATAATTTACATATTACTATTTAACTATTTATGGTTTTATTACTATTTATTATTTATGGTGCAACTGTAACGAAAACCAATTTCCCCTGGGATCAATAAAGTATGACTATGACTACTGTGACTACTACTAAAATAACCACAGAGCTATGGGGTTGGGGGGAGAAATATGAGAATGGGACTAACTGGTTGACAGTACTCAGATGAGGCATTTGCTGAGTGCTCTCTTTCTGGGTCATAACAGCATAAAGTGATTCTTTAATGGTAGGAGTATTCTACCATCTTACCAGTGCTCCCATTGGGTGTCTGAAGGTCAAGAAGGTGGCATCCATCGTTAAAGACCCTCACCATCCAAGACTCAAAACTAAAAATTAAAGTTTAAAGATTTGCTTTATTTGTCACATACACAGTGAACTGCACAACTTTATGTCAATTCAAATCAGCGAGGGTTATACTGGGGGCGGCCACAAGTTTTAACATGCTTCCGGTGCTAGTTTAGCATGCCCACAGCTCACTAACCCTTTTCTTGTGGAATATGGGAGGAAACCGGAAAACCCCCGAGGAAACCGACACTGTCAAAGGAAGAACGTACAAGCTCCCTGTAGGCTGCCATGTTAATTGAACCCCGATCTTATAGCTGGTGCTGTAAGGCAATTGCATCCACCGTTACGTTGCCGTGCTGCCCTGTATTACCATCAGCGAGGAAGTACAGGAGCTTGAAGACATACACTTAACATTTCAGGAAGAACAACCCCACCACCATCTGATTTCTGAAGGTCCATGAACCCATGAACATCATTGCACTAATTTGCTCTCTATTTTGCACTATTAATTTGTTTGTGTTATTTATTTATTTTAGTGATACAGCATGGTAACAGACCCTTCCAGCCTAATGAGCCCGTGCCACCCAATTAAACACATGACCAATGGACCTACTAACTTGTACTCTAGGAATGTGGGAGGAAACCAGAGTGTCCAGAGGAAACCCATACGGTTACAGAGGCAGCATACAAACTCCTTACAGACAATGGTGGGAATTGAACCCCGGTCACTAATGCCATAATAGCATTATGCTAGCCATTACATACTATTGTGTGGGCACGTGGCCAAGTGGTTAAGGCGTTCGACTAGCGATCTGAAGGTCGTGAGTTCGAGCCCCAGCCGAGACAGCGGGTTGTGTCCTTGAGCAAGGCACTTAGTCACACATTGCTCTGCGACGACAATGGTGCCAAGCTGTATGGGTCTTAGTGCCCTTCCCTTGGACATCATCGGTGTCGTGGAGAGGGGAGACTTGCAGCATGGGCAACTGCCAGTCTTCCATACAGCCTTGCCCAGGCCTGCACCCTGGAGAGTGAAGACTTTCCAGGCGTAGATCCATGGTCTCACAAGACTAACGGATGCCTTTACATACTATTTCGCTTTACATTTTTCTTATTGTTACTTTTAGTAATTTTAAATGTATTGCAATGTACTGCTGCCCCAAAACAAAAAAAAATTCACAACATACGTTGGTGATAATAAACCTGATTTTAATTCTGATCCTGATGCGGCTATGGATGTCACTGGTTCCTCAGCCTGGCCGTAGCTGCAAACACTGAAGGTCAGACACACAAGGTTGAAGTCAATCTTGGGTCAAACTAAGCACCCTTCAGCAAGTGAATGAACAATCCTTCCTGGCGTCAATTAGCCAGCTAAAATTGTAGGGCTCCTATCTCTCTCTGTGCCTTGCTGCTGACTCATGTAGGAATTCAGAATATTTTCCACAAAGTAATGCATGCAGTGAGATAAGAAACATCAGGAAGCTTTGCAAACATTTTCATCCTAATGCTGAGAAAATTACATGAAAGAATAAGGAGGTAGAATCAGAATCAGGTTTAACATTATCGGCATTGTCGTTAAACTTGTTTTGCGGCAGCAGCACGTTATAATACATAATGATAAAAACTGTAAATTACAATAAGAAATATATTTATATATTATATGGGGCAGCACAGTAGCACTTTACAGTGCCAGCGACCCAGGTTCAATTCTTGCTGCTGTCTATAAGAGGATTGTATGTTCTCCCTGTGACTACATGGGATTCCTCCAGGTACTCTGGTTTCCTCCAAACAGCCCAAATTTGTACCGAGTAGTAAGTTAATTGGCCATTGTAAATTATCCCGTGATTGGGCTAGGGTTAAATAGGTGGGTAGCTCTGTGGCATAGCTTAAAGGGCCGGAAGGGCCTGTTCTGTGCTGTATCTCAGTAAAATAAAATCAAACGCGTAGTGCAAGAAGGGAGCTAAAAGAAGAAGTGAAGTGGCGTACATGGGCTCATTTTCCTTACTGAAATTCGATTACTGAGGGGAAAAAGTTTTCCTAAAACATTGAGTCTCTGTCTTCAGGTTCCTGTAGCTCCTGCTTAATGGTAACAGTAAGAAGAGGGCATGTCCTGGATGCTGGAGGTCCTTAAGGATGGATGTTGCCTTTTAGAGGCATCGCCTTTTGAAGATATCTTTGCCCGTTCTTCAATTATTCAAGGTTTAACTGTCCAAGGTTTCTCAACCTTCCTTCTCATCAACATCGTTTCGGACTCACATCTGCAAGACCTGAATCCTCATGCTCCTCACCAGTCCTATCTCCAGCTCTCATAACTGAGCAGTGAATTGACATGACTCCTTGCTTTCCTCTCTAGACCTCTCTCTCTCCACCTCAGGAGATTCAGATATATTTATTTATCATACGTACGTTGAAGCATGCAGGGAAATGCATCATTTGCATTGATAAGCAACACAACCTAAGGAGGTACCATGGACTATGCAAGTCTTACACTGGGGTGTCCAACACCTCACACTTTACTGCATTAAATTCCATCTGCTGATTTCAGCCCATTTCTCCAGCTGATCCAGATCAGATTCAGATTTACGTGTCACTTGTGCATGGAAATTACAGTGAAATGCATCGTTTATAACAATGAGCTGGGAGCCACACATCTGGTGCCAACATAGTATGCCTGCAATGTTTGGCAGAACAACACAGAACACATCTGAACATGGAACAGCATTCCCCTCCCTGTCAGATCTGCCCCCTCCATTGACTCTTTTAAGTCCAGGCTCAAAACATACTTTTATTCATTAGCGTTTGAATCTTCCTGATGTGGTTGATTTTTGGCTTGTGCCTAGGCTCATGTGTTGATAATTTTGTGCCTATAAGCTGTGTGCCTTTTTGTTTATATCTGTGTTTCCTGTACTTGTGATTTTAGCTACCTGTTATGGATTGTGCAGCACTTTGGTCAACATGGGTTGTTTTTAAATGTGCTTTATAAATAAATTTGACTTGACTTGACATCAAAGCAGAGCACAACAAGCAACATAAGAACAACAGCAAAACAAGCTCCTTTTCTTCCTTGAACCCGTCCACCCACCAATTCACCCACACCGACAGTCCTCCAGCCACAGGGCAGACCTCCAGGCCTCCGGCAGACTAGACTAACCACCAACGTCCATTAATAGTCCACAGAATATTCTGCATTCTTGACTGTACTCCCCACTCTGTCCGTTCCTTCCTCCATCTCCCTCACATTTGCTTCGTTGATGACACATCCCAAATAGACCCCTGAACTCTCCACGTTTATACTTCTCTCTTATATTTAGTGAGCAACGCAGTAAACGGAAAACAGAAAATGTCCAATAGGTCACTCAGCGTCTGTGGAGAGTGAAATCTAGTTAACACTTTTGGTCCATAAGCTGAATGGTTCTGATGAAAGAGGAGTTCAGAATCAGAATCATGTTTAATTTAATTGGCATTTGTCATGAAATTTGCTGTATTGCAGCAGCAGTACATTGTAATACATAACAGTAAATATACACATATATATATATATTAAAAAGATTAAATTAAATAAGAATGCATAAAGAGAGAAAAAAATGGGAGAGATTGGACGGTCTAGGCAAGCTTTACCGGGAAGGAAACAGTTTTCTTTATTTGACTTACTTTGAGATACAGCATGGTGACAGGGTGATTGGCTCTTCAAGCCCAACAAGCCCACACTGCCCAATTACTGCCATGTGACTAAGGAGCCTGCTGTCCTGTACATCCTTGGAATGCGGGAGGAAACAGGAGCACCCGGAGTAAACCCAGGCAATGACAGGGAGAATGTACAAGGTCCTCACAGTCAGTGACAGGAATGGAACCCGGGTCACTGGCATGAAAATAGTGGTGCACTGGCTGCTACAATACTATGCCATCCCAGCTAAAGGAACTACGGATGACATGATAGAGGAATATACGTACAACTAATAGAAGCATAGATATGGTAAATATTCAGAATAATTTTCTCATGATAGGGTATCAAAAATAAGTGGGTTTCAGATTAAGGTGAGACGTGGGATATTTAATATGTGTATCATTGATAACATTAGTGTTGTCACATAGATGTAGTACATTATAGTACAGTGCAGGCCATGTTTAGCCATGTCATACCAGCCTTTTAATCTACTGTAAGATCAATCTAACCCTTCCTTTCTACATAACCCTCCATTTTTCAATCATCTATTTGTCTATCTAAGATTTTCTTAAACGCCCCTACATCTCTGCCTCTACGATACACAACCACCCTTCTCTGTGCAAAAAAGAATTTGCTCTGACATTCCCCCCCCACCTCCGACTTTCCTCCAATCAAGTTAAAATTTTACCCCCTGGTATTAGCCATTTCTGCCCTGGGAAGAAGTCTCTGGGGGTCCACTCAATCTTTGCCTCTTATCACCTTGTACCCCTCTATCAAGTTACCTGTCATCCTCCTGTACGCCAGAGGGGAAAGCAGAGCTCACTCAATCTATCTTCTCTACACCAGGCAGCATCCTGGTGAAAGGCGCATGTTCCAAGACAGCGGTCCCCAACTACCGGGCCGCAGAGCATGTGCTACCGGGCCACGAGGAAGCGATATGATTTGGCGATATGAGTCAGCTGCGTCTTTCCTCATTCCCTGTCACGGTCACTGATCATCCATTACGCATGCGAGATTGTGACCCGCGCGTCATCCGTGTCAGGGTGGCAATCAACTCCTCGAGCTTGCAAATGACGACGGGCTGAAAAGTATGTTTGACATAATATCTCTGTCGGCATTTTGGATCAAAGTCAAGGCTAAATATCCTGAGATAGCCACGAAAGCACTGAAAACGTTGCTTTCATTTCCAACATTTTTCTGTGAAGCGGAGTTTTCTGCAATGAATGCAACGAAAACTAAATTGCGGAATAGACTGGACATAGGGAACCCCCTTCGAGTATCGCTGTCTCCCATCACCCCTCGATAGGACCGTCTTGTTGCAGGAGAACAAGCCCAGGGCTCCCACTGATTCAGCAATATTGGTGTGTTGCAATGATTTTATATGTTCATACGGGGAAAATATGTGCTGTGTGTTTAATATCCAAATGTTACTTAAAATGTTATGATGCTATTGACTTATAAGTGACCCTATAACAATTACAGCACGGAAACAGGCGATCTCGGCCCTTCTAGTTCGTGCCAAACGCTACTCTCACCTAGTCCCACCGACCTGCACACAGCCCATAACCTCCCATTCCTTTCCTGTCCATATACCTGTACAATTTTTCTCTAAATGATAATATCGAACTGCCTCTACCACTTCTACTGGAAGTTCGTTCAACACTATAAGCTCCCCTGTCCTCCCCTGATAATTGACTTATCACTGTATTCATGCGAGGAAAATATGCGCTGTGTTTAATATTAAATTCGTTGGATAAACCCTTTTAGAAACAATATTGAGTGTATTACCCACTTATCACCTATATTCCAGTAGTGATTAACACCCACCCCCACGAACAGAATCGCCAAAGAGAATTTGCTGGGGGGGGGGGGAATCGGCAGGTCACGATGCGCATGCGCACTGGTGCACGCGCAAGGCTTCATGGCCATTGTAGTCTTTCTGTGTATGCAACGCATTTGACTGCTACTCTTGTCCGTTGGCAACCCTACCCCACCGCCCCCCCCCCCGACCCCGGGTCGGCCGGTCCGCAAGAATATTGTCAATATTAAACCGGTCCGCAGTGCAAAAAAGGTTGGGGACCCCTGTTCTAAGATACAGTGAAAAGCTGTTGTTTGCATACCAGTCAGTCAGATCACGGCAAAGATAAATACATCAATGCAGAAAAATGAAAACAGAACTAGAAGCAGAATCAGATTCATTATTGCTGACTTATAGAGTATGATGTGAAATTTGTTATACTGTGGCACAAATACAGTGAGAAGATGTAAAAGTTGCTGTAAATTATAGAAATGTACAAGTGCTTCAAATGAAAGGGAATAACAAGGTTGTGTTTTTGGATTCATAGATTGTTCAGAAATCTGATGGTGAGGGGAGGAAGCTATTTCTGAATTGTGGAGTATCGCTCTTCAGGCTCCTGTACCTCCTCCCTGATGGTGGTATCTGGAAGAGGGCATGTCCCAGATGGTGAGGGTCTTCAGTAATGGATGTCACCTTCTAGGCAAGAGTTCTCAACGTGGGGTCCACAGAACACTCAGTTAGTGGTAGAGATCCATGTTGTAAAAAAGGTTGAGAACCCTGTTCTAGAGGCACCGTGTCTTGAAGGGTGATTGTGAGAAGGATTGTGCCCGTGATGGATCTGGCTGAGGTCTTTGCAGCCTCTTGCAAACCTGTGTGTTTCAAACTCCATACCACGCTGTGCTGCAGCCAGTCAGATTGCTCTCCTCTGTACCTCAGGATACAAAATATAGCAGAGCTGCTACAGAGAAAGTGCAGTACAGGTAACCAAATAAACAACAAGGGCTTCAGCCAGGTCAGTTGGGAGATCAATACAATGTTCATCTTTATGACGTAAGGCTGCTATCTTGTCTGAACTTCTGATTTCAGTGGAAGGAATAATTAACCATTGAGATTCATTTCCCAGAATATACTGTATTATACTTTCAAAACTCTTGGTGACTAATTCAGTTTATATGTTATTCCTCCACCCACATAAACAATTTCTCATGTATGGGAATCATTCACTGTGTCTGCTTCATATCGTGACAAACAAAACTATTGATAACTGTGGGAGATAAATCCAAAAAGAATAAAAACTCTTTTTGCATTCAAATAATTTTTAAAGATGTGATTGCATTGGAAAGCAGACAGCAGACTTAATGTTGGAAAACAGTAACTATGATCACAGGTTGACTGGGCTCAGGTTATTCACTATGAAATAGAGGTGGCTTAAAGGAGGCCGTAGAGTCACAACGTTTTTGGTTAATTTCTTTTAGTTTTGGAATGTGGACATCATTGCCATGGACACCTTTTACTGTCCATTGTTCATTGCCCTTGCAAAGTTGGTGGTGAGTTTCCCTCGAGAGAGAGAGAGAGAGAGAGAGACGGAAAGAGAGAGAGAGAGAGAGAGAGTAGAGAGAGTGAATTAGTGTGTGAGATAGAAATAGGAGATTTGGATTTAGAAACTCCTACAGATGTGTAGTGGGGAGTATGAAAAATGTCTGTGTCACAGCCTGGTATGGAAACACCAATGCTTTTGAATGGAAAATCCTGCAATCGTGAGTGTATATGGCCCAGTCCATCACGGTTAAGCCCTCCTTACCTATAAGAAGATCAACACGAAGCATTGCCGCAGGAAAGCGGCATCCATCATCGGGGACCCCCACCACACAGGACATGCTCTCTTCTCTCTGCTGCCATCAGGAAGAAGGTACAGGGGTCTCAGGATTCACACCAGCTGGTTCAGGAACATTTATTACCCGTCAACCATCAGGCTCTCGAGCCAAAGTAAATAACTTCACTTCGCCATCATTGAAACGTTCCCACAACCAACGGATTGATCTTTCAAAGACTCTTCATCTCATGTTCTCAATATTTATTGCTTATTTATTTATTTATTATTATTATTATTTCTTTCTTTTTGTATTTGCACAGTTTGTTGTCTTTTGCACACTGGTTGAGCACCAAATTTGGTACGGTCTTTCATTGATTCTGCAATTGTTACTATTCAATGGATTTATTGAGTATGCCCACATGACAATCAGTCTCTGGATTGTATATGTATTTTGATAATAAACTTACTTTGTACTTTGAACAAAAGTAGTGTCATTGGTTAATTCATAGATGGCATTTGATGTGTACCTTGGCACAATCATGGGTGTAGAGAGAGTTGTGCATTGGGCTAAGCATCCAACCACATTTATGGATATTAGTCTCATAACCTTTTTCAACAAATAATTGTGCAGAGCCTTCTTGTGAGAGTATATTATCTGTGACCCTCTCCAGAGAAGCTAGTTAAGTAATGGAACGCGTGAAGGAGACAACAAAGAGATATAAAGAGTTAAGTGAGATTCAAGTAGAGAAAAAATGCATTGTCAGAAAATGTGAAATTATCCACTTTGACAAAAAAACTAAAAAGGAGTGTATAATCTGAAAGGTAGAGAGGTCAGAATTTTTCACAAAAGGCCAGCACCACCAGTATTTAGGGTAATCTGTTTGATTGCTCATTTGCAGAGCAACCTAATACAAAGATAGGGGAATCATGTTTCAGTAAAGTTTGGTTTTGATGAAATCAACAGCTGGAGTACTGTTAACAGTTTAGGCTTTCTTACTGAGGAAGTATTTTAATGTGTTGGAAGCAGTTCAGATAATATTCATAACAATAATACTTGGAATGGGTGAGTTGTCTTTCTGAGGAAAAGTTGGATAGGCCTGCCTTGTATCTGGTGGAGTTTAGAAAAGTAAAAGGGAATTTAACTAATATATGACATTTATATTTAACAATCTAGAACAAATATTTCCAAATAAGGAATTATCCATTGAAGACAGAGATAAACAATTTTTAAGCTTTCAGAAACTGGTGATCTATTTATTTTCTCATATACAGTGAAAAACTAGAAAGATCCAACCAGAGAGATGCTTCCATACACTGAGATAGTAAAAAGGTAATCAGAATGCAAAATAATAATGTTGCAAACATAGAGAAGGTGGAAAGCAAGTGGACAAATAAAGGGCTATATCAAGTTAAATCGAGAAATGAAATGAAATAACTTTATTGTCATTGCATAGTACAATTTGTCATGCACCAATACAGCGAAAATAAGTTTGCAACTCTCATACTCAATGCTCTAAAACAACAAATAAAATAAATGAACAATAAATAAAATCAAGTAACCAGCCAGTACAAGCAATGTCCAGCAGTACAAAAGCACAACTCAGATGCACGACAGCCATAAAACCAGTATTAAAGTAGCAAAATAACAAATTTATGGATGATGCCTGACCGATTGGTTCAGAGCAATTATAGCTCTGGGGATGAAGCTATTTTTCAGTCTGGAAGTGCGGGCATGGAAAATCTTATAACGTCTGCCAGATGGAAGAAGTTCAAACAGATGATTGCATGGGTGTGTATTGTCCTTACAGATGCTTGTAGCTTTCCTCAGGCAGTGAGAGCTGTAGGTGTCCTCCAGGGCTGGGAGCTGTGTCCCGATGATCTTCTGTGTGCTAGAGACGACCCACTGAAGTGATTTCCCATCAGCTGCTGTACAACTGAGATACCACACAGAGATGCAGTATGTTAGGATGCTCTCTATGGTGCAGCGGTAAAAGATTACCAGCATCTGTTCAGGTAGACCAGCTTTCTTCAGCATCCTGAGGAAAAACAAGCATTGCTGTGCTTTCTTAACTATTGTAGTGGTGTTTGTGGACCATGTAAGGTCTTCGGACATATGTATTCCCAGAAACCTGAAACTGGTCACTCTCTCCACTATGTCTCTGTTAATGTAGACTGGAGTGTGACTTTCCAAAATTGATAATTAGCTCCTTAGTCTTTGCTGTATTAAGAGACAGGTTGTTCTCTGAGCACCAGCTCACTACGTTCTGTACCTCCGCTCTGTACACTGATTCGTCTCTGTTAGAGATCAACCCGACCACTGTTCTGTCGCCTGTGAATTTGACGATGGTATTGGTGTTAAATGCAGGTACACAGTGGTAAGTGAAGACGGAGTAGAGTATGGGACTCAATACACAACCAGTGTTCAGGATAGTAGTGGAGGACAGTTGAGGGCCCAGTCTCACTGCCTGTGAACGCTCTGGCAAGAAATGCAAGAGTTTATCCTTATCGCAGAAGAGGTCCATTCAAGTAGAAGCTGTCCTTGATGCTGGTGGTGTTTGTTTTTGTGTTTTTAATATATTCTGCCCGTGGAGAGAAGGAAGAGGAGAGAATGATCAGTGTGGGAGGGACCTCACTTTCTTAAGGCAGAGAGAAATGTAGACCGAGGTGGTTTGCTTGATGCTGTGTCTGAAACTCTTTGCAATTTCTTGAGGCCTCAGGCAGAGTAGCTGCCATAGCGAGCCATGGTGCACCTGGATAGGATGCTTTCTATGGAGCATCTGTGAAAATTGGTTTCAGAGTCAATAAAGCTCTCTTCCTCAAAGGACAGAAAAGTGGATTTTTTCAATATTTTTAAGGCAAAAGCAGATAGATACCCATTATCAGAATGCAGGCCAGCAGAAACTCTGGTCATCTGAGCTTGTGTATCCAAACTCTCTTGATTGGCAGACTGCCCTAATTCTTCTCCTATGCCTTATGATCTTAAGTTTCACACTTTTAGAAAAAAAAATCTCCTTTGGAAGTTTGGGTTTTTCCTCAAGCTTCTAGAATATTAAATGAACTAGCCTAGAGACAAAGTCATTGAGAAACACATGAACTGGGCTAAATAGCTAACAATGAGTGTGAATATACAGTACTGTGCAAAACTCTTCGGCACATACAGTGCCTATAAAAAGTATTCACCCCTCCCCCTTGGAAGTTTTCATGTTTTATTGTTTTACTACATTGAATCATCATGTATTTAATTTGGCTTTCTTGACACTGATCAACAGAAGTGACTCATTCGTGTCAAAGTGAAAACAAAAATTCTACAAATTGGTCTAGGATTTATTAGAATATTAAATAACAAAAGCATGTAAACTTCCAAAGGGAGGGTGAATACTTTTTATAGCACTGTATATATAGCTAGGGTGCCTGTGACTTTTGCACAGTACTGTAATAATTTTATGTACTGCACTGTACTGCTGCAGCAGAAAAAAACAAATTTCATGATGTGGGAGTGATGATAAACCTGACCCTGATATGGGTCTCTTATTAAGGACTGAGAGTGGGAAAGGGGCAAGGAGAGGGGAATCACGGTTGGAAAAAGGGTTAGGTAGTGGAAAGCTCCAGAGAGGCAATCAGTAATGATCAATAAACCAATTATTTGGAATCAAATAACCTCGCTTGGTATCTCAGGGCTGAGTGTGACTTCATCTGTGCCCGCCCCCTTCCCTCGCATTCCTTCTCTGCCACCTGTCCAACACTCCTCCTGCGACACTCTACCTTTCCCATCCTTTGCTCCCACCAGATTTACAAACTCACTCTCTGCTCGCACATTGACAAGCAGAATACTGTGTTGGAGGACCTCAGCAGGACAGAGAGTACCTACAAAAAGGAATAAACAGTCGACCTTCCAGGCTGACCCTTCATTAGGACTTCCGAGAAAAGTTTACTCCGAGATATAGATGCTGCCTAACCTGTTGAGTCCCTCCAGAATTTTGTGTATATTACTCTGGCGATGAGGAGGAGCTACTTTTGCAGAGTAGTAAATCTGTGGAATTCTCCAACCAGGGAAGCAGTTGAAGCTACTTTATTAACTATATTTAAGACAGAGTTAGATAGATTCTGGCATAGTCTGGCAATTATGGGTTATGGAGGAGACATAGGTAGCTGGAGCTGAGTCCATGGCCAGATCAGCCATGATTTTATTTAATAGCAGAGCAGACTTGATGGGCAGAATAGCCAACTCCTGCTCCTGACACTTATATTCTCAGTGTTATGTTTTGTAACTCCAAAAACCAATCAAAAGAAAAACATGGGAACCCAGGAAAACTTGTCTACTTAGTTTTTCTTTAGTAAGGCACTCACATGAGATGTGGTGGTGTAATGACATAAGCCATTCACGTACTCTCATATAATCAATGAACTACATTAAAAAATGCTTAATCAAACAATATATTTACTGAAATATTGAATACACTCCACTCCACCCTGATTAACTATAACTCCAACTCAACACATTTCAACTCAGATATGTAACATATTACTCTCCAGTCATTAATATACATGTATAAAATACAGTATACTATATAATATAGCTACTATATAGACTTCCACAGCATAGTAGATTTTCAATTGTCCCATTCAGCCTAAAGATTTTATTGCTCTGAAGGATTTCTTACTCTTGGGGTATAACATCTTTTCTGACAAGGGGGAGGGTGTTACTTGGCTTGGCAGATTAGACTTGTGGCTGTGAGACAATCTCAGGTTCTGGGGCCTCTTCCGTGGTGGTTGTAGGAATTGACTCTGGGACTGCAGGAAGTGGTTCTGACAGCTCTGGACACCTTTCTTCTCTAACAATTGACTCCGCTCTCCTCGAATGATCGATGTGTCATCTCCAGACGACATCAGATGCAATCTCCATTGTGTAGGAGTGTGTTCCAGTTCAGCCCTTAATCTTTCCCAGAACCTAATTTTGATTATCTCTTTAGTCCCTCACCGGGACTGCTAGTCCAGGAGTGAAATATTAAACCTCCTTTGTTTGAGGAGACCTCAATTTGCCTCAGCTGTTTCTCCTAAATACTTCTTCTGAGATGGGGCTTGAGGAGATCCAAGTGTGAGAGCAAGGGACAACACATGAACAGTATAGCTGGTGAATTTTCGGTTGTGGAGTGTGCTGCATTGCAATATGCAAGGAGGAAACTGACGAGTTTCTGATTCAGTGTGAGTATAGTGTGTTCTGCTGACATTGCTCACAGTGCGTTGTTTAGACTAACTTTCCGCCAGCCCATTTGTAGCTGAGTGGTACAGTCTTGCAAGACCATGGATCTGCCCCTGCAAAGTCTTCACTCTCCAGGGCGCAGGCCTGGGCAAAGTTGCATGGAAGACCAGCAGTTGCCCATGCTGCAAGTCTCCCCTCTCCATGACACCAATGTTGTCCAAGGGAACCTGATCGATTGCATGACATTCTGAAGTGGGAGGGTGATCAGCCAGATGTCGTGGTGCACATCGGTACCAATGACATAGCAAGGAAGAGTAAGGAGGTCCTGGAGAGTGAGTATAGAGAGCTTGGTAGGAAGTTGAAAAGCAGGACCTCGAGGGTGGTAATCTCAGGATTGCTACCTGTGCTACGTGCCAATGAGGGTAGGAATAGAATGCTCTGGAGGATGAACAAGTGGCTGAGGAACTGGTGTAGGGAGCAGGGTTTCAGATTTCAGGATAATTGAGACCTCTTCTGGGGCAGTTGGGACGTGTACAAGAGAGACGGGTTACACTTGAACTACAGGGGGACCAATATCCTTTCAGGGAGGTTTGTTAATGCTATTGGGGGGGCTTTAAACTAGATTTGCAGGGGGATGGGAACCACAGTACCAGAGCTGACAGTGTGGCTGGAGTGAAAATAAATGATGTTAAAAGTTCAAGCAAATCCACTAATAGGTTGTGAGTGGTGGTAAAAATCTTCTGAGGTGTATATATTTCAATGCTAGGAGTATTGCGGGGAAGGCGGATGAGTTGAGGGCGTGGATTGACACGTGGAATTATGACGTTGTAGCAATTAGTGAAACTTGGCTACAGGAGGGGCAGGACTGGCAGCTTAATATTCCAGGGTTCCGATGTTTCAGATGTGATCGAGGCAGAGGAATGAAAGATGGGGGAGTGGCATTGCTTGTTAGGGAAAATATTACAGCAGTGCTCAGGCAGGACAGATTAGAGGGCTTGTGGGTGGAGCTGAGAAACAGGAAAGGTATGGCCATATTAGTGGGATTGTATTACAGACCACCCAATAGTCAAAGAGAATTGGAAGTGCAAATCTGCAGAGAGATAGCAGGCAACTGCAGGAAACATAAAGTTGTGGTGGTAGGGGATTTTAATTTTCCATATATTGATTGGGTCTCCCATACTGTTAGGGGTCTAGATGGTTTAGAGTTTGTAAAATGTGTTCAGGAAAGTTTTCTAAATCAATATATAGAGGGACAACTAGAGGGGATACAATATTGGATTTCCTGTTAGGTAACGAGTTAGGACAAAGTGACAGAAGTCTGTGTAGGGGAGCACTTTGGTTCCAGTGATCATAACACCATTAGTTTCAACTTGATCATGGACAAGGATAGATCTGGTCCTAGGGTTGAGGTTCTAAACTGGAAGAAGGCCAAATTTGAAGAAATGAGAAAGGATCTAAAAAGTGTGGATTGGGACAGGTTGTTCTCTGGCATGGATGTGATCGGTAGGTGGGAAGCCTTCAAAGCAGAAATTTTGAGAGTGCAGAATTTGTATGTTCCTGTCAGGATTAAAGGCAAGGTGAATAGGAATAAGGAACCTTGGTTCTCAAGGGATATTGCAACTCTGATAAAGAAGAAGAGTGAGTTGTATGACGTGTATAGGAAGCAGGGAGTAAATAAGGTGCTTGAGGAGTATAAGAAGTTCAAGAAAATACTTAAGAAAGAAATCAGGAGGGCTAAAAGAAGACATGAGGTTGCCTTGGCAGTCAAAGTGAAGGATAATCCAAAGAGCTTTTACAGGTTTATTAAGAGCAAAAGGATTGTAAGGGATAAAATTGGTCCTCTTGAAGATCAGAGTGGTCCGCTATGTGCGGAACCAAAGGAAATGGGGGAGATCTTAAATAGGTTTTTTGCGTCTGTGTTTACTAAGGAAACTGGCATGAAGTCTATGAAATTAAGGGAAACAAGTAGTGGGATCATGGAAACTGTACAGATCGAAAAGGAGGAGGTCCTTGCTGTCTTGAGGAAAATTAAAGCGGATAAATCCCCGGGACCTGACAGGGTGTTTCCTCGGACCTCAAAGGAGACTAGTTTTGAAATTGCGGGGGCCCTGGCTGAAATATTTAAAATGTCGCTGTCTACAGGTGAGGTGCCGGAGGACTGGAGAGTGGCTCATGTTGTTCCGTTGTTTAAAAAAGGATCGAAAAGTAATCCGGGAAATTATAGGCCAGTAAGTTTAACGTCGGTAGTAGGTAAGTTATTGGAGGGAGTACTAAGAGACAGAATCTACAAGCATTTGGATAGACTGGGACTTATTAGGGAGAGTCAACATGGCTTTGTGCGTGGTAGGTCATGTTTGACCAATCTATTGGAGTTTTTCGAGGAGGTTACCAGGAAAGTGGATGAAGGGAAGGCAGTGGATATTGTCTACATGGACTTCAGTAAGGCCTTTGACAAGGTCCCGCATGGGAGGTTAGTTAGGAAAATTCAGTCGCTAGGAATACATGGAGAGGTGGTAAATTGGATTAGACATTGGCTTGATGGAAGAAGCCAGAGAGTGGTGGTAGAGAATTGCTTCTCTGAGTGGAGGGCTGTGACTAGTGGTGTGCCACAGGGATCAGTGCTGGGTCCATTGTTATTTGTCGTCTATATCAATGATCTGGATGATAATGTGGTAAATTGGATCAGCAAGTTTGCTGATGATACAAGGATTGGAGGTGTAGCAGACAGTGAGGAAGGTTTTCAGAGCCTGCAGAGGGACTTGGACCAGCTGGAAAAATGGGCTAAAAAATGGCAGATGGAGTTTAATACTGACAAGTGCGAGGTATTGCACGTTGGAAGGACAAACCAACGTAGAACATACAGGGTTAATGGTAAGGCACTGAGGAGTGCAGTGGAACAGAGGGATCTGGGAATACAGATACAAAATTCCCTAAAAGTGGCGTCACAGGTAGATAGGGTCGTAAAGAGAGCTTTTGGTACATTGGCCTTTATTAATCATAGTATTGAGTATAAGAGCTGGAATGTTATGATGAGGCATTGGTGAGGCCGGATCTGGAGTATTGTGTTCAGTTTTGATCACCAAATTACAGGAAGGATATAAGTAAGGTTGAAAGAGTGCAGAGAAGGTTTACAAGGATGTTGCCGGGACTTGAGAAACTCAGTTACAGAGAAAGGTTGAATAGGTTGGGACTTTATTCCCTGAAGCGTAGAAGAATGAGGGGAGATTTGATAGAGGTATATAAAATTATGATGGGTATAGATAGAGTGAATGCAAGCAGGCTTTTTCCACTGAGGCAAGGGGAGAAAAAAACCAGAGGACATGGGTTTAGGGTGAGGGGGGAAAAGTTTAAAGGGAACATTAGCGGGGGGCTTCTTCACACGGAGAGTGATGGGAGTATGGAATGAGCTGCCAGACGAGGTGGTAAATGCGGGTTCTTTTTTAACATTTAAGAATAAATTGGACAGATACATGGATGGGAGGTGTATGGAGGGATATGGTCCCTGTGCAGGTCAGTGGGACTAGGCAGAAAATGGTTTGGCATAAGGGCCAGAAGGCGTGTTTCTGTGCTGTAGTTTCTATGGTTCTATGGAAGGTCATTAGGACCCATACAGCTTGGCACCAGTGTCGTCGCAGAGCAATGTGTGATTAGGTGCCTTGCTCAAGGACACAACACGTTCCCTCGGCTGGGGCTTGAACTCACAACCTTCAGGTAGCTAGTCCAATGCCTGAACCACTTGGCCACGTGCTCACAGTGCAGGTGTAGTATATCTCATTCCACTCATCTTTAGGAATTGCTGGAACTGTTTCCACAACAAATCATGGACCATTGTCACTGACTAAGTGTTCTGGAACACCAGTCCTTGAGAAGAGGCTTCCCAAGTCATCAACAGTGTGTGAAGTCATAGTGGAGCGGAGCCCATCTCCGCACTCATGCTGCTGTTGTTAATGGAACACACTTCTATGAATTGAAAATGGACCCCAGTGGTTGATAACGCAAACACGAAGAATTGTGCAGATGCTGGAAATTCAAGCAACACACATCAAAGTTGCTGGTGAACGCAGCAGGCCAGGCAGCATCTCTAGGAAGAGGTGCAGTCGACGTTTAGTAAGAGCTCTTACCAGCTGTTCCTTCAGTTAGTCCTGACGAAGGGTCTCAGCCTGAAACGTCGACTGTACCTCTTCTTAGAGATGCTGCCTGGCCTGCTGCGTTCACCAGCAACTTTGATGTGTGTTCCCAGTAGTTGATGATCAATAATGACCGTATACTCTCTCCCATACAGGTACTGGTTTAAATGTTTTACACCCTAAACCAGATTCAAGGCCTCTCTGTTAATCTGTGCAAAATATTTCTCTGCTATGATAAGGGGACATGATGCAAAGACTGTGGGACATTCACTTTCATCACTCATAACATGTGACGTGACTGCACCTTACCATAAGGCAAGGCATCACAGGTGAGCTAGCTTCACGGGACGTTGTGGATCATAATGTGTGAGTACAATGTCTGAAGTCACCAGTTCATTTACCTTTTGGAAAGCCTCCTCACGTTGCTTTAACCATTGCCATTTCTTCCTGATGTGCAGCAATGAGTTCACGGGGTGCAGCACAGTAGCAGGTTTGACAAGAACCTATTATAATTGAATTCTAAAAAGGACCAAGACTGTGACACGTCCTCTGGTCTTGGGGCTTCCACTACTGCTTGAATTTTCTCAGCGCACTTAAGAAATTCTTGTGCGTTGATGGTGTGAATGCAGTAAGTGATGTTTAATTTAAGGTGTTCACACTTGTATTGCGCTCTGAGCCCATGATCTTCCAATCCTTTTAGCACTGTTTTGAGATTCTGGAGATGGTCCTTGTCATTCTCACCAGTAACAATGATGTCATCCAGGTAACACTTGAGTGCCTGGGCAGCCTTGCAGCACCTGGGCCCATAGCTTTCTGCCAGCGTGCGGGTGCAGATGCTGCTCCAAAAAGAAGCCTATTATAGTCAAAAAGCCCTTTGTGAATGTTTTTGGGGAGCAACACCTTTGTCTCTTCTTCCATCTCTATCTGTAGGTAGGCCTCAGCTAATTCCACCTTGCTGAACTGTTTCCCTCCTCTATCCTGGGCAGAGGGTACTGATTTACTTTCCGTACTGGGTTGATAGTGACCTTAAAGTTACCGCAGATTCTGACAGACCCGTTCTTCTTGGCTACTGGGACAACTGGTGTTGCCCATGGGCTCCACTCAACCTTGGAAAGAATTCTCTCAGCCTCCATGCAGTCTAGCTCACTGGCTATTTTATCACGGATTCTATACGGAACCAGATGGGCTTTCTAAAATTTTGGTGTGTCATTTTCATTTAACACTATTTTACCCTCGATATGTTTGAGTTTTCCATTGCCATCCTTGAACACTGTTGCGGCGTTATCCACTACCTTTCCTAATTTGCTTTCGGTTGATTTTATTGCAGGGGATGTGGCATGCAAATGATGGATGGGTTGTCTCAGCCAATCATGGGTTCACAATGTTGGCCCTCTTGCTTTCACCATATACAAGCCCAATATGGCTTGTTGGTTGTTTTATTTCATTACTACGAATATTATTCCCACAAGAGTAATCTTTTCTCCATTTATTTGGATATCTGCAGGGTTCAGTGCAGTTTCTGTGAAATGTCTCTCAAACTCATTTTGTTGAACAACTGAAACAGCGGAGCCAGTGTCAAATTCCATTTTAATTAATTTGCTGCTCATTTCTGGTTAAGCCATATTGCTGGTATCATCTAAGTTTTTGCATTATAGGTCTCAATCCATGTCACTTTCATCATTATCAGATTTTTCATCTGCAGCATGCAGATTAGAGCTCCTTATGAAACTCCAACTGGACTTTTCATTTATTCTCCTCCTTTTGTCTCCCAACATGCTCTTTGTATGTGACCTACTTTGTTGCATTTTTCTGTAAGTTTTGCATTTAAACCTGCATTGGTCTGTTGTATTGTGAGCTCCTGCCACAACAGTAACTCAATTGGTTCAGCCAAGCAGGTTTCTGTATTAGACATTGCAATTCTTTTCACGCTCACTTTCATTCCTGACTGCAGCTCACTTGCGTCTGTCTTGGCTCGAAACGTCAGCCATTGATTGCTATCCACAGACACTGTCTGACCCGCTGAGTTTCTCGGGCACTTCGTGTGTGAGATTAAGGTTTTACTGGTGGGTTCAAGAACTGAATGGTTGAATAAAAGTAGCTATTTGTGTACCTTTCAGTCATTACTCCATATTGCTTATTTTCTGGAGTGGAAAACAAAACTGCTGTCAAGCAGCCTCAGTGGAAGCAAAAGCATGGTTGACATGACAAAGGATCTCGACCCACAACATCAGCCACTCCTTTTCCTCTCCAGAAGCTGCTCGGCCTGCTGCAGTCTTCCAGCTGTTTGCTTTCGCTCTGGATTCCATCCGCAGCAGTCGCCTGTTTCTTCCCCTCTATCTTTCCTAAATATATTGTGCCCTGAAATATTCAGTGTCCAGTCTGCCATCTTTTGAAGCATGTTTCAGTTATCTAATTCTAATGCCACATTATCTTTAATACTTCCAGCTCACCAACCCCCATTACCACAGTTACTGATATGCAGTGTAAACAAGCTGTTGTGTTGCTTGTAATTCCTTTTAATCTGCTTTTATTTAATGTGGTGCTACTTTCTTCTTTAATCACATGTTTATTCCTTTATGCAATTTATTTGGCTGTCCTGTCAGGCCAAGTAAGTGCACCAGCGACCCTGCTTCGCCAGGAAGCTAAAGAAATTTATCCCTTATTAATTTTTATCAATGCACCATAGAAAGCATTGCGAATGCCTTGTTGTTTAATATAGTGACTGTCCTGCCCATGACTGCAAGAAACGACCAGAGAGTTGTGGACACATAGAAAGAGCCACCATGCTGTAGAATCAGACTGGGGACTCTAGTGTCAGCTCTTCCATGAAGGTTGCTATAATCTCTCAATATAGGATGAAGACATTTCATTATAGAATAAGGCATTCTAGTTCGTTATGATTACAGGACTTGTCCACGAACAACAGTAATCAAATTACCAATTCATTGTAAATGCAGAAGACTTCTCTCCTTAAAAGGATATGAAAGTTTACGACAAGAATAAAGTTGTATCCTGAATTGGTATGGCATCTGATCTACCCATAAACTCCAGGAATTGTAGAGTGTGAATACAGCTTAGCAAATTTAGGAAACCAGCCACCCCTTCACTGATTTTGTCCACAATTGCTGCCTGAGTGAATCAGCCAACATAATCAAAGACCCCACACACCCCAAATATTCTCTCCTCCTCCCCCCATTTGGAAAAAGATACAAAAGCCTGAAAGCATGTACCACCAGAACTGAGGCCAGTTTCTGCACACGGTTATAAGACTATTGAACTGTTCCCTAGTTTGATAAGATGGACTTTTGACTTCACAATTTACCTTGTTATTTTCTTGCACCTAATTGTCTGCCTGGACTTTCTCTGTATCTGGAAGACTTTATTCTGCATTCTGTTATTATTTCTCCTCATTCAATGTAGGATGTGATGACATTATCTGTATGGATTAAAGGTTAAATCAGGTGTTCCCAACCTGTGATCTATGGACCCCTTGGTTAATGGTATTGATCCATGGCATAAATAAAGGGTTGAGAACACCTGGATTAAAGATTAGCTTTATTTATAGCATGTATATCAAAACATTGAAGCAAAGAGTGAAATGCATCCACAACAGACATAGTCCGAGGATTGTGCTGGGGGGCAACTCGCAAGTGTCGCCACGATTCTAGGGCCAGCATCACACGCCCACAACTCACCACACCTAACCGTACATCTTTTGGAATGTGGGAGGAAAACAGAACACCTAGAGGAAACTCACACAGTCATAAGGAGTACGTAAAACTCTTACAGACTGCAGTGGGAATCGAACACCGATTGCGCTAACTGCTATTCTACCGTGCCACCTAAATTCTACCAGATGATATGCAAAATAAACTTTTTCACGGCACCTCAATACATTTGGCAATAATAAACCAAACTGCCATTACTACATGCTGGTTCCCTTCCCCTTTACCCACTCAGGTGCTTTATTCCAAAAAGCAGACTGTGAATTTCAAAAGCCAAAGTCAACACACACTTCACATACAATATATTGCAGTTCTGATCTCCTCAACACCCTCCTTTTGTGTTTTTGTTGCCGGTCTTGAACCTGTGTCTTCTTGAGCCCCTCTGTCAGTGGGAGTCAGTTCAAAGTTTATTATTAAAATACACATATGTCACCACAGACCAGCCCGAGATTCAGTTCCTTGGGGCATTCACAGTTAATACAAAGAAACACAACAGAATCAATGAAAGACCCCACACAAGAAGAACAAAGAACCAATATGCAAAAGACAAAAAAATGTGAAAATACAATAAGAAAAAAACAAAATAAGTAATAAATCTGGAGAACATGAGATGAGGAGTCCTTGAAATGAGTCCATATGTCATGGGAATACAGAAGTTCTGTGTTGGGGTGAGTAAGTGAAGTTGAGTGAAGTTATCTCCTCTGGTTCAAGAGCCTGATGGTGAGCGTTAATGACTGTTTCTTCCATTCCAATCCATTATCACTTCGGAGTTGAACAAAATTCTTGAGGGCTCACTAAAGGTTAACATTGTGTCAATGGGTGGTTTCAGTTTTCGTGTTATCACAAGAGCCACAAGGCTATTACTTTAACCACTGCCAACTTCATCCTTTTCTGAATTCCTCTCCAAGTCAACATGTTTAACATATGTTGAGGATATGTCACTCGGAGTGCAACTATGTGATAAATACATCCATTTACAAGGAAAACTCTACTTTGTTAGTTGTGACACACATCATACATCACATTTAGCAAGGGCGTATTTATTTATAACATTGTTGTGTGGTTTTCAACTGAAGTATGCACTTGCTATCCTTAGTAAATCAAATAGAGTTGCATTGTCATCCCTTGCTGAGAATTTGATGTGCAGCACTGAAGGAAGCCATACAGTCCTTTAGTCCATCTGATCTCTTCTGATTAGGTCTGTTTAGAACAGAGATGAGGAGGAATTTCTTTAGCCAGAGGGTGTTAAATCTATGGGATTCATTGCCACAATGGCAGTTGGGGCCAAGTCACTGGGTATATTTAAAGTTGAGCATGATAGATTCTTGATTAGTAAGGGTGTTAACAGTTATGTAGAGAAGACAGGAGAACTAGGTTGAGGGGGCAAATAAGTCAGCCATGATAGAATGGTGCACCAGACTCAGTGAGCTCATATATCTTGGTGGCATATTGGATTTTGTCAACAATGAACGAATGTCTGTCAGGTCAAATGGCCACCTAACTCTTTTAGATTGTGTAGCAAGTGAGGTCTGTTAGTGAAAAAATATCTGTTAATGTCTATAGAATGTCTGTTGATTTCTTGGAATGTATGCAGGATGGGTTTCTGAACCAACATGTTGAGATAACCAACTAGAGAGCAGGCTATTCTAGACTGGGTATTGAGCAATTAGGAAGGGTTAGTTAGCAATCTTGTCTTGAGAGGCCCCTTGGGTAAGAGTGACCATAATATGGTGGAATTCTTCAATAAGATGGAGAGTGACATAGTTAATTCAGAAACAAAGGTTTTGAACTTAAAGAAGGGTAACTTTGAAGGTATGAGATGTGAATTAGCTAAGATAGACTGGCAAATGACACTTAAAGGGTTGACGGTGGATATGCAATGGCAAGCATTTAAAGATCGCATGGATGAACTACAACAATTGTTCATCCCAGTTTGGCAAAAGAATAAATCAGGGAAGGTAGTACACCCGTGGCTGACAAGGGAAATTAGGGAGAGTATCAATTCCAAAGAAGAAGCATACAAATTAGCCAGAAAAAGTGGCTCACCTGAGGACTGGGAGAGATTCAGAGTCCAGCAGAGGAGTACAAAGGGCTTAATTAGGAAAGGGAAAAAAGATTATGAGAGAAAACTAGCAGGGAACATAAAAACTGACTGTAAAAGCTTTTATAGATATGTGAAAAGAAAAAGGTTGGTTAAGACAAATGTAGGTCTCCTACAGACAGAAACAGGTGAATTTATTATGGGGAGCAAGGACATGGCAGACCAATTGAATAACTACTTTGGTTCTGTCTTCACTAAGGAGGACATAAATAATCTTCTGGGAATAGTAGGGGACAGAGGGTCTAGTGAGATGGAGGAACTGAGGGAAATACATGTTAGTAGGGAAGTGGTGTCAGGTAAATTGAAGGGATTAAAGGCAGATAAATCCCCGGGGCCAGATGGTCTGCATCCCAGAGTGCTTAAGGAAGTAGCCCAAGAAATAGTGGCTGCATTAGTGATAATTTTTCAAAACTCGTTAGATTCTGGACTAGTTCCTGAGGATTGGAGGGTGGCTAATGTAACCCCACTTTTTAAAAAAGGAGGGAGGGAGAAACTGGGGAATTATAGACCGGTTAGCCTAACATCGGTGGTGGGGAAAATACTAGAGTCAATTATCAAAGATGTGATAACAGGACATTTGGAAAGTGGTGAAATCATCGGACAAAGTCAGCATGGATTTGTGAAAGGAAAATCATGTCTGACGAATCTCAAAGAATTTTTTGAGGATGTAACTAGTAGAGTGGATAGGGGAGAACCAGTGGATGTAGTATATTTGGATTTTCAAAAGGCTTTTGACAAGGTCCCACACAGGAGATTAGTGTGCAAACTTAAAGCACACAGTATTGGGGGTAAGGTATTGATGTGGATAGAGAATTGGTTAGCAGACAGGAAGCAAAGAGTGGGAATAAATGGGACCTTTTCAGAATGGCAGGCGGTGACTAGTGGGGTACTGCAAGGCTCAGTGCTGGGACCCCAGTTGTTTACAATATATATTAATGACTTAGATGAGGGAATTAAATGCAGCATCTCCAAGTTTACGGATGACACCAAGTTGGGCGGCAGTGTTAGCAGTGAGGAGGATGCTAAGAGGATGCAGGGTGACTTGGATAGGTTAGGTGAGTGGGCAAATTCATGGCAGATGCAACTTAATGTGGATAAATGTGAGGTTATCCACTTTGGTGGCAAAAACAGGAAAACAGATTATTATTTGAATGGTGGCCGATTAGGAAAAGGGGAGGTGCAATGAGACCTGGGTGTCATTATACACCAGTCATTGAAAGTGGGCATGCAGGTACAGCAGGCGGTGAGAAAGGTGAATGGTTTGCTGGCATTCATAGCAAGAGTATTCGAGTACAGTAGCAGGGACGTACTACTGCAGTTGTACAAGGCCTTGGTGAGAGCACACCTGGAGTATTGTGTGCAGTTTTGGTCCCCTAATCTGAGGAAAGACATCCTTGCCATAGAGGGAGTACAAAGAAGGTTCACCAGATTGATTCCTGGGATGGCAGGACTTTCATATGATGAAAGACTAGATGGACTAGGCTTACATTCGTTGGAATTTAGAAGATTGAGGGGGGATCTTATTGAAACGTATAAAATCCTAAAAGGATTGGACAGGCTAAATGCAGGAAGATTGTTCCCGATGTTGGGGAAGTCCAGAACGAGGGGTCACAGTTTGAGGATAAAAGGGAAGCCTTTTAGGACCGAGATTAGGAAAAACTTCTTCACATAGAGAGTGGTGAATCTGTGGAATTCTCTGCCACAGGAAACAGTTGAGGCCAGTTCATTGGCTATATTTAAGAGGGAGTTAGATATGGCCCTTGTGGCTAAAGGGATCAGGGGGTATGGAGGGAAGGCTGGTACAGGGTTCTGAGTTGGATGATCAGCCATGATCGTACTGAATGGCGGTGCAGGCTCGAAGGGCCGAATGGCCTACTCCTGCACCTATTTTCTACGTTTCTATGTTTCTACGTTAACAGCTGGATTCTTTTTTCAGGATTACCACTCGTGTAAATGTGAATGCCCTTTGTAAGTTAAAGGAATGTTGTATGCTATGAGATAACAAAAATTCAAAGCATATTTTTTATCAAAGTATGCATGCAGTATACAACCCTGAGATTCGCCTTCTCACAGACAGTCACAAAACAAAGAAACACCATAGAACCCATTCAAAGAAACCATTCAACACCCAACAGCCAGAAAAATAGAACAGATTGCGCCAACAGGAAAAAAACAAGCGATACACACAGAAACAAACATCAAACTACAGAGTCATTGAAACAGTCTGGGAATGTTCAGTTTAGTTCAGTTCAGTTCAGTCTAGTGCCGTGTCCTTTGTTGACTGCAGGCTGCAGAGCCAGTCACCCCAATCAAAATTGTACAAGATAGAAATTTAAAAAAGGAGTAACCAGAAACTGGAAACACATCATACGAGGGGTGATTGATAAGTTTGTGGCCTAGGGTAGAAGGAATCAATTTTAGAAAACCTAGCACATTTATTTTTCCTACATTTACACACTTAGTCCAGTGGTCGTGGAGCATATGGATCCCTTCTTTGTAGAAGTCGGCATCTTAGACCTCCAGAAGTGGTCCACAGCAGGGGTGATTGATAAGTTAGTGGCCTAAAGTAGAAAAAGATGAGGAGAAACTTTAAACTTTCTGTATTTTCACTCAAAGAGTTGAACTGCATGTGCCTGTAACGAGAGCTGTATAACTCATCTCGTTCTACCTTAGGCCACGAACTTATCAATCACCCCTGCTGTGGACCACTTCTACAAAGAAGGAATCCGTATGCTCCACGACCGCTGAACTAAGTGTGTAAATGTAGGAGGGGACAATGTTGAAAAAGAAATGTGCTAGGTTTTCTAACATTAACTCCTTCTACCTTAGGCCACAAACTTATCAATCACCCCTCGTATCATGAACTACAGACTCCAATCCACGAACCCCATCAAATAAACCTTCCCAAAGTCCCAAGAATCCGGCACCATCATCTGGCAGCATTGAGTGAGAGGGAGGCAGAGACCGGTCACACACAGACATCTTTCTCTAGGAGCAGTGAACAAAAGCAAGAGAAAAAGACGGCTCAAACTCAGGCAGCTTCTTCTGACAGCAGTGAGGGAGAGGGAGACCAGTCAAACGCAGGCAGATGCGCTGAATAGCCCCTCGCTTTCCACTTTCATCCTCATCGATTTCAATCTTGCTCGACGCTTTAACTGATGAGATCAGTGAGAAATGGAGTCGATCATGGGCTCATATCTTGGCCTCCAGGCTGCACGTTCCACTTGAAACCTCACCAAACTACTCGGAGAAAGCAAAGCACCAGATCACTCAATCACCTGTAAAAACACCCATCAAAATGTAAATAACACACACAAAATGCTGGAAGAACTCAGCAGGCCAGACAGCATCTATGGAAAAGAATCAACAGGGTCTCGGCCCAAAACATTGACTGTTTACTCTTTTCCATAGATACTGCCTGGCGTGCTGAGTTCCTCCAGCACTTTGTGTGTATTGCTTTAGATTTCCAGCATCGGCAGATTTTCTCATGAAAATGCAAATCATAGGAATTTTCACAAAGGAGAAGTAAAAGGAGTGACTATTAAAATATCTATGAGAGTATGCTGAACACTCTGTTAATGGACGGGTGTTGTTTGAATGAAAGAAATCAGACTGAGTTAATAGCATGAGAACAAGGAAACAAAGAGTTTGTCTGTCTCATGGTTGCTCTGTGCTTGTGCAACTTGTACAAATGAAAGAATTTTTGATTCATTCTTTGGACTTTAGCCGGGACTGGAAGTCGCAATCGGTGCCCTGGAGTTTCCACGAGAACAGCAAAGTGGTGACCAGAAATATTTGAGTTGCTACATAGTATTTTGTGTGGTTTCTTTGTGCTTTCCATTTTTTATGATAATAAATGGGCTTTAGCAACTTTGTTGTGCTTGAGTGCTTATTACCACATTTCCTGGACACACAAAATGTTGGGTTTGATCAACCCAGCCCATTACAGTCTTATGATCTTATGGTCTTCTGCCTAGTCCCATCCACCTGCACCCAGACATAACCCTCTCCTTCATGTACCTGTCCAAACTTCTCTTAAAACTTACAATTGAGCACACACACACATCGACCTTTTCTGTTGACAGCTCGTTCCAGCTCTCTTCTTCTTAGTTCTCGATTCCTTCAGTCAATTTACAGAGAGATGTTCCCTGCTTAGTGGGCTTCATTGTAATGATCTTAATTAACTGAAAAGAAAATTTCTCACTTTTCTTCTAATTGGTGCCAAATATTGATTGAAGTGCAAAATTGGACAATCGCACCAATATCCAACCCTGTGCTTTGTTCTGGGCACTGATCTCAGTAATGTCAGAGAGTTATAGAACACTACAGCACAGAAACAAGTCCTTTGGTCCATCTAGTCCATGCTGAATAAGCCTTCTGTCCAGCCTTATCTACTTGCACCTGAATCATAGCCCTCTAGTCCTCTCCCATCCATGTACCTTTCCAAACTTCTCTTAAATTTTATAATTGAACCTACAAATATCATTGTGTCATGTCTTGGTTGTTTTGTCGCATTTGTTAAAATAATTATGATTCCAATCAGGAACTTGCCATCGTTCCTAGAAAATATGTATAGACCTTACACCTACTGTACACTGGATATATAAACAACTTGAGTAGAAGGGTGGGTTGCTAACTTTGCAGATGACATAAAGGCTGGTGGTGGTGTTGATGGTAGAGAAGGTAGTCATGGATTGCAACAGGACATTGATGGGATGCGGAGCTGGACTGAGTTCAATCAGGAAAAATGGGAAGCGGCTCACTATAAAAGGTCAAAGTTGAAGGCAGAATGCTGGGGTTAACAACAGGATTATTATCAGTGAGGAAGAATAGAGTTCATACCATGGATCCATAAAATTTGCAATACAAGTTGATAGGATGATTAACATTGAACATAGAACATAGAATAGTACAGCACAGTACAGGCCCTTCGGCCCACAATGTTGTGCCAACCCTCAAACCCTGCCTCCCATATAAGCCCCCACCTTAAATTCCTCCATATACCTGTCTAGTAGTCTCTTAAACTTCACTAGTGTATCTGCCTCCACCACTGACTCAGGCAGTGTATTCCACGCACCAACCACACTCTGAGTAAAAAACTTTCCTCTAATATCCCCCTTGAACTTCCCACCCCTTACCTTAAAGCCATGTCCTCTTGTATTGAGCAGTGGTGCCCTGGGGAAGAGACGCTGGCTATCTACTCTATCAATTCCTCTTATTATCTTGTACACCTCTATCATGTCTCCTCTCATCCTCCTTCTCTCTAAAGAGTAAAGCCCTAGCTCCCTTAATCTCTGATCATAATGCATACTCTCTAAACCAGGCAGCATCCTAGTAAATCTCCTCTGTACCCTTTCAAATGCTTCCACATCCTTCTTATAGTGAGGCGACCGGAACTGGACACAGTACTCCAAGACTTAAGAAGGCATATAGTGTGTAGCCTTTCATTAGTTGGGTTTTGAGTTCAAGAGCTGTGAAGGAAAGTTCCAGCTCTATAAAACTCTGGTTGGACCACGCTTGGAGCATTGTATTCAGTTCTAGTCTCCTCATTACAGGAAGGATGTGGAAGCTTCAGAAAGGGTGCAGAGGAGATTTACCTGGATGCTGCCCAAACTAGGACATGTTTTATGAGAATAGGTTGAGTGAGCTTGGGCTGTTCTGTTTTTATTTATCTATCTTTCTAACAAGATACAGCATGGAATAGGCCCTGCTGGCCTATTGCGCTCTGCTGCCCAACAATCCCTCGATTTAATCCTAACCTAATCACGGGACAATTTACAAAGACCAATTAAGTCACCAACCAGTACACCTTTGAACTGTGGGAGGAAACCCATGTGGTCAAGGGGAGAACCTACAGTTCCTTACGGGCAACGACAGAATTGAAACCAGGCCAGCGCTATTGTAAAGTGCTGTGCTAACCACTATGCTACCGCGACACGCCTTGGATCGAAGGAGGGTGAGAAGTGATTTTATAGAGGTGTACACAACAATAAGAGGCAGAGACAGAGTGGACAGCAGAAACATTTTCTGAGGCAGAAATGGCTAATATAATGGGGCGTAACTTTAAAATGTTTGGAGGAAAGTGGAAGGAGGATGTCAGGTGAAGGTTTTTTTTTAAACAGAGGAAGTGGTAGGTGCCTGGAATGCATTGCCAGGGATGGTATCAGAGGCATTAGAGACATGTATGAGACTCTTAGACACATGGATGAAAGAAAAATGGAGGGCTATAAAGCCATAGAATCATAGAAGAGTACAGCACAGAAACAGGCCCTTCAGCCCATCTAGTCCATGCCAAACCATCTAAACTGCCTATTCCCATCGACGTCCACCAGAACCACAGCCCTCCATACCCTTACTATCTATGTACCTATCGAAACTTCTCACACTACTTGTGCTAGTAGCTCATTCCACACTCTCACGATCATCTAAGTATAAAGTTTCCCCTCATGTTCCTGTTAAACTTTCACCTTTCACCCCTAACCCATGACCTCTGGCTGTAGTCCCGTCCGACCTCAGCGCCAAACCTGGCTATCCAGGACAAAAGGATAAGATTGAACTTGGAGTAAGTTAAAGATTACTGTAGTGTGCTGTTCTATGTTTTATGCCCGACGTTTGATGTTCCTTCAGACCATTAGAGGTGGACATTTTGAGGGATTAAGGTTTCTGTGCTACTTCTGTCCTCACGAGCCTTTAAAGCAGTTCTGTTTTTAACATTTGTTTTTCAGATTACAGATTCATAGGCAAGATCTATGATTTATGCCCAGATTGTGACTGGCCTTGCAAACATGGCAGTGAGTTCCCTTCTGTGGCGCAGACTTGATTGACCGATTGGCCTAACTCTACTCCGATATCTTATGACCTTTGGGAGTCACTACAGTCATTCTGGTGAGAGCACTCCCCCTTTCGGGTTTAGGAAAGCTTTTTCAGGATTTGGATCGAGCAATAACAAAAGAACAGAAACATATCCCCCATCAGGTAATACTTAACAAATTTCCTAGCAATAAGTGTTATGCCTCATTCCTGACTTCCGAAGAACCTCTGGATCGCAAAGAACATCAGGATCTGATAGTATTATGTTGAAGAATATTGACCTCAGCTTTCAAATGCATGTTTGCACATATTAAGCCATTATCTGTTGTGCTTGAACAATTCTTTGTTGGCTTTCCATTAAAACTGGATGTGAATTTTCAGGAATGGTTATGTTGTCCATCTCTATACTGGCACAGTTTTCTGCTCTGGCACACGGAACTCACAGTAATTATATTTGCCTTAATACCTGGACATTTTACAAAGATTGTGGCAGATATTTTCATCCTTTTTAAGGTCACTACATCCTGAATGCCTCCAAGAGGACCACACCCTTGTTGTGGTTTGAAGGCTTGGTACCTCAATGACTTCAGTGATGGTGGAGTCAGGGCTTTATACTTTGGCTCTTGGTAGGGTCACCCATGCCAAACAGGTCAAACGGTAGAGGCTGAACTAAGTGTGGTCTGCCAGTCCTCCAGATTCAGGAGTTCAGCTCAGGGCTACCAACCCTGACTGGTAAAACAAAATTGTTACGGAAACAGCAATGGAGAATTCTTCTACATCTGAGTACGATGGTATTCCTGAGTCTCCACCCGGGACCAGCCTGACTGACAGTAGTGAAAACTAAGAGGAAACTATTGACATGAGGAAGGAAGCTCTGAACACTGCCAGAGATGGATGTCCATCATTGTTGCACTAAATGCCAGCAGCATAATAAGCAGTAAGTATGTATGAGACGAATGATCTAGGCGAGCATGGTCAGAACCCAAGTGCTGAAGTATCCAAGACTAGAATAGAGGCACAAAATGAAACTGAAATGAGGATAGGGTTCTAAACTAGATACTGGACAAGAATCCAAAGTACGACATAGAACATAGAACAGTACAGCACAGTACAGGCCCTTCAGCCCACAATGTTGTGCTGACCCATAAACCCTGCCTCTCATATAACCCCCCCCATCTTAAATTCCTCCATATACCTGTCTAGTAGTCTCTTAAATTTTTACTAGTGTATCTGCATCCACCACTGACTCAGGCAGTGTATTCCATGCACAAACCACTCTCTGAGTAAAAAACCTTCCTCTAATATCCCCCTTGAACTTCCCACCCCTTACCTTAAAGCCATGTCCTCTTGTATTGAGCTGTGGTGCCCTGGGGAAGAGGCGCTGGCTGTCCCAATCTATCTATTCCTCTTATTATCTTGTACACCCCTATCATGTCTCCTCTCATCCTCCTTCTCTCCAAAGAGTAAAGCCCTAGCTCCCTTAATCTCTGATCATAATGCATACTCTCTAAACCAGGCAGCATCCTGGTAAATCTCCTCTGCACCCTTTCAAATGCTTCCACATCCTTCCTATAGTGAGGCGACCAGAACTGGACACAGTACTCTAAGTGTGGCCTAACCAGAGTTTTATAGAGCTGCATCATTACCTCGCGACTCTTAAACTCTATCCCTTGACTTATGAAAGCTAACACCTCATAAGCTTTCTTAACTACCCTATCCACCTGTGAGGCAACTTTCAGGGATCTGTGGACATGTACGCCCAGATCCCTCTGCTCCTCCACACTACCAAGTATCCTGCCATTTACTTTGTACTCTGCTTTGGAGTTTGTTCTTCCAAAGTGTACCACCTCACACTTCTCCAAACTGACAATTTTACACCGAAACTTCTTCTGCATTTAACTTTTAATGGCAGCTGACAGGTCCAACTTAAGGGTGCATTACTGCCACCAGCTGGACTGGCGTGTGGTGTCGCGAATTGGGAAATACAATCCCTGTTAGTTTCTCATCAAGTGAAAACTAAATTACCCCAGAAAGCCCTATAGATTGTAAATAGTGTAAAACAACACTGTGATTCGAATTCAAGTTCAATTCTGTGACTTAACATCACTCCCATATCTTAATAAAGTATTTAAATGAAAACTATCAACTCCCAAAGATAGTAGTGAAGCCTGCATTTGATTATGTCCATAAGGCCATAAGACAATTAGCCCATCGAGTCTATTCCACCATTCTATTACGGCTGATCCTGGATCCCACTCAATCCCATACACCTGCCTTCTCGCCATATCGTTTGATGCCCTAATCAATCAGGGAACAATCAATTTTGTCTTTAAATATACCCATGGACTTGGCTTCCACCACAGTCTGTGATAGAGCATTCCACAGATTCACTGCTCTCTGGATAAAAATAAATCCTCCTTATCTCTATTCTAAAAGGTTGGAAGTTGTCCTTTCCAAGACCGGAAGAAGCTGCAGAAGATCATGAACACGGCGCAGTACATCACACAAACCAATCTTCCGTCCTTGGACTCACTTTACACCGCACGCTGTCGGAGCAGTGCTGCCAGGATAATCAAGGACACGACCCACCCAGCCAACACACTTTTCGTCTCTCTTCCCTCCGAGAGAAGGCTCAGGAGCTTGAAGACTCGTACGGCCAGATTTGGGAACAGCTTCTTTCCAACCGTGATAAGACTGCTGAATGGATCCTGACCCGGATCTGGGCCGTACCCTCCAAATATCCGGACCTGCCTCTCGGTTTTTTTGCACTACCTTACTTTCCCTTTTCTATTTTCTATTTAAGATTTATAATTTAAATTTTTAATATTTGCTATCAATTTGTACTCCATGGAGCATGAAGCGCAGAATCAAATATCACTGTGATGATTGTACGCTCTGGCATCAATTGTTTGGCGACAATAAAGTATAAACTTATAGGCCTCCAAATTATGTGGGGCTGAGATTGCAAAGAGAGCTGGATAAGGCATGTAATAAGTGTAATGTCACAATTGTAATGGGGGACTTCAATATGCAAAGGATTGGGAAAATCAGGTTGGTGTCAGTTCGCGAGAGAGGGAATTTGTTGAATGCATAAGAGGTGGCTTTTTAGAGCAGTTTGTGCTTGAGCCTACTTGGGGAAAGGCTATCTTAAATTAGGAGTTGTGTAATAATCCAGATTTTATTAGGGAGCTTAAAATAAAAGAACCCTTAGGAGGCAGTGATCATAATATGATTGAATTTATGCTGCAATTTGAGAGGGAGAAACACAAGTCAGATGTATCAGTACCACAATGTAATAAAGGAAATTACAGAGGCATGAGAGATGAGCTTAACCAGGTGGACTGGAGGGGGATGCTGGCAGGGATGACAGCAGAATGCAGATGACAGAAGATTCTGGGAATAGTTCACAAGATGTAGGATAGATAAGTCCCACAGAAGATGTTGTTCTCAAATGGCAAGGGTAGGCAACGGTGGCTGACAAAGGAAGTTAAGGACTGCATAAACGCCAAGGAAAGGGCATATGAGATAGCAAAAGTGAGTGGGAAGTGGGATGATTGGGAAGCTTTTAAAATCCAACAAAAGGCAACTAAAAAAACCATAGAGGGGAAAAGATGAAATATAAAGGCAAACTAGCCAATAATATAAAGCAGGATACTAAAAGTTTTTTTTCAGTTATATAAGAGTGAAAGAGGCTGAGAGTTGATATTGGAAAATGTTGCTGGTGAGTCAGTAATAAGGGACAAAGAAATGGTGGATGAACTTAATAAGTACTTTGCATCATTCTTCACTATGGAAGACACTAGCAGGTGACATGAGTGTCAGGAAGCAGGAGTGATTGCCATTGCTGTTACAAAGGAAAAAGTGCTAGGCAAACTCAAAAGTCTTAAGGTGGATAAGTCACCTGGACCAGATGAACTACATCCCAGAGTCCTGAGAGAGGTTTCTGAAGAGATAGCAGATGCGTTGGTCATGATCTTTCAAGGATAACTTGATCCTGGTGAGATTCTGGAGGACTGGAAAATTGAAAATGTCACTCCACTCTTTAAGAAGGGATGAAGGCAAAAGAAAGGAAATTGTTGGCCAGTTAGCCTAACCTCAGTGGTTGGAAAAGTGTTGGAGTTTATTATTAATGATGAGGTTGTGGGGTACTTGGAGACTAATAATAAGTCAAATTCAGCATGGTTTTAGTCAGGGGATATCTTGCCCCGTTTGAGGAAGTAACAAGCAGGGTGGACAAAGGAGAGGCAGTAGATGTCATTTACTTGGATTTTCAGAAGGTGTTTGATAAGGTGCCACACATGAGCCTGTTTAATTTAACAAGATAAAATCCCATGGCATTACAGGAAAGATACTGACGTGGACAGAGGAATGGCTGACAAGCAGGAGTGGGAATAAAGAGGGCCTTTTCTGGTTGGCTGCCAGTGACTAGTGGTGTTCCTCAGAGATCAGTATTGGGACTGCTACTTTTCACATTCTTTGTCTATGATTTGGACAATGGAATGATGACTTTGTGGCAAGGTTTGCATATGATACAAAGGTAGGTGGAGGGGAGGTAGAACTAGAGAAGCAACACGATTGCAGCACGACTTAGGCAAATTGGAAGGATAGGCAAAAAAGTGGCAGATGGAATACAGTGTTAGCAAATATATGATAATACATTTTGGTAAAAGGAACAAGAGTGCAGACTATTGTCTAAATGAGGAGAAATTTCAAACATCAGAGGTGCAGAGGAATGTGATCCTCGTGCAAGACTCCCAGAAGGTTAATTTACATGTTGAGTCTGTGGTAAAGAAGGCAAATGCAATGTTGGCATTTATTTCAAGGGGAATAGAATTTAAGAAAAGGAGATAATGCTGAGGCTTTATAAGACACTAGTCAAGCCACACAAAATATTCTCAATAGTCTTGGGCCCCATATCTCAGAAAGGATGTGTTGTCATTGGAGAGAGTCCAAAGGAGCTTCACGAGAATGATTCCAGGAATGAAGGGGTTAACATATGAGGAGCATTTGGCAGCTTTGGGCCTGTACTCATTGGAATTTAGGAGAATGTGTGGGAATCTCATTGAAACCTACCAAACGTTGAAAGGACTAGATGTGGTGGATGTGGAGAGGATGTTTCCTATGGTAGGGTTATCCAAAACTAGAGGACACAGCCTCAGAATAGAGGGGTGACTTTTTAGAATAGAGGTAAGGAGGATGTATTTTTATCCAGAGAGTAGTGAATCTGTGGAATGCTCTGCCACAGACTGTGGTGGAAGCCAAGTCCATGGGTATATTTAAAGTGAAAATTGATAATTCCCTGATTGGTTACAGCATCAAAGGATATGGCAAGAAGGCAGGTGTATGGGATTGAGTGGGATCCAGGATCAGCCGTAATGGAATAATCAGCCATAACTTCCAGGTTGTGATGCACCCTAGAACAATGCTTTCTACGGTGCATCTATAAAAATTAGTGAGGGTTTTAGGGGACAGGCCAAATTTCCTTAGTTTCCTCGGGAAGTAAAGGCGCTGGTGGAGCTTCTTGGCAGTGGACTCTGCTTGGTTGGACTAAGTCAGGTCATTTGTGATATTGACCCCGAGGAACTTAAAGTTATATATGATTCCCTTAATGTTTTTTTTACCCTTGCATTTTCTTTACTCCACCCATAAAGATTCAACATTCTCTGACCCTATTTCACCTCTTTCTAAAGATGTAATTCCATCTCTTACCCACAGCACCACACTGCTGCTATTGCCTTCCTACCTTTAACAGGATGATCATTTCTTTTCCCCTCAAATTAATCCAACATGTTAAATCAACTTCAACCTCTGCAGTTGTCAGGGTAATTGTCCATTTCAACCAATAAAGCTGAAACAGGGGAGGAACTTTCTGTGCAACAACACAATCTTAAAGTCTGTGCTTGTATCACATCCAAACATTTTAAATTTGAAGATGAAGCCACACAGCCATAATCAAGCACAGATCTAATTAAATAAATATAAAGGGTCAACAAAGATTTTTATGCGGCACCTGAAGAATACCCACATAGACACCTAAGAATATTTAATGCTCCTTTACATTTATCAATTATATTACTGATAAAGCACTGAATCTCAGTTCTGGTGCTCTTTAAATATTAAAATCCTGGTGCCAAAACATGGCCACCAATTAGCGGGGGCAGGCCTGAATCCTTAAAGGGGTTGTGCCAACTATCCATATTCTGTGGCAGTCAGACTCTCTAAACCCCGGAAGCTGTCGTGGTTGGGTGTGTATCATAAATATAGGCATCTGTTAGTCTCGTGAGACCATGGATTTGCACCTTAGAAGGTTTCCAGGGCGCAGGCCTGGGCAAGGTTGTATGGAAGACTGGCAGTTGCCTATGCTGCAAGTCTCCCCTCTCCACGCCACCAATGTTGTCCGAGGGAAGGGCACTAGGGCCGACACAGCTTGGCACCGGTGTTGCTGCAGAGCAATGTGTGGTTAAGTGCCTTGCTCAAGGACACAACACACTGCCTCAGCTGAGGCTCGAACTAGTGACCTTCATATCACTATACCGACACCTTAACCACTTGGCCACACGCCAACACTGTGTATCATAACAAAGTAGTAATATACTGAGTGGGACTCTCCTTGAGTTTGTCACATCAAAGGCTTTTGGAATATTATTCTATGCTTCCATTTCTATGGTAATTAATAATTGCTTTATTATTGTCACTGGCTTCTGTTTGAATGCTATCATTCCAAACTTAAGTATATCAAGGTAGTGCCAAAGGAAAAAAAAATAGCAGAACACAGAATATAGTGTTACAGCTACAGAGAATGTGTTGTGCAGGTAGACAAAGCAGATGCAAAGGCTGTGACAAAATAGATACAGAAATTATAGTTCATTTTTATTATATTACATGTCCATTCAAGAGTCTGATAATATCAGAACAGAATCTGCCCTTGGGCCAGGTGGAACATGCTTTCAAGTCTTTGCATCTTTTGCCTGATGAAAGAGTGGAGAAGGAATGACAGGAATTAGAGGGTTATTTGATTACGCTGGCAGCTTTCCTGAGGCAGCGGATGAGTGGGGGAGTGGGGAGAGGTGGTCGTGGAGGAATGGGACGGGTTATCATAATAGACTGGGCTGAGTTGACAACTCTTTGAAACTTCTCGTGGTCTTGGGTAGATTAGTTACCATACCAACCCATGATGAACTGGTGGGAAAATCAGGGCAGTGTAGAGAGAACAGGTTACAATAGAATATGAGGATTCCTCTGCCATAGACCAGGATCAGGTTTAATATCACTGACATTTGTCACTCTGAAATCTAACAGCAGAGTGGAAGAAGCTGTTCCTGGAATGGGAATGTTGAGTGTGTGCCTTCAGGTTCCTGTATATCCTCGACGGTAGCAATGAGAAGAGGGCATGTCCTGGGTGATGGGGGGTTCCTAATGATGGATGCCTTCTTTCTGAGGCATCGCCTTTTGAAGGTCTCCTCGATGCTGGGGAGTGCCCATGATGGAGCCTGACACATCAGGGTCAGGGTCCAGTGGCATGGCATCCAGGATGATCAGGGGACCCTTCACAGCTTCAGCCTTTACTGCCATTATGCTATGTCATCATCTTCCACTAGCTCCACCACTGGGTCCTTCTTTGCCTGGAACACCCCCCACCACTCCAGATCTTACCACCATGGATGACCCTACCAGGAGCTGAGCTCCGGACTACATTGCTCCTCGGGACCTCAGGAAGTTAGAGGCCTCACCACCAGGACAAGGTGACGATCTTCGGAGAGATCTCCCTCTAATGCAGAACTGGTGGTTGACGCAGAATTGGAAAGTGTTTAAAAAAAAAACAAGTGTCACGTGGGGAGCAAGGAGAAGATAAAAGAAATAAGAAGTCTGGAGTGAGCAAAGGAAATCAAATGTCAAAAGGGATGATGATGACGTAAGGAAAATATCAGAAATAAACATGGTTGTCGATATTGCATTAATTAGCAACTTATGGGTATATTCATTGTTGAGCTATGTATTATTATGGATTTTGGATTAAATTCCATCTTCCATTGACCTACTTAGGAAGTGATTCAACTGCCATAAGATACAAACGTTTGTATCTCCCCTCTGGTCTGTTCTTCCAACCACAATATTAACACTTTATTATTTCAAGGCATCCGTTAGTCTTGCGAGACCATGGATCTGCGCCTGGAAAGTCTTCACTCTCCAGGGCGCAGGCCTGGGCAAGGTTGTATGGAATACCAGCAGTTGCCCATGCTGCAAGTCTCCTCTCTCCATGACACCGATGTTGTCCAAGGGAAGGGCATTAGAACCCATACAGCTTGGCACCAGTGTCGTCGCAGAGCAATGTGTGATTAAGTGCCTTGCTCAAGGACACAACATGTTGCCTCGGCTGGGGCTCGAACTCACGACCTTCAAATCGCTAGTCAAATGCCTTAACCACTTGGCCACCTGCCCACACGTATTAACACTTAGGGGCCACTATTTTAGGTACCTCCTGTATGCTTATGGTCGTTCTGCTGTTGTAGCCCATCCACGTGTTGTGCATTCAGAGATCCTCCTTGGCAACACCACTGTAGTAATGCGTGGTTATCTGGGTTACTGTTGCTTCCCTCACAGCTAGACACTCTGACCATTCTCCCCTGACCTCTCGCATTAACAAGGTATTTTCACCACAGAACTGCCTCTCACTGGACGTTTCTTTCGTTTTTCGCTCCATTCTTTGTCAATTCTAGAGACAGCAGGGCATGAAAATCCCAGGAGGTGGGCAGTTTCTGAGATACTCAAACGACCCTGTCTGGCACCAATAATCATTCCACAGTCAAAATCAGTTAGATCACCTTTCTTCCCCTTTCTGTTGTTTGCTCTGAGCTACAAATGCACCTCCTGATCATGTGTGCATGCTTTTATGCACTGAGCTGCACATGGTTGGCTGATGTTATTTGCATTACCGACCAGGTGTACGGACGTACCTAATAAAGAGATTGAGACAAGAGACTGCATATCCTGGAAGCTGGACAACCAAGAAACTGCTACAGGAAGGGTTGAATACCCAGTCTCGATGCAGAGTTTTGACCCAAAGCATTGACACTTTCTTTCTCCCCACACACACGCCCCTCGACCCGCTGAGTTCCCCTGGCAGATTCTTTGATGCTCCGATACTTCACATGGTTTGTTCTGTTAAATTCGGAACTGGATAGTGACGGAGCGGGGAGCGGGAAGCGGGGGATGGGGTGGAGCCTGCTTAGAATAAAACCGAAGAACGTGCCTTCACAAGACTGGAAAATAACAGCGCTGCGCCTCAGTGTTTCTGGACATCAGGGCTGGGGAATCCCGCTAGGTGAGTTCAGTACTCTTACCGGTCTCGTACCCTGAGCGGAGGCGGTATGGTAGCCAGTAAGGTTTAGGCGAGGCGCGATTATTACTCTTTGAAAACGCTTATTCTTTATCAGTAAACACATTCGGTAACTTTCTTGTCAGGACACCTCTCATTCTACTGTAGCTTGGAGGTGACTTCTGTCTAAAATGAATAATTCTCAGAGTTGGGTTATAGAGTGGATGTTAGCTTGTAGGGCGCCCAGAATTAAGGGATATTTCTTATATATACGTAATTAAGGGACTACATATAACAGACTGGTCCAACTCCACGGCTTGCAGCAGTCGATAGATTCTCAGGCACCCAAACTCCGTTTTTGATACCGAAGCACAGAATTCCCAACCGGAGAGCCGCTGTGTAATAGCGAGGAGGCGTGGAACTGCCTCACGATTAAAATGGTAAAATCTTAGAAATACTCCGAGACTTTGTTTCCCATTTGTGTGTTGGGCAAAGTTTTTTTTTGAACATCAGGACAGGTTAGACATTATCCCGTGCTTTCTTGTCATGCTGCCGCGGACAGCTGATCTATTATCGTGGTGTTTTGTTGTTGCGGACTCTTGCTAATTGGTTCCCTGTCAGTGTAACGGCGTCAACACATCAGAACGCGTAACTGGCAGAAAGTATGTACAACTCCCCAGAGGTGCGCGTCGAAAGTCAAGACGCATTAAATTTGATGTGAGACCGCACATGGATAGAGTATCCAGGGACTGCGGCTGTGGAATCTGGAGCCGCAAGAAGATGTTGGAGTGACTCAGCGAGTCAGGCAGCCACTGTGAAGGGGAACAGAGTGGTCGACGTTTGGGGTCGAGGTTCTTCATTTAGACTGGACTGGATGAAGTGGTGATTGACGGTGAGAATACATAGATCCATGAAGTATGAGGAGCCTTTGATGGCTCCGCGCCTGTACTTGCTGGAGCTTAGAAGAATGGGGGTTTAGAAGTTCAGAGGGAGATGATGGGCAGGTAAGGAGATAAGGCGAGAGAGGGAAATGGGAATGGGGAATAGTGAAGGAAGGGGTGTTATCGAAAGTTCGAGAGATCAATGTTCATGGCATCAGCGTGGAGGCTACCCAGACGGAATACATGGTGTTGCTCCTCCAACCTAGGTGTGGCCTTAGTAGAGGAGGCCATGGACTGACATGTCGGAATGGGAATGGGAATGGGAAGTGGAGTTAAACTTGGTGGCCATTGGGAGATCCTGCTTGTTCTGGCAGATGGAGCGTGGGTGCTCAGCGAAGTGGTCTCCCAATCTACATCGGGTGTCACCTATATACAGGAGGCCACGCCGGTAGCACCGGATACAGTAGATGACTCCAAAAGACTCACAGGTGAAATGTCACCTCACCTGGAAGGACTGGGGCCCTGAATGGTAGTGAGGGAGGAGATGTAGGGACAGGTGCAGCACTTGTCCCAACTGCAAAGGTAATTACCATGAGGAAGATCATTAGGGAGGGACGAACGGACAAGGGAGTCGCGTAGGGAGCGATCCCTATGGAAAATAGAAAGTGAGGGGGGAGAGGGAGGGAAAGATGTGCTTAGTGGTGGGATCCGGTTGGAGATGGCAGAAGTTATGGAGAGTGATGTGCTGGATGCGGAGGCTGGTGGCGTGGTTGGTGAGGTGAGGACAAAACGAACCCTGTCTCTGGTGGGCATGTGTGCGCAAAATGGAAGCGATGCGGTTGAGGGCAGCCTTGATGGTGGAGGAAGGTTAGTCCCTTTCTTTGAAGGACATCTCCTTCTTTCTGGAATGAAAAGCTTCATCCTGAGAGCAGATACGGTGGGGGTGGATTCTATTTCTTATGGGCTAGTGCTGCTTTTCAGAACAAGCAATCGGCTGGGGGGATTTCCTCAGCAGATTGCCTGTTGCTCCAGATTTCAGCATCTGAAGTTTTTTTTAATCTTTTCCAAGTGGTAGGTGGTGATGACCTTAGTGTTACTCGTTTCAATACTTGGACACCAGCTGTACATTGTATATTTCAGATGTAATGTCTGCAGAGGATGCAGGGCTATGTGTGACTGAGCTACTAGGGACTGCAGAGAGGTTCCTGTAGTATTGGGCTAGTGCAGTGAGTGGGCGGATGCAGCATACAGTGGCTTGCAAAATTTTGGGCATCCCTGATCAAAATCTCTGTTACTGTGAATAGCTAAGCGAGTAAAAGATGACCTGATTTCCAAAAGGCATAAAGTTAAAGATGACACATTTCTTTAATATTTTAAGCAAGATTACTTTTTTATTTCCATCTTTTACAGTTTCAAAATAACAAAAAAGGAAAAGGGCCCGAAGCAAAAGTTTGGGTACCCTGCATGGCAGTACTTAGTAACACCCGCTTTGGCAAGTATCACAGCTTGTAAATGCTTTCTATAGCCAGCTAAGAGTCTTTCAATTCTTGTTTGGGGAATTTTCACCCATTCTTCCTTGCAAAAGGCTTCTAGTTCTGTGAGATTCTTGGGCTGTCTTGCATCCACTGCCCTTTTGAGGTCTATGCACAGATTTTTGATGATGTTTAGGTCGGGAGATTGTGAGGGCCATGGCAAAACCTTCAGCTTGCGCCTCTTGAGGTAGTCCATTGTGGATTTTGAGGTGTGTTTAGGATCATTATTCTGATGTAGAAGCCATCCTCTTTTCATCTTCAGCTTTTTTACAGGTGGTGTGATGTTTGCTTCCAGAATTTGCTGGTATTTAATTGAATTCATTCTTCCCTCTACCAGTGAAATGTTCCCCGTGCCACTGGCTGCAACACAAGCCCAAAGCATGATTGATCCAGCCCCATGCTTAACAGTTGGAGAGGTGTTCTTTTCATGATTGCCTTTCTAGCAATCCTACGAGCAGTTCTCTCAGAAAGTTTTCTTGGTCTTCCAAACCCCAACTTGACTTCCACCGTTCCTGTTAACTGCCATTTCTTAATTACATTACGAACTGAGGAAACGGCTACCTGAAAACGCTTTGCTATCTTCTTATAGCCTTCTCCTGTTTTATGGGCATCATTTATTTTAATTTTCAGCTTGCTAGGCAGTTGCTTAGAGGAGCCCATGGCTGCTGATTGTTTGGACAAGGTTTGAGGAGTCAGGGTATTTATAAAGCTTTGAAATTTGCACTACCAGGCCTTTCCTAATGAAAAAGCCATAGCCCCAACAAGCTAATTAAGGTCTGAGACCTTGGTAAAAGTTACCTGAGAGCTCAAATCTCTTGGGGTGCCCAAACTTTTGCATGGTGCTCTTTTCCTTTTTTTCACTCTAAAATTGTACAAAACAAAAATAATACACTAATCTTGCTTAAAATGTTGAAAAGAATGTTTCATCTTTAACTTCATGACTTTTGGAGATCAGTTCATCTTCTACTCACTTAACTATTCACAGTAACAGAAATTTTGACCAGGGGTGCCCAAACTTTTGCATGGCACTGTAATTTGAATAAACAGGATGTTATTTATCTGCTTTGACAGCAATTGCGAGAACACAGAAATGAATTGTGATAGATATAGAAAGTAAATTGATAAAATATTTAATTATTGTCATATAAGACCATCAGAACGTAAGACATAAAAGCAGAATTAGGACATTTGGCCCATCAATCTGCTCTGTTATTCCATGGTTGATTTATTATTATTCTCAACTACGTTCCCCTGCCTTCTTGCCGTAACTTTTGATGCCCTTGCTAATCAAGAACCTATCAACTTCCACTTTAAATATACTGAAGACTTGGACTCCACAGCCATCTGTGGCAATGAATTCCACAGATTCACCATCCTCCGGCTAAAGAAATTCCTCCTCATCTCTGTTTTGAAGGTTGTCTTTGTATTCTGAGGCTGTGCTCTCTAGTCCTGGACTCCGCCACTCTGGGAAACATCCTCTCCATCTCCCTCTATCCAGGCCTTTCCATATGTGATAGATTTCAGTGAGAGTCCCACCCCCGCCTCATTTTTCTAAACTCCAGCGAGTACAGCCGAGCCATCAAATGCTCCTCGTATTTAACTCTTCCGTTCCCAGACCAATTCTCGTAATCCTCCTCTGGACCCTTTCCAATGCTGGCACATCCTTTCTTAGATAAGGGGACCAAAACTGCTCACAATACTTAATGGTTCAATGGTTCAGATTAATATCAGCGAATGTATACAGTACGCCTGAAATCCTTGCTTCACAAAACAGAAAAAAAATCCCGAAGAACGAATGACAGAAAAATGTTCGAACCCTGAAGCCCCCCATTCACAAGCAGCAGCTAAAGCATTAACCCTCTCCTTCCCCCCCACTTGCTTCAGCAAAAGTATCAGCCCTCCCACCACCACCCACCATGCAAGCCTGATTGAGAGTCCCATCACAAAACAACTGTCCATCCCAACACTTTGACATCTCAAACAGGCTTGCTCTCTCACTAATGAGGGAGAGAGAGAGATTACTTCTGCCACAGCAAGAGGGATCTGACAACAGCCTTACAACTCCACATGTACTGAGGTACAGTAAAAACCTTTGTCTTACATTCCATCCAGACAGATCATTTCATCACATCAATACATTGGATGTAATACAACGCAAGGAAAATACAAGGAAAACGCATCATCATGATTTAGATGATCTAAATTTTCATTTTGCGGTCCTGATCCAGGATCTCAGCCTGAAACGTTGACCGTTTATTCCTCTCAATACATACTACCTGAACCGCTGAGTTCATTCAGCATTTTGTGTATGTTATTGTAATGGGGGGGGGGAGGGGGGCATGATAAATAATTTTGTTGAAATAAGCTCTTTGGGCCTTTGGGCTTGTGTGGAGAACTGGAGAGTGTTGAGCTGTGAGGTTCTTAAGAACACCTGATTGTTGTTTGATGAGAGTCATTAATTGCTTAGAGCTCCTTGTGTTTTTTTCTCCAGTGATCTGCTCTTTATAATGTAGTTTCCTGGTGCTTGTGCATTGGGAGGGGGGCAGTGGAGCCGAGCCACTGATGTTCTGCTAGAATTATTATGAATAAATTATAGTCACCCCTCAACATTGGAGTCTGTCTTTCCTCTGCACTTGGGTTCTGACATTGCCAGGACACATCATAACAATTAATAAGTATATCCGTGTGTGTGTGTGTGTGTGTGTGTGTGTGTGTGTGTGTGTGTGTGAGTGGGTGTGTGGATTGGTGGCAAGGAGGAAAGCAGATTGTTTAGCTGTTGATTTGTTTCTTGTCGTGTTCTGTGTTGTGGTCATACTAGGCTGGTGCCGGAATGTGTGGCAACAGTTAAGATTGTAAGATATAGGAGCAGAATTATGCTATTTTGCCTATTGCGTCTACTCCGCCATTTCATCATGGTGATCCATTTTCCCTCTCAGCCCCAGCCTCCTGCCTTCTACCTGTATCCCTTCATGCCCTGACTAATCAAGAATCTATCAACCTCTGTCTTAAATATACCCAATGACTTAGCCTCCGCATGCACCTGTGGTAATAAATTCCACAGATTCACCACTCTCTGGCTAAAGAAATTCCTCCTCATTTCTATTCTAAAAGGATGCCCCTCTACTCTGAGGCTGTGTCTTAGACTTTCCCATCATAGGAAGCATCCTGTCCACGACCAAAACCAACACTGTCACGGGGACAATGTAAAATTCCTTCCAGGTAGTTCCAGGAATTGAAGCTGGGACACCTGCCCTGGAAAGCGTTGTGCTAACCAATACGCTACCATACTGTCCCATCTGCAGGCTGCTTAGGTTACTTTGGTTGCGAACAAATAATGTATTTCACTACATGTTTTGGTGTACATGAGATAAGTAAATGAATCTGAATACCGTATTACAGTTGCAGAAAGTGCAGTGCAGACAGACAGTAAGATACAAAGCTATGATGAGGGAGATGGTGAGGTTAGGAGTCCATCTTGTTAGACAGGAGCTCTGTACAATAGTCTTAAAACAGTGGAATAGAAATTGTTCTTGACCTTGGCGGTACGTACTTTTTCAGTGGATGGGGTGGCCTTTGATTATGCTGGCTACTTTACTGAGACAGTGAGATATGTGGAAAGAGTCCATGTTCTTTAATTAATTTATTTATTTATTTAGAGTCATGGAGTCATAGAAAATTACAGCACAGAAGCAGGCCCTTTGGCCCATCAACTTCGCGCTGAGCCATTTACACAGCCTACTGTCACCTACCTGCACCGGGACCATAGCCCTTCACGCCCCTCCCTTCTATGTGCCTATCCAAACATCTCTTAAAATTTGAAATCGAGCTCACATGCACCACTTGTGCTAGCAGCTTGTTCCACACTCTCATGATCCTCTGACTGAAGAAGCTTTCCCTCATTTCCTTAAGCATTTCTCCTTTCACCTTTAACCCATGACTTCTAGTTGTAGACCCACCCAACCTCAGTGGGAAAAGAGATACAGTGTGGGACAAGCCCTTCCGGCCCAACTGCCTAGAAACACCACCTACGTTTTTCGTTACGTAGCTATAAAGGGTAAAGATGCAGCAGGACCTCGATGTCCTTGACATCCGGTCAATGAAAGTAACCAAGCAGGTGTAGTAGGTAGTTGTACAGCAAAAGGTATGTTGGCTTTCATAGCAACAAGGTACAAGGAGGCTTTACTACAGGGACTTATGAGACCACCTTGTTAGCAATGTATACCATTTTGGTCTCACCATCTGAGGACAGATGAGGAGGTCCCCGTCTGGGGCAATACAATAACATAGCAATTTAGTGCATTGCTTTAACAGTGCCAGCTGTAAGATGGGAATTCGATTCGCACCACTGACTGTAAGGAGTTTGTATGTTCCCTCCATGACCATGTGAGTTTCCTCTGGCTGCTGCACTTTCCTCCTGCATTCCAAAGATGTAGGGTCAGGGTTAGTGATACGTCGGCATGCTAGGTTGGTGCCAAAGAAGTTTGAGAGGAGTTGGTATATCAAAAACACTCAAACCTCTACAGATGTACCCTGGAGAGCATTCTAACCGGCCGCATCACCGTCTGGTATTGGGGGGGGGGAGGGGGATGGTGGGGGCTACTGCACAGGATTGAAGTAAGCTGCAGAGCGTTGTAAACTTAGCCTGCTACATCATGAGCACTGGCCACCTCGGTGTCCAGGAGATCTTTAAGGAGCAATACCTCAAATAGATGGCATCCATCATTAAGGACCCCCATCACCCAGGTCATGCCTTGTTCTCATTGCTACCATCAGGAAGGAGATACAGAAGTGTGAAGACACATACGCAATGATTCAGGAACAGTTTCTTCTCCTCTGCCATCTGATTTCTGAATGGACAGAGAACCCATGAACATTACCTCAGGACTTTTTTATTTCTATTTTTGCACTACTTATTTAATAAGTATGTATATACTTACTGTAATTTATAGGTTTTTTTCTCTTATTATATATAACATGTACTGTTGCTGCACTGTCAACAAATCCTTTGACATATGCCGGTGATATTAAACCTGATTCTGAAGTGTGCTGACACTTCTGGGTTGCCCATTACAATCCTCGCTGAATTGATGCACCAATGCATTTCACTGTATGATTTGATGTACATGTGACAAATAAAGTTAAGTTCTCTTTCTTTAGGAAGTCTTGCTTTTTGCTATTGAGGGCATTCAGCAAAGGTTCGCCAGACTGCTTCGTAAGCGTACCCTGCTCCTGTGTGCCCATGCTTCTGAATGCTCCTTTTGGTTGCTTTCCCTCAAGGTCCAATTGTCTATCACAGGTTCTGCACGTACTGCCCTTCCCTAAGATGTCGCAGACAGCACAATGTTGTACAGCTTCAACTGTAAGATTGAAGTTCAATTCCCACTGTTTTCTAAATAGAAACATAGAAACATAGAAAATAGGTGCAGGAGTAGGCCATTCGGCCCTTCGAGCCTGCACCGCCATTTATTATGATCATGGCTGATCATCCAACTCAGAACCCAGCCTTCCCTCCATACCCCCTGACCCCTGTAGCCACAAGGGCCATATCTAACTTCCTTTTAAACATAGCTAATGAACTGGCCTCAACAGTTTGCTGTGGCAGAGAATTCCACAGATTCACCACTCACTGTGTGAAGAAGTTTTTCCTAACCTCGGTCCTAAAAGGCTTCCCCTCTATCCTCAAACTGTGACCCCTCGTTCTAGACCTCCCCAACATCGGGAACAATCTTCCCGCATCTAGCCTGTCCAATCCCTTTAGGATCTTATACGTTTCAATCAGATCCCCCCTCAATCTTCTAAATTCCAACGAGTACAAGCCCAGTTCATCCAGTCTTTCTTCATATGAAAGACCTGCCATCCCAGGAATCAATCTGGTGAACCTTCTTTGTACTCCCTCTATGGCAAAGATGTCTTTCCTCAGATTAGGGGACCAAAACTGCACACAATACTCCAGGTGTGGTCTCACCAAGGCCTTGTACAACTGCAGTAGTACCTCCCTGCTCCTGTACTCGAATCCTCTCGCTATAAATGACTTCTGTAAGGAGTTTGTATTTCTCTCCGTGACCATGTGGGTTTATTCCGGATTAGGGTAATGAGCTGTGGGGATGCTATGTTGGCATTGAAAGTGTAGCAACACTTGTCGGCTGGCCACCACAGTCTTCACTAATTTGCATAAACACAAATGTTGCCTTTCACTGTGTTTCAATCAGCATATGACAAATGTCCAGTTCTATGCAAAAGTCTTGGACATAGTTATATAGCAGCGATGCCTTAGACTTTTGAACGGTACTGTAGTCCTACAGCTGCCACAAAAAACAAGAAATTTCATGACATATGTGAGTGATAATGAACCTGATTTGGATCTCTATTGTGGGTCGAGAGTGGGAAGGGGTAGGGAGAGGGAAATCATGTTTGGTGAAAGGGGAAGAGAGAGGGGAGGGAGCGAGAAGCATCAGAGAGACATTATGTAATGATCAGTAAACCGTTTGCTTAGATCAAACGACTTTGCCAGTAAAGATGTTCAGTGTCTCAGGGCTGAGTGTGTCTGCACTCGTGGTAAGTTCATGGGGTAAGTTCCTGATTGGAAAGCCCACTTTCCTGTAAGGCTGTCTCTCATTTTCTTTTCCTCATTAGATTATGGACTATAGTCTACGTTTGTCTGGGATTGATAGTGGCATTGGCTTTATTATTGTCAAGTGTGCCTGAAGTGGATTTCAGGAAGGTACGGGTTGACCCCTCTCCATTGCACGTCAATGGCTATGCCATGGAGCGAGTGAGGAGCACAAATTTCCTGGTTGTGCACATAACGGACAAACTAACCTGGACTCACAACAGCTCATCACCAGTGTTGAAGGCACAGCAGCGTCTATAATCTCTGAGGAGACTGAGGCGTACACAACTCTCCATCCCATCCTAACAACTTTCTACAGGAGCATCAAAAAAAAAACAAATTTCTTGACACATGTGAGTGATTATTAACCTGGTTCTGATATGGGTCTCTGTTGTGGACCGAGAGTGGGAAGGTGGCATGGGAAAGGGAACCATGGTTGGGACAGATTGTCATGATGGTTACCCTTGAGAAAATGGCTGGTTCTTCAATGTGACCCCTGACAGCCTCTAGGACAAAGGAGCTAGGAATGAATTGTTAAGCATCCGTTTCCAGCCAATTCAAGGATCTACACCAAAGTCAGAATGATTGTAGAATTGGTGGGAATGTTACGGCTGATCTACCTTCTCATTTTGTACTTACAAATGCTGGAAGTCACCAACTTTGAGGGTAACTCAGGGTTTCAAGCACTTTGAGACCTTTTTGAGACCTTTGGCTCTCCTCTCCCTTCCCTTTCTTCTATGGCCTTCTGTCCTTTCCTATCAAGATTCCTCCTTCTCCAGCCCTTTTTCTCTTTCACTAGTTCACCCCTCCCCACTCCTGATTTCACCTATCAACTACTACCTTGTATGTCCTCCCCTCTGCCCACTTCTCACTCTGACTTCTGATATCTTTTCTCCAGTCCTGAAGAAGGGTCTCAGCCGGAAATGTCAACTGTTTACTCTTTTCCATAGATGCTGCCTGGCCTGCTGAGCTCCTCCAGCATTTTGCGTGTGTTACTTTGATTTCCAGCATCTTCAGACTTTCTCTTGTTTGATTCCTTTTTATTAGTTTGCTAACCAGATCAGAATTTATTTCCAATCACTAATGATGGTGGTAGTGTTGAGCTGCCTTTTTGAAGCACTGCATTTCTTCTAGTAGATGTGCTCCTACTCTGCTAGTGTGCGGTGAGTTCTTGGATTTAGACACAATAATATGGACAAATATTCCCCAACCAGTGGTGCATGTCTTAGAGAAGGAACTGAAGGGGCTGGTGTTCTGAGGGAATTAAAATTAGGAAAATGGCTTGATAGAAAGGTGAGTCACCCAGTGGATTTCTATTAACAACTAGATCCTTTAACTTTGATAGGGCTTTGGCATATGTTGGCAAAATCGCATCAGAGAAGCAAGAAAGTGAAATATTACACATAGCCAAAAACTATAAGAACACCAGTGTGTGTTAATAATGCAATAAGTTACAAACATTGTAACTCTGGCATTTGTTTTATAAATTAGGTCATATTGTTTAATTTCTGATGTGTGAAAGATTTACTTATCAATTTAGAATTCTAATGTAGAATGAATATATTCGGTTTGGAATTGCACCACAGTGCAAATGAATCAGCCCAATGCTGGCCTATTCAACTTCCTTTGTCTCTCATAGATTTGAAATTTTTCATGAATCTTTCCAAATTCCCTCATGGCTCTGCTCATACTCATTCCAGTGAGTCACTGGTTGCTAAGTAAATGAAGATTTTAATGTCTTCCTCTGATTCTCTTTTCACGTATTTTTACATCCTACTCATGAAATCACTATACAGGTAACAACTCTCCTACAACGTCTCTACAAAGACTCCTATTATCCAGGCCATGTTCCCTTCTCACGGCTGCCACTGGGAAAGGGGTACGGGATCCTTGGGTCCCACACCACCAGGTTCAGGAACAGTTATTACCCTTACAACCATTAGGCTCTGGAACCAGTGTGGCTAACTTCAGTCACCACAACACTGAGCTAATTCCACAACCTATGCACTCACTTCCAAGGACTCCACAATTGTCTGTTCTCAGCATTATTTATTTATTTATTTAGTAGTTGCACAGTTTCTCTTCTTTGGCACAATGGTTGACAGTTTTTGTTTTTTGTATAGTTTTTCATTGATTCTATTTTATTTCTTTGTTCTACTATGAATACCTGTGGGAAAAAAATACAAATTTCAGGGCTGTATATAGTGAAATATAAGTGCTTTGATAATAAATTTACTTTGAACTTTGAACTCCGTCCATGATTCTTCAGGCCCAATTCATAGTACATTTAGTCAAGGTTCTTTCTCTGCTGTCTGAATATGGATATTAACTGGATGGAAGTAAAATGGTTAAGGGAATGATGGTGTATGCTTAAACTTTTGGGCACCTCATCATTCTTTCTGTGGGAGTAAGTTTTGATCCAATTACTTCCACTCATGAATTTACATTCAATTAATTCAATAAATCTAGTGATAAGAAGCTGTATCAAAATTCAAAGTAAGTTTATTATCAAAATACGTATATATCACCATGGGCTATGCTGAGGTTCATTTTCTTCACAAAGGAACAAAGAAATACAATAGAATCAATGAAAAACTACACACAAAGACTGACAATCTATCAGTATGTAAAATAAGACAAACTGTGAAAATATGCAAATACAATAATTAAAACAAATAATGATAAATAAATAAATGATTTTTAGGACGACTCTATTACAGCTTAGGGCATCCGAATTTGTTCAGCCCTGGCATCCTCCAGAAGTATGTCCTCCCCATGTGATGTGTGGGTTTACACTGGATCCTCTGGTGTTTTCCCACAGCCCAAAGCCGTTCTGGGTAGGTTAATTGGTCATTATGAATTGTCCCATGATTAGGTCAGGTTATGTTGGGTTTCTCGGGGTTACAGGATGGTGCAGCTCGAAAGGCCAGAAGGGCCTATTCCATGCTGTAGCTCTAAAATAATTAATTAAATAACCAATACTGAGAACTTCAGTCGGAAAGTCCTTGAAAGTGAGTCCAGAGGTTGTATTCAGTGATCAGTTCAGTGTTAAGGTGAGTGAAGTCATAGAACATAGAATAATAGGGCACCTTACAGGCCCTTCAGCCCACAATGTTGTGCCGACCCTCAAACCCTGCCTCCCATATAACCCCCCCACCTTAAATTCCTCTATACATCTGTCTAGTAGTCTCTTAAACTTCACTAGTGTATCTGCCTCCACCACTGACTCAGGCAGTGTCTGAAGCTATCAGTAATGATCCATGAAGAGATTGAGTCATTCTAATCATCCAGCTGGTTTGCAAGTGCCCCAGAGGGGAGGAAACCTGCTGCGATCATCCTGTGCATCTCCACCCAGTGTGCATAATCTCTGTCTGAAATTTACTGGAGGAGAAGCCAAGGCTGGCTTGTCTCGATCTGGTCTTGCTGGAAGTGCCCATGTGGTTTAAATCAATAAAAAGCAGCTGCTTTCACAACAAATATTACTGGCAGGAATTTGTGCAATTTCCAGAAAGACCTGCAGTATTACATGATTCAGCCGCCTCCCACCCTCAGTGGTAATGAATTTGGCAGATTCACCACCCTCTGGCTAAAGAAATTCCTCCTCAACTCAGTTTTCAAAGAGCATTCCTTTAATCTGATGCTGCGTGCTCCAATCTCCAACTCTCCTACTAATGGAAGCATCCTCTCCACATCTGCTCGACCAAGCTTTCAGTATTCAGTAGGTCTTAATGAGATCCCACCCCTCAATCTTATAAACTTCATCAATTACAGGCCCAGGGATATCAAATGCTCCTCATATTTTAAGCCTTTTACTCCTGGAATCATTCTTTGGAATATTTTCTGGACCCTCTCCAGGGACGGCACGTTCCCTTGGATACACAAACCTGTATTTCTCATAATATTCCAAATGCAGTCTGACCAAAGCCTCAAATCTACATCCTTGATGTTATTCTCTGGTCCTCCTGAAGTGAATGCTAACACTGCACTTGCCTCCTCTACTACCGACTCATCCGGCAAATTAGCCCTGGACTAGGACTCTCAAGACTACTTGAATCTCTGATTTTTGAATTTTCATGCCATGTAGAAAACAGTTTGCATTTTTATTCTTTAACCAAAGTGCATAACCCCACACTTCCATGCTCACTCTGCCAACCTGTCTAGGTCCTTTGACAGACTCCCTACCTCTGTCCTCCACCTATTTTTGTATCTTTTACAGCGCTGGCCACGATGCCATCACAAATTTAGTGCACAAAAGTGAAATGTTGAGGTCCCAACACTGAACCCGGTGAGACTCTAGGCTAGACACCTAGGGGGGGGAGTCGTCAGGGGTGGTGTGGTGCGGCGGGTGTCCATGCTGGGTTGGGGGCTGGCTCCTCCAGTGTTCGGTCTGTGGAAAACAAGCTGGATTACATTCGTCTGTGGTTTCACTAGCTCAGAGTGAGGCCTGCTGTGTGCTTGTTCCCGTGGCCAACATCCCATGCACCATCAATCTACAGGCCATAACACTCAGGGACCTGGGCTGCTTTTTTGGTGACTGTGTGTATTTTTCTCCTATTGTAATTATATGTGGTATGTGTGACTGTTGGTATTGCGTGTGACACCTTGGCTGTATTCATGTACATGTTTGAATGACAATTTATCTTGAACTTTAACTTGTAAATTTATTATTAAAGCACGTATATGCCACCATGTACTACCCTGAGATTTATTTTCTTCCCAGCATTCACAGGGTAGTATGTGGTGACATATAGTACGTACTTTGATAATAAATGTATTTTGAGTTCCTCTAGCATTTTGTGTGTGTGTCTGTTGCTCTGGATTTCCAGCATCTGAAACATGCAGATGAAGGGTCTTAGCCCGAAACTACCTCTTGATTCCTCTCCATAGATGCTGACTGACCTGAGTTCCTCCAGCATTTTGTCTGCGGTGTTAATCAGCTGAAGGAACTCAGCTATCCCAACCTCACAATTTTTTCCAGCTCCCCACCCATCGACCCCCAGCTTTTGATCCCCATTTCCACTCCCTTTCCCCTCTTTTGATCCCCATTTCTGCTCCCTTTCCCCTCCAAGTTTCATTTGCCTATAACTAGGGTTGCCAACTTTCTCACTCCCAAATAACGGACCAAAGTAGCAGTGAAATATGGGACATTTGTGTTTACCCCGAGAAAGACTACCATGACCATGAAGCCTTGCGCCGGCGCCTGGGTGCGCATGCGTGACATACGCATACGTAATGTGCGCATGCGTGACGTACGCATACGTAATGTGCGCACGCGTGATGTACGCATACGTAATGTGCGCATGCGTGACGTACACATACGTAATGTGCGCATGTGTGTACGTGCCGATTTTTTTCCTACAAATTTTTTGGTTTTGGCTTAATCTTCCCGATTCTGTTAATACATTATTTCTACTTTATATAGGCTGCGTATTTATCATATCATTCCTGCTTTTACTATATGTTAGTGTTATTTTAGGTTTTATGTGTTTTTTGGTATGATTTGGTAGGTTATTTTTTGGGTCTGGGAATGCTCAAAAATTTTTATATAAGTTAATGGTATTTCCTTCTTTGCTTTACGCCATTTTGGGCTTACAAAAGAACACTCTACCTTAGCGGGGGAAATATGGGACAAGGGCGGTCCCGTAAGGGACAAACCGATTTAGTCCAATATACGGGATGTCCCGGCTAATACAGGACAGTTGGCAACGCTACCTATAACCCATATGCTCAACATACTGGGCCTCCTATTCCTTTCCCCAATTGGTTTCACCTGTCCAGCATCCCTCCTGCATCTAGCTCCACCTATCATCTTCCATCCTCTGCCTCTACCTTCACCCTTTTCCCGATCCTGCCTAGCTCCATCAGCTTTATCTCTTCACTTTCTTTAACTCTCTCCTTATCTAAATCACCATTTCACCCACCAGCCCACTATCTGTTAACTCCACCCACTTACCTTCCTCCTGACTTCATCCCTCCATCATCACTCTCCTAATTACTGACTCCCCTGCTTAGTGCCCCTTCTTACATCTTTATACTGGTTACCTCCCCTCTGCAGTCTCAGTTCTGATGCAACGTCTCAACCCAAAATGTTGACCATCCCTTTTCCACCACAGATGCAGTTTGACCTGTTAAATTCTTCCAGCGTGTTGTCTGTTTGCTTCTGATTACTTCATGTGCATTTTTCTCATGTCTTCTCTCCAAATATCTATTGGCAGAACATATAGGTCTACAACTGTCCTTTGAGTGTTAAGAGAGCCAGTTTGGAACCCATTCTTGTGATCATGTTGGGGACTTCAATATGGTTCAATTAACAAATCTCTTGTTTCCTTTCTGTGATTTAAAATGGGGCAAAACTGAGGATGGTCCACAGTGTATGAGTAAAACCATAAGACATAGGAGCAGAATTAGGCCATTTGATTGTGGCTGATTTATTATTCATCTTAATCCCATCTTCACCCCGTAACCTTTGACACTCTTACGAATTAAGAGCCTACCAGCATCCGCTTTAAATATACCCAATGACTTGATCTCTGCAGACATCTGTGGCAATGAATTCCACAAATTCAACACCCTCTTGCTAAAGAAATTCTTCCTCAACTCTGTTCTAAAGGGATGTGCTTCTACTCTGAGGCAGTGCCATCTGGTCCTGGACTCTCCAATCTAGGAAACGTTCTCTCCACATCCACCCTATCTAGGAGTTTCAATATTGGATAGGTTTCAATGATATTCCCTCCGCCCCCATATTTTTCTAAACTCCAACGAGTACAGACCAGAGCCATCCTCATTCCTGGAATCATTCTCAGGAACTCTTCTGGACCCACTTCAATGTCAGCATATCCTTCCTTAACAAAAGGGACCCAAAAGAGCTCACAATACTACAAACATGATCTGACTAATGCGGTATAAAGCCTCAGCATTACGCCTTTGCTTTTAAATTCTAATCCAATTAATTTAGTAGTTTGGCAGTATATTTGGCAGTTTGCAGATTGGTACTTACTTGTATTACAGGCTCACAGAACAGCTGAAAGATATCCCAGCTCTAGCAGTCCTAACAATTAGTTTAACTGCTAAGGAACCACCCACACACTGTCCGGTCCCACAGATTATAATATGGTAAAAGAATAGGTTATTTGTTATGGAGACGCAAGATGCTGGAGTCTGGAGCAATACATAAAGTACTGGAGGAACTCAGTGGGTCAGACAGCTTCCATGTTGGGAAATGAACAATCAATGTTTCAGGTTGAGACCCTTCATCTAGATTACTTACCTGTTTACTGATTGAAGTACAGTGTGGAATAGGCCCTTCAGGCCCTTTGAGCCATGCCGCCCAGCAACCCCCAATTTAACTATGGCCTGCTCATGGGCCAATTTACAATAACCAGTTAACTTACCAATCCCGATGTCTTTGGACTGTGGGAGGAAACCAGAGCACCCAGAGGAAACTCCTTACAGACAGCAGCGTGAGTTGAAGCCCAATCTTCCTGTTTCCTCTGATTAATAAATAATACTAGCCAGGACTGAGAAGAACATCTTTGTTCTCCTTTGAAAGTGCAGCAAGATTTTTTACGTCTGCCTGGGTAGAGAGATGTGGTTTTGAATTCAAAATACAATTTACTCAAAAAGTATGTATATATTACCATATACTATCTTGAGATTCCTTTCTTGCAGGCATTTACAAATAAAGAAATATAATAGAATTTATGAAAAGCAGTACATAAACAAAGACTGACAAACAACCAATGTGCAAACGAAGACAAATTGTGCAAATAAAATAAATAATACTGAGAACTTGAGATGTAAGAGGGTGAGATCAAAGCCTGATGATTGTAGGGTAATAACTTTCTGAACCTGATGGCTTCTGTGCCTTCTTCCTGATGGCAGCAGCGAGAGGAGAGCATAGCCTGGATGGTTGGGATCCCTGATAAACATCAATCAGAATCAGATTTAATATCACCCGCATTTGTTGTGAAATTTGCTGAACTTTACAGCAGCAGTACAATGAAATACATGATAAATAAATATAGAGGAAAAAAAAACAGAGTTAAATTAAAGATATAGATGTCTGTTAAAATAAGTAGTGCAAAAATTAGAAATAAAAAAGTAGTGAGGTAGTGTTCATGGTAGAGGGGGAAGAAGCTGTTCCTGAATCGCTGAGAGTGTGCCTTCAGGCTTCTGTACTTCTTTCCTGATGCTAACAGTGGGAAGAGAGTATGTTCTGGGTGGTGGGGATACTTAATGAAGCATACTGCCTTCCTAAGACATTGCACCTTGCAGATACCTTGGATACTACGGAGGCTGATACCCATGACGGAGCTGACGAATTTTACAAGTTTCTGCAACTTATTTCAACCTTGTGCAGTAGCCAACCCCCTCCCCCATACCAGAAAGCGACGCAGCCAGTCAGTATGCTCTCCGCCGTACATTTGTACGAATTTTCGAGTATTGCCGTCGTCAAACCAAATCTCCTCAAACTCCAAATGAAATGTAGCCGCTGTCTTGCTTTCTTCATAGCTGCATCGTTATGTTGCATCCAGGTTAGTCCTCAGAGATGTTGCCACCTAGGAACGTAAAATGGCTCATTCTCTCCACTACTGATCCCTCTATGAGGATTGGTCTGTGTATCCGTCGTCTTATCCTTCCTGAAGCACCCATCTACACTAATCCCACACTAATTCCAGTTGATTCTCCCATCAACCTCCCTCAGATTCGATCACCAGGAATTATTTAAAGTGGCCAGTTAATTTACTAAATCACTTGTCATTGTAATAAGGGGAAAAAATGGAGCACCTGAGCGAAATCAGTATTAATAACATTGAGAACATGAGTTGTAGTGTTTTGAAGGAGAGTCCAAAGCTTGTGAAATCAGTTCAGTTTTGAAGTGAGCCAAGTCATCCACACTGGTTCACGAGCCTAATGGTTGTAGCATGATTAGTGTCCCTGAATCTGGTGGTGTGATCTGTTCAAACGATGTTGTCCTTGACTGCGACACCTCTGCAGTACAGAAACTGGCCCTAAATCTGGCCTCATGTCCCTGGAGTAAGACTTGAACTCTTAATCAGAGATGAGGAAGCAGTCAACTGCTTTCAGAAAGCAGAGATGAGGAAGCAGTCAACTGCTTTCAGAAAGCAGGTGCACATCTAGCAGGCAAATCTTTATGGTTTGTAATCCCTTGGGTCAATTGTCACAGAAGGAGTTTGATTTGGTTCAAGTGAGACGAGCAGTATGAAGTTCACTTCATACTGCTCGTCTCTTTGCCCTGGCTGAATTTCCCATCTGGGTAGATAGCAGAGTTTTCCTTGAGTTAAACAGCAGTAAGCACTCCTCCGCAGCTCTGTTGGGAATAATTCCATGGATTCAGCACTTAAAAGATCCAACCCAATGGTCTTAACCCAACATGTAACTAGCAATGGAGTCAGCACTTAATCCTATTCTTGAAAGCTGTAACTTGAGTCCCTCTAATTCTCCTGTAGCATGAATTTTAAAGCAGGGAAGATGTAATTTTTTTGCACTTCTCCTTCCCACTCCCCATCTCCAATCTTCTTCAGGTTCTCCCATTTTTGGCTGCTTTTCAACCCCCCCCCTTACATCATTTCTCCCTCACCCAGCACACAAGCAGGTTTCTCTCTCTCATCAGTGCCACCTCTACCTTCCTCCTATATCTGGATCTGGTTCCTTCCTCCGTTCACCCCACCTCTAATGATTCCAATTCTCACCATCTTTGTTTATCAGCTTGCAGCCCATTGTGCTTCTACTCACCCCCCTCCAGCGGCTGTCTCTGCCTTCTCTCATCCCTTTCTCCACCTTGCTCCAATGCTTTTTTTTTCTTGTCTTTCTTTCACGTCTCCTTCCACCTTCCACTCTCCCCCAGCTCTGTCTCCAACCTGATTCAACAAGCCTGTCATTTTACACCGTTCCAATCACCTTCTCCCGGTCCTACCACTCCCCCCTCTTTATTCTGGCCGCTCTCCACTCTCAGTCCTGGTGCAGGATCAGGGCCCAAGCTGTAGACAATTCATTTCTTCTCACAGATACTGTCTGATAAACTGAATTCTTCCAGTAGATTATCTGTTGCTCCAGATTTCAGCATCTGCTGTCTCTTGTGTCTCTGAGACATTAAATTCTTATTGATAACTATTTCCCTCCAAACTAGTGTTCATATTTAAATTCTGACCTAGGGTGTGCACAGCTGACGAGGTTATTATTTATTGCCTATAATTAATTGCCCCTGAGTAGGTGAGAGTGAGTCAACCTCTTGAACCATTTCAGTTCTTCTGAAAATCCTCCTACCATAGCCTACTGGGTTACTACGGTAACATAGCATAGCAGTTAGCTCGGTGCGTTGGAGTTCAGAGTTCAATTCTGGCGTCCTCTGTAAGAAAGTCTGTACGTTCTTCCCGTGCGCATGTGAGTTTCCTCCTGGTGTTCTGGTTTCTACCCACAGTCCAAAGACGTCTCGGTTAATTGGTCTTTGTAAATTGTTTTGTGATTAGGCTAGAGTTAAATCAGTGCATTGCTAGACAGTGTAGTGCAGTGGGCCTGAAGGGCCTGTTTATTTCTGTAAAATAAATAAAATAAAAAATAAATAAAAGTACTGTGCTGTTGGGGAGAGCACTCCCAGATTTAGACCTGGTGAAAATGAAGGCACAGTGATAAGTTTCTCTCAAAGTATGGCACCACAGGTAGACAGGGTGGTGAGGAAGGCACTTGATACATCTGCCTTCATTAGGGTGGCGAGGTGGAGATACGTCTGTACCAAAGGAGATGTAAAGCACTCCTTCCCTCCACTCGCCTGCAAGTCACCCTTGGGTAAGGTGTAGCACCCACTCAGCTCCCCCTCCCGCTCCTCCCTCCCCCACTGATCAGGATCACGTGAAGCCATGGGAGCAGGAGGTGGATGGTCATACGAGCAGCAGGAGCCTATCACAAGCTCTAGATATGCGACTACTGATGCCAGACAGACAATCTCTGAAGAGTATTGATAATGGCTGGGGTCACCTGTCTTGTAAAGATGCTGCCCTGAAGAAGGCAATGGCTAACCACTTCTGTTGGAAAAATTTGCCAAATACAATCATGGCCACCATGATAACCTACATCATACAATATGCACATAAGCACATAATGATGATGTCTGCATTGATCAGGGTGTTGAGTACAGGAGTAGGGATGTCATGCTATAACGGTACAAGATATTGCTAAGACCACAAGCTGTTCTTGTTGCCCTGCTTTAAGAAGGATGTCATTAAACTAATTTATTCATTATGTGCATGTTGAGGTCACAAGACTGCAGCACATGATGATGCAACAGAATTCAGTCCTGACCTCCAGTGGTATCAGTATGGAGTTTAGACAGTATTTTTGTGATTGTGTTGGTTTTGTTACACAACCCATAGGCATCGGGGTCTAACTGGGTTAATTGGCCACTGTAAATTACTCCTTGGGAGTTAAAGAAAGGGGAGGTGATGGGCTTGTGTGAGGGATATTCCCTGTAACCCATAAGGAGCATACGTCCCTTTGTAATAGGGCTAAAGGGAAAAAAGAAGAGGGGAAATGTGAATAATGGGATTTATTTCCTGAAAGCTGGCATAGACCTACTGGACCAAATAACCTCTGTTTTTTCCATCATTATATGCATAAGGGCAAAAAAGGAGACAAGATCACATTAACCTGGCTGGGGTAAAAGAATTTATAAGACTTACAAATCATCAACATAAGAAATTCTGCAGATGCAGGAAATTCAATGCAGCACACACACACACACACACACACACACCTGGAGGAACAGCAGCTCAGGCAGCATCTATGGAAATTAACAAACAGTCGACGTTTCGGGCTGTGCCTTCTTCAGGACTGGAAGGTAAGGGAGAAGGGCACCAGAATAAAAAGGGTAGGGTGGGGCGGGGGGAGGGGGGAGGGGGGAGGGGAAGGAGGGTAGTTAGAAGGTGATAGGTGAAGCCAGGTGGCTGGGAAAGATCAAGGGCTGGATATAAAGGAATATAATAGGAAAGGAGAGTGAACCATAAGAGGAATGGAAGAAGGAGGGGGGGGCCCCCGGGGAAGTGATAGGCAGGTGAGACTGGAATATTTTTTAAATGATGAAAGGTTGAAACGTACTATTATGTTTTCAAAATGCCGTAAGTGATCTTGTGCATGGATCACTGTAAATTAATGTGTAGTAGATACATCAGTGATTAGACATTCAATACAAGGTCTTCACATCTTTCCTCAATGTGACACTCTTCAGCACAACACTTCAGTTGTGCCCCAAACCAATATTTTAAAGCTGTTTATTGACGTTTTTTCTCTTGTACTTACTGCCTCTATTGACAAAGATAAGAATCCCGGAAATGTTTTTTTTGGACCACGTCCTCAGTCTGCCCTCCCGCTTCCAGAGATCTGTTCAAACATACTCCTATATCTCTTTGCTCTTGTATGTGTTTTAGTATTGTGCCCTTTAGACTATGTGAGTGCACGGGAGGAGTGAGGCTTGTTTTGCTGTTGTTGTGCTGCCATGCATTGCGGGCATATTATTTTGGCAGCAGAATGTGTGGCGACACTTGCCCCCAACACATCCCTGGTTAACCCAAACGATGCATTTTTCTGTGTGTTTTGAAGCAGATGTCTTGGACACATATATATAGCTAAGCTGCCCTAGACTTTTGCACAGTACTGTATATTATGTTTTTTCAGTTACCAAATAACACATAATTCTAGTCATAGTCATACTTTATTGATCCCGGGGAAAATTGGTTTTCGTTACAGTTGCACCATAAGTAATTAAATAGTAATAAAACCATAAATAGTTAAATAGTAATATGTAAATTATGCCAGGAAATAAGTCCAGGACCAGCCTATTGCCTCAGGGTGTCTGACCCTCCAAGGGAGGAGTTGTAAAGTTTGATGGCCACAGGCAGGAATGACTTCCTATGACGCTCTGTGTTGCATCTCGGTGGAATGAGTCTCTGGCTGAATGTACTCCTGTGCCCAACCAGTACATTATGTAGTGGATGGGAGACATTTTTCAAGATGGCATGCAACTTGGACAGCATCCTCTTTTCGGACACCACCGTCAGAGAGTCCAGTTCCATCCCCACAACATCAGTGGCCTTACGAATGAGTTTGTTGATTCTGTTGGTGTCTGCTACCCTCAGCCTGCTGCCCCAGCACACAACAGCAAACATGATCGCACTGGCCACCACAGACTCGTAGAACATCCTCAGCATCGTCCGGCAGATGTTAAAGGACCTCAGTCTCCTCAGGAAATAGATGGCTCTGACCCTTCTTGTAGACAGCCTCAGTGTTCTTTAAAGGCTACTGAGGTAATAGAAAGCTAAGTACTCTTATTTCTGTTTCCCAACCACCTTTCTGTTTTAAACAATATACAGTGCTGTATGAAAGTCTTAGGTACCCTAGCTCTATATATGTGCCTAAGACTTTTGCAATGTACTGTACACATAATAAACTTGAATCTTGAACCCTTAACCAATTCAGTGTTCACTGATAATCAGACAACTTTCAGTTTTTGCTAAGAGTCAACCAGGTCATGGCTAGGAGGGCAGAAGGAACCTCTACTCTTTGGTTTCTCACAGCAGCAGCACCTCCAACAGCGCAGCGCTCTCTCAGTTCTGCTTCGAAACCTCCGTGTTAGTCAATCCTGCACGCTCACCTTACATGTAGTGCACAAATGCTTGATATTTTGATGCCGAACTGAAAGCCGTTGACACCCAGGCATAGATTTTACCTCAGCTTCTGCATCCTGCAGCACAAATTTATAGAGAGGAGGAATCTACAATGCATGCAAGAGGAACCGAAATACTCGGAGTATTGTGAGAGGATGAGTGCAGATCATCGGTGATGGCAGGCAGATGCAGAGGGCTGGTGATTTCTGTACTGTATCTCCTAGCAATTATTTAGATATAGGAAAAAAAAGGTTTGTTTTAAACAGCTGTTAGAAAGATACAGTACAGAGAGTGGAGAGAATAAAACAGGAGGTCATTGAAGCATAACAAGTAAGCAAACAGAAGTTGCTTGCTGCACTAGGCACTACTCAGTGACAGCTGTAGAGTATTCCATCCCATTTGCTGAATGGAGGAGTAATTAGCCGATGAGGTTCAACACAGGGTTTACTGCTAAATACGCCTTGGTTGAACAAAGAGGGTGTTGCAAGTGTGGAATGAGCTGCCCGTGGAAGAGATGGAGGTAGGTTCATTTGCATAACATCATGGGCTAACGGGCCTGCACAATGCTGTAAATGGTTGGGTTGAGTTGTTTTCCGATCTTGGCAATCCATTTGCAAGCGTTTTATCACCATACAAGGAGACAACATCAGTGTGCTGTTCACTTGTGAGTCCTCCGAGTGCTTGGCGTTTATATACGTATCAATTAGTTGGTTGGTCGTCATTACGAAAACTCACTTGTGACATAAGGAGGGTCTTGGTTGCATGGCAAACTCTGTGCGATGTCTGGAATTTTGCCCGAATTGGCTTATAAATGGAATCGAGGTCTACATGTCTCTTTATAGAATTGTTTGCAGAAAACTATGCTTCTAAAAATTTTCTTGCACAACATGCTGGAGGAACTCAGCAGGTCGGGCGTCATCCGTGGAAACGAACAGTCAACATTTCCACGGATGCTGCACGACCTGCTGAGTTCCTCCAGCGTGTTGTGCGTGTTGCTTTGACCCCAGCACCTGCAGAGTGTTTTGTGTTTAAGAATTCTCTTGCACGCCGCGTCTTTGCTTGTGACATGACTTCACTGATGTCCAGTCGAATTGGTGGCCTTCTCGACCTTCGTGGGTGGAGACTCGGCAGAGCTGGTCGTGCTGCTTGACAGCCAGTTAATGTCCATGGATCCTTGTGGAGCGTTTTCTCCCAGTTTGACCAATGTAATATTTTCTGCAGTCCCCTTTTTAGATTTTGTAGATCACATTGCTCTTGTCTAATAGCTTGGTTTGTTCTCTAGGTCTGCAGAGTAGTCTCCTCAGTGGTGCTGTTGGTTTACGCACGACCAAAATTCTATGTTCTTGGAGCAGTCGGCCTGTCATTTCCAAGATATTTCAAGACATGTAGCCTTCAATCCCATTTATAAGCCAATGTGGGCAAAATTCTGGACCATGCAAAGAGTTCACATGTCATGCATTCAGAGATGCTCTTCTGCACACCACTGTTACTTGAGTTACTGTCACCTTCCTGTCAGCTTGAACCAGTCTGGCCATTCTCCCAAACTCCTCCGACCTCTCTCATTAACAAGACATTTTCACCCACAGAACTGCCACTCACTGGATGTTCTTTGTTTTTCATGCTATTCTCTGTAAACTCTAGAGACTGTTGTGCGTGTAAGTGCTAGGAGATCAGCGGTTTCTGAAATACTCAAACCACTCCATCTAGCACCAACAATCATTCCACAGTCAAAGTCACTTAAGATCTCAGTTCTTCCCCGTTCTGATGTTTGGTCTGAGCAACAACTGAACGTCTTGATCATGTCTGCATGCTTTTATGTATTGAGTTGCTGCCACGTGATTGGCTGATTAGATATTTGCATTAACAAGCTGGTATACAGGTGTACTTAATAAAGTGGCCACTGAGGGTATCTCACCCTTCATTATTGCTGTATCTTAAGTGCTGGAGTGCCCTGTAGAATTGCATTATATGAACAGTACCGGAACAATAGAGGGACATCCTTTATGAATAGAGATAAGGAGGAACTTCTTTAACCAGAATGTGGATATGGAGGCCATATATTGGGTATATTTAAGGCAGAAATTGGTAGATTCTTGATTAGTCAGGGCATGAAGGAATATGGGGAGAAGGCAGGAGATTAGGGCTGAGAGGGAAAATCGATCAGCTGTGATGAAATGGTGGAACAGACTCGACAGGCCAAGGGACCCAATTCTGCTCCTATATCTTCTGGTCTTATGGCCTTGGGACATAAATATCTATAAATCACAGAAATAAGTAAATAGTGCAAGAAAAAAACAAGAACAATATAGTGTTCAGGGGTTTCTGAACAACTCAAAATCTGATGGTGGGGAAGAAGCTGTTTCTGAATCATTCAGTATGGGTCTTTAGGCTCTGGTACCTACTCCCCGGTCCTTTCTTAGGTATGGAGATCAAAATAGTACATAATAATCTGAGTAAGGCCTTAGCAAAACACTGCACAATTGCAAGAGACTTCTAGTAATTAGATCCTCTCTTAATTATAAACGCAAGAGATTCTGCAAATGCCGGAAATCCAAAGCAACACAGACAACATCTTAGCTTGGTGGAGCAACTCCTCAACTTCATTTGAGTAGCCTCCAACCAGATGGCATGAACATTGCTTTCTCTAACTTCTGGTAAATTTCCCCTCCCCCTTCCCTCTTCTTCCATTCCCCACTCTGATTCCCCTCTTACCTCTTGTGTTCTCCTCACCTGCCTGAAACCTTTCCCTGGTGCCCGTTATCTTTCCCTTTCTCCGATGGACTATTCTCCTCTCCTATCAGATACCTACTTCTCCAGCCCTTTACCTTTTCCACCTATCTCCCCCCAGCTTCTCACTTCATTTACCTCTCCCCCACCCACCTGGCTTCACCTATCACCTGCTCTCTTGTACTCCTTCTCCACCCCCACCTTCTTAATCTGGCTTCTTCCCTCTTCTTTTCCAGTCCTGTTGAAAGGTCTCAGCCTGAAACATTGACTATTTATTCCTTTCTGTGGATGCTGTCTGACCTACTGAGTTCTTCCACCATTTTGTATATGCTCTCTCTTAGATCCATAACTTGGAGTCATAGAGCCATACAGCATGGAAACAGACTTGTCCACACCAACCAAGGTGCACATCTAAATGTGTTCCATTTGTCCGTGTTTGACCATAATCCTCAATATTTTTCCAATCCATATACCAGCCTAAATGTCTTTTAAATGTCAGTACTATACCTGCCTCAACCACTTCCTCTGGCAGCTCATTCCATATACAGATCACCCTTTGTGTGAAGAAGTTACCCCTCAGCTTGTTTTTAAAATCCTTTCTCCTCCAGAAACTTGACAAAAGGCCTGTACATTCACCTCCTCTACAGCCCTCGCGATTGTGTGCACACCTCTGTCAGAGACCTGCACAGTCTCCTTTGCTTAAAGGAATAAAGTCCTAGACTGCTTCATTTCTCTCCGTTACTCAGTCCCTCAAGTTACAGCGACATTCTCATAAATCTTTTCTGCACTTGTTCCAGCTTAATATCAGAATCAGAATCAGATTTAATTTCACCAGCATATCGTGAAATTAGTTGTCTTTGTGGCAGCAGTACAGTGCAATACATAATAATACTGAAAAATGTGAATTACAGTAAATGCATATGTATATATTAAATAGTTAAACTAAATGAGTAGTGCAAAAATAGAAATAAAAAGTAGTGAGTGAGGTAGTGTTCATGGGTTGAATGTCCATTCTGAAATCAGATGGCAAAGGGGAAGAAGCTGTACCTGAATCGTTGAGTGTGTGCCTTCAGGCTTCAGTCCCTCCTCCCTGATAGTAACAATGAGAACGGGACATGACCTGGGTGATGGAGGTCCTTCATATTGGATGCTGCCTTTTTGAGGCATCATTCCTTGAATATATTCTGGATTCTATGGAGCTCAGTGCCTGTGATGGAGCTGACTGAGTTTATGACTCTCTGCAGTTTATTTCGATCATATGCAGTAGCATCACTCCCCCCCTCTCCATGCCAGACTATGATGAAGCCAGCTAAAATGCTCTCCATGATACATATGTAGAGATTTTTTTTATGCTTTTGGTGACATACCAACTCTCCTCTAAATCCTAATACAATATAGCTGCTGTCATGATTTCTTTGCAGCTTCTTTCCTGCAACATGTTGACCAAAATTGAACACAGTACTGTACTCCAAGTGTAGCCTCAGGTGTGTTTTGTATGACTGCAACGCAACATCCCAACTCTACTTCCTCAGAAAGTTAAAGAAATTTGGCTTGTTCCTGTTGTAATGTGAGCATTATTAAAAGTAAGTTAAAACTAATTAGGATAATGGGGGGAGGGGTTTTACTTCTGTTCTTTTTACTTCCTGTGCTTTGTATATAGTGTCCCTGCCATGCCGTACGGGCTGTGAAAGCCTCTGTATGTACATAACGGTTTTGACGTTCGAGATAAAGTTGTTTCTTTGAGCATGAAGTTGTCGAGTGTGCCTTTTTCAAAGTAGAAGTTACCACATATTTTTGGCGACGAGGTAAACTGGTTTTGTGGACGTGTCGGCACGTTTCGAACGGGAGCAGCAGCACCGATAAGGGGCCTCATGTTCAGATGGCTACATTTGGGACGATCGTTGAATTTTTGGCCGAAGTATGAGGAAAGGTTGGGACACTTTTTCATGTGGAGCATGAAGAAAGCTCACCTCTGTCCCAGGATACTGACGGACTTTTACCGCTGTACCATTGAGAGCATACTCACCAACTGCATCTCAGTGTGGTATGACAATTGTCCCGTATCGGACCGCAAAGCACTCCAGCGTGTGGTGAAAACTGCCTAGCAGATTATTGGCACCCAATTGCCCACCATTGAGAACATCTACCATAAACGCTACCTGGGCAGGGAGAAAAGCATTATCAGGGATGCATCTCACCCTAACCATGGACTTTTTACTCTCCTCCCATCCGGTAAGTGCTACAGGAGCCTCCGCTCCTGCACCAGCAGGCACAGGAAGAGCTTCTTCCCTGAGGCTGTGACACTGCTGAACCTCTCATCACAGCGCTAAGCAGTATTGCACCCATATTGCACTGTCTCAGTACTTTTATACTTGTGTGCTGTAGCACTTTTTTTTATTCGCAGTTATTTTGCAAATAACACTATTCTTTGCATTTCTGGTCAGATGCTAAATGCATTTCATTGGCTTTGTATCTGGACTCAGCACAATGACAATAAAGTTGAATCTAATCTGATCTAATCTAATTTTTCTCTGCTAATGGAATTACTGAGGAGGTTAAGAAGCGCTCTATTCTCTTGAGTGTGTGTGGGGCGAAGAATTACAAGCTAATAAGGAATTTAGCCACACTGCGGAAACCGGGGGACATTCCATATGACAAACTGGTCAGGCTCGTGGGGAACCACTACGATCCAAAACCTTCTGTGATAGTCCAACAGTGCAAGTTTCACAGCCGTTTCAGGAAGCCAGGCCAGCCTGCGGCCAATTTTGTGGCCGAGCTTTGGCAGCTGTCGGAGCATTGTGATTTCGGAGCGGTGTTGGAAGACATGCTCCGAGATAGATTGGTATGCGACATTAATAATGACGGCATACAACACCGCCTGTTAGGGGAAACCCCACCATTGACTTTCAAAAAAGCGTTAGAGATTGCCCAAGGCATGGAGATGGCTGATAATAATGTCAAAGATATCCAGAAAGGACATGGGGGGGGGGGGTCGCAGTCGGCAGCAGTGCACCAAGTCAGGAGGGAGACTGGTAAACAGGCAAAGCGGGTGGAATGTTTCCGGTGTGGAGGGACGCACTATGTAAATAATTGCAAATTCAAAGGCACCGTCTGCCATGCTTGTAGCAAAAAGGGACACTGAGCTAAAAAGTGCAGAAGTTCAAAGGGTAAAGTTAAGCCTGGGCAGGGGAAAGTTCAACAGGCTGAGGCAGCCACACACCATCTCGAAGAAGCAGATGAAGAGGCAGCGTGTGCCTACAACATGTTTGGAGTGGAAACAGATGAGAAACCACCTGAACCATATTATGCCACAGTCACTGTCAGGGGAAAGGACATCAAGTTTGAGGTTGATTCAGGGGCTATTGTATCGGTCATTAGTGAGGAGACCTACAGGAGGACATGGGGGTCCAACCTGCCTCCCATTAGACCATCAAAGCTCAAACTTAGGACCTGTACGGGGCAGCCCATACCTCATTTAGGGGTGTTATATGTGGACATTTCTGATGGGGGTCAGAAGGCTGAAACCAGGCTAGTGATAGCTAAGGGCAGGGGCCCAGTCTTTTGGGTCGCGATTGGCTTTGCAAAATCCGGCTAAACTGGCATGAAATGAAGTATGCCCACACGACGGAGGACGTTCTGCAGTGGTACAGTGACGTTTTCAGGGACGAGCTGGGAACACTGAAGGGTGTGACAGTGAAACTCCATGTTGACCCTGAGGCCACACCACGTGTTTTTAAGCTCAGATCGGTGCCCTATGCCCTGAAAGGCAAAGTCGAGGAGGAGCTGGAACGTTTACAGAGGCTGGGCATTACTGAGCACATCCAGTTTTCAAGGTGGGCGGCTCCCATTGTTTCAGTTTTGAAGGCAGACAAAACAGTGAGGATATGTGGGGATTACGGTGAATCAGGTCTCTAGGCTGGAGGAATACCATTGCCACGGGTGGATGACCTGTTTGCGACCCTGTCAGGGGGTAAGCTGTTCACAAAGCTGGGCATGAGCCACGCCTGCCAACAGCTGCTGCTCGACGAGGATTCAAAGGAGTACGTCACAATTAATACACACAAGGGAGTATTCAAGTACAATCGCCTGGTGTTTGGAGTGGCGTCCAGCCCTGCCATTTTCCAAAAGACAATGGACACTTTGCTGCAGGGGATTCTGCACGTAGCAGTGTACCTTGATGATATTTTGATCACGGGGGCTACGGAGGTGAAGCATCTGGCTAATTTAGAACGGGTGCTGAAGAGGCTCTCAGACACAGGGCTGTGGTTGAAACGCGGAAAATGTGTGTTCCTGGCATCGAGTGTGACTTACCTGGGACACAAGATCACAGCTGAGGGGCTTTGCCCTGTGGAGGACAAAGTGAGAGCTATTAGGGAGGCCCCAAGCCCTAAGACCGTCACGGAACTCAGATCATTTTTGGGCATGGTGAATTATTATGGCAAGTTTCTTCCTGACCTCTCAAGGGTTTTGACCCCACTGTATAAGCTGCTTCACAATGACACTAAGTAGCAGTGGGGTGAAGAGCAGGAGAAAGCTTTCAAGGAAGTGAAAGAACTCTTCCACTCAGTGAAGCTGCTTGTTCACTATGACCCAGACAAGGAGATCACCCTGGCATGTGATGCCTCGCCCTATGGAGTCGGGGCAGTTCTCTCACATGTAATGGAGGACTGTTCAGAGAAGCCTATTGGTTTTGCTTCACGTACCCTGACAGCTGCTGAGAAGGGGTATTCACAGCTAGACAAAGAAGGTCTGGCCATTGTTTTTGCAGTCAAACGCTTTCATCAGTACCTTTATTGACGCGTATTTACAATTTATACAGACCGTAAACCACTCATGAGCCTGTTCAGTGAGACTAGATGCATCTCACCGCTAGCCTCAGCCAGGATACAGCGTTGGGCTCTTAGATTGTCAGCCTACCAGTATACTATAGTGCACAGAGCAGGTGGGGATAATGCAAACGCCGATGCACTGAGTCGACTACCTTTACCTGAGACACCTGTTGCTACATATGTGCCCCCAGAGACTGTCCTTTCATTGGAGAGGCTGTCAGAGACACCTGTAAAGGCGACCCGGATCAAGCAGTGGACAGAGAGGGACCCAGTCCTGTCCCAAGTCAAGACTTTTCTTTTACAAGGTTGGCCCAGAGCCGTGGAAGGAGAGGAACTGAGGCCTTATGCCAAACGCAAGACAGAACTCAGTCTGCAGGATGGCTGCATTTTCTGGGGAACGAGGGTCATCGTGCCTCCCCCTGGCCGTTCACAGATTGTGGAGGAAATTCATGAGACTCACCCAGGAGTGTCTCGAATGAAAAGCCTTGCAAGATCCTACGTCTGGTGGCCAAGAATGGATCAAGATCTGGAGAATAAGGTAAAATCATGCACGCAATGTCAGACTAATCAGAATATGCCACTGGATGTTCTGTCTGGATGTATAGTATTATGGCTTGGTATGGCAACTGCTCTGCACATAACCACAAGGACACTGCTCAACACATCACAGGAACCTGCCTCCCCTCTATGGATTCTGTCAATACTTTTCACTATCTCAGTAAAGCAACCAGCATTATCAAAGACCCCACTCAGTAAAGCAGTCAGCATTATCAAGAACATTCTCTCTTCTCCCCTCTCCCAACAGCCAATAGATACAAGGACCTGAAAGCATATACATACCACCAGACTCAAGGATGGCTTCATTCCCACTGGTATCAGATTGTTGAATGAACCTCTTGTACCTAAGACCTCACAATGTACCTTGTTATGATTGTAGAGTTTGTTTACTGATATTGCACTCTCTCAGTTACCTTTTTATGATCTTTATTGTTTATCATTTACCTGGACTGTATTCTTTTGGTAGCTTTTATACTTTATTCTGCATTATTATTGTTTTACTTTATTCTACTTCAATGCACAGTGTAATGATTCGATCTGTATGAATAATATGCAAGGCAAGCTTTTTAACTGTATCTTGGTGTATGTGACAAGTATAAAACAATACCAATACTTGTGAATTTGTGCTAGTAATCAAAGTTCAATGTTGAAAGTTCAAAGTAAATTTATTATCAAAGTACACATGTTGTTCGGGCATTTTTGGGGTTAAGACATATGGCGTAGAACTTCAACACCTAACTTCAGCCACCAACCATCAGAACTGAATATGGACTGTAGATTAAATTTAAAAGGCAGCTCTGGACAATGGGATCCTAGAACTGTGAAAAGAGCAGTTGATTGAAGGGCCAGACAGTGTTGATTAACATTGTCTTGTTACGTGTCCCGTGAGTATCTCGTGAAATTGATGTAATTGTCTTATGCTATTGAAATAGTGTAATGGTCTCGTGCCCTTGGAATGATGTAATTGTCTTGTGATAGTGGGGTGATGTGATGTCACGTGATGGCATGTTCCAACTGGTATATAAGGGGAAACCGCAGTTGTTGCGTAATTCATTTTGTTGGCAGTCCACAGTTGGCAGTTATGCCATCGGAGAAGAAGAAAGAGTGAGAGTGAAGAATCCCCAGCTCCGAACGAACCCCGAAAGGATTGGGGTTAACCACATCAAAGTTGCTGGTGAACGCAGCAGGCCAGGCAGCATCTCTAGGAAGAGGTACAGTCGACGTTTCGGGCCGAGACCCTTCGTCAGACTAATCTACAGAATTCCTCGTTTTGGGATTAACCAGCAGCATTCGGTGCATTACAGGTGTGACTGACATTTGGAACCGTCCGTACGTGGCACGCTTGTTGTGTTAACCCTTACATGGTTTGGATTTTGCGATGATCACTTTGTTAAAAGGTGAGTTACTTTGAGAAATCGTATTCTGCGTCATAACTTCGGATAAGGCATTTCGGCTGGGAGCTGCGTCCTCGGGGACTGGTCCAAAGCTGGTTTGAGAAGTCTCTCCTCTCGAATATTTCAGGAAACATTTGGACTTATTAAATTACCACCTTAAGACTGTGTTTCAATAAGATCTGTTAAGAATTGTCTTTAAGTTCGACTGTTTGACAGCTATAGAAGCTTATTGCTGTTAACATCCGTTTAAATTAGTCGATCTTTTACTGTTCCATGTTCATTTGAGTAGAGGTTAATAAATGGCGTTGTTTCTTTTATAAAAAATCGACTCAAATTCATCTTTGTTGCTGCTGGTTTATAACAGTCTGGAGTGTGGGTGCGAAGGGGGGGTGTGAGAGTTATGGGTGGTTCAAAGGAAGCATTGTAGATACATTGTAAATAAAGAATTGTTCTTTGATCTTTAGCATATAGAATGGCATGTAGTGTTGGGTCGAGTTGGCGTCTTCCTCGGAGAGAGTCTCAATATGATTGCTGCAGTGTCTCATTTTGTGGAATAAACGACTGCTCCAGTTCTACCAGCCACGTCTCTCCGGTGACTTTGTTCACACAACCACATTGTCACCGTGTACAACCCTGAGACTGATTTTCTTGTGGGCATACTCAATAAATCCATAATGGAATAATAACCATAACAGACTTAATGAGAGACTGCACCAACTTGGGTATTCAACTTGTGTGCAAGACACGAACTGTGCAAATACAAAGAGAAAGAACTGATAATAAACAAATAAGTGACAAATTTCAAGAACATGAGATGAAGAGTCCTTGAAAATGAGTCTGTAAGTTGGGGGAACATCTCTATGATAGGGCAAGTGAAGCTGAGTGAAGTTAGCCCTTCTGGTTCAAGAGCCTAATGGTTGAGGGGTAATAACTTTTCCTGAACCTGGAAGTGTGAGACCTGAGGCTCCTGTACCTTCTTCCTGATGGCAGCTGCGAGAAGAGAGAATATTCCCTGTGTTTTCCTGCAACAACAGTTCAGTGCTGGGTAGGGCTTTACCCGTGATGGACTGGGCCATGTCCATTACTTTTTGTAGGATTTTCCATTCAAGGACATTGGTGTTTCCATACTAGGCTGTGATGAAGCTAGTCAGTATTAATAACTTGTGTCATAACCTAACAGGAATTTGAGAGTTACCTTCAGCAGCAATATACCCCACTCTTCCATATCCAGTGTCCTTAAGTTTAAAATAAATCTATTATCAAAGTACATATATGTCATCAAACACAACCCTGAGATTCATTTCCTTGCGGGCATACTCAAATTCATAATAGAATAATAGTCAGAATAGAATCAATGGAAGACCTCATCACAATGACTTTGAATGAATATCATTTGCTGCTGGCTACAAATTATTTACTGTAACATCATTGGGAGAATGGATACTGGGGGCTGTTTAAATAAATAAAATAATTAAATTAAAGTGCACTGCTGCTATGAAATACATCGCAATTTAAAAAAAAATTGTTGTATACTCTTCTTTAGGTTTCCCTGGGATTTTTATTGCATTTCCATTGTCATGACGCTTACAAAAACCTTCCTGCTCCTGGCTGCTGTTGGGACTGTTAAAGTATGCACAGCTGTCCCCAGTTACTTGGAAGAAATGAGTGAGTTAATTCAGTTGTTTCATATTAAGTTAATTGAAGAACACGTGCATTCCAGATGTCTCTTATAGCTTCTGATAACATTTTTGGAATTAGCTTATTTTATCAGGAATTTGTACCCTGAGGGTGCCAGATGGTGTCTTCTCTAAACCACAAAACCCGAATAATTTCCATCAGAATCAGAATCAGGTTTATTATCACCAGCAAGTGACGTGAAATCTGTTAACTTAGAAGCAGCAGTTCAATGCAATACATAATCTAGCAGAGAGAGAAAAAATAATAAATAAACAAGTAAATCAATTAAGTATATGAATAGATTATTTAAAAATTTGCAAAACCAGAAATACTGTATACTAAAAAAGTGAAGTAGTGTCCAAAGCTTCAAAGTCCATTCAGGAATCGGATGCAAGAGGGGAAGAAGCTGTTCCTGAGTCGCTGAATCATTAGGATAATAGTGCTGTTTTGTGAAGAAGGGGGCTTTACACGCCATGAAAATTATTTTCCCTCAATTACTGCAGGGCATTAGATTATTATTAGGGTGATTAGAGGGCATGCATTTTAAAGCATAGTTTGACAAAGTTGGATTGATTCCTCTAGCGGCTGAGAGAAAATCTGATGGAAATGTTTAACATTATGGGAGGTACAGACAGAGTAGACAGCCAATATCTTTATCCCAGGGTCAACATGTCTGATACTGCATTCAGTGGCTACTTTGTTAGGTACAAATGCTTGTTAATGCAAATATGTAATGTGGTGTCAGAATCAGATTTAATGTCGCTGGCATACATTGTGAAATTTGTTAATGTTGCAGCAGCACTACAATGCAATACATGGTAATAAAGGGAAAAAACTGAATTATAGTAAGTATATATGTATATTAATTAGTTAATTAACTAATAATAACAGGGTTGTTGTGGTGGGAGATATTAATTTTCCAAATATTGATTGGCATCTCCCAAGAGGGAGGGGTTTAGATGGGGTAGAGTTTGCTGGGTGTGTTCAGGAAGGTGTCTTGACACAATATGTAGATAAGCCTACAAGAGGAGATGCTGTACTTGATCTGGTATTGGGAAATGAACCTGGTCAGGTGTCAGGTCTCTCAGTGGGAGAACATTTTGGAGATAGTGATCACAATTCTATCTCCTTTACCATAGCATTGGAATATTGGCATAGCATTGGGATAGGAACAGACAAGTTAGGAAACGTTTAATTGGATTAAGGGGACATATGAGGCTATCAGGCAGGAACTTGGAAGCATAAATTGGAAACAGATATTCTCAGAGAAATGTACGGAAGAAATATGACAAATGTTCAGGGGATATTTGCGTGGGGTTCTGAATAGGTACGTTCCAATGAGATATGGAAAGGATGGTAGGGTACAAGACCCGTGGTGTACAAAGCCTGTTGTAAATCTAGTCAAGAAGAAAAGAAGAGCTTACGAAAGGTTCAAAAAACTAGGTAATGATTGGAATCTAGAAGATTATAAGGCTAGCAGGAAGGTGCTTAAGAATTAAATTAGGAGAGCCAGAAGAGGCCATGAGAAGCCCTTGGCGGACAGGATTAAGGAAAACCCCAAGGCGTTCTGCAAGTATGTGAAGAGCAAGAGGATAAGACGTTAGAGAATAGGACCAATCAAGTGTGACAGTGGAAAAGTGTGTATGGAACTGGAGGAAATAGCGGAGGTACTTAATGAATACTTTGCTTCAGTACTCACTACAGAAAAGGATCTTGGCGATTATAGGGATGACTTGCAGTGGACTGAAAAGCTTGAGCATGTAGATATTAAGGAAGAGGATGTGCTGGAGCTTTTGGAAAGCATCAAGTTGGATAGGTCACCTGGATCAGACGGGATGTACCCCAGGCTACTGTGGGAAGCGAGGGAGGAGATTGCTGAGCATCTGGCAATTATCTTTGCATCATCAATGGGGACGGGAGAGGTTCTGGAGGATTGGAGGGTTGCAGATGTTGTACTCTTATTCAAGAAAGGGAGTAGAGATAGCCCAGGAAATTATAGGCCAGTGAGTCTTACTTCAGTGGTTGGTAAGTTGATGGAGAAGATCCTGAGAGGCAGGATTTATGAAAATTTGGAGAGGCATAATATGATTAGGAATAGTCAGCATAGCTTTGTCAAAGACAGATCGTGCCTTACGAGCCTGATTAAATTTTTTGAGGATGTGACTAAACACATTGATGAAGGTAGAGCCATAGATGTAGTGTAGATGGACTTTAGCAAGGCATTTCATAAGGTACCCCATGCAAGGCTTATTGAGAAAGTAAGGAGGCATGGGATCCAAGGGAACATTGCTTTGTGGATCCAGTATTGGATTGCCCACAGAAGGCAAAGAGTGGTTGTAGATGGGTCATATTCTGCATGGAGGCTGCTGACCAGTGGTGTGCCTCAGGGATCTGTTCTGGGACCCCTACTCTTTGTGATTTTTATAAATGACCTGGATGAGGAAGTGGAGGGATGGGTTAGTAAATTTGCTGATGACACAAAGGTTGAGGGTGTTGTGGATAGTGTGGAGGGCTGTCAGAGTTTACAACGGGACATTGATAGGATGTAAAACTGGGCTGAGAAGTGGCAGATGGAATTCAACCCAAATAAGTGTGAAGTGGTTCATTTTGGTAGGTCAAATATGATGGCAGAATATAGTATTAATGGTAAGACTCTTGGCAGTGTGGAGGATCAGAGGGATCTTGGGGTCCGAGTCTATAGGACACTCAAAGCTGTTGTGCAGGTTGACTCTGTGGCTAAGAAGGCATACGGTGCATTGGCCTTCATCAATCATGGGATTGAGTTTAGGAGCTGAGAGGTAGTGTTGCAGCTATATAGGACCCTGGTCAGACCCCACTTGGAGTACTGTGCTCAATTCTGGTCGCCTCACTACAGGAAGGATGTGGAAACCGTAGAAAGGGTGCAGAGGAGATTTACAAGGAAGTAGCCTGGATTGGGGAGCATGCCTTATAAGAATAGGTTGAGTGAACTCGGCCTTTTCTCCTTGGAGCGACGGCGGATGAGAGGTGACCTGATAGAGGTGTTCAAGATAATGAGAGGCATTAATCGTGTGAATAGTCAGAGGCTTTTTCCCAGGGCTGAAATGGCTAGCACGAGAGGGCATAGTTTTAAGGTGCTTGGAAGTAGGTACAGAGGAGATGTCAGGAGTAAGTTTTTTACACAGAGAGTGGTGAGTGCATGGAATGGGCTGCTGGCGGTGGTGGTGGAGGCAGATACAATGGGGTCTTTTAAGAGACTCCTGGATGGATACTTGGAGCTTAGAAAAATAGAGGACTATGGGTAAGCCTAGGTAGTTCTAAGGTAAGGACATGTTCGGCACAGCTTTGTGGGCTGAAGGGCCTCTATTGTGTTGTAGGTTTTCTATGATTCTAAGTAGTACAAAAATAGAAATAAAGAAGTAGTGATGTAGTGTTCATGGATTCAATGTCCATTCGGGAATCGGGTGGCAGAGGGGAAGAAGCTGTTCCTGAATCACTGAGTGTGTGCCTTCAGGCCTCTGTACCTCCTTCCTGATGGTAACAATGAGAACATGGCTGACCTGGGGGATGGGGGTCCTTAATGATGTATACCACCTTTTTAAGGCATTGCACCCTGAACAGCTCCCGAGTACCATCTCCTGGAGGCCAGTGCTCACAATGGATCTGATTCAGTTTACAACTCTCAGCAGCATCTTTCAATCGTGCGCAGTGCCCCCCAACCCCCCCATACCAGATGGTGATGCAGCCAGTTAGAATGCTCTGCACTCAACTCAATGCATAAAAGCATACAAGCGTGATCAAACAGTTCAGTTATTATTCAGATCAAACATCAGAATGGGGGAAGAAATGTGACCTAACTGACTTTGACCATGGGATGATGTTCCTTCCTGTTCATCTAATGCAATTCCACAACGCTGTTATACGGGGCACTCCAGCACTTAAGATACGGCAATAATGAAGGGTGATATACCATCAGTGGCCAATTTATTAGGTATACTTGTACACCTGCTCATTAATGCAAATATCTAATGAACTAACCATGTGGCAGCAATTCAATGCATAAAAGCATGCAGGCATGGTCAAGAGGTTCAGCTGTTGTTCAGACCAAACATCAGAATGGGGATGAAATGTGATCTAAGTGATTTTGACCATGGAATGGTGGTTGGTGCCAGATGAGGTGGTTTGAGTATGTCAGGATCTGCTGATCTCCTGGTATTTTCACACACACCAGTCTCTAAAGTTTACAGAGAGTAGTGCGAAAACAAGAAACCTCCAGTGAGTGGCAGTTCTTTGGGTGAAAACACCTTTTAATGAAAGTTGTCAGTGCAGAATGGTCAAACTAGTTAATGCTGACAGGAAGGCGACAGTAACACAAGTAACCATCTGTTACAGCAGAGGTATGCAGAAGGACATCTCTGATTGTACAACACATCAAACCTTGAAGTGGATGGGCTACAGCAGCAGACAACCACAAGCATACACTCAGTGGCCACTTTATTAGTTACAGAAGGTACTTAATAAAGTGGCCGTTGAATGTAGATGGCGAGTATTTAAGTTGAGAACAGGCAAGTTTAAAGGAGATGTGTGGGTCAACTTTCCTTTTACACAGAGAGAGGTATGTGCCTCTGAAACCCCTTTTTACTGGGCATTTCGAGAAACAGGGCTGGTTAGCCACTCACTTACAAGCCAATGGACTCAGCGGTGAGAAAAGCACCTTTCCTGAACTCCATATGTCTAGGGTCAATACGACTTGGGTCCCACCAGACCAGGAGGGCTGGGATGTTTTGACCATCCACATCCCCAATCTGAGCGAATACTGTGTAAATGCTGCCCACTTGCAATTACCCATTGGCAAGAAATAACAGATTGTAAACTGCATACAATTATAAAAGAAGTATATTTACAAATTTCAGCTTTATCAAATAGTAGGAAAAAGAAAATAAAAATAAATAAAAAGGGTTCATTACAATGAATCCAGTCCAAACATGCACATAAGTTGGAGCTCATCTTGAAGTTGTTTTCAACTTACATGCTGGACCCATGGTCTGTGTGGAAGCACACGCCACCTTCCGCAAGTTGCTCAAAATCCATCTCAAACAAATGGGCTCTTCCATGGGACTATTGGTCATTCATCCTTGAAGCCATTCATCTACACAAAGCACCTTGTGTAACAGGGACGGGATTCTCAACCACCTTCCCCCTAGTCTTCTCCCAGCTTCCAATGAAAAGACCTCAACCCACATCAGTGTCCGTCACCAAAAACCTCTCTGCCCAGCATTCCCTAGAACAGTCTCCCAATTCCACCATCCTGATTGGCTGGAACAACATTCCTAAGTTGAACAACATAGCTCCTTAACTTTAGCTCAAACACAAACATGCTAAAAGCAGAACAGACTGAAAGCAGAAATACCTCCAGCAGAGCAGCAAACATTTTAATCAGGGTGTTACACTTGGAATGCACTGCCAGGGGAGATTCAAGAGTCAAGATTAAAGTTTATTTATCATTGTTCCTGAACCATATACTGAAATGCATCATTTGCGTGAACCCGCACACATGCACAGTCCTTCAACTCCAAGACAAGTTGTCTTCTTCAGACACCAGCCTCCATCAGACTTGGACATGTAGACATTGGGCCTTCAGCTACCTCAGTGGACTCGCAGAGATTCGATAAAAGCTTAAGAGACTCTTAATGAATGTGCAGAGAAATGAGGGACATGGACATTGTGTCGGCAGAAGGGATTAGTTTAATTAGACATTTAATTACTAAGTTAATTGGTTTGGCACAACATCATGGGCCAAAGGGCCTGTTCCTGTGTTGCACTCTTCTCTCACCATCCACTTCTCTTTTGAAACCAATGAATGTCTCTGAACTGGCCTCCCGGAGTTTTGGATCACTACTATTGAATTTTTTCTCATCTCTGACTTACCGTCCTTGGCAATTAACTGGACTCTGAAAACTGGCACTCATTCCTCAAAGGCACGTTATTCACTTGTGCACAACATTGCCTCTGTCACCACACTGCCCTGAAGCCAGAACAGAAACATACTGCTTTTTATACAGAATTGACTAGCAGTTATCGATATTGACCATTTGGGAACTGTGTATATTTGAATTCCTTGAAGATCAATCACCATTGACAATACAGGTGTGAAAAGTTAAAGGAAGCTACAAGCTAACAACTGATGACGTGTTGAAGTTAGTAAAGGAATTGTCACTTGGTTGGTGCGTGTGTGTTTCGCAGCCTTTTGTTACATTCTTATCTTGAATGACTGTATGGAGGCACTTCGTCCGTGCGTTCAAGCGGCGAAGGCCAGAGAGAGAGCCGTCCAATCGGTACCTGATGTACCCTCCCTCCCTCAGACCTTGGACAGCACTTGACAACATGCAAGTGAAGAACAGATTGAACAGGACTGGGGCTAGTACACAGCCCTGCTTCACCCCATTGGAAATGGCAAATGCAGCTGACGTATCACCGCTGCAAAGGACCTGTCCTGTCACTCCGTTGCGGAGCAGCTGAATCATCTTCACAAATTTCCTCGGGTATCCGTAACGTTTCAGGATGATCCAGAGAGCCTCCCTGTTTACGGTGTCAAATGCCTTTGTCAGGTCAATGAAGACAGAGTAAAGAGGCTTGTTCTGCTCGATGCACTTCTCCTGGACTTGCCTCAAGGCAAATATCATGTCTACTGTACTCCGTTCTGGCCGGAAGCCACACTGCACCTCCGGGAGGTTCCTTTCCGAGACAAGATCATCCATGCAAGCGCTCCAAAGACACTGTGAAGGAAACCCTACGCTACTGTGACATCCAGCCAAGGGAACTAGAAGCTGCGGCTGCTGACGACCCGCTGGCGAGCCCTGTGCTATGAAGCCCGCACCAGTTTTGAAGACAGGCGCTGCCAAAAACTGATGGAAAACTCTGACCTGGCATCACGGAACAGCAGCCACAATTAGTACAAGAACAGACTTCCAGTGCCCCCATTGTGCTCGATTCTGAACTTCCAGGCTGCAGAGCCACCTCCGTGTCCACAGATGAACTGCACAACAGTGTGTCTCCTTCCAATCCGAAGGACTACCACTACCTCATCTCCAGTAAACTAAATGATTCCGGGAATCTGCTCTGTAAAGGGAAGCTCTGCTCTTCAAACACATTTCCTGCCTGGACTATCTGCATTCTCTTTGCAATCCGTCCTTGCCTGGACACTATGTTAACCCATGCTTTACTGCAACATTCACATTATCCCTGCCTTTTCTCCTACCAGAAAAGGCAAAATAATTCTGGTATTATTGAAAGGTTCTATAAGACTCAGTGCTTTATCTGTTTCCCAGTTGATTGAGTTCAGTTAGGATTTAGCAACTCATTCTTAAAGTTTAATGTTAATTCTGTATGGAAAACAATCTACTCTCATACTTAAATGCCATTTGATAAATAAATTATTTTTGCCCCATGGTACACAGTAATTTATTTGTTATCTTTACTTCAATAGCTGGCCAATATCATAAAGATGCAGGCTTGTCTCTCTACTGCCTGTTACACCGCTGGCATTTAGGGCAGCAGTGATGGTCCGCCATCTCTGGCAGTGTTCAGGGCTTCCTTCATTGTGTCTGTAGATCAGTTTTCACTGATGTCAGTCATGCAAGTTCCGGATGGAGACTCACGAATACCAACACACTCAGATGTAGAAGGATTATTCATTTGCTGTTTCAGTAACCGTTTTTTTTACCAGTCAGGGTTGTTAGCCCTGAGCTGAGCACCAAACCTGGAGGACTGGTGGTCCACTCTTAGTCCGGCCTCTCCCCTTTGACTTGTTTGGCATTGGTGACCGTACCAAGAGCCAAAACATAAAGCCCTGACTCCAGTAAACGGAGCTCTCCAGGTCACTGAGGCAGAGAACTTACAAACCATGCAACAAGGGTGTGGTCCTCCAGGAACACAGGCTTGTCTGTAAGCATGATAGTTTTGGGCTGGACTGCTAATCTTGACATTACAGAACATTGGTCAGTACAACACAGAAACAGGCACGTTGGTGCATAATGCCTGCACCAAATATGATATCAAATTAAATTAAGTCTTTTCTGTCTGCACATGATCCACATCCCTCCATACTCTGTATACTCATGTGTTTATATGTAAATGCAACAATCGTATCTGCTTTCACCACTGTCTTTATGAGCCTGTTCCAGGCACCGACTCACTCACTATGCAAAGAAAATATTGCTCCATACATCCCCCTTTACCTTTACCCTCTCTCACCTAAAATGTATGGCAAGGATTAAGGGTCCACAACAGACAGGATCTCCTGGTAGCCACCCACTTCAACTCTGCTTCCCATTCCCATTCAGATATGTCCATACATGGCCTCCTCTACTGCCATGATGAGGCTAAACTCAGGTTGGAGGAGCAACACCTCATATATCGTCTAGGTGGTCTCCAGCCCCTTGGTATGAACATAGAATTCTCCAACTTCCGGTAATTCCCTCCCCCTCCCTTCCTCTATCCCTATTTCACATCACCTCCCTCATAGTTCCGCCTCCTTCTACTACTGCGCATTGTTCTCCTGCCAATCACCTCCCAGCTTCCCCTCCCCCACCCCTTTGTCTTTCAAATTACTGTTTTTTTCAACTACCAGCATTCTTCAAACCCTCCCCAAAGTTCTTCCTTCAGTCCTGACGAAGGGTTTTGGCCTGAAACGTCGACTAATCTTTTCAACTGATGCTGACTGACCTGCTGAGTTCCTCCAGCGCATTGTGAGTGTTCCTTTGACAACAGCATCTGCAGATTATTTTGTGTTTGTCAAGGGCCTGATTCTGATATGGGTCTCTATTGTGGACTGAGAGTGGGAAGGGAGCAGGAAGAGAGGGGAATCATGGTTGGGAAAAGGGAAGGGGAGAGGGGAAGGAGTGGGAAGTACCAGAGAGACATTCTGTAAATATTAACAAACCAGTTGTTTGGAATCAAATGACTTTGCCTGGTGTCAGGGCTGGGTGTGTCTGCACCCACGCCAACCCCCACCCTGGCACTCCTCTGTCACCTGTCCCACATCCCTACCGTGGTGCTGTGCGCTCGCTATTCCCAACATCCTTTGCTCCACTAGACTTACAAACTCGTTCTCCACTCCATGTTAACAAATACAGTACTGTGCAAAAGTCTAAGGCACCCTAGCTATATATATTGTAGATGCCTAAGACGTTTGCATGGTACTGTACATATAATAGAAATTTGCTGTGTTGTATGGTTATGACATGTAAACAAAAGACAGAAACATAAACAATTCTAAGGAATAAAGAATTATTGAAAATAAGTTAAAGGTTAAAGTATAGATACAGACAAAATATGCATAAATACATAAATACTGGAATGTATTTACAATGTCCTCAAGTATTGTAATTGATATTTTTACTCCGGGAGAAAGATTCTAACTCTTTTCCCCATCATTGAGCACATCGATATGAAAGCTTGTAGGAAAGCAGCATCCATCACCAGGCCGTGCTCTTTTCTCACTGCTGCCATCAGGTAGAAGGTACAAAAGCCTCAGGACTTGGACCACCAGGTTCAAGAACAGTTACTACCCACAACCATCAGGCTCTTGAACAAAAGGGGATAACTATACTAACTTGCCCATGCACCGACATGTTCCTGTATCCAATGATCTCACTTTAAGGACTCTTTATTTTGTTATGTCATGTTCTCATTATTTATTGCTATTTATTTAGATTTGCATTTGCACAGTTTGTTGTTCTGCACTCGACTTGATCTTCATTGATCCTGTTTACAGTTGCTATTCTATAAATTTGCTGAATATGCCCACAGAAAAAAGAATCCCAGGGTTATATATGGTGACATATATGTACTCTGATAATAAATTTACTTTGAACTATACCTCTCAGAATTTTTTCTCTCAGGAATGAGTGCAGAAGCATGTTATTTTCAGTATTATAAAGTGCATCATTTGGAAGGCATTCCATTTCATGAAAATAAAAGGTTTTAGGATTGCTTCTAGTCGGTGACCTTGCTCCACATTAAAATTGTCAGATTCCAGTTTGACATAGTTAGTGTCAAAACTCCAAGGAATAATTTTAATCTGTTAGGTGGGTGAAAATATGAATAATATAATGAAAGGTGTGTCAGTTTAAACTTTGCATGATTTACACATGCTAGGCCAATGTATTTGTGCCCCTTATTGAATATTCAACAACATATTAATGTTAGACATGTGTCTTCCATTTATAAACTTTTGCTTACCAACTAATTCAGCTCACGTTATCTTCCAAAGTTAAGGAGAATCCACCTTTGAATATTCAGCTTTCCAATGAAGGGCTGGGATTGTACACCGTGTCTTGGGATGGAAACATCACGTTTGAAAAAGATGTGTATTACCAGCTTCAGTACAAGTATCTCAATTCAAGTGATAGCAAGGTAAATCTTCTTTAGTCTCTCAAAATACCAGAACATCGAAACCGCGAGCTGCTGGTCTGCCCTCTCGCTGTGGCAGGAGCGATATCTCTCTCTCCCTCGTTAGTGAGAGAGAGAGGGCCTGTTGAGATGTTGAGGTGTTAAGATGGATAGTACTTTTGGATGGTGTGTTGATCATGGTCTCTGGGGACTTGCTATTACTTTGTGGGTGGGTCGGGGACTGATGCTTTTCGCTGGAACAAGTTGGGGGAGGTAGAGGGGGAGGGTTAATGCTTCACTGCTGCTTGTGCGTGGGAGTGGGGGCTTTGGGGTGCTAATGTTTTTCTGTCATTCATCCTTTGTTTTCTTTCTCTCTCTGTTTTGTGGATGTCTGCAAAGAGTAAGGACTTCACGTTGTATGCTGTATACATTCTCTGACATTAAGTTGAACCATTGAACAGGGTAGCCCTGCATCCCAGGTAAAGAGTTCAGGAAGCAGTTGAACATGGACTGAACCACCAAGTTATAGAGTTTGGGTCATTCCCCAACCATGTGGTTGCTATGGAAAACAAGGAGCATCAGTGCCTCTGCTTCCTCAGAGGGCGAAGGAAATTTGGCATGATCCCTATTTTGGCATGCTCACTGATTTTTACAGATGCATCTCTCCAGTTGCATCTTGGCATAGTGTGGCAACTGCTCTGCCCAAGACCACCAGAAATTGCAGTGTTGTGGGTACAACTCAGTTCCTCATGAAATCCAGCCTCCCCCTCCAACGATTTCATCCACACCTCTCACTGCCTCGGGAAATCGGCCAGCATGATCAAAGAACCCCTCCTTCCCCGTCATTCTCTTGTTTTGTCCATTCCATCAGTCAGAAGATGCAAAAGCTTGAAAGCATGTACCACCAGGCTCAAAGACAGCTTCTCTCCTGCTGGTATAGGCCTATTGAATGGACTGTTATGCAATAAATCTACCTCATAATGACTCTTGCATCTTATTTGCAGTATCTATCTGCACTACACTTTCTCTTTAAATGTAACACTACATTCTGCAATGTAGTGTGGGCAGCACGGTAGTGTAGGGGTTAGCACAACGCTTTACAGTACAGGCAATCAGGGTTCAATTCTCACCGCTGCTTGCAAGTAGCTTGTACGTTCTTCCGGGTGCTCCGACTTCCTCCCACCGTCCAGAGATATACTGGTTGGTAGGTTAATTGGTCATTATTAATTGTGGCGTGATTAGGCTGGGTTTAACTTGTGGAAGGGCCTATTCCGCCCTGTATCGCAATAAATAAATAATAGATTAAAAATCTTAAACACAAGAGATTCTGCAGATGCTGGAACTCAGCAAGTGTCCAGATGAAGGGTCTCGGCCGAAGCAGTAACTGCTTATTCCCCTCCACAGATGCTGCCTGACTTCCTGAGTTCCACCAGCATTTTGTGTGTGTTGCTTCATATTCTATAATCTGTTATTGCCTTTTTCCTTGGTACGGCCTCTTTTTACTTGTATTTTGAAATTAACTGTATGGATGACATACAAAACAAAGCTTATCACTGTATTTCAACACATACGATATTAGTAAGCCATTTAGCAATTACCATTTTTTTCTAACCCACCATTTTCCATTTGCATTCTCCAGCACCTTTTTGTTTTGCTATTCCAACCTTCCCCACCCTCCCTCCCAACTGTTTTCAACAGTCTCAACTCCATTTCAGATTCCAGCACTGGTAACCCATTGTGTTTCTGCTCCTCTCTCTCTCCAGTAGCAGTCTCATAACTTCATTCTCTCCTCCACCCACCCCTCTCACTAATCCTGATCCATTCATTTTAACCATCTCCCCCTCTCTTTTATTGCCTCTGTCATTCACCTGCCGCTCATAAGCACAAGAGATTCTGATGGTACTGGAAGGTGAGTTGTGCTGGAGTTTGAAGACAGTGGCAGGTAGGTAACACACACAAAATGCTGGAGGAACTCATTAAGTTAGGCAGCATCTACGGAGGGGGTTAAACAGTCAACTTGGTTTCAGACTGAGACCCTTCTTCAAGACTGGAAAGGAAGGGGGCAGAAGCTAGACTAAGTAGGTGGGGCAGGATAAAGATTACAAGCTGAATATGATAGGTTGAGGAGAAAAGTGGGTGGGTGGATGGGGGAAAGAGATTCCAAATGTTGCTCCACTCTTTAAAGATGGAGGGAAGCAAAAGACAGTAAATTAGAGGCCAGTTACCCTGACTTCAGTTGCCGGCAAGACTTTGGAGTCTATTATTAAGGATGAGGTTTTGGGGTTCTTGGAGTCACATGATAAAATAGACTGAAGTCAGAATGGTTTCCTAAGAGGAAATCTTTCCTGACAAATCTGTTGGAATGCATTGAGTAAATAACATGCAGGATAGACAAAGGAGAGTCAGTGGATGTTGTTTACTTGGATTTTCAGAAGGCCTTTGACAAGGTGCCTCACATGAGGGTGCTTAATAAGATAAGAGCCCATGGTTTTCCTTTCACAAGCGTATTGAAAGATGGATTGAGTTTGAGGGGCCGAATGCTTCGACCTTCTCCTCATTCTTATGTTTGCAAAAACTGGCCATTCAGTACCTTTTACCTCTTAATGTTTCATTTGAGAACCATTCCCACCCCCTAACTCTCTATGTAGTTCTTTCAATTGACTTCTAAATCTAATATTCATCTTCTGCAACTTGGCATTAAAATGAAGAGTTTTAAATATGTTGTTTTTAAATTTAGATTGAAACGTATTTTTTGCAAGAATATCAAAGGACGATGGATTTGGAATTACAGCGGGGACTATCTACCCATGTCAAGCTGTCATATGCTGCAGATTCTGTTGATGAAATATCTAGCAATTGGACTAATAGAACTTTTGTTCTACCGCGTATGTTTTCTTTTTAATGATTTGCTGAATCACTTTGTGTATGGTATTTACTTAATGGGATGGGAGATGGGTATCAGTGCAGGAACTATTTCAACCATGACCAATGATTTATGCCTTCCTAAATCAAAGTACTGAGAACAGGAGTTATGGTGTTATTTTGAACTTGTATAAGATGTTAATGAGACCTAATTAGGTGTATTGTTTGGAGTTCTAGTCACCTACCTACAGGAAAGAAATCACTAAGAAACCAGACCAAGCCAGGTTCAGCCAGGCTGCTCTTGCTGCGGTCAAGTCCTGAACTTAAACCCAGGATATTGAGGATGGCTTTGTAATGCGACAAATTACAGGGGCAGTATTCGTTGATTTAACAGTAGCATATGACACTGTGAATCACAGAGGCCTTCTACTGAAATTATCTAAGATGTTAAAGAACGAAACCACAGTCAAAGTAATAAGAAGCCTCCTAGAAAATGGTAGATTTTATGTTAGATTATGTTATGTTAGATTTTATTTTAGAAATGAATGGAAATAAGAGTAGATGGCTTCCACAAAAGAATGGACTACCACAGGGATCAGTCCTGGCACCTCTACTATTTAATGTTTACACAAACGACCAACCAACCTTTCCTAACACACGCAGGTTTATCTATGCAGATAACCTATGCATAGCAACACAAGTTAACTCCTTCCAAGAAGTTGAAGTACGACTTACAGTAGTCCTGAAACAATGAAGCAGTATTATGAAAAATGGTCTCTGAACCCAAATCCATCAAAAACTCAAGTGTGTGCATTCCACCTGAGGAATCGAGAAGCAGCTCGGAAACTCAAGATCTTCTGGTGTGGGAAGGAGCTCGAACACCATCCGACTCCAATTTACCTGGGTTTCTCATTTGCCACCCACATCCAAAAACTCTGAGGGAAAGTTGGCTCTTGCAATTCTCTCTTGAAACAATTAGCTGGCATGAAATGGAGAGCTAATGCTCACACACTTAGATCAACTACCCTAGCACTCTACTATGCACCTGCAGGATACTGTACACCTGTGTGGGGCAGATCAGCCCATGTGAAGAAAGTAGACCCGTTGCTTAATGAAGCCTGCCGAATAATCAGGGGCACACCGCGCCCCACACCCACTAACATCATTTACAGACTTTCAGGCATTGCTCCCCTGGAGATCCGAAGACACACTACAACAAAAACTGTGAAAGGTAAACAGAACTCGGATCCCAGGCACCTACTACATCATCATGTGCCAGTTTCCAACCTCCTAAAATCGAGGAAAAGCTTTGCTACAGTGGAGGAACTACGGCACGGAACATCCCCCCAATCATACAGGATTGACCTCTGGCAACAAACAGAAGCCAGAACCCCACCAAACAATACAGTGCAAGACCCCACAGAAATGTTACCAGACGGGGCACTGCTTGACAGACGGAAGTGGTGCACTCTCAGCAGAGTGAGAGCGGGAGTTTGTAGGACGGGAGACAATATGGTGAAGTGGGGTTTAAAGACCAGCGAATCCTGTGAGTGTGGTGAAAGGGTGCAGAACATTGAACACGTTCTGCGCAACTGCCCACTCTCACCTGATTTAGCTGACACTGACCTGCTCAACATCAACCGAACGACACTAGAGTGGCTGGCTGGCTGGCTGGTGTGACAAGCTATGATGATGATCAGGACTGGATGGCCTGAGTTATAGGGAAAGGTTGAATAGATTAGGAATTTGTTCCCTAGAGTGTAGGAGAATGAGGGGAGATTTGATAGACGTACATAAAATTATGAGGGGTATAGACAGGGTAAATGCAAGCAGGCTTTTTCCACTGAGGATGAGTGAGACTAGAATTAGAGGTCATGGGTTAAGGGTGAAAGGCAAAATGTTTAAAGGGAACTTCTTAACTCAGGAGGTGGTGAGAGTGTGGAATGAACTGGTGGATGTGGGTTTGATTTCAACATTTAAGAGAAGTTTGCATTGGTACATGGATGGGAGAGGTATGGAAGGCTATGGTCTGGGTGCAGGTTGATGGGAAATGGCTGAATCACAGTTTGGCAAGGACTTGTTGAGCAAAGGATCGTCCTTGTGCTGTTCTGTTCTGTGACTCTCTGACCTCTATGACCCTGGAAAGCTGAACAAAGTTTGTCAAGAGAGGTGGGATGGGCAGCACGTATTCATTAATGTAAAGTCAACCATCCTGCACTATTCATTACAATAGTACAAGTGTGCAGTAGCACAATTAAAAGGACAGTGTGATGTTATCACAGTCAGCAGCAAACCAGAGACAGCTGAGCCAAATGATTTCCAGCAGCTCTACAGTGGTCATTATTGTAATGTGAGCAAAAGTCACTGGAGAGACGTGGCTGGTGCAGATAAAGTAGTCCCTTTATTCAACAAAAGAAGACACAGCAGATATCATATTGAGAACCCTTCAGAGGAAGTGACCTGCACGACCCAATATTTTTTTAGATTATGAGGACACAGTCCTCGTTTATTGTCATTTAGAAATGCATGCATTAAGAAATGATACAATGTTCCTCCAGAGTGATATCACAAAAAAAAAGGACAAACCAAAGACTAACACTGACAAGACCACATAATTATAACATATAGTTACAGCAGTGCAAAGCAATACCATAATTTGATAAAGAGCAGACCATGGGCACGGTAAAAAAAAGTCTCAAAGTTCCGATCAACTCCCAATAGTCCCGATAGCAGGCGGCAAAAGGGAGAAACCTCCAGGCGCCGACAACTGCCAATGCAGCACCATTGGAAGCACCCGACCACGGCCGACTCTTGAGTCCATCTGAAAAGTTCGAGCCTCCGACCAGCCCCTCCGGTACAGCCTCCTGAGCACCATCCTCTGCCGAGCGCTTCGACCCCCGCCCCGGCCACCGAGCAACAAGCAAAGCCAAGGACTCGGGGCCTTCCCCTCCAGAGATTCTGGATCACACATGACATTCTATATGCTAAAGATCAAAGGACAATCCTATATTTACAATGTTCCCTTTTGAGTTACGTACTATACAACTTTCACACCTCCTTCTTCGCACCCACAGTAAAGACACAGTAAAATTTTAAATCAGCATTCTCTGCTCTTCCAGTTAATTGTGGTTCACAGCTTTTAGGAACCCATTGTTCAGAGCAACATCTTAAGTTTAACCTACAGTCCATTTTCAAATCTGAAATGCTGGTGGCTGAAGTTAGTTGCTGAAGTTGTACACCCTGGGTCCACAATATGCTCTAACAGCCGTGAGAAATTATTTTAATCTACTCACCTATACACTTACACAGTCAATTGTGTGTAATTCTGGTCACCCTCCCACACGATATCAATAAGCTTGAAACAGTGCAGAGAAAATTTACACAGTTGTTGCTGGGACTTGAGGATCTGAGTTATAGGGAAAGATTGAAAAGGTTATGATATCATTGCCTGGAGTGCAGGAGAATGAGGGGAGAAGGTCTCTTCTTCTCTCTGAGGCTGTTGCAAGGATGTGGCTGGGGACGAGCCCAAGTGCAGGACACAGATGCTGAGGCAGAGTCGTTAGGCGTAGCACCTCCGCGAATGGGGAGCCGATATCCAGGAGACGATGCAAAGCTTAGAACTAACAGTTCTCAGGAATAGGAAACAAGGTTTACTCTCACAAGAGTCGACCAACGAACTGGCAGCTTCTTGCTGTGGTCACAGGGTTTTTATCCTGCCGTTTGATGGGAAGCAGGAGCGTGTAGTTAGTGATACCTGGGAATGATTGGAATCTAAATGAGGTGATCGAGGCCCAAATCTTGAGGCAAATGGCAAGGTGGGGGATTGCCAGACGGGACCATGACAGAGGCTGGTATGAGTGTGGAATGAGCTCCCAGTAAAAGTGGTAGTTGGGGGTTCAGTTGTAACATATAAGAGAAGTTTGGGTAGGTGCATGGTGAGAGAGGTTTGGAGGGCTAAAGACTGGGTGCAGGTAGATGGAACTAGACAAAGCCAGGCTGACACAGACTAGATGGGCCAAAGTGCCTGTTTTTGTTCTGTGGTTTCCTCTGATTCTATGACTTACACCCTCTGGCATTTATTGGACTAACTATCCCTGAGTGTCTGTGATTTGCCCCTACTGTCAGGAAGGGGGTACAGGGCATCAAGGTTCGGACTGCCTCATTGGATAACAGCTTCTTCTCCCAGGCTGACAAACCACCACCAAAGTCTTGTCACTAAGAGAATGAACTGTTTACTGTTTCTGTACTGTTTACTGTTAACCCGTGTTGTGCACTGCATGCACTTTGAATTATATTCTATGAAAATTTGTGGTAATATTTTGTCTTATGTGCTGTGTGTGATATGGTATATGTTGAGAGGGGTGGGTACACTGTGGTCCGGAGGAATGTTGTTTTGTTTGGTTTTATATATATATACACACACAGTCAAATGACAGTAAACCTGAACTTGAATGTAATACACAGAAACTGATGATGCATTCTCTGCCAGACAAGACTGCCTTTAGACATTCAGACTTTACAACCTTCTGGCGCTGATAAGGGTGACATTTAATCATAGAGCACAATCTCTCAAGGCTAAAAGAAAATAGGAAAAGACCTGCAGATGTTGAAAACTGGGAATTAAAACAGAAAGTGCGAGAAACATTCAGCACATCAGGCAGCATCTGTGGAAGGCAAAACGGTGATAGTGTTTCAGGTCAAAGACCTTGTATCTAAACTGGGAAATATCCCCAGTTCTGATGATGGGTCCTCAACCTGAAACGTTCTTCACTCTTTGATGCTGTTTAACCCACAGAGTATTTCCTGGATTTTCTAGTTTTGTCATATCTATATCATAACATAGCAAATGTTCTATTTGACATTTTATTAACTATTAAACAGCTTGGCCTTTTGCTCTGCTGTAGGATAAGTACATGGACTAGAGGGGTACGGAGGGGTTATAGTCCAGGCGCGAGTCAATAAGAGTAGGCAGAATAACAGTTTGGTATGGACTAGATGGGCTGAAGGGCCTATTTCTGTTCTGTAGGATAGGTACATGGAACAGGGAGTATGGAAGGCTATGATCCAGGTGTAGGTTGATGGGACTAAGCAGAATAACAGCATGGCATGGAGTAGATGGGTCGAGGGGCCTGTTTCTGTGCTGTTGGATAAGGAACACAAATACAAGTACAGGAATGTTTTTGGCTCAATAAGACTACAAGAAGTGATCAGCTTACACCACATCCCACTGCACCACCCCTTGCGCTCACAGGCATTTTGCTTCACAATAATCAGGAGCTTTAATAATCAGAAGTGGAAGACTTGGCAGTGGGAATGCATATTAACTTTGAAACTCTAATTATGACAGGAATGGAAGGTCACGCCTACAATATATGCATAATAAAATTGACATATAAAATAGTGAAATATGCTAATGTTTACTTTCTGATTGGCTCATTCCTTCAGGCGATTCATTTGCCTCGGTTGACAACTTGACCTGTGTGTTTTATGGGAATACTTACATGAACTGCACTTGGGATGTTTTTGATGATGTTTCTGAAGATGCACAATACACTTTGTCCTACAGGTAAGGATGGATCTTGTGTCGGAGTACTTTGTGTTGGACCTACTGCTGATGTCCATCTGTCCAGCCAGTTATCCATTTAGTTATTTTTAATTAATTTATTGAGATACAGCGCAGAACATCCCCTTCTGGCCCTTCGAGCCACACCGCTCATTAATTCCCCAATTTAATCCTAGCCTAATCATGGGGATAAGTTACAATGACCAATTAACTTACCAACTGGTATATCTTTGGACTGTGGAAGTAAACCGGAGCACCCAGAGGAAACCCACATGGCCACAGGGAGACGGTACAAACTCCTTACAGGCAATGACAGGAATTGAACCCTGGTCACTGGTACTGTAAAGCATTGTGCTAACCACTACACTAGTGTGCTGCCCCTGTTAACTTGCACATCGGTTTACTGTCTATTCACGTTTCTTCACTTCTCCATTTGTAGACATGTCTGTCAGTCTGACCATTATTTTGTCTATCTCTCCATATCTCTCTTTCTCTTGCCTATTTATCTGGCTACTATCCACCTGCTTACTTGTCTGCCTGATATATCTCTCTGCCTATTAATTCTGTTTGCCTCTCTGCCTGTCTATCCTTCAAAATACAAAGCTGCACTCAGTGATCACTTTATTCGATACCTCCTGTACTGTAAAGTAAAGTATGTTCATGGTCTTCTGCTGCTGGAGCCCATCTGCTTCAAGGTTCAATGTGTTGTGCATCAGAGATGCTCTTTTGCACATCACTGTTGTAATGCATGGTTACGTAAGTTACTTTCAGCTTGCTGAACCAGTCTGTCCATTCTCCTCTGACCTCTTTCATTAACAAGGCATTTTTGCTCTTAGAATTGTCACTCGCTGCATTTTGTTTTTTGTTTTTCACACCACTCTCTGTAAACTCTAGAGACTGTTGTGCATGAAAATCCCAGGAGATTGGCAATTTCTGAGATACTCTAACCACCCCATCTGGCACCAACAATCATTCCACGGTCAAAATCGCGCATAGATCACATTTCTTCTGTATTCTGATGTCTAGTCTGAACAACTGCATGCTTTTATGCATTGATTTGCTACCATACGATTGCTTGATATTCGCATTAACCGGTCCCTCAGCCCATCTACTCCATGCCATACTGTTATTCTGCCTAGTCTCATCAACTCACACCTGCCTATCACCCCTCCTAGTGCTCTCCTTCCTTTTCTCCCATACTTCACACTCCTCTCCTTTCCAGATTCCCTTTTCTCCAGCCCTTTACAGTAAAAGAACCCTTAGGAGCAAGTGGTCTTAATTTGATTGAAATTACCCTGCCATAAACAAGATAAAATTTGCAGATGCTAGAAATCCAATAAACAGGCACAAAATGCTAAAGGAACTCAGCAGGCCAGGCAGGCTAATTTGAGAAGTTGAAGCTAAAGTCAGACATATCAGTATTACAGTGGAGTAAAGGGAATTACAGAGGCATGCAAGTGGAGTTGGCCAGAATTGTTTGGAAAAGAACACTGGCAGGGTTGATGCCAGAGCAGATGGTGTACACTCCAGAGTTCTGAAAGAGGCAGCTGAAGAGATTGTGGAGGCATTAGTTATGATATTTTTTAAAAATCACACTAGATTCTGGAATGGTTCCAGAGGCGTGGAAAATTGCAAATATCACTCCACTCTTCAAGAAGGGAGAGAGGCAAAAGGAAGGAAACTATAGGCCAGTTAGTCTAATCTCAGTGGTTGGGAAGATGTTGGAATTGATTATTAAGGATGAGGTCTCAGGGTACTTGGAGGCACATGATAAAATCGGCTGTAGTCAGCATGGTTTCCTCAAGGGACATCTTGCCTGACAAATCTGTTGTAATTCTTTGAAGAAATAACAAGTAGTCGAGACAAAGGAGAATCGGTTGATGTTGCATACTTGGATTTTCAGAATGCCTTTGACAAGGTGCCACGCATAAGGCTGCTTTACAAGCTATGAGCCCATGGTATTACAGAAGAGATTCTAGAATGGATAAGCAGGTCTGACCAGCAGGAGCAAAGAGTGGGAATAAAGGGAGCCTTTTCTGGCAGGCTCCCACAGGAGTCTATGTTGGGACCGATTCTTTTTACATTATATGTCAATGATTTGGCTGATGGAATTGATGGCTTTGTTGCAAAGTTGATACAAAGATAGGTGGAGTAGCAGGTAGTTTTGAGGAAGTAGAGAGGCTACAGAAGGACTTAGATTAGGAGAATGGACCAAGAAATAGCAGATGGAATACAGTGTTGGAAAATGTACGGTCATGCACTTGGGTAGAAAAAATTGACTGTTTTCTAAATGACGAGAAAATACAAAAAAACTGAAGTGCAAGGGGACTTAGGAGTCCTTGTGCAGGATTTTCTAAAGGTTAATTTGCCGGTTGAGCCTCTGGTGGGTAAGGTAAATACAATATTAGCATTCATTTTAAGAAGGATGGAATATATTATCAAGAATGTAATATGAAAACTTTATAAAGCACTGGTGAGGTCTCTCTTGGAGTATTGTGAGCAGGGTTGGTCTCTGTATCTTAGAACGGATAGAACGTAGAACGTAGAAAACCCACAGCACAATACAGGCCCTTTGGCCCACAAAGTTGTGCCGATCATGTCCCTACCTTAGAAATTACTAGACTTACCTATAGTCCTCTATTTTACTAAGTTCTATGTAGCTATGTAAATATCTCTTAAAAGGATGTGCTGAAACTGGAGAGGATTCAAGGGAAGTTCATGAAAATGATACCAGGATTGAATGGCCTGTCATATGAAGAATGTTTGCTGGCTCTGAGCCTGTATTAAGAAGAATTCAGAAGAAGGAGGGGTGATCTCATTGAAACCTGTTGAGTGGTGAAAGGCTTTGATAGAGTGAATGTGGAGGCGATAGGATGTTTCCTATGGTGGGAGAGTCTAAAGCCAGAGGACACACCCTCAGCATAGAGGGTTGTCCTTTTGGAATGGAGATGAGGAGGAAGTTTTTTTAGCCAGAGAGTGGTGAATCTGTGGAATTCATTGCCACAGGCAGCTGGGGAGGCCGTCTTTATGTATATTTAAGGCAGAGGCTGATATATTCTTGATTGGGGAGGGCATGAAGGGATATGGGGTGAAGGCAGGAGATTGGGGTTGAGAGGAAAATTGGATCAGCCATGATGAAATGGCACAGCAGACACAATGGGCCAAATGGGTAGATTCTGCTCCTATATCTTATGGTCTGGTGGTCCTACTATTTCCACCTATCACATCCCAGCTTCTTAAGTCATCCCACCACTCTCAGCCACCTAGCTTCACCTGTTACTTCCTAGCTTGTAATCCTTCCCCTTCCAGCAACCTTCTTATTTTGGCTTCTTCCCCTTTCTCTTCCAGTGCTGAAGAAGGGTCTCAGTCCAAAGCATTGACTGTTTATTCCTTGCCATAAATGCCACCTAACCAGCTGTCTAACCTCCATTCTTCTGCCTATCTACCTGCCTGTTGCTCATTCAGTTTATCAGCCTGTGTATTCCTCTTTCTGTTTTCCTGATCTCAGCCTTTCTGTCTTCCTGTCCCTGCCTCTGTCTACCAGTCACTCAGCCTGTTTGTCTGCCTTCCCGTCTGTACGAACACACCCAAAATGCTGGTGGAACTCAGCAAGTCAGGCAGCATCTATGGAGAGGAATAAACAACCCCCTCTATAGATCCTTCATTAGGACTGGAAGGGAAGGAGCAGAAGCCATCATAAGAAAGGGGAGAGGAGAAAGGAGTACAAGTTGGCAGATGATAGGTGAGACCATGTGAGGGAGAAGGTGGGTAGAGGAGGTGAGATGAAGTAAGAAGCTGGGAAGGTGTGGGTGAAAGAAACAGAAGGCTGAAGAAGAAGAAATCTGACGATGAGGTCATATAAGATCATACAACAGACAGGCAGAATTAGGGTATTAGGTCTGTTCTCCACCATTCCATCAGGGTTGATTTTTTATCCCTCTCAACCCCATTCTCTTGCCTTCTCCCCATAAACGTTGCTGACAATGATCCATGGGAGAAAGGGAAGAAGGAGGAGCACCAGAAGGAGATGGATAAGCAGGTGAGGAGAAGACAAGAGGTGAGAGGCTAACCAGAGAGAGAAGGAACGATTGTGCAGAAAGTATCAGAAGCTAGAGAAATCGATGTTCATGCCATCAGGTTGGAGGCTACCCAGACGGAATACATGAGGCTCCTCCAACCTGAATTTGGTCTTAGCATGGCAGTAGAAAAGGCCATGGACACATGTCAGAACGGGAATGGAAAGTCAAATTGACATGTCAGAAGTCTGCCTGTTACTCCTATCACTCTTTGGAAGAACTTACAATTCAATTTACTTTTTTAAAGGAAGGAGCAAGATACAAATGACATATACAACTGCACAAATTACCGTGTGGATGGAACAAGGAACACTGGCTGCATTGGCCACAGATACGACCTTGATTTGGCTTGCCAGATTACGATGTGCATCAGTGACTTGACCAACAAAACCAAATTACCGTATTGCAGGATATTTGGACCATACAAATTCCGTAAGATACTCTCTTCCTCTTTCTGATCAGAACATGTGGAAACATAAATCAGAATATTGACAAGTGGAGTTTAATGTGGAGAAGACTGAAGTGAAGCACTTGGGCAAAAAATTGATTACATAAAACATGGTTGAAGAACAGGGCTGGGTGTTGGACTATGGAATGAGTGTGGTAGCATACCCTCAGTGGCCACTTTATTAGTGTAAGGGGTTTCTTCTTTTATGTTACTGCATATGTTAATTAAAATGGCTTCTTTGTTATGTTAAATGCTGAGGAAGTTCTCTAGCTAGCAGTTTGTTTGGGTTACATTATTTGATAATAGAGCAAATTAACCAATGGGTGTCCATGTTATTCTTTCTTGGGGTGATATGCTGTGTCATAGGGCTGGGAAACGGGGGTTTTGGCGGGGAGTTGGAGGAGAGACCGGGAGGACGACGGACGTGCTGGGAGTTCTCTGGTCGATCACCAGGTGGTTCCGAGCTGCGAGTCGAGGGGGTCAGAGTGGATCACAGGGTGAAGAAAGAAGGGCCCGAGCTCCAACTGTGTGCACGAAGAAATTGAATTTTGATAAGTCTGGCGCCTTTTTCATTCCCTTTTGTATTGTACCTCTATTAGTCTCATAGTCCTAGTAAGATTTATAAAGTGCAATTTGTAAAACGTACATTATCAGGTGGCATTTGCACAGCAACCAACGTAACCGGGAGACATAGTTGGGCGGCGGACAGGGTTTCCCCTAGATAAATACGAGCCGATATAGCTGAGTGTGACATTTGTGGGGGCTTGTCCGGGATTGAACTTTCAGTAAAGCTGTATAAATTGCCACGTTAAGTAGTGCGGAGATGGATCGAGATAAGATTGTAAGCTGGTGTGAGTTAGAGGACGTACTGGTGAATCATGCGTGTGTGTTAAGTGGGGTGGATTTCTGCATTTCGGGAGATGTACTAGTGCGAGGGTTGAGTTTGATTAAAGGTATAGGGCAGGTAGAACTGATAGCTAGAAGGTATGGAAAAGAAGTCGAATCTAGCTGGGTGTTGGCTTGTACGAGTGCTGATGTCATGACGTTGGAACTGCTAGTGACGGTCGGCGTCCGGGGGGGGGGGCGTGGGGCCTCCACACCCTCCCGGAGGAAGAAAGTGAGGAGACACCGGAGAAGGAGCTAGATGAGACCCCAGGGGAGGTGCCAGTAGCCAGAGGTGGGGGGTTAGAGTGGAATGGAGGGGATGGACAGGGGGAGTACCCCCTTCGGGGGACAGCCCGCACCGTGCGCTGGGAGTGGAGGGCGTCCCGGGAGGAGAGGGGCGGCGGGTAGTGTGTGCTATAAATGTGGGAAAGAGGGGCATTTCCGGCGGGAATGTGAGTGGCCGGGGGTGTGCTACAGCTGTGGGAAAGCGGGTCACTTTCGGAGGGATTGTGAGAGACAAGGTGCCCCGCGGAGGGAAAGCCCCCGGGCCACTAAGAAGGGAGAGGTGTCGGGAAACTTAGGAGAGACTCAGTGAGGGAACGAACTGGAGTCTCGGGAGGAACACGTTCCCAGAAATCAGCCATGGGATCCCCGAAAGGCCAAGCCCTTATTCCGGATGGACTGGTGGGACCCTGTTCCAGCGTGTCTCTACGGATAGAGGGAATCTTTGCAAGAGCCATCTTTGACACAGGATTGCAGGTTACCTTACTGTACCTGTCGTTCTACAACAAATATCTGAAGCATTTGCCAGTAACCCCGTTTAATGCACTGGAAATTTGGGGTATAAGTGAAGGTGACTACCCTTACGATGGGTACCTGTCAGTGAGATTGGATTTCTCGGAGGGCAATATGGGAGTGTCAGAAGCCCTTGAGACGCTGGTGTTGGTCTGTCCGGACCCGGTGGAAACCAGTGGCACGGCCCTTCTGGTGGGGATACAACGGAGAGGGAGATCACCTTTAAGCGCGGGATGCCCCTCGCGCACTTTTTCCCGGTGACGGTGATGTTTAGCGCACCCGTGAGGCCCACTGGAGGGAAACTATTGGAGAACAGGGAGCGGCTGACCGAGGAGGCCTTTAATTTTGAACACTCCCCTGTACCGCCGGAGTATAAGAGCAGGCTGGTGGAGAAGATACTGAAGCTAGGGGATGTTTTTTCTCAGGGCGAGTTTGATGTGGGATGTTCCAAGAGCACTCGTCACGCTATCCGGGTGACAAATGACACCCCGTTTAGAGAAAGGTCGCGGCGGTTGGCCCCAGCAGATGTGGAAGATGTGCGGCAGTTGAAGGATGCAGGAATTATCAAGGAGTCCCGGAGCCCCTATGCGTTCCCCATAGTAGCGGCTAGGAAGAAAAATGGGAAGGTACGTATGTGCGTGGACTATAGGACCCTGAACCGTCGCACTGTCCCCGACCAGTATACGGTCCCGCGGGTTGAAGACGTGTTGGCCTGTCTGAGTGGTGCGCAGTGGTTTAGTGTCTTGGATTTGTGGAGTGGGTATTACCAGATTCCAATGAGAGAGGCCGATAAAGAGAAGACGGCCTTTATCTGCCCCCTGGGATTCTTTCAGTTCGAACGAATGCCCCAAGGCATATCGGGGGCATAAGGGTTCATGGAAAGGTCGGTGGGGGATATGAACCTGCTGGAGGTGTTGGTGTATCTGGATGACCTGATAGTGTTTGGATCTACTTTGTAGGAATATGAGAAGCGGCTGCTCAGGGTGTTGAGTCGGCTGAAGGAGGAAGGGTTGAAACTTACCCCGGATAAATGCCAGTTCTGTAAGCCATCGGTCGGCTATGTTGGACACATAATTTCGCGAAATGGAGTGGCCACTGATCCGGCCAAAATAGACACAGTGATCACCTGGCCGAGACCCCAGAAGGTGAGCGCCCTGCGCTCGTTTTTGGGGTTCTGTGGGTATTGACGGCGATTCGTGAAAGGATACGCTAAAATGAGTCACCCATTGAACCAGCTGCTGTGTGGCTACCACCTGTGGGGAAGAAAAGGATGGGAGGCCGAGGGCAGGAGGCAGGAGGGTACTTGAACCCGGCGGAGCCTTTTGAATTGAGGTGGGACGCTCAATGTGAGGAGGCGTTCCAATCTCTAAAAAGGGCGCTGACGCAGGCCCCGGTGTTGGCTTTTGCCGATCCCCGGAAGTCGTATGTGCTGCATACTGATACCAGTCGCAAGGGTCTGGGGGCTGCCCTGTACCAGGAACAGGGCAACGGATTGAGGCCGGTGGTGTTTGTCAGTCGAAGCTTGTCGCCATCTGAGAGAAATTGACCCACTCACAAGTTGGAGTTCCTGGCACTGAAATGGGCGGTGGTGGACAAGTTGAGCGACTATCTATACAGGGCCAAGTTTGAGGTGAGAAAGGACAACAACCCTCTCATTTGTATCCTGACCTCGGCAAAACTGGACGCTACTGGGCATCGGTGGTTGGCGGCCTTGTCTGCCTATGAGTTCAGCCTGAAGTACCGGCCGGGGAGTCAGAACATCGATGCAGATGCTTTATCTCGTCGGGCGCATGAGGGGTCGGGCACGGATGAGGAGTGGGAGAGTGTCCCTGCCCCGGGAGTGAAGGCCATGTGTCAATAGGAGCCCTGATGGGGCCGGTAAGAAATGCAGACGTTGCATCAGGGGGAAGACCCTGCCTGTGCAGGCGGCTCCTTTGTCCCACTTGCAGAGTGCGGTACCCATGGACTTGGTGTGTATGGATTTCCTGTCCATTGAGCCAGACCGCGAATGCTTTACGGATCATTACACTAGATATGCACAGGCATTTCCCACTAAGGACCAGAAAGCAACTACAGTGGTGAAGGTGTTATGGGAGAAGTACTTTGTTCATTATGGCCTCCCCAGGCGGATCCATAGTGATCAGGGACGGGACTTTGAGAGCAGGCTTATCCATGAATTAATGGGCATGCTTGCGGTTGAGAAATTCAGGACCACACCCCATCACCCGCAGGGTGATCCTCAGCCCGAGAGGTGTAACCGGACCCTGCTGGACATGTTCGGCACTCTGGAGATTGGACAGAAGAGTAAGTGGAGTCAGCACATCGGCCATTTGGTTCACTGTTACAATTGTACTCGCAGTGACACTACGGGGTACTCGCCTTATTATCTGATGTTTGGGCGGAAAGCGAGGTTGCCCATTGACCTGTGTTTTGGGACTGAAGCAGGTGAATTACCTTCAAAGCCATATCTGAAGTATGTGTCTGATATGAGGAGAGAGTTGAAAAGGGCGTATGAGTTGGCTGAGGCGGCGGCCACCAAGCAGAATCAGAGGAATAAGAGGAGGTATGATCAGAAAGTGAAGTTTGCCCGACTATTGCCGGGAGATCAGATCCTTATACGGAATTTAGGACTACCTAGTAAGCACAAGTTGGCGGATCGCTGGGTGCGCCCATCCCCTATGTGGCAGAGAGCCAGATGCCGAATCTACCTGCTTACCGGGTGAGACCAGAGGACAGGAAGGGGCCTGGCAAGGTACTCCATCGGAACCACCTGTTGCCTCTGGGTCAAGAGGTGCAGGTAGACCAAGAGCCCGAATGGGAGTTTACGCCTAGTACGAGGACTCTGCGAGGGCGTGGGGCGAGGGAAGAGCCCGCTGCGAAAGAGACGGGACCAATCCCCACCCCGGAAAAGGATACTTCATCGGAAGACACAAACACGAGGAAATCTGCAGATGCTGGAATTTCAAGCAACACGCATAAAAGTTGCTGGTGAACGCAGCAGGCCAGGCAGCATCTCTAGGAAGAGGTGCAGTCGACGTTTCAAGCCGAGACCCTTCGCCAGGACTAACTGAAGGAAGAGTGAGTAAGGGATTTGAAAGTTGGAGAGGGAGGGGGAGATGCAAAATGATAGGAGAAGACAGGAGGGGGAGGGATGGAGCCAAGAGCTGGACAGGTGATTAGCAAAATGGATATGAGAGGATCATGGGATGGGAGGCCTAGGGAGAAAGAAAAGGGGGAGGGGGGAAACCCAGAGGATGGGCAAGGGGTATAGTCAGAGGGACAGAGGGAGAAAAAGGAGAGGGAGAAAAAGAATATATATATATATAAAACGGATGGGGTACGGGGGGGGGAGGAGGGGCATTAGCAGAAGTTAGAGAAGTCAATGTTCATGCCATCAGGTTGGAGGGTACCCAGACGGAATATAAGGTTTTGTTCCTCCAACCTGAGTGTGGCTTCATCTTGACAGTAGAGGAGGCTGTCCTCTGGGCTTCACCCCTCCCCCTTTCTCCCTGGGCCTCCTGTCCCATGATCCTCTCATATCCCTTTTGCCAATCACCTGTCCAGCTCTTGGCTCTATCCCTCCCCTTCCTGACTTCTCCTATCATTTTAGATCTCACCCCCCCTCCCACTTTCAAATCTCTTACTAGCTCTTCTTTCAGTTAGTCCTGATGAAGGGTCTTGGCCCGAAACGTCGACTGTACCTCTTCCTAGAGATGCTGCCTGGCCCTGCTGCGTTCACCAGCAACTTTTATGTGTGTTGCTTCATCGGAAGACGATGATTCGGACGTGTGGCACCTGTTTCCGTTCGCTAATTCCCCGGTACCGGAAGAAGAGCCTCCTGGCCCTTCCCCCACTGAGTTAGGTGAGAGGAGGGAGGGTGTGTTGAGGAGCAGCCTGAGATACAGCTGGCATTGGGGGAAAAGAGAGTGGAACCAGAATCAGAGACAGAGGGCTCACAGGTGCTGAGGGGTCCCAGTGAGGGAGAGGGTGAGGGTCTGACAAGTAGGCCCGGGGTATCACCTGTGGTGTCTGAGCCGGAAGGGTCAGCAGAGGAAGTACAGAGGTCTCAGAGAAGTAGGCACCCCCCAGAGAGGTTGACCTATACAGCGCCGGGAAAACAGGGTGTGATCTCCACTGCCCTGGGAAGTTATTTCACTGCTTTAGGCACCTGGTTGGGTTTTGTGTTTTGCAAGGAGCAATGGTGAACTCTGTTAATGTCATGAGGGCATGACTTTTATTTGGTGGGGGGAGAATGTAAGAGGTTTCTTATTTTATGTTACTACATATGTTAATTAAAATGGCTTCTTTGTTATGTTAATCTTGTATGTTACTGCGTATGTTAATCAAAATGGCTTCTTTGTTATGTTAAATGCTGAGGAAGTTCTCTAGCTAGCAGTTTGCTTGGGTTATATTATTTGATAATAGAGCAAATTAACCAATGGGTGTCCATGTTATTCTTTCTTGGGGTGATATGCTGTCTCATAGGGCTGGGAAACGAGGGTTTTGGCAGGGAGTTGGAGGAGAGACCGGGAGGATGACGGATGTGCTGGGAATTCTCTGGTTGATCACTTTGGGTGGTTCCGAGCTGCGAGTCGAGGGGGTCAGAGTGGATCACAGGGTGAAGAAAGAAGACCCTGAGCTCCAACTGTGTGCATGAAGAAATTGAATTTTGATAAGTCTGGCGCCTTTTTCATTCCCTTTTGTATTGTACCTCTATTAGTCTCATAGTCCTAATAAGATTTATAAAGTGTAATTTGTAAAACGTACATTGTGTGCTGGCTGATGATTGATGTTTGAAGCCGAATCAGGTGGCATTTGCACAGCAACCAACGTAACCGGGAGACAAGGTTGGGCAGCGGAGGGGGTTTCCCCTAGATAAATACGAGCCAATATAGCTGAGCGTTACATTAGGTACACCTGTACACCTGTTTGTTAATGCAAATATCTAATCAGCTCATCATGTAGCTGCAACTCAATGCTCAGATCCAAAGATGAATTAAAATGTTTGAGGTAAAAGAAGGGGAAGGGAGGAGGGGATGTCGACTCAGACCATGAGAGGCCTGCGTCTGGCATTTTCATACCTTACAAGGCGCAGGTTGGAAGTCTGTGTGGGGCGCCAGTCCTCGCACAGACACTAGAGCAATGTGTGGTTAAGTGCCTTGCTCAGGGACACAAACACGCTGCCACAGCTAAAAGAAAGACTATACAAAAACAAGACTTAAATGCAAAACTAAAAGCAATCAGAGACAAGTCCATGGTATTGCAAGAGATGGTCCCCAATTATTCCATGAAATGAGATGAATTGCCAGAACTATGGTGTTGAGCTTTGCACAGACGTTAAATCGTATTTACTATGTTAGAATTTTTTTTGCTATGTCTGAACCATGCAATGGCATTAAACCAAATTATCTTCTTGCAGAGAAGCTCGGCAGTCCAATAAATGTCAAGATAAATAAAAGCACAGATGAAGTCACATGGAATCTTGCAGAAGATAATTTAAAACTTATTTGTTATGCCTTTCAATTAAAAATCACAGATTTGAATAGCAGACAGTACAAGGTAAGCAAGTGTGTACTTTACTGTGGATTGGAATATGTGGGAATCTGCTTTCTGGGACTTCAGCACTGTTGTTGCATTGGGGTGGGATGCTGGTCAGGATAGATGGTTCTGTGATTCCTTCAGTATATCTTGTAATTCTCTCAAAAAATCCCGGTCATTTTGTAATCTGAAAGTCAAGAATGAAGCATAAAACTCAGTGGTTATGGCCGTTTATTGAGGGTGTTAAGAATGAAAGAAAGAACAAAGGATTTGTGGTTATCTTATACTCAAAGCAAATTGAAATTAAGGGATAAGATACCACATGAAAAAACATAAAACCTATGAAATAACCAGATTCAAGTGGCCTGACACTTGTTGAAGAAAAACCAAGAAGCTTCCAGAAAAGTACAGAATAAAACATACTGCAAATGCAGAAAAAAATCACGGAGCAATTGTATGAATATATAAAAAAACACAAGCAAGCATAGGAAAGTTTAAATTATGAGAAAAAATAACAATTTTACACTCTAATCCAACAACAATCATCTCTGGAAACACTCAGCTAGTCAGGCAGAATGAGTAGAAAGGTTAGTGAGAAATGATGTGGCTGACTGATGACTGTGCCTCTCCCCACCTCCCCACACAGAACAGAGATAGGCTTCTCCTGGTCCTCAACTTTCACTCCAGTAGCTTCAGAGACAGTTCTTCCAATTTTTCCTTTGATGATCTAGTGACCTCTTCTTATGACAGGGCTCAGAACAGAGTGCCTGTTTTGAGAGTCTGGGATCAGACATGTGAACAATGTGGAGACGCAAGAGAACAGATGCTCAGTTCCAGAGCAGCAGACCACAGTATCTGCTGGAAGAATTCAGAGCAGGTTGAGCAGTGGGGGTGGGGGGAAGGAAATGATCAATATTTCTAGTCAAAAGCCTGCATTGGACTAAGAATTGAGAGGGAAAATGACCAGTAAAAAAGAGGAGATAGTGAGTGGTGAAACAAGAGCCAGAGATGATTGGTGGACTGAGGAGAGGCGAACATTGTGAGCTGCCCAATGCACTGACTGGTTCTAACTAGGATTTCAACACTGGGAAATGTTGGGCTGGGAGAGGACGACACTGTTGGCTCTCCTGTCTTTCTGGCGAATTTTAATGCTCTAAGTTCCAGGTAAATTTATTCGCAAAGTGCGTGTATGTTACCATATACTACTTTGAGATTCATTTTCTTGCAGGCATTTACAGGGAGAAAATAAACACAATAAAACTTTACAAAAAAAATGGTATGTAAACAAAGACCAACAAGTAAAATATCATAGGAGGAAAACTGTGCAAATAAGAACATGAGTTGTGAATTTGGAAGACTTTGTGCAGTAATCCATGATCTACAGGAAAGATGATGCTTTACAAGCTATTTTAGACCATAAGATGCAGGAGCAGAGTTAGGCCATTTGGCCCTTCAAGTCTACTCCACCATTTCATCATGGCTGATCTATTTTCCCTCTCAGACCGCATCTCCTGCCTTCACCCCGTATCCTTTCATGCCCTGACCATCCGGAATCTTCCAACTTCTCCCTTAAATATACATAAAGACTTGGCCTCCACAGCTGTCTATGGCAACAAATTCCACAGATTCACCACTCTCTAGTAAAGAAATTCCTCCTGAAAGGATGATGTTCTATTCTGAGGCTGTGTCTTCTGGTCTTAGACTCTCCCACCACAGGAAACATCCTCTCCATATCCACTCTATCAAGGCCTTTCACCATTCGATGGGTTTCAATTAGGTCACCCCTCATTCTTTTGAACTCTCATTAATTCAGTCCCGGAGCCATCAACCACTCTTCATATGATATGCTGTTCAATCCTGGAATCATTTTTGTGAACCTCCTTTGAACCCTTTCCAGTTTCACCTCATCCTTTCTAAGATAAGGGGCCCAAACCTGCTCGCAATACTCCAAGCAGCACACATAAAAGTTGCCGGTGAACGCAGCAGGCCAGGCAGCATCTCTAGGAAGAGGTACAGTCAACGTTTCGGGCCAATACCCTTCGTCAGGAGTCCTGACAAAGGGTCTCGGCCCGAAATGTTGACTGTACCTCTTTCTAGAGATGCTGCCTGGCCTGCTGCGTTCACCAGCAACTTTTATGTGTGTTGCTTGAAATTCCAGCATCTGCAGATTTCCTTGTGTTTGCGTTTCACAATACTCCAAGTGAGGTCTCACCAGTGCTTTCTAAAGTCTCACCATTACAGAATTGCTTTTATATTCTAGTCCTCTTGAAATGAATGCGAATGTTGTATTTGCCTTTCTTATCATTGATTCAACCTGCAAATGAACCTTTAGGGAATCCTGCACAAGGACTCTCAAGTCCCTTTGCACTGCAGATTTTTTTTTGTCTCCATTTAGAAAATAGTCTATGCCTTTACTTCTTCTACCAAAGTGCATGTCCATACACTTCCTGACGCTGGATTCGATCTGCCACTTCTTTGCGTACTCTCCTAATTTGTCTAAGTGCTTCTGTAGCCTCTTTACTTCCTCAGAACTATCTGCCCCTCCACTTATCTATGCATCATCTGCAAACTTTGCAGCAAAGCCACCAATTCCGTCACCCAAATGATTTTATGCTCAGCCGCGCCTTTGAAAGGCACGTACTTGCCCTCCAAGTACGTTTCCATTTGATGGGCATTATGGAATATCTTTGAATTCTGTAGGGTCTCATAGTTACCGTTAAATCTCTAATCTGATCTACCTACAATTATCTCCCACACCCAACATATGCCAGCAGATATCATTGTCTGATGATCTTCCATCTGAATAAAGCCAAATTTATTCTCGCATGTTTATTATCAGGTGCAACGAGAAATATACTTACAGCAGCAACACAGGCAGATAGCATGAGAGGTACAACATCCACAAAACAAAAATACACGCAAATGCAACTTTAACTACAGTACTGTGCAAAGCCTTAGGCACCCGAGATTTTTTATGTGGTTTCAGATAGTATGCCCTCCACAGAGCCCCCCGCCTCAACATCATTCAGGGCTGTCTGGAATAAGTTGGAGAGACAGAAGCAAGTAAGATAGCAAAAGTCTGCAGAAGAACAGTGGCAAGTTCTCCCAGATGCTTGGCACAACCTACCAGCCAATGTTCTTATAAAACTGCATAATGGAGTACCTCAGAGATCTGATGCAATTTTAAAGGCAAAGGGTGGTCACACCAAATATGGATTTAATTTATTTTTTTTACAATTTACTGCTCTTTATAAGTAATTTTTTTTTGATATTTAGAAACCTTTCATTTCATTATTTTTGAATGCATCTTCACTTTACACATTTTTTTTACATGTGCCTAAGAGTTTTGCACAGCACAACTGTATATGCAGTTTTAAAAGAAAAAGCACAATTAAACCATAAGAGATAAGAGCAGAATTAGGCTATTCAGCCTGTTGAGTCTACATCACCAGTCCATCATGGCTGATTGATTATCTCCCTCAACACCATTCTCCTGTCACCTTTGGCACCCTTATTAATCAAGAACAAATCAACCTCCACTTTAAATATATCCGATGACTTGTCTCCCCGGTCATTTAGGCAATGAATTCCATCGATTTACCTCCCTCTGGCTTAAAAAAAATCCTCCTCATCTCTGTTCAAAAGAGTCGCCCTTCTATTCTGAGACTGTGCCCTCTGGTCCTAGTCTCACCTGATGAAGGAATCATCTTCTGCATGTCCACTCTATCTAGGCCTTTCAATATCTGATAGATTAGGAATAGATTTGTTTCACAGTTGGAAACAGAAAGTCCATTATAGTACAAGGTGGGGTAGTGATTAGAGGGCTACAATGACTTACTCTGACCCCAACTAGTCTACTTATGTTTTGATCTCATATATCTCTTCACCCATGAAATGTTTTTAAAAAACAGAAGTTATATGCATTTTGGTAGAAGAAGTAAAAGTGGTCTTTTTTCTAAATGGAGAGAAAATTCAAAAATCTAAGGTGCAAATGGTCTTGGGAGTCCTCGTGCAGAATTCCCTAAAAGTTAATTTGCAGGTTGAGTCAATGGTGAGGAAGGCAAATGCAATGTTAGCATTCATTTCAAGAGGACTAGAATTTAAAAGCAAGGTTGTAATGTTGAGGCTTTATCAGGCAGTGGTGAGGCCTCACTTGGAGTATTGTGAGTAGTTTTGGTCACCTTATTTATTAAAGGATGTGTTGACACTGGAGAAATTGCAAAGGAGGTTTGCCAAAATGATGCAGGGATTGAAAGGCTTAAAATATGAGGAGTGTTTGTTAGTTCTGGGCCTGTACTCACTGGAATTCAGAAGAATAAGGAGGGGATCTCATTGAACCCAAGCAAATGTTGAAAAGCTTTGATAGAGTAGATTTGGAGAGGATGCTTCTTCTAATGGGGGAATCTAAGACCAGAGGACGCAGCCTCAGAATAGAGGGACTTCCACTTAGAATGGAGATGAGGAGGAATTTCTTAAGCCAGAGAGTGGTGACTCCATGAAATTCATTGCCACAGACAGCTGTGGAGGCCAAGTCATTGTGTATATAAGGCAGATGTTGATAGATTCTTGATTAGTCAGGGAATGAAGGGATACGAGGGGAAGGCAGGAGATTGGAGCTGAGGGGGAAATGGATCAGTCATGATGAAATGGCAGAGCAGACTCGATGGACTAAATGACCTAATTCTGCTCCTTTACCTTAAGGTCTATGGTCTCATAAATTGGCAATTTGTTTATTATTGTCGCCTCTACAAAGATAGAGTGAAAAGCAATGTTTTCATGCTGTCTGAATAGATCCTCCCATACATGATTAGACTGAAGTAGTACAAATTTAAACATGGTAACAGTGTGGCGAATAGTTGTAGAGAAAGCAGATTGCAAGGGCCATGTCAAGATCGGTTGAGAGATCAAGAGTCAGTCCTGATATGCCTCTTTCATATAGAAGATAGAACGCTACAGTACAGGTGCTTCAACGCACAATGTGTGGACCTTTTAATCTACTCGAAGATCAATCAAGCCCTTCCCTCCTCCATAGCCCAAGAATTCTCTGTTATTTATGTGCCTATCTAAGATTTCTTAAATGCCCCAAATGTATCTGCCTCTGATATCTTGGCCGGACGTTCCTTGAACCCACCACTCTCTGTGTAAAAACTCTACCTCTGATATCCTCCTATACTTTCCTCCAATCACCTTAAAAATCTGCTCCCCTTGTATCAGCCAGTTAGTCTCTGGCGGCCCACTCTATCTATGCATCTTATCATCTTTTACATTTCTATCAAGTATCCTCTCATCCTCCTTCACTTGACATATCTTCGTAAGACATTCTCTGCAATCTAGGCAACCTCCTGGTAAATCTCCTCAGCACTCACTCTAAAGCTTCCATATCCTTCCTTTAATGAGGTGACCAGAACTGAACACAATACTCTGGGTGTGGTCTAAATGTCTCTGAATTTGTCTCAAATAAGTCTATGAATTTGCGAATGGTCACAGAATCTATAATCACTTCTGCCAATTTAATGAAATTTTTTTAACCAATATGTTTGTTTCAGGTTGAAAATACAGCTGTGACAAAATATGTCATCAGCAGGGATAAAACAAAAAGATATTCAGTGCAAGTAAGGGTGACAGTGAATAATGATTGTTTGGCAAGCACTATCTGGAGTGACTGGAGCAAACCTCTTATTATAGGTAAGAGGATTATTTTATACAGTCGCAAATATAAATGCCTTATCCCTGTAACCCTTGACACCCTTACTAATCAAGAACCTATCAATAGTATATCCAATGACTCGGCCCCTGTAATGTATGGATCTATTTCTTTTAGTACAAAGACCTCCCCCGCCAATTTAGCACTAAGAATGGACTGATAAATTACCTATGCGCATTGATCTATTGCCTACGCATGCACATTGATCTGCGCTTTCTCTCTCTGCCATGTGAATAGACCAGTTAAAACCATCTCCCACGTGTGTGCTTTTATTTATTAGATATGTAGTTGCACAGACACAACAAGTTGGCAATGAGATCAAACCTGAAAATCAGCAAATATCAGCAAAGGCACTGACAGTTATGGGACGACTGCATTTGGAGGAAGAGACAGTGAGGGGAAAGAGTTAATCAGTGTGGAGAAGGCTGTCACGGATGCTAACAAAGGGCATGTGAGCGACTGAATAGTACACAGTGAAAAATGCACAACTCGCAAAGTTAAAGTGAAAATAACATGACAATAGCCTTAATCAGGAAAGTTGACTAATTTGATAGTGCTAATGAGGACTGGGAATTGTATATCAAGAGGGTTGAACTTAAAACTGAATCAGACAACACAGAGTCTGACAAAGGTGAGCTGTCATGCCTAGAACTGCATAGTTTGACTGAAGCAGATCACAAAATCATATGGATCACAATAGATCTGTCTGGTGTAAAATTGGAAATGGAGCTGGATACAGTGTCAGCTTTGTCTATAATTTCAGAGGGTGACTAAAACAGACTGTTTTCTAAGCTATAATTAGAAAAGACATCAGTGATGCTAAAGACCTACGAAAGTGAAAAAGTGTCTCTCAAAGGCAAACTGAAAGCAAGTGTGATGTATGGAAGGAATACACAGCAGGTTGTGCTTTATATGCCAAGGTTGAGTGGAGGGTTTGGACCACGCTGATCATCTCAGTGATCAAGAAATGGAAGGACAGAGCTGTTGACATATGTGTGAACTTCAAAGTGAGTATCAACCCTGTGCTGCATACTGTGCAGTATGCCATTCCATGAATAGAAGACATTTTTTGTACCATTGGCAGGTGGGTAGAGGTTTTCAAAGATTGACTTGTCACAAGCCGATCTGCAAATGGTGATTGAGGAGTCCAGCAGGAAGTTCCTCACAATCAATCCTCATAAAGACTGTTCCAGTATAATCGTTTGATCATAGCATCGCAGTAGCTTCAGCAATTTGGCAAAGAATAATGGTCAAGTGCTCCAAGATATGCCAGAAACACAATGTTACCTTGACAACATCTTCGTGACTGGCAAGAATGATGAAGAACACGTCCAGAATCATGGCCTGCAATATGAAATCTCTTATTGTGGACTTGTCATTGACAAGCATGGCTTACATCAGCGGTCCCCAACCACCGGGCCGCAAAGCATGTGCTACTGGGCCGCGAGGAAATGCTATGATTTGGCGATATGAGTCAGCTGCACCTTTCCTCATTCCCTGTCGCGCACTGTTGAGCTTGAACGCGCGTGAGGTCATAACCCGCGCATCATCCATGTCAGCGCAGGAAGGAGATCAACTCCTCGAGCTTGTAATTGACGGCGGGCTGAAAAGTATGTTTGACATAACATCTCTGCCGGCATTCTGGATCAAAGCCAAGGGTAAATATCTTGAGATAGCCATGAAAGCACTGAAAACGTTGCTTCCATTTCCAACATATCTCTGCCATGAATGCAACAAAAACTAAATTGCGGAATAGACTGGACATAAGGAACCCCCTTCGAGCATCGCTGTCTCCCATCACCCCTCGATAGGACCGTCTTGTTGCAGGGAAACAAGCCCAGGGCTCCCACTGATAGAGTGATATTGGTGTGTTGCAGTGATTTTATATGTTCATACGGGGAAAATAAGTGCTGTGTGTTTAATATCCAAACGTTACTTAAAATGTTATGATGCTATTGACTGATAAGTGACATATAACAATTACAGCATGGAAACAGGTGATCTCTGCCCTTCTAGTCCGTACTGAACTCTTACTCTCACCTAGTCCCACCGACCTGCACTCAGCCCATAACCCTCTGTTCCTTTCCTGTCCATATACCTATCCAATTTTTCTTTAAATGATAATACCGAACCTGCCTCTACCACTTCTACTGGAAGTTCGCTCAACACTTACTTCAAGCTCCCCTGTCCTCCCCTGATAATTGACTTATCGCTATATTCATGCGAGGAAAATATGTGCTGTGTGTTTAATATTAAATTCATTAGATAAACTCTTTTAGAAACGAAATTGAGTGTATTAGCCACTTATCATCTATATTGCGTTCGTGATTAACACCCCCCCGAACAGAATCGCCAAAAACGACTTGTAGAAAAAAACGGCACAAACATGCATGCGCAAATCACGCATGCGCACTTGTGCCCGCGCAAGGCTTCATGGTCATTGTAGTCTTTCTCAGGGTAAACCCAACGTATTTGACTGTTACTCTTGTTTGTTGGCAACCCTACCATCCGCTCCCCCTGGTCGGCCAGTCCGCAAGAATATTGTCAACATGAAACTGGTCCGCAGTGCGAAAAAGGTTGGGGACCCCTGGCTTATATAAGTCTCAAGAGTAGATTGAAGTACTGCTACAGGCAGATGAAAATGAAAATCTGTCAGAACACAGGTCATACTTGGGCCTGGTAAACTATTACCACAGGTTTCTGCCAAATATTGCTTCAGTGCTGCATCCATTGAATGCACTGTTGCAAACAGGAGCATAGTAGGAATGGCCAGAGAAATGTGAAAGAGCATTCAAGGAAACAAAGAGACTAATAACATCAGAAAAACTGCTCAGCCATTACGACCCATCTCTGCCTCAGACTTGCATGCCATGTGTCCCCTTATGGCATTGGAGTCGTTTTGTCACATGTTCTGAAAGATGGATCTGAACGCTCGATTGTGTTTGCTTCAAGATCACTGATGAGCGCAGAACACAATTATGCACAGGTCAACCGAGAGACCCTTAGTCTAATTGGAATAAAGAAGTTCCACCACTACTTCTACAGACAAAAGTTTACTCTAGTGACAGATCACCAGCTGCTTGTATCCATTTTCAATCGCAGGAGGCGAATCCCAGTGATGTCTGCTACCCGGTTGCAGTGTTGGGCACTTTTCCTAGGAGCCCAAACTTATGACAGAGTTCAAGGGTACTATATGACACAGTAATGCTGATAGCTTGTCGCCTCTTCCACTGTTGGCAACTGAAGAAGAAAAGCCTTTATACTGTGACCCACCAGAAATGTTTCACCCAGCATTGGTGGACCAGTTGCTGGTAACTAATTCAGAAATACAGAGGGAAACCAGGAATGACCTGACATTGTCAAAAGCCTATGAAATCACCATGCATGTACGGTCAGCTCATGATAATCCTATGTTCTTCATGAGATAAGACCAATGGTCTGAATGTTAAAGAGTGCTGATGTGTGGATATCGAGTTGTGGTTCCCTCTAAACTGCACACCAGAGTGTTACAGAATCACAGTCAAATTGAAGAATCTTGCCTGGAGCTTAGTGTGGTGGTCGGGAATAGATAGACAGATTGAAGACTTCACCAAAAGCTGATTGGTGTGCCAATAAGTTCAAAATGGACCCCAAAGGCACCGTTACACCTGTGGGAGTGGCCATTGTCACTGTGGCAAAGAGTGCAAGTTGACTTCACTGGGCCATTCATGGACTCCATGTTTCTGATTGCTGTGTACGCTCATTTGAAGTGGCCCGAAGTCATACCAATGATGTCAACCACATCAGAGAAGACTGTTTCCACTCTGAAGACTATCTTCCCCAGAAATGGTTTACCAGAACAAATTGTGAGTGACAATGAACCACAATACATGTCAGAAGAATTCAGACTGTTCTTGAAGAAAAAGGGCATAGGACATTTCAAGTGAGCTCCTCACCACTCAGCAATTAATGGGTTACTGAAAGGTTTATCTAGACCTTCAAGAAGTCCATTAAAGCAATGGATAAAGAGTACATTTCTCTACATCACAAGGTGGACAACTTCCTTCTTGTGTATCGGAACTGTTCCTGTGACGACAAATCAAACACTAGCAATGATGTTCATGAGCAGGAATCTGAGATCTCGCATAGACCTCCTGGAACCAGGTCTATGGAGGGAAGCGCAGAATAAACAGTTCAGCCGGTTGCCATGTGAATCAGCAGGGAGCTTCGCGGTTGGGCAGGAAGTCCTAGCGCACGATTACTGAGGAGACAAATGGACACCCAGTAGGATAGCTACAAGCACTGGACCAGTGATGAACACAGTGGATGTTGGAGATCAGACGCGGATACATCATGTGGACTCGGTACTGGATGCTCAGCCAAAGAACACGCCTGAGTGGACTGCATCCAACACATTACAGCCACTGGACTTGCCTCTCAGTGATGATCATGTCAGGAACAACAATGTGACCCCTGCAACGGAAAACGTTGTCTTTGACAAGACACCTGCCAAACCTGATGACACCCCACAGGTCCAAAGTTGCTACAGGTGCACGTTCCTTTATCCGAAATTCTGAAATCCAAAGAGCTCCGAAAACCGAAGTTTTTTTTTGCCAACAGCTGACATCACTCAGGTGTGACGTGGCAGCACGAGCAGAGGCCGCCAGACGTCAGTTGTGGCTCAGCGCTCGTACTGGTTACACGTGCATTTGCTGTTCACTGATATTTTGTGTTCACTGTTGACTTTGTGTTTAATTTCAGTGTGAAAATGTCAAAAAGAGCTGCAGATACCCCAATGGGTAACAATGAGAAAAAGAGAAGGAATCTTCTCTACCAATAACGCAGAAAGTGGAGTTACTGCAGAAACTTGATCGTGGTGTGTCTGTGCGGCATCTTACTGAAGAAAATAGTGTCGGAACTACCACTGTATATGAGTTAAATAAATAGAAAGACAAGTTACTGAAGTTTTATAGTGACAGTGACATTCTGCATTTATTCCAATAAGTCATTTACCTTGTGTTTGATTTGGTTCGTTTGAAGCTGTATATTTTTATGTTTTATTGAATGTTTTTGTTGGGAATAAAATTTCTTCTTGTCATTATTCCCTAAAAAATACAGTATAACAATTATTTACATAGCATTTACATTGTATTAGGTATTATAAGTAATCTAGAGATGATTTAAAGTATACATGAGGAAATCTGCAGATGCTGGAATTTCAAGCAACACACATAAAAGTTGCAGGTGAACGCAGCAGGCTAGGCAGCATGTATAGGAAGAGGTACAGTCAATGTTTTGGGCTGAGACCCTGCGTCAGGACTAACTGAAAGAAGAGATAGTAAGAGATTTGAAAGTGGGAGGGGGAGGGGGAGATCCAAAATGATAGGAGAAGACAGGAAGGGGAGGATGTGTGTAGGTTTAGTTCACCGCTGGGTCCTAAAATCCACCATAGTAAGACAGGTTAAATAAGGAACTTGAGCATACGTGTTTTTTGGTATCGGGGGTGCGGGGGGGGAGGGGTCTGAAATCCGAAAAATTCTGAATTCCGAAATGCAACTGGCCCCAAGGATTTCAGATAAGGGATTGTGGACCTGTATCATGAAAGAAACAGAGTGCCACCCAAAAGACTGAATCTTCAGCATAGTGAAATTAGTTATGGACTGTTATTGTGAAAGCATGTTTATTTGGAAATGGTTTATTAAAGGGAAATCGAATGTTTTGTTACTGATACAATTTTAGAACATAGAACACAGTAATCTACAGCACATTACAGGCCCTCCAGCCCACAATGTTGTTCCGACCATGTAACCTGCTCTCGAAACTGCTTAGAATTACCCTAGCTCATAGCCCTCTATTTTTCTAAGCTCCATGTACCTGTCTAAGAATCTCTTAAAAGCCTCTATTGTATCCACCTCCACCACTATCGCTGGCAGTGTATTCCACGCACTCACCACTCTCTGTGTGAAAAACTTACCCCGACGTTCCCTCAGCACCTATTTTCACCTTAAAATTATGCCCCCTCGTGTTAGCCATTTCAGCCTTGGGAAAAAGCCTCTGGCTATCCACACAATTAATGCCCCTCATCATATTATACACCTTTATCAGGTCACCTCTTATCCTCCATCGCTCCAAGGAGAAAAGGCCAAGTTTACTCAACCTATTCTCATAAGGTACACCCTCCAATCCTTGAAAATCTCTATTATGTTACATTAATCTAAAGGGGGAGGAAGTGTAATTTATGGATCTATTACTTTTGTGGACTGACTCCCCTCAGTACTACGTATAGACTGATAATTTACCTCTGCGCATTGATCTGTTGCTTACACACGTGCATTGATCTGTACTCTCTCTCTCTTTCTCCCTGCAATATGAGTACACCAGTTAAAGCCACCTCCAGCGTACGTGCTTTTATTTAATCGATATGTATTTGTACAGGCACAACACCCCCCACAGCTGTCCGTGGGAATAAACTTATTATCCCTCTCAACCCCATTGTTCTGCCTTTTCCCCATAATCCTTGACACCCTTACAAATCAAGAACCTATCAAACTCTACTTTAAATATACCCAGTGACTTCAAAGGGTGGTGCTTCAAGAAGTTAGCGTCCATCATGAAGGACTCCTGCCGTCTGCGATTTACTGCCTTCCCGTCGGGGAGGAGATACTTTAGTGTTTTTCTTAACGGAAGGGGTGTCTTGGTAGTGTAACGGCTAAAGCAATGTTATTTTCAGCTCGGGGCATTCTGGAGTTTGGAGTTCAATTCCGGTACCGTCTGTAAGGAGTTGTACCGGTGACCATGCTGGTGTTCTCCGAGTGCTCCGATTTCCTCCCACAGTCCAAAGACGTAACAGTTAGTCGGTCAATTAGACATTGTAAATTGTCCTGTGATCAGGCTTGTGTTAAATATGTCAGTTGCTGGTTGGAACGAAAGGGCCTCTTCCACACTGTGTCTCTAAATTTAAAAAAAAGTAAAATTGCACTGAATCCTTTCTGTCTCAGCTTCTGCACTGGAAGTTCTTAGGTTCAAGTCCGACTCTGGGATGTGAACACCAGGGGACAGAGCTGAGACTGCGTTAATTGACCAGAAATATGATATCAGATAGCTCAAGTTGAATTTCAGGTTCGAGTTGTTTGTTGTCATAAGCAAACATGAACTGGGTATAGGTGTGATGAAATTTTGCATCTGTACTGCAGTACGAGAGCAAGAGAACCATAAGTGAATTTAAATTTAACTTGAGGTAAACTTGTTGTCACAGGCAGCTGTGCAGGCAAAGTCATTGCGCACACTTAAGGTGGAGGTTGATACATAGGTTCTTGATTAGTCAGGATCTGAAAGGTTACGGGGAGAAGGCAGGAGAATGGCGTTGAGAGGGAATGGAAATGGTGGAGCACTCGATGCGTTGAATGGGTAATTCTGCTCCTATGCCTATGATCTTATGATCTAAATTATGTTTAACTCACACATGGAAAAATTAATAACAAATTAAAGAGTAACCATTATTTCTTTGGACTGTGGGAGGAAACCAACATATTCGCAGGGAGAAGGTAGGAGCTCCTTACAGATGGCACCAGAATTAAACTCCAAATTTCGGGGAAAAAAATAGCGTTATGACTTCTCAGGACAGTTCAATAATCTAATGACAGTGGGGTAGAAGCTGTTGTTGAACCTTGAACTAAGAACAAAGGAGATGTCCTCCTCCTTCAAAGAAAGCTGTTTGCCTTCCTCCATCATCAATGCTACCCTCAGCAGCATCTCCTCCATTTCGCAAATGTCTGCCCTCATCCTGTCCTCCCTCCACCCCACCAGAGATAAGTTTCCTCTGGTTCTCACCTACCACTGCACCAGCCTCTACATCCAGCACAAAATTCTTCGTAACTGCCATTATCTTCAACAGGATCCCACCACCAATTACATCTTTGCCTCCCTCCTCCACTTTCTGCTTTCTGCAGGGATCGCTCCCTACGCGACTCCCTTGTCCATTTGTCCCTCCCCACGGAGCTCCCTTCTGGCACTTATCCTTGCAAGCAGATTAATTGCTGCGCCTGCCCCTACACCTTCTCCCTCACTACCATTCAGGGCCTCAAACAGTCCTTCCAGGTGAGGCGACACTTCACCCATAAGTTTGTTGGGATCATCAGCTTCATCCAGTGTCCCTGGTGAGACCCGCTGTATTTTGGGATACCGCTTCGCCCAGCACCTATGCTCCAAACGCCAGGAAAAGTGGAATCTCCCCGTGGCCACCCATTTCAATTCAACGTCCCATTCCCATTCCAGCATGTCAGTCCATGGCCTCCTCTACTGCCATGATGAGGCCAGACTCAGGTTGGAGGAGCAACACCTTATATCCCATCTGGGTAATCTCCAACCGGATAGCATGAACATTGATTTCTCAAACTTCTGGTAATGGCCCCCCCTTCACCGTTCCCCATTCCTACTTCCTTCTCTCACCGTATCTCCTTACCGGCCCATCACCTCCCTCTGGTGCTCCTCCTCTTCCCCCCCTCTTCCATTGTCTTCTGTCCTCTCCTATCAGATTCCCCCTTCTTCCAGCACTTTACCTATTTCACTAATCGACTTCCCAGCTCTTTACTTCACCCCTCCCCTGGTTTTACCTATCTTGTATTTCTTCTTCCACGCCCCTCAACTTCTTACTCTGACTTCTCATCTTTTTATCTCCAGTCCTGAAGAAGGGTTTTGGCTGGAAACATCAACTATTTACTCTTTTCCACAGATGCTGCCTGACCTTCTGAGTTCCTCCAGTATTTTACGCGTGTTGCTTGGATTTCCAGTATCTGCAGATTTTCTGTTGTTTGTGGTTGAACCTTGAGGTGTAGGTCATCAGGCCCCTGTATCTCTGCTTGAGAGAAGCATTGAACTGAGGACATTATACAGATGCTATTGAGGTATATAAAATTTTGAGGAGTATATTAGGGCTGACAGCGGGAGTTGTTTCTCCTTACCATAAGACCAGAAGACTGTAAGATATAGGAGCAGAATTAGACCATTTATCCCATCGAGTCCCCTCTGCATTTCATCATGGCTGATACATTTTCCCTCTCAGCTCCAATGTCCTGCTTTCTCCCTGCATCCCTTCATACCCTGACCAATCAGGAACCTATCAACAATTTAAAATATACCCAAAGACCAAGATTTCTAAGCCATCTGTGGCAACGAATTCCACAGATTCACCGCTCTCTGGCTGAAGAAATTCCCGATTATCTCCATTCCAAAAGGACACCCTTCTATTCTGAGGGTTGTAACTTGTGTTTCCAAGATTCTCCCACCAGAGGAAACATCCTCTCCACATCCGCTCTATCAAGGCCTTTCACCATTCGATAGGTTTCAATTAGGTCACCCTCATCCTTCTGAATTCTAGCGAATACAGGCCAAGAGCCAACAAATGCTCTTCATATGACAAGCTGTTTAATCCTGGAATCATTTTTGTGAACCTCATTTGAACCCTCTCCAGTTTCAGCACATCCTTCCTAAGATAAGGGGCCCAAAACTGCTCACAATACTCTAAGTGAGGGCTCACCAGTAGTTTATAAAGCCTTAACATTTATTTAACTAAGCGTTCTAGATTAAATAAAATTAATCTTCAGAAAGATAAAAAGAATGGAGGATTACCCTTACCAAACTTTAGGTTTTATTATTGGGTAGTTAATATAAGAAATCCTACATTCTGGTTATATTACATAAATCCTGAGGATTACCCGACGTGGGTTTTTTTAAGAAGCTAACTCTGTTAATAAATTCTCTATTATTTCTCTTCTTGGATCCTCACTCCCTTTGTCTTTGTCTCTGAGTAAGTTAACTGATAATTTGGTAGTTAAACACACTGTGAGAATTTGGATGCAATTCCGAAAATACTTCGGCTTATTGAGATTTTCTCTTTCGAGTCTCATTTTTTCTAATTACTTTTTTATACCCTCTATGATTGATGTGGCTTTGAAAGAATGGAATAGATTAGATATTAAATGCTTTTAGGACTTGTTTGTAGAGGGAAGTCTTTTTTCATTTATACAACTGTCAACTAAATGCAGTTTACCCAAAACTCATTTTTCTCAATACCTACAAATAAGAGATTTTTTACGGTCTCATGGAAGTACATTTCCTAAAAGTCCTGATAAGAATCTACTGGATGTAATCTTTAATTTGAAACAATTTTATAATGGATCTATATCTAATATTTATAATATGCTGCTGGGAATGAGAAGTGTTCCTTTAGATCAGTGGTCCCCAACTACTGGGCCGTAGACCAGCATGTGTTACCGGGCTGCGAGGAAACGATTTGAGTCAGCTGCACCTTTCCTCATTCCCTGTCACGCACTGTTGAACTTGAACATAGGGTTGCCAACTGTCCCGTATTTGCCGGGACATCCCGTATATTGGGCTAATTTGGTTTGTCCCATATGAGACCGCCCTCATCCCGTATTTCCCCCGCTAACGTAGAGCGTTCCTATGAAACCGTTTGTGCCAAAATGGAGTAAAGCGAAGAAACAATTACCATTAATTTATATGGGAAAAATTTTTGAGCATTCCCAGACCCCAAAAAAATAACCTACCAAATCATACCAAGTAACACATAAAACCTAAAATAACATATAGTAAAAGCAGGAATGATATGATAAATACACAGCCTATATAAAGTAGAAATAATGTATGTACAGTGTAGTCGGGAAGATTAAGTCAAAACCAATTTGTGGAAAAAAATCGGCACGTACGCGCATGCGCACATCACATATTCACACGTCACGCATGCGCACACAGGTGCCCACGCAAGGCTTCATGGTCATGGTAGTCTTTCTTGTGATAAACACAAGTGTCCCGGGATTTGACTGCTACTTTTGTCCCTTATTTGGGAGTGAGAAAGTTGGCAACCCTAACTGTAAAAGACATATTGAGGTGAGTTGAACAACCCCCCACCCCACCCCGGTTGGCCGGTCCGCAAGAATGCTTTAGATAAAATTAAAAATCTTTGGGAACAAGATTTACAGACTTCAATTTCCGAGGAAACATGGAATCAAATTTTTAAATTGGTCAACACTTCATCGTTATATGCCCATCACTCTCTCCTACAATTTAAAGTGGTCCGTAGGGTCCACATGACTAAGGATAAGTTATCTCGTTTTTATTTGGATATATCTCCGTATTGTGATAAATGTAATAATGGAGAAGCTTCACTCATTCATATGTTTTGGACATACCCAAGTCTTGGAAAATATTGGAAAAAAGTATTTCAAACTTTCTCGATACTTTTTAAAGTAAACTTTGAGCCTAATCCTTTGACCGCTTTATTTGGTATTGTTGGAGGAAAGGATATTATTTTGGAGAAATCTGACTTGCACGTTTTGGCTTTTATTTCCCTTATGGCCAGAAGGACCCTCTTGCTTAAGTGGAAAAATGCGGCCCCTCCTTTTAACACCCAATGGTTACGTTATGTGATGTCATGTTTAAATTTAGAGAATGTTCGTTGTTCAATCTCTGAATCTAGTCAAGACTTTCAAACATTGTGGGGACCTTTTCTGAATTATTTTCAAATCTTTTGATTTGCTGTTAAAGCACAGTTGATGACTAATTTTTTTTTCCTTTTTTTCTTTACTAATCAGCTTCGGTCTTGGTAGTGGGTGAGATTTTTATTATAGAATAAAATTACTTTATTTCAATGTTACGAATTGATTGACTTGTATGAATATAGGGTAAGGAGTCTTTATATATGATTTAGTATAATGTATAGATATATATATTTTTCCTGTACTCTGTATTCTTATATGTAGATTAATAAAATATTGGAAAAGAAAGATGAAGTCTTAACATTATATCCTTACTTTTATATTCTAGTCCTCTTGAAATGAATGCTAAGATCTTATTGACTTACCTCACCACGCACTCAACCTGCAAATTAACCTTTGGGGAATCCTGCACAAAGACTTCCAAGTCCCTTTGTACCTCGGTTTTTTGTATCTTGTCTCCATTTAGAAAATGGTTAACCCTTTCATTTCTTCTTCCAAAGTGCATAACCATACATTTCCCAACACTCTATTCCATCTGCCACTTCTTTGCTCATTCTCCCAATCTAAGTCCTTCTGTAGCCTCTCTATTTCCTCAAAAACTATTTGCCTCTCCACCTAACTTCAAATTGTCAGCAAACTTTGCAACAAAGCTATCAATTCCATCATCCAAATCATTTACATATAACATAAAAAGAATCAGTCCCAACGCAGACCCCTCTGTGAAACACCAGTAGCCAGCCAAAATATGCTCCCAATGGTCCCATTCTTTGCCTCCTGACATTCAGCCACTGCCTTATCCATGCTAGAATCTTTCCTGTAATGCCATGGGCTTGTATCTTATTAGGCGGCCTCATATGTGGCATGAAAAGGCCTTCAGAAAATCCAAGAACACAACATCAATCGATTCTCCTTTCCCTATCCTGCTTGTTATTTCTTCAAAGGATTCCAGCAGACTTGTCAGGCAGGATCTTCCCTTGAGGAAACCATGCTGCCTACTTTATTATGTGCCTCCAAGTACCCCAAAACCACATCCTTAACAATTGACTCCATCTTCCCAACCACTGAGCTCAGACTAACTGGCCTGTAATTTCCTTTCATCTGCCTTTGTCCCTTCTTGGAGAGTAAGGTGAAATTCGCAATTTTCCACAAGCAGCAGCAAAAGCTGTATGCTGGAAGGGTTGGTGGCTTTGCCACATATTCCAATACCAATATATTGTGTAGCATGCCCACAATGTTCAGCAGAACACAGAAGACCACAAAGCAGAACATACCAAGCAACAAGTGTCAACAGTGAAACAACCCTTATTCTTCCTTTCCCTCTCAAGTTCACATACACAGTCCTCTAACCTCAGAACAGGCCGTCCTTGGCCTCCAGCAGACTTATGGATTCCCAGACACTTGTGTCCTGACTTCCCAAGTGGACTCATAGAGATTCGTGAGGCTGGCCATCGGGCCTTGGCTTCTGTACCTCTGATTGGCAAAGAGTGGCAAGTAGCTACGTACAGTAGCTGGGATACACTGCTAGGTAGAGCGTTGGAGGTGGTGAAAAATAAGGAGCAGCAGCTGTTCTTGATATGCTAGCAGATTTATTGGGTCAGATATTAATGGAAGGCTTATTTTTTGTCTAGCGCCTGATGCAAGCGATATGTCTGTTCTGGCAATTGCTTCGGTGTTTGCAGTGATTCTTGTTGTGCTAATACTGCTATTGATATTCATCTGCATAAGGTAAGTTTATTTATATCATCTACTTTGGTTTATCAGTTGCTGAATCATAGAGTTGTGTAGCACAGAAAGATGTATTCATGTGTGGCTTTATCATAGAACACAGAATCTGGAACAGTGCAAGTCTAAAAGTTCCACTATGACCATAGGTTAAAAGGTTGGCATAACATCATGGAACAAAGGGCATGTTCCATGATGTTGTGCCAACCTTTTAACCTACTCCAGGATCAATATAACTCTTCTCTCCTGCATGGTCCATAACCCTTCATTTTTCTTTCCTCCATGTGCCTATCTAAGAATTATAGAGTCATAGAAAATTTTGCCGCAGGAACATGCCGATCAGCTCATTTAGTCTGTGACGAACCATTTAACCTGCCTATTCCCATCCACCTGCACCTGGACCATAGCTATCCACACCCCTACCATCTGTGTACTTATCCAGACTCCTCTTAAACATTGAAATTGAGCTCACATGCATGACTTGCACTGGCAGCTCGTTCCACACTCACACAACACCCTGAGCGAAGAAGTTTCCCCTCATGTTCCCCTTAAACTCTTCTCCTTACACCTTTAACCCATAACCTCTCGCTGTAGTCACACCAAACCTCAGTAGAAAATGCCTATCTATACACCTCATAATTTTATATACTATCAAACCTCCTCTCAAGCATCTACATTCCAAGAAATAATTTTTCCATATAACTTAGATCCTCCAGACTTGGCAACATCCTTATAAATTTTCTCTCTAGTCTTTCAACCTTATTTACATCTTTCCTGTAGGTAGGTGACCAAAGCTACACACAATACTCCAAATTAGGCTTTAGTAATGTCTTACACAAGTTCAACATAACATCCAATCTCCTGTACTCAGTAATTTGACTTATGAAGGCCAAGGTGCGAAAAGCTTTCTTTACAACTCTGTCACTAAATGGCTGCACTGTAGACACTTTATGTCACTTTTTATAATGTTGTTTGTTTTGTAAATATATACCAGAATTTATTTACTTATGCAAAGTTCACATTCATCATTTAACCTCTAACTTTATTAGCTTCTCTTTATTTATATGTACAGGACTGCACAAAAGTCTTAGGCACATTTATATAGTGAGAATGCTTAAGACTTTTGCACAGTACTGTAGTAATTTTATGTATTGCACTGTATTGCTGAAATTTCATGACATATGTGAGTGATGATTAACCTGATTCCGATGTGGGTCTCCGTTGTGGACTGAGAGTGGAAAGGGGGCAGTGAGAGGTGAATCATGGTTGTGCAAAGGGGAAGGGAGAGGGCAGGGAGTGGGAAGCACCAGAGGAACATTCTGTAATAATGTTAGGAATCAAACAACCATGCCTGGTGTCTGAGGGCTGGGTGTGTCTGTACCGGTGCTATCTCACCCCCTTGCTCCAACATTTCTTCTCTGCTATTTGTCCCTCACCCCTCCCAGGGTGCTCCACCCTCACCATTCCCAACATCCTTTGCTCCTGCCAGATTTACAAACTTGCTCTCTGCTCCACGTTGACAAAAACAGTACAGTGTAAAATGTTTTGGCATCCTAGCTATATCTATGTGCCCAGGACTTTCGCACAGTACAGTAGTTCTTTATTTTTATATAATTTAAAAAAAAATTTGTTTGAAGATGTCTTTTTTTTTTGCTCACCGCATCCCGACCAACTCATCACAGCAAATTCCTAATATATGTAAATGTATATAGTGAACAAAGTTGATCCTTGATCTTTGAAATGTTGCTAATTTATCGGTCTCACCCGCCACTCCTGGCTATGCATTCCGGGGACTTACCTCTCTGTGTGTAAAAATCCTGCCTTTGACAGCTCCTCCTAATTTTCCTCCTGTCCTCTGGTATTGGCCACGGCCGCCCTGGGAAAAAGGTGCTGGCTGTCCACTCGTTCTATGCTTCTTAACAACCAACCTTTTCACTGGATTGCCTGTGCCTTGCTCCTATAGCTTCTATTATGTCTCCATGCTACTGAACTGTTGTCCTTTAATTTTTTTTCTTTGCATTTAAAATCGAGTTCTTTAAAAATGTTTTCCACATGTCCTTTAATACTATAGCATCATAAGCAGTAGGAATACAGAACAGGCCATTCTGGCTCTCAAGCCCATCCTACTATTCTATAGAACCATGTCTAATCCAACATACTTCATTCACGTAAAGAGAGATACTAGCTTTATTTATCACATGTACATGGAAACATACAGATATCCTTAAAGTTGTCCTCACACTATTATTTTTCAACCTCAAGTTCCTGGACAGGTGAACCAATGAAGCAATTGATTCCGGTTAACGGGGACAGATCAGGACCAGTACATTGGGCACAATTAGGTGGCTGACCCTGTTCACCAAAGTTTCATGGAAATAGTTAAGAGGATATAAAAAAAGACAAACTACCATTTAACCGAGTAACAAGTTATTTATTTAAATGAAATATAGAACAAATTAGGACACTATGAATGCTACTGCAGTACTATAAAGCCTAATAATTATTGACAGAGGAATTCATCCAGTGTATGCTGTTATGTTTTATGACTTCAAAACATTAAACTAATTCAAAAGAATACGTGGGGTGTCTCGGAATATGGGTTTAGTTTGAGGCACGCATGCCTCATATGGTAGTGTGATGACATATGCAATTAATGTGTTTATACATAAAACCTGTAATAAATTATTTAAACGAACATGAATGGATATTCAAACAATTACTCAAATGTTATTGAAATATTAAATGCATGACATACGATGCCATGTTCTTTTGATTCATTGTAAATAAACAAAATCAGCGCAGACACCTACTGCAGATAATGGACTGTCTTCGTTGCCTTTCTGCACAAAGTGGTATCATTTTTGAACAATAATCTTCCTGGCATCAAAATTATCAAAAAGGACTGTTTTGTGAATCATCATCCGTCAGCCCAACTGGATGCTACGTTAAAAAAAACTGTTTGCTCTAAGTTTGGTTTAGTGTCTAATGGGTCTAATTACCACACAAGTAAACACATCTGACACTAGTTAGCAACAGTCTCCTGTCCAATTTTAGCAACATAGTGTCCCAAATAAGTGGTGGGATTCCCGGCTATTTTCCTGATTAATTTTTTGTTCTTTAAGAGTTGTCCAAAATAAGAGGTTGCTCCAATTAACCAATGGCCCAATTATCTGTGATCCACCGGCATTCATCTCCCAACTGGTCTCTTATTCTTTCCCTGTGTTTCCTTGCCTTCCATCTTTTTCTTTCCCCTTTCCTTCTAATACATAGAGTCATAGACCACTAAAGCGCAGAAACAGACCTTTGGCCCATCTGGTCCATGATGAACTGTTATTCTGCCTAGTCCAATTGACCTACAGTCGGACCATAACCCTCCATACCCCCCCCATCAATGTTTCTTTTTTTTTAAATTTTATTTTTATTTGGATAAGGAGTTCACAATTAATACACAAACTTTTTTTTACATATATAACCTTTTCCATTTTTTATGGTGAGTAAATCTATATTAATTTGTACATTCACAAGTGCACATTGAGATAATACAGAAAATAATTAGGCACTCAAATAGATGTTTATGTGCAATTGTAATTCCACTCTATTAAACTAAATAATTATAATAGTTGTTATAAAAGTATTAATAATAGTGGTTGAATACTAATTTTCATTTCTTTCTGGTCCAGAATTTCCCCAGATCTTTTCTTTACTTGTGTTAATTCCACAATTTCCAAAAAAAAGAACAGTAAACATTCGAGCCAAGGGTGCTTACGTTAACTCTATTCCTATGTTGGTGAGACAAACAGTATAAATTATAAGGAGAGCCATCTAAAGTCTGCTCGCTCCATGGTTATAAATTCAATCCATTTATTTCAAATTTGATAAATTTTTTTCTTTTGAATTCTCAGCGAGTAGGTCATCTTTTCCATTTTAAATATTTCCAAAATGATTTCATGCCAATCTTCTAATGTAGGTGATGTTGCATTTAACCACTTTCTGGTGATTAATTTCTTACTTGTTGCTAAAAGGACCTGCAGCAGCTTTATATCTTCTGTTCAATAGGTACATTTAATGTCAGAGAAATGTATACAATATACATCCTGAAATTCTTTTTCTTCACAAACATCCACGAAAACAGAGGAGAGCCCCAAAGAATGAATGACAGGTAAAAGTTAGAACCCTAAAGGCCCCAGCCAGCTCCCCCTTCCCATACACAATCAGCAGCAAGGCTACGATCCCCCTCCCCCACCAGCAAAAAAGCATCGACGCTCCCCACCAAGCACTCAAACGTGCAGCAAAGCATCAGTAAAGGCACAGACTGGCAATACCCCAGAGACTAATCGTTCACCTGTTAATTCAAAATACCATATCTCTCTCCCTAATTAAGGAAAAGAGGTGTCCCTGTTTCACGGCGAGAGGGGAGACGTAACAAACAACTGGCTGATTTATGATGTTAAAAGTCTGTACCCGTAGTATCCAAATTTCTCTTAAATGCTGAATTTGAACCTGTATCCACCACTTCTACTGGCAGCTCGTTCCACACCCTCACCACAGTCTGAGTGAAGAAGATCCCCCTCACGTTCCCTTAACCTTTTCACCTTTCACCCTTGACCCATGACCTCTAGTTCTAGTTTCATCCAACCTCAGTGAAAAAAACCTGCTTTCATTAACCCTATCTATTATCGTCATCATCGTTATGTGCCATGTTGTATGATGTGGGCAATCATAGTCCCATGACCACTGTTGTTCTTGGCTACATATTCAAAAGACATGCTTTGCCATTACCTTCTCCTAGGCCAGGGGTCCCCAACTTTTTTTGCACCGCGGACTGACTGACGGGGGTGGGGGGGGTGTTAATCACAACCGGAATATAGGTGATAAGTCCACTATAAGTCACTTATAAGTGACTAATACACTCAATTTTGTTTCTAAAAGGGTTTATCTAACGAATTTAATATTAAACACACCGTGCATATTTTCCTCTCATGAATATAGTGATAAGTCAATTATAAGTCACTTATAAGTCAATAGCATCATAACATTTTAAGTAACGTTTGGATATTAAACACACAGTGCATATTTTCCTCATATGAACATATAAAATCATTGCAACACACCAATATCGCTGAATCAGTGGGAGCCCTGGGCTTGTTTCCCTGCAACAAGATGGTCCCATTGAGGGGTACTGGGAGACAGCGATACTCGAAGGGGTTTTCTTATGTCCAGTCTATTCCGCAATTTAGTTTTCATTGCATTTACTGCAGAAAACCCCGCTTCGCAGAGATACGATGTTGGAAGTGGAAACAACGTTTTCAGTGCTTTCGTGGCTGTCTCAGGGTATTCTGCCTTGACTTTGATCCAGAATGCCGGTAGAGATGTTATGTCAAACATACTTTTCAGCCCACCGTCATCTGCAAGCTCGAGGAGTTGATCTTCTTCCTGCGTTGACATGGATGATTCACCAGGGACATTCACAAATGGGTCATGGACCCATTCCTTTGCACGTCCTGCATCATTTGCGGTTGGGAAGTAACACTCGAATTCTGTCGACAGCGAAGATAAGTGATCGCGCACCAGCTGTGAGAAGGATGGTGCAGCCTCAGTCTCTCCCAAGATCCCAGCTAATGTTGGGAACATGTCAGATATGCCCCTGTCCACTCGCCATCCCCACAGTTCCAGTTTGGCTGTGAAAGCAAACACTTTATCTGCCAACTTGAAGACAGTTGTCATTCTCCCCTGAAGTGACAAATTGAGTTCATTGAGCAGGTTGAAGATGTCACACAGATAAGCGAGTTTTGCTGTCCACTCCTTGTCACTGAAGTGTGCTGCCAGTGGTGACTTTTTTCCTGAAAGAAATCTCAGTAGCTGCTCTCTTAACTCAAAAACCCTGGTCAGGGCTGTCCCCCTTGAAAGCCACCTGACCTCAGCGTGTAAGAGAAGGTGTTTGTGCTCTGCATCCATTTCCTCGCAAAGCTGCTGAAACAGACATAAGTTAAAGGCTTTTGCTTTGATAAGATTGATAACTTCAACAACGTCACTCAATACGCTGTTAAGATCAGGTGACATTTTTCGGCTAGCCAGCATTTCCCAGTGTGTGACACAGTGTGTAGACTGGCATTCAGGAACAACCTCTCTGACTCGGATAGTGAAACCAGACAGCCGTCCAGTAAAAGCTGCTGCCCCGTCTGTGCATATTCCAACACGGAATGACCAGTCCAGTTTGCCTGACATGTAGTCATTCAAAGACTTGAATAGTTCTGCCCCAGTTGTGTTAGTTGGCAGCGGCAGTGCACACAACATATCCTCGTGCACATCGTCTTGAAATATATATCGCACATAAACCAGCAGTATTGCCTTGTTGTTGACATCGATAGACTCGTCGACCTGGATAGCATACCATGGTGATGCGTTAAGCCGTTCCAACAATGTGCTTCAATGTCCTCCGCTATGTCATCGATTCTCCTTGAAACTGTGCTAGCTGAAAGAGAAACCTGTGCCATCTTGTTAGCTGCAGCTTCTCCCAACAGTTCACAGCACAGGTCCTTGGCAGCAGGCAGAATCAATTCTTCACCAACAGTGAAAGGCTTCTTAGCCTTTGCAATACGGCTAGCCACTAAGTATGACGCTCCCAGAGCAGCAGCATTTGTGGAGCTGGTGGCTCTCAGCACTTGCTTCTGTCCCACTTGCTCACGTTTTTTCTGCTCAAAAAACTCAATGGGTTTGTCTTTAGTGCAGGGTGCTTGAGTGCCAAAGCAGTTTTGAGGGCTTCATTGCCTCATTAGACAGCTTGTCTCCACATATCACACACAGGGGGTTTGGAGCATGCGAGTCACCGGTCACAATAAAGCCATATTTTATGTACGACTCGTCGTATTTTCTGTTGAAGGAAGCTTTCTTTATTTTTGCAGTCTCGGCCTCAGCTGTTTCTGCGTTATCATCATTGTTAGGCCTTTTATGTCCCCTACCATCTCTTCCAAAGAAACTCTCAAGCAACGTTTGTTTTTTACTCATCGAGTAGTTGTAGGTTAATGACCGACTGATGACCTCGCGTGCATAATGACCTCGCGTGTGTTCAAGTTCAACAGTGGGCGTGACAGGGAATGAGGAAAGGTGCAGCTGACTCGTATCATTTCATACCAAATCATATTGTTTCCTCGCGGCCTGGTACCGGTCCGCGGCCCGGTGGTTGGGGACCACTGTTCTAGGCAGTCTCTTTACAAGCCGGGTGACCCCAGCCATTATCAATACTCTTCAGAGATTGTCTGCCTGGTGTCAGTGATTGCATAACCAGGACTTGTGATGTGCACCAGCTGCTCATACGACCGTCACCACCTGCTCCCAGGGTTTCATGTGACCCTGATTGGGGATGGCGGGGCCTAAGCAGGTTCTATACCTTACCCAAGGGTGACCTGCAGGCTAGTGGAGGAAAGGAGCACCTTACACCTCCTCTGGTGGAGACATATCGACACCCCGCCACCCCAACCCGATCAATACCCCTCATCATTTTTGCATACATCTCTTAAATCTTCCCTTATTCTCCTACACCCTAGGGAAAAAATCAACCTTGTCTACATTCAGTAAAAGAAATATTTATGCCCTTTACCACAATTTCTACCTGTAGGACTAAGTTGACATTAATTGTTTAAACAAGTTACTTATTATTTCCCATTGGATTTATTAGTAAATATCCAGTATTTATGCTCATTTAGTTTGGGTTTTGTCACAAGAGGAAACAATCCCTGCAATTCTATGTAACTCACAAAAACTGCTGGAAAAACTCAACAAGTCATGCAGCATCTGTGGAAGGGGATAAAGAGTCAATGTTATAGGTCATGACCCTTTTCTTATCCATAATTTTAAAAACTGCAATCACATCATCTCTATCTTCCATTATCTATCCTGCCCAATACTTTGTAATCATTATTCTCTTGGTTTTGTCCACCTCTATAAACCTTTGTTGTACTTCACTGAAAATTCTATGGCTTTAATAGTCTGAAGACCACACTGCACCCAAAGTCTTAGTTTGGCTTTAAGGTTTGGGGCAGCATGGTAGTGTAGTGGTTAGCACAACACTTTAAAGTTCCAGTGACACGTAGTTCAAGGAGTTTGTATGTTCTCCCCGTGACTGCATGAATTTCTTCCAGGTCCTCCCACAGTCCAAAGATGGTAGGTTGGTAGGTTAATTGGTCATTGTAAATTGTCCTGTGATTAGACCAGGATTAAATAGGGGGATTGCTGGGCAGCACGGCTCGAAGGGCCAGAAGGGCCTATTCCGTGCTATATTGCAATAAATAAATAGAAGTAAATACCCCATTGTTGCTACCTAAAACATGAATCCATGACCATTGAAAAAAACAGACAATAGCCTACTGTATACCAGTGCGATTTGATGTAGGCTGGGAGATTGCTTCGCTAAGCACCTATGCTTCGTCCGGCAGAAAAAGTGGGATCTCCCAGTGGCCACCCATTACACTTCTACTTCCCATTCCTATTCCGACATGTGAGTCCATGTCCTCCTTTACTGTCGCATTGAGGCCACACACAGATCGGACGAGTAAGACCTTATATTCCATCTGGGTAGCCTCCAACCTGATGGCATGAACATTGATTTCTTGAACTTCAGGTAATTTCCCCCCCCCCCCCACCTTTCACTATCGCCCATCCCTTTTGCCTCTCTCATCCTCTCTCCTTACCTCCCCATCTCCTCCCTCTGGTGCTCCTCCCCCTTTCTTCCATGGTCTTCTACCCTCTCCTATCAGACGCCTCTTCTTCCAGCCCCTTATCGCTTTCCCCAATCAATCTTCTAGCTCTTTACTTCCCCCCTCCCCCGACCCTGTATTTCTTCCTCTCCCCTCCCTCACCTTCTTGCTCTAACTTCTCATCCTTTTTTCAGTCCTGATGAAGGGTCTCGACCTGAAGCATCGACTGTTTACTTTTTTCTATTTTTGCTGCCTGTCCTGCTAAGTTCCACCAGCATTTTGCCCGTGTTAAAAGGACAAGCTTGTAAGCAGCCAAGCCAGTGGAATGCTTAACTATCATAAAATAAAGGTTGCAGCTTGCAACACGTGAAAAATGCTGGAGGAACTCAGTGGGTCAGAGAGCCTCTATACTTGGCCTGGTTTACATATTTAATCCTGACTTTCCTGGTCTTGGTGAAACTTAGCAGCTCAAGAGAAGCAAAAAGTGCTTAAAGGGGAAAAAAAGAAGTGTCATTCTTATGCTGCACCCCACGAGGCTTAGCTGCTACCCGGGTTTGACCCTCCACGCTCTCATTAGAGTAAAACTCTCAACAGAATCCATCTGTCGGAGAATCAACCTTCCATGGCTTCTTACCTGCTCGCCTGCTGTGATTGCAGGCTAAGCCTGCCAGTCAGGTTGACCTACTGATGAAATTATGGTGAAGAAAGCATGACAGCATCTCTACTGCCTCAGGAACCTGCAGAGATTTGGCACGTCATCATAAACCTCGTCGAGCTTCTATAGATACTTTGTGGAAAGTGTGTTGACTGGCTGCATTACGGCCTGGTATGGGAACGCCAACGCCTTTGAGTGGAGAATCCTACAAAAGGTAGTGGATTCGGCCCGGTATACCACAGGGGAAACCTTCCAAACCATTGAACACACCTACATGAAACTTTGCCGTGGAAAAGCAGCATCCATGATCAAAGATCCTCACCACCCAGGCCGTGCTGTTTTCTCGCTGCTGCCGTCAGGTAGAAGGTGCAAATGCCTCAGGACTCACACCACCAGGTTCAACAACAGTTACTACTCCTCAATCATCAGACTCTTGAACAAAAGGGATAACTACACTTATTTAAGGACTCTTAAATGTTATATTATTATTTCATGCTCATTATGTATTGCTATTTATTTATATCTGCATTTGCAAAGTCTGTTAGCAGTTAACAGTTCCTGATCTTTATAGATTATAGTTACTGTTCTATAGATTTGCTAAGTATGTCCATAGAAAAAGAATCTCAGGGTTGTATGTGATGACATGTATGTACTCTGATAGTAAACCTTACTTTGAACTTCAAAGTTTTTGAACTTTAAAGGAGGTGGTGAAAGCCCCAGCCGCATGCAGGCTAGTGTAGTCATCTTGGTTTCCAACACAGGCTTGGAATGTCTGCTTGTAATTGGATCCAGCGGCCACAAACCACAAATTACTGAGTAAATAATAAACCAAGGTAAGTATCTCACCCAACGCCCACACAACTATCTAATTTGAGTTTAGATTGTGTGGAGAAATTACTGAGGAGTATCATCTGAAAGCACATTCTTCCTCTATAGAATCCTTTTAAAATTAAATTGGAAAAAATCCTTTTGAAAGAAGCTATTTTCCCTAAGTTCTGTTTTAGCTAATAAAGAAGTATTCTGCCCATTCCGGCTTCACAGAATTTGTAGCCATAGAGTTACAGAACACTACAGCACAGAAACAGACACTTTGACACATCTAGTCCATGCTGAACTGTTAATCTGTTTAGTCCCATCGACCTGCACCCAGACTATAGCTTCCATACCCCTCCCATCTTCCTTCTAAAATGTGCGTGCGCACACATCTTTTGCTATGAGCACACCAGGGAATTTAAACTGCACACAAAAGGTTATCACCCCTCCTTCGTTGGTTTGTTAATTATATTTCATGATTGTACACAATCACATTTCGTTTTTCAGTTTCTGTTACGGACGTGGAGTTTGCAATGACTTGTCTGCAATTTTACAACTGACTTATGTACACTTCTTATTGAAATAATTATTGATTCACTAAATGCCAAGACAGGAGTGAGGAAAAAATGGCTAAGCAACTTAAATATGTTCATTATCTTGTTCAACTTTATGTCTCCGATGAACTTAAGCTACAAAATCTGTGTTGTATGCAATGATTTCCAAATAAAATACCTATCTGGATATTTTGTCAACTGGCTTTGTAATTTTATAAGTTCTGTTTGACTGTTTCAAACAATTTCAATGGCATATGAAAAAATTGATATTATTACGTTCTGTCATATAGTATATGAGAAATAAGATTATGTGATGTTTATTTTTTTTAAACAATGAACAACATACTGGACTTGGTAGTTCATTATCCTTCGAACGGTTTCAGGTTTGCTTCCACTTAAACATTCAGTGTGCACGTTGTTGAAACGGAGCAATGAAAATTGCACAACACAAGATTTTTTGTGCACACTGGTCGTTACAAATTAAACGGAACATTGCTAGCAACATCCTTGTGAAGTTTGTATGCACTTTTTCAATTCTTCCTGTAGATAGGTGACCAAATATTGTGCCCAGTATTTGGAATATTGCACACAATAGTTTGCATTTTAGGGGAATTATGGGTTATGGGGAAAAGGCAGGTGGGTGGAGATGAGTCCATGGCCAGATCAGCCATGATCTTATTGAATGGCGAAGCAGGCTCAATGGGCCAGATGGCCTACTCCTGCTCCTATTTCTTATGTTTTTAGTCCAAAGCCTTCTATATTATTTTGCTAAAGGTATACTTAATTCATAAAGTCATCATGACAATCAAATGATGGAAGTCTAGAATTAAGAAAAAAAAGGGGAAATATCCGATGCTACACACCAGCTGAGTGTTTCTAAGATTTCATGTATTATTATCATTCACTGCAGCAAGAATTTCACTACCATCACAGAATATGTCAATATCACATTTTAAATATTTGAGAGATTATTTTGTCAGTTACACTTGGTCAAGTGCTTGTCCAATGTGTGGCAGGCTTCCACCTTGAACCATTGTCTCAGGTAGGGAATTTCAGATCCTCTCTGAGGAACATTTTCTCCTCCTCTCCATTCACACTGTTCCCTTCACTTTCTGATCCTGTGCTCTTTTCAGTATGATTAGACAAATCCAATAAATTTGTCTCCTCTTCCCGAATGTATTCTGAAAGTGATTAGGCATTTTGTATTTCCTCCAGATGTAAATTTGTGTCAAAAATCTGTCAGCCAATCCCTGATGCTGGAGAGAAGTTCAAGGGACTATTTGAGGAGTACAATGGCGATTTTCAGGTAAGTGATGATTGGCAGAAAATGCGCATCAGAGGGCAGGTGGTACAACAGCAGATCAATTTGCAAATCCTGATTTCTCACAAGTGTAGGAACTGCATTTAGTGGAACACTTCCTGTCTGCAGAATGGATGCTTGTTAAATAATGCCTTGAAGTTAATTAATACAAGAGATTCTGCAGGGTCTAGATATCCAGAGTAAAACACACACACACACACACACACACACACACACACACACAGTGTTGGAAGATTTCAGCAGGTTAGGTAACGGGGGGGGGTATCACGTGATGACATAGGATTGAGACGTGTAAATCCAGCTCTCCCGTAAAAAATCAGCAAAGTACCGTTTAAACAAAGTAAAGTTAATAAATACTTTCCGAAAACTACTTATAAATTTCGTAAGACTACTCTACGATATGCCTTGTAAACTGCAACAGAAGAAGTCTGTTGTTGTGAAGACGCCGCGAGATGGGAAGGAAAAAGGGCCTACTGCAGCGATGGAGCCTCGGATTCAGGTTGGATCTCCTTCAGAGAAGACGCATTTTATCTCTGGTGTAGAAGAACGGGGAACAATGGCAGTGGTAGCGGTCTCTCGGAAGAAGATGCCGGAATTGCGCATGCGCAAATCGACACAACTTAAACTACAAGAACCGACGGCCACTGCAACTGAAAGTGACTCAGAGTCAGAATTGGATATCGCAGAGAATACAGATGAAGAAGAGGAGAAAGAACTGGAAGAGACTGGAAGTAAAGGAGACGACGGAGACATAAGAGAGGCTTTATTGTAATTAACGGCTGAACTAAGAAAGTTAAGAACAGAGCTTAGAGACGTGAAGATGTGCTATGATAAAGCTATGAAAAGACAGGATAAATAAAATGGATAAGAAACTTCAGAAGATGGAAAGAACAATGGAGCATATTAATGATAGAGTGGAAAAAACAGAAAATAATGTGCTTGTCTGGAACACGGAAAGAAATTGACTTGGAGAAAGTGGACATGTTGGAAAATTTTAGTAGACATAATAACATTAAAATTGTTGGTCTTAAAGAAGGTATAGAGGGAGATAATCCAATAGAATTTTTTCAAAGATGGATCCCGAAAACCTTGCACATGAATGAGGAAGACCGATCAATTGAAATTGAGCGGGTACATAGAGCTCTAAGACCAAAACCACAAGATGACCAATATCCACGATCAATTTTAATAAAATTCTTAAGATTTCAAGACAAAGAAAGGATTCTACAGGTGGCTGCCCAAGCTGCCAAGAAGAGAAAAGGGCCACTGATGATAGAAGGGAAGAAAATTTTTTTCTCCCCTTACATAAGTTATGAACTTTTGAAAAGAAGGAAGAAGTTTAATCCAGTGAAAAAAGCCCTATGGGATCATGGTTATCAATTTATATTGCGTTATCCTGCAACCTTGAAGATTTTTTTGCCTGGTGGAGAAAAAAGATTTTTTGACAATTATCAGAAAGCGGAGGAGTTTGTGCGAGATTCTTTGAATATTCACCAGATACAAGAACAAACTTAGGGGAGCGAGATGGATTGAAGATGAAGACTGGATCAAGGATTAGGCCTGTTGAATTTTTAGGCGGATGAATATATAAGTATATTATTAATTATATGAGGGAGGGGAAGAAAGGTTAAAATTTGAGGAATATTAGCTGGGAATAATAACATTAATTTTTTTCTATATATATATAATTTTTTGTTATGGGGAACTGGAAGAAACACTGACCAATCGCTACGTTATTCATGTGTGCAAGCATGGCAATAGCCACGACCCGCACAATGGAGGGGGGTAGTGTTGTGTATCTTTTCATTCACAACATTAGTGGGGGGTTATTTTGTTTTTTCTTTTTTTGTATCTTATCTATCTTTTTTTTCTTTTTGCCTGGATGATTGGGAGGGAAACACATAGCAACATGGTGAAGTTCAAAGAGATTCCCCAGGGAACTATGAGAGTTGAGAAGCTAAGTAATGTTTTAGATTTTAAGAGATAAATATGTAACATTTTTGAATATTTGGAGCCCTTATTTATAGCTCTGATGATGAAGATCTTGGTTCCTTGGGGGAAAGTAACAAATATATATTAAATTTATTTTTATCCCATGGAGCATGTGCAAACCTTCCAATATTCAGGCGGTTCCTTTTTTTTCCTCTTCTTTTCTTTTTAGGTAGGAGTATATATTGGGGGGGGGAGGGTTAAGGGGAGGGGGAGGGTAGATTTTTTTTCTCATGTATCACTTTGAAAACTCAATAAAAATTATATAAAAAATTATATTTAAAAAAAAGTAGGTTAGGTAACGTCTGTGGAAAGGTATAAGCAGTTAGCCTTTTGGGCCAAGATTCTTATCAGGACTGTAGAGGAAGGGGGAAGGAGCTATCGTGAGAAGATGGGAGGAGGAAAGGACAAGTGATAGGTGCAAAGAGTTAGAGAACAACAAATGGGGTAGCAGTGAGAGAGGGTCTTACTGAACTTCCATCGAAGAGAAGATTTAAACTTCTTTTGGGTAGGCATACCTTAAAGCGACATCAGATATTACTGTAAAAGAAAACAGTCAGAGATAAGACTGTAGTAGTAAGAGTTTCTCCATTGCTGAGGTAAGGTTAGAATGGTGCAAGTCAGTTCTAGAACCTGATTGCTTAAGGAAGTAACTGTTCCTGAACTTGGTGGTGTGGGATTACATATTCCGTACTATATATCCCTTAGAGTAGATTCCCGCTTTCTTGAGGCATCACTGCTTGTGTATACTATCAGTGGTGGGGAGGGTCGTGCCCATGATTGTCCATTATCCATCACTCCCTGCATTCCTATGCACTGGAATTGCCACATCCAACCATGCTGCAACCAGTCAGGATAAACTCTACAGAAAGATGTGCTGGTATTGGAGAGGGAAGGCTTCAGGAGTAAACCTCGAGGAAAAATCCGGAGCTGAAGTTCCTAGGGCAGGCCAACATTGAGCTCAATGCTGCTGATGCCAATCTGTATCGGTCCCTGCTGTTGCTGTGGGTTCATCGGCTGCGTGGAGAGAGGGAGCCTGCTACACGAGTAACAGCTTGCTCTCCGTTTCGTACTGCTGGCTTGCATATCACATAGACAGCTAGGACACTATCTCCAAGGTCGACCCTGACCAATGGAGGGAGCCTCAAATGCTGATGCAAAAAAGCAATTTTTCAAGGCCTATATACCCTGGGTATAAATGCATATGACAATAAACTTGAACTTAAATACCATTTGTGTTGTGCATGTGGCCAAGTGGTTAAGGTGTTCGTCTAGTTACCTCAAGGTTGCTAGTTCGAGCCTCAGCTGTGGCAGCGTGTTTGTGCTCTTGAGCAAGGCACTTAACCACACATTGCTCTAGTGTCTGTGCGAGGACTGGCGCCCCACACAGACTTCCAACCTGCGCCTTGTAAGGCATGAAAATGCCCGACGCAGGCCTCTCATGGTCTGAGTCGACATTCTCTCCTCCCCTCCCCTCCCCTGAATACCATTGCAATAGAGGAATCAGAAATCACAGACATAAGAGATTCTGCAGAACCTGGAAATCTAGTGCAACACACACAAAATGCTGGAGGCACTCAGCAGGTGTGGCCGCATCTGGTGAAGTGTCTGGGCCTGAAATGGTGACTGCTTATTTCTCTCTGTTGATGCTGCCTGACCTGCTGAGTCCCTCCAGCATTCTGAGCATGGTGCTGAACACAGAAATCAATTTGCATCTTGTGTGTCCTCTAATCTGCTGTTTGGTAATAGCCAGATAATTTGTTCCCTGAAAAACATTCATTGCAACGCACCTACAGAAGTCATTTGACAAGGTGCTGCACATGAGGGTCCTAAACAGGGTAAGTGCCTATGGCATTACAGGAAAGATACTTGCAAGGATAAGAAGATTGGCTGACTGGCAAGAGGCAAAAAGTGAATTAAAAAAGGTCTTCTCTGTTTGACTGTCAGTGACTAGTGGTGTTCCACAGTGGCTGCTGCTGGGAGCATTTCTTTTTATGTTATATGTCAACGATTTGGATAACAGAATTGATGGCTTTGTGACCAAATTTGCAGAGGATACAGAGATAGGTGGAGGGGGAGTTAGTGCTCAGGAAGCAGAGAGTCAGAAGGAGCGGGACAGATTAGGCAGATACAATATAGTACAGAGAAGTGAATGTTCACACACTCTGGTGGAAGGAATAAAGGTGTTGAATATTTTCCAAACAGGGAGCAAATTCAGAAATCAGAGGTGCAACGGGACTTGGGAGTCTTTGTGCAGGATCTTCTAAAGGTTAACTTTCAGGTTGAGTTGTTAGTAATGAAAGCAAATGGAATGTTAGCATTCATTTCAAGAGGACGAGAAAACAAAAGCAAGGATGTAATGCTGAGGCTTTATAAGGCATCAATCAGACTGCACTTGGAGCATTGTGAGCAGTTTCGGACCCCTTATCTAAGAAAGGATATGCTGGCATTGGAACGTGTCCAGAGGAGGTTCTCAAGAATGATCCTGGGAATGAAAGCGTTAATGTACAGTATTGTTTGAAAGCCGTAGGCACATATATAAGGCTCGGATGCCAAAGACTTTTGCACAGTACTGTAGTAATTTTATGTATTGCACTGTACTGCTGCAGCAGAAAAAAAAAATGAATTTCATGACATATGTGAGTGATGATGAACCTGATTCTGATAGGGGTCCCTATTGTGGACTGAGAGTGGGAAGGGGGCAGGGAGAGGGGAATCATGGTTGGGAAAAGGGGAAAGGAGAGTGGAAGGAGTGGGAAGCACCAGACAGGCATTCTGTAATGATCAATAAACAAATTGATTGGATTCAAATGATGTTGCCCAGTGTCTCAAGACTGACGTATCTGCATCCACGCCACCCACCCCCCCTACACCTGGCACTCCTTCTATGCTAACTGTCCCACACCCTCCAATGGCACTCTACCCTCGCCATTCCCAACGTCCTTTTCTCCCAATAGATTTACAACCTCGCTCTCCACTCCACGTTGACAAATACAGTATTGTGTAAAAGACCTAGGCAACCTAGTTATGTATATGTGCCTGAGACCTTCGCCCAGTACCTTCTGAGTAGTGTTTGGTAGCCCTGGGCATGTAATCGCTACAATTCAGAAGAATAAGGAGGATCTCGTTGAAACTTATCGAATACTGAAAGGGCTAGATAGAATGAACGTGCAGAGGATGTTTCCTATAGTGGGTGATTTTTGGACCAGACTACACAGCTTCAGAATATAAGGACGTCCCTTTAGAACCGAGATGAGAAGGAATTCATTGCCACAGATGGCTTTGAGAGTCAGGTCTTTAGGTATATTTAAAGTGGAAATTGATAGCTTCTTGATCAGCAAGGTTCTCAAAGGTTGGATGATTGGGTTGAGAGGATTAATATATCAGCCATGATGGAGCAGACTCAATAGGCTGAATAGCCTAAATCTGCTCCTACATCTTCTGCTCTTGTGGCCTTATAGAGAGGGGCAACACACACAAAAGTTGCTGGTGAACGCAGCAGGCCAGGCAGCATCTCTAGGAAGAGGTACAGTCGATGTTTCGGGCCGAGACCCTTTGTCAGGACTAATTGAGAGAAGAGATAGTAAGAGATCGGTGCTCCAGATGCAGCCTCCTATATATTGGTGAGACCCGACGCAGGCTGGGAGACCGTTTCGCTGAACACCTATGCTCTGTCCGCCAGAGAAAGCAGGATCTCCCAGTGGCCACACATTTTAATTCCACGTCCCATTCCCATTCTGATATGTCTATCCACGGCCTCCTCTACTGTCAAGATGAAGCCACACTCAGGTTGGAGGAACAATGCCTTATATTCCGTCTGGGTAGCCTCCAACCTGATGGCATGAACATTGACTTCTCTAACTTCTGTTAATGCCCCACCTCCCCTTCGTACCCCATCAGTTGTTTATTTATTATTATTATATATTTTTTTCTCTCTCTTTTTCTCCCTCTGTCCTTCTCACTATACTCCTTGCCCATCCTCTGGGCTTCACCCCTCTCCCTTTCTTTCTCCCTAGCCCTTCCATCCCATGATCCTTTCATATCCCTTTTGCCAATCAACTTTCCAGCTCTTGGCTTCATCCCTCCCCCTCCTGTCTTCTCCTATCATTTTGAATCTCCCCCTCCCCCTCCCACTTTCAAATCTCTTACTATCTCTTCTTTCAGTCAGTCCTGACGAAGGGTCTCGGCCCGAAACGTCGACTGTACCTCTTCCTAGAGATGCTGCCTGGCCTGCTGTGTTCACCAGCAACTTTTGTGTGTGTTGCTTGAAATTCCAGCATCTGCATATTTCCTCGTGTTTATGGAGAGGGGAAGTGTTTTATTTTCCACTGTCCACAATAATTTAATGTAATCGGATAGAGACTTGAACTGATATTTTTTTTCTGAGAGATTACTGAAGTATAACACTCTCTTAGTATTAAATGGGAACTAGAGACTTGAACCCACCAAATGCCACTTAAGAGTGTTTTACTTGACATACTAAATATCCTCAAACTCCTTAAGAAATTTAGCCACTGTCTTGCCTTCTTTATAGCTACATCAATATGTTGCATCCAGATTAGGTCCTCAGAGATATTGACACCTAAGAACATGAAATTGCTCACTCTCTCCTCTTCTGATCACTCTATGGGGATTGGTTCATTGCATTTCTTACTTTAATAGCTAGAAGGTCCATTTTGTTGAATTGGAAAGAGATTAACCCTCCTACTGTATTTCATTAGTTTTCACAAACTATGGTGTGTTTGAATTTGGAGAAAATTAGAAGTGCAGTTTATGACCCTTCCATTAAGTTTGAAAAAACTTGGAGGCCATTCATTCAGCATTTTCATTTGATGTAATTTGATCATTTCCAAACTTGTTTTATCTCTCTGTACTGTTGTTGGAGGGGAATGGAGTCGTCGACGCTAAGGTTTTCTTCTTTTCCATTTTTAAGTTGTTAGTTTTGCCCAAGTCTTTTAGTTTAGTTGATTAATTTTGTTTTTCTTTGGGGATGGGGTTTGCTTTTTTTTTGTTTTGTTTTTTTTTTCTTTTTCATGATTTTTTTTCCAGTTTTTTTTTGTTTTGTATTATCCGTGGTTAGTTCTACATGTTTGGGAGCTTTGTTAATTTACATTACTTGGTTTTGCAATTACTTTTTTAAAGTGTAACAATATATCTCCTACTATTTGTATTATTGCTATGTTTTGTTTCTATATTTTGAAATTAATAAAAAGATTGAAAAAGAAAGAAAGAGGATTGGTTCGTGTTCCCTTGTCTTCCCTTTCCTGAAGTCCACAATCAGCTCATTGGCTTTGCTGATGTTGAGTGCAAGGTTGTTGCAGCGACACCACTCAACCAACTGGTATATCTCGCTCCTGTACGCCCTCTCGTCACCATCTGAAATTTTGGCAACAATGGTAGTATCATCAGCAAATTTATAGATGGTATTTGAGTTATGCCTAGCCACACAGTCATGGGTCTAGAGAGAGTGGAGCAGTAGGCTAAGCACACACCCCTGAGGTGAGGTGCTCAGTGATGATTGTCAGCAAGGTAGAAATGTTATTTCCAATCTGCACAGATTGTGGTCTTCCGATTAGAAAATGGAGGATCCAATTGCAGAGGGAAGTACTGAGGCTTAGATTCTGTAGCTTTTTGATCAGTACTGTAGGAATGATGGTGTTAAATACTGAGCCATAGTCAATGAACAGCATCCTGACATAGGTATTTGCGTTGTCCAGGTGATCCAAGGCCATGAGGAGAGCCATTGAGGTTGCGTCTGCTATGGACCTATTGTGGCAAATTGGACCTATTGATAGGCAAATTGCAGTGGATCCAGGTCCTTCCTGAGACAGGTGTTGATTCCAGCAATGACTAACATCTCAAAGCATTTCGACACCATGGATGTGAGCAATACTGGACGATTGTGGTTAAGGCAGCTCATACTGCTCTTCTTGTTGCCCTTTTGAAGCAGTTGGGAACTTCTGACCATAGCAATGAGAGATTGAAGGTGTCTTTGAATACCCCCACTAGTTAGTAGGCACAATTTTTCAGAGTCTTATCAGGCACTCCATTGGGCCTGCTGCCTTGTGAGGGTTCAGCCTCTTGAGAGACAGCCTGACATCGGCGTCGGAGACAGAGAACACAGGGTCACCAGATGCTGCAGGGATCCTCATAGCTGTGGTTTTAATCTGCCTTTCAAAGCAAACGTAAAAGGCGTTGAGCTGATCTGGTAGTGAAGCATCATTGCCCTTCAGGATGTTGGGTTTTGCTTTGTAGGAAGTGATGGCCTGCAAACTCTACCAGAGTTGTCACGTGTCTAATGTCATCTGCAACCTCTTTCAGAAAAGTTTCTGGGCTCTTGAAAGGGCCCTCTGCAAGTCATACCTGGGTTGCCAGACTTAAATACCACTGATCTAGCTCTCAACAGACTATGAAGCTGCTGGTTCGTCCATGGCTTTTAGTTTGGGAGTGTACAGCAAGTTTTTGTACTCACACACTCATCCACACAGTAGAGCCAAATCACGCAAATAGTAACAGAAAACTAGATAAATAATACTGAGAACACGAGTTGTAGAGTGCTGGGAAGTGAGTTCCTAGGTTGTGGAGTCAGTTCAGCATTGAGATGAGTGAAGTTATCAACACTGGTTCAGGAGCCTGATGGTTGCAGGGCAACTGTTCCTGAACCTGTTGGTGTGAGGTTCAGGCCCCTTTACCTCCTGTCCTATGGTAGTAGAGATGATAGAAATGCTGGCAGTATTAATTCCTTTCATACTCCACCTGAGATAATGTACAATCACTATTTCCAATTTATCCTTATCTGGCAACAGAATAACCACAATTTGTTTTCTTCTGTAGAAGTGGATTAACAAGAATTCCCAGCTGACAAGCAAGACTGAAGAGTGCACTCAAGTTATTGTTAAAGAATTCTACAATCCTTAAAAGCTGTTGTCACATTCTAGACTTCCAGCAACAGATGTTCGATTATCCTCAAGTTGTTTTTTTCTTCAATAGGAGAGAAAGAAAGAGAAAAAAATATATTTCAAAGGAAGAATGAGAGGAGACTGAGACATTTATTGCAGCTTATCAAATGTTTTTCCCCAACTTTTTTGAAAATCGACTGACTGCAATAGATTTTTTTTTACTGTGGGTGTGTGTTTCATTTGAACGAGACTAGATTTTCCAGTTAAACATGGATCTAATGATAAACTTCAGTAAAGCATTAGCAAGCAGAGAGAGGAGTCACACAGTGAGATTCCTGACTGCAGAAAACTTTACAAGGAACCTCTGTTCATTAATAAGCGGCTGTGCCCAGACACACACACACAATGGATGTAGAGACAACTAAGTAAAACTATCAGATCTCTTTTCAAGAAGTTCTTCTTGCCAAGTTTCAAATCCAACCTCTGTGTACAGTGTGAATCCAAATTCAAGCACAGTTCTTTGCTTCTAGTTTTTGGTGTTTACTGTGGTGATTCAAGTCAACTCATTCTATGTTTACAGCCATAATTGATGGCACAGAAGCATCAAGATTTCTTCAGTGATTTACTCAATCAAGAGACATTTGGATAAGTACATGGGTGGAAGGGGTATGGAGGGCTATGGTGCAGCTGCAGGTTGAGGGACCAGGCAGAATAACAGTTCAGCATGGACAAGGTGGGACGATGGGCCTGTTTCTGTGCTGTACTGCTCTTTGTCTACCAGTGAAACTCATTTAAAAAAAATTCATTTATTGAGATAAAGCACGGAGTAAGCCCTTCCAATCCTTTCAGCCGCGATGTCCAACAATCCCACAAGTCTAATCCGAGCCTAATCACAATCTACAATGCCCAATTAACCTGCCAACATGTAGGTCTTTGGAGGGTGGGAGGAAACTGGAGCACCCAGAGGAAACTCATGTGGTCACGGGGAGAATGTACAAACTCCTTACAGGCGGCGGTGAGAATTGAACTCGGGTGGCTGGTACTGTGAAGCACCGTGCTAACCTCTACGCGACCATGCCGCCTGAGTGTATCCACACTCTACGTACTCGCAGGAGCCATATAATCACTCCTCACTGAGTGGTTGCAAGTGTAGGGGATAGATTTTCTCCTTTAAAAAAAGATATTGCAGTTAATTCTGGTACCATAGCCAAAACCACAATAAGGGACGAAGACTGCACATCAGAGGAATGCCGATGTAAGATAAATCATATGTTTTCAGATTCTTCAACTTGTGAAGCAATTTCAATGCCTGCTCTTTTTGCAAAGAAAAAGATGCTTGACCAGATAATGTGCATGGTTAGGGAGTGACTCTAACACGCCCAAATATTTATGTACCCATGCATTGAATCTTTACGTTCTTGTTATTGCTTTCTAATTGTTGCTCTCCTTGCAGCTTGCTGAGAGTAGGCCAAGATCTTTTATAAGCCGTTTCTCATAAACTCTGACTGACAATTTATGACAAGCAGGTTTATTGTGAACAATGGACGTACTTTACTTTGAAAATGCAGTATCTCCGAACAGATTTTCATCAAAATAACAGATGCAAATCTTATACATTTGCTGCTTATACCATTATGTAAAGCCAAGCATCAGATAAAATGTGACCAGACAAATCTAAAGCCCCAAGTCAAATAAGAATTGTAATCAGATGTATAAGCTCATAAAACACAGGAGCAGAATCAGGCTATTCGGCCCATCAAATCTGCTCCACCATTCAATCGTGGCTTATTTATTAGCCTTCTCAAACCCATTCTTCTGCCTTCTTCTCATAATATTTGACACCCTTAACAATTAAGAACATATCAACCTCTGCTTTAAAAATACCCAATGACTTGGCCTCCACAGCTGTCTGAGGCAATGAATTCCACAGATTCAGAAAACTCTGGCTAAAGAAATTCCTCCTCATGTCTTTTCTAAAGGGATGTCCCTCTATTCTGGGACTGTGCCCTCTGGGCCTAGACTCCCCCACAACAGGAAATATTCTCCTCACATCTACTCTGTCTAGGCCTCTAAATATTGGATAGATCCCCCCCCCATCAAATCTTCCATTATGATTGACATATGTCATGAAATTTGTTGTTTTGTGGCAGCGAGACAAGAAATCACTATGATTTGCAATGCCAGTAAAATAAATAAATGGTGCAAAGAAGGAATAGCGAAGGTCTGCCCATGGGTTCATGGACCGTCAATGAACTCACATTCAGAAATCTGATGCAGGGTGTAGGAAGCTGTTCCTAAAATGTTGAGTGTGGGTGTTCAGACTCTTCTACCTCCATCCTGATATTGATGGATGCCACATTCTTGCGGTACCGCTGTTTTAAGATGGTGTCGTGTGCGCAATTACATGTATGCACAAATACAATGATAAACTTACCAGATAACACCTGAACATCAAACCAGAGAAGAGAGATTAACCAGGAGCACATTGGAGTCGACGATGCTGTCATCTACCTGCTGAACAGAGCCTACTCCCATTTGGATAAGCAGGGCAGCTCTGTGAGGACCATGCTTTTTTGATTTCTCAGGTGCCCTCATTGCTGCAAGAAAATCTCTGTCCAATGCAGGTCGGCACTTCCATTGTATCCTGGGTAATGGACTACCTGACTGGCAGACCACAGTTTGTGCGGCTTCAGAGCTGTGTGTCAGACATGGCTATGAGCAGCACTGGGACCCTACAGGGGACTGTATTCGCTCCCTTCCTGTTTACCCTGTATATCTCGGACTTTAAGTACAACACTGAGTCATGTCACCTGCAGAAATTCTCTGATATCTCAGCAATAGTTGGGTGTATAAATGGAGGACGGGAGGATGGGCCCTGGTGGAGGACTTTGTCAAATGGTGTAAGCTGAATCATCTGCCGCTGAACATCAGTAAGACAAAAGAGATGGTGACAGACTTTAGGAAGACTAAGCCTGCATTGTTCCCTGTTATTATTGATAGTGATGATGTGGATCTGACCAGGATCTACAAGTACCTGGGGGTGTACCTGGATGACAGACTTGAGTGGCTGTATACAAGAATGGCTAGAATCACCTCTACTTCCTGAGGAGAGAGAGGTCCTTTAATGTATGCAGACCTCTCCTGCACATGTTCTACACTCTGTTGTTGCCAGTACAATCTTCTATGCAGTGGTGCACTGGGCCAGTGGTATCAACATGGGTGATGCCAACAGGCTCAACAGAAAGGCTGTCCCTGGTATAGGAATCAAACTGGGCACACTGGAGACTGTGGAAAACCCTGGCAATTCTGGACAATGTTTCTCACCCTCTGCATGCCACCTTGGCTGAACAGAGAAGCACTTTCAGTAAAAGATTAAGACAACTGCGCTGCTCTAAGGAGCACTATATGAGGTCACTCTTATCCTTGGGCTTTCGGCTCTATAATGAGTCAATCTATAGCCAGGGAAGTAATGACCCCCCCGGCCATTAGACTGGAAATTTTAAAAAATTCTTTCTATTTCTCTTCTAATTTTTATATCTGTGCACTTGTAATGCTACTGTGACACTGTAATTTCCTTTGGGATTCATAAAGTATCTAGCTAATTGATAACATCTTCATTAAGCAACAAGAAAACGAAAAGTTTTGATAGCATGAAATTAAACCAGATGATAAACCTGTGAGGTATGGTTGCAAACGTTGGGTATCTTCTAGTGGAGAGAGTTAATGTACAAGAGAGAGGCAAATGGGAAATAAGAGGCTGGAGTGTAAAGAGAAAGGGTAAGGAATGGTAAGGAAGGGAAAAGAGGGGATGTGAATTTGATGGATGTTCTACTTGGAGAGGGAAGGGAAATTGAAGGAGGGGGACAAGCTAGTCTATATTGGAAAAGGATCAGAGTGCGACTTTGAAAGACGTCTTTAATTCTCTGTTTTTACAAAAGAATTAATTGTGTAATTTAAATTAAACTGCTCTTTAGATCTGATTGTTCAAGTATTAAGTGTTAGAATAAAAATAACATTTAATTAATTTGTATTATGTGTGCTGATTACACTGGACAACAAAGATACTGCCTCTTGAATACTTTTGGGCTGCCGATCATGATAATCACCATGAAATTTCCCTGTGACGCACCATTCTTTTTGAAATTGTATATATTTGTTATTTCAATTCATTATTCAAGTCAGATTAACTAATGCCAAGATCGAGGAAGGCATTTTTGTTGAACCACACATCAAACAGGTCATTAAAGGCAGGAAATTCGAAGAACTTTTAGTGGAATCAGAGAAAATCACTTGTAAGGCATTCAAAGATGTTGCTGAAAATTTTCTTGGTAACAACAGAGCACCAAACTGCATACAGCTGGTTGACATACAAAAACCATGAAGTGCAACATGTGTTCACTTTCTGCATTCCCATTTAGACTTCCCTGCAAATCTCGGTGCTGTCAGTGATGAGTGGTGAAAGGTGTCACCAAGAGATTGTGGTGATGGAGATCAGGGCAACTGGAATCCATCAGAGCTGGGTGATTATCGTTGGACAGTTAAGCGAGAATCCTCAGACACTAAGTACAAACAAAAATCATCAACAAAACACTTTTTGACACTATTGCAAAGTGCCAGCACCATTATGCAATTGAACACATTATATTCAATAAAATTTAATTTCTTGTTTCTCCCAATTCCTAGCTGCGTCAAGTAGTCTGAAATACGTGTTCAGCTTCAAGTGGTCTATTATAAACAAAAATAAAAATTCTAAGGAAGCCACGCTTTCCAGAAAATCTGTTGCCCAGTGTTACTAGTGGTAATCTAGTGTGGAGACCACCTTAGTGAAGCAGACTATGTAGTGTATGTATTCAGTGCAATCAGTCAACTCACATGCTGTCAGACCTGTCTGGGCTTGAACCCAGGTCTCTGGTGTGGCAGTCTGGAACTCTACCACTGTGCCCAAGGCACTGAGTGAGAAATGATCCAAGGTGAAAAAAATCACAGGATGACCAGGATGAATGTTTAGACAGGTACTTTATTGGATATTTTGCCTTTCCAGCACAGTTCCAAAACAAAGGCAATAATCCAAATCAGGAGCACAGGCTATGGTGCAATATAACAAAAACAGGAGTCCAAAAGGAGCAGACAAGCAATTCCAAAAAACATACACCAGACTGAATACAAAGTTCTAAAATAAATCAGGTTTGAAATGCAAAAATAGCAAGGCAAGGGCAAAAAAAAAACACTCAAGAGGAATACAGCAATGGAGTACAAGACAGGTACATTATCAAGTATTGGATCAAAGACTGAGCAAAGACTCAGCCCATTTCACACAGCTTAAGTACTCAGAATAATTAGGCACAGGTGTAGTCTATTACCATACAAGTAACACAGTAAGGCTAGAATGTTTGGAAACCAGAAACGCACCAAGAGCTTCTAGTGGGCAACTCTGGGATGGACCCCAAAGTCCTGACATGCATGATGTCTCCAAAAGGTTGTCTTTTGGTAGCTGTAGAAGCCAAACCAGAATGCACATATTCTGGGACAGTTCCCTGAATGGAGAATGGCTGTGCAAGACATTGTTTAATGTGGGGATGCATGGGCCACCACCACGTAGTCCTTGACAGATCGGAGTCAGGTTCCAGTGGCATGGAATGCAAGAAGACTGTGGGCTCTTGACCTCGGTAGCCTTTCTCCACCTTCACAGCCATTGTGATGTGTCATCACCTTCGTTGAGATGTCGGTTGTACGCTCTTTATCTGGAATCTCCTCCTTGATTTAGCGGTCATCGGTGACTTTACCAGGAGTGAAACTCCAGACAATCTCGCCCTATGAAGCTCAAGAGCTCACAAGCCGCTCCACCAGGACAAAGTGTTTATCCTCAGAGAAGGGACAACATGTAAATACAGTACTGTGCAAAAGTCTTAGGCACATTATATATAAGCAACACACACAAAATGCTGGTGGAACGCAGCAGGCCAGGCAGCATCTATAGGAAGAAGTACAGTCAACGTTTCAGGCCGAGACCCTCATCAGGACGAACCGAAAGAAGAGCTAGTAAGAGATTTGAAAGTGGGAGGGGGAGGGGGAGATCCAAAATGATAGGAGAAGACAGGAAGGGGAGGAATGGAGCCAAGAGCTGGAAAGTTGATTGGCAAAAGAGATACAGAGTTGAAGAAGGGGGAGGATCATGGGACATGAGGCCTAGGGAGAAAAAAAGGGGGAGGAGAGCCCAGAGGAGGATGGAGAGCAGGCAAGGAGTGACTGTGAGAGGGACAAACAGAGAAGGAAAAAAAAGGGGAGGAAATAAAAATATATAAGGGATGGGGTAAGAAGGGGAGGAGGGGCATTAATGGAAGTTAGAGAAGTCAATGTTCATGCCATCAGGTGGTAGCCTCCAACCTGATGGCATAGAATGTTGGAATGTTGGAATGGGGAGGGTGCAGCACCATGGGAGGGTTGTGGGACAGGTTGCAGAAAGGCAGTTCCAAGGCCGGTGCGGCAGGTGTAGACACACCTGGCCTGAGCCAAGCATATTTGATTCCAAACGATTAGTTTATTGATCATTACAGAGTATCTCTCTGGTGCTTCCCACTCTCTCCCCACTCTCCCTTCCCTTTTTCCCAACCATGATTCCCCATGATGAGGCTAAACTCAGGTTGGAGGAGCAACACCTCATATACTGTCTAGGTAGTCTCCAGGCCCTTGGTATGAACATAGAATTCTCCAACTTCCGGTAATTCCCTGCCCCTCCCTTTCCCTATCCCATTTTCACTCTGCCCCCTCCCCCAGCTGCCCATCACCTCTCTCTTGGTTCCACCTCCTTCTACTACCCATTGTGTTTTCCCCTAATCCTTCTTCACTTTTCTTGCCTATCACCTCTCTGCTTCCTCTCCTCCACCCCTTTATCTTTCCCCTTACTGGTTTTTCACCTGGCACCTACCAGCCTTCTCCTTCCCACCCTCCCCCCACCTTCTTTATAGGGCCCCTGTCCCCTCCCTCTTCAGTCCTGATGAAAGGTTCCGGCCTGAAACATTGACTGATCATTTCCACGGATGCTGCCCGACCTGCTGAGTTCTCCAGCGTGTTGTGAGTGTTGCCATGGTTCCCCTCTCCTAGCCCCTTCCCACTCTCTGTCCACAATAGCGACCCATATCAGAATCTGTTCTATCATCACCCATGTATGACATGAAATCTGTTTTTTTTTAGCAGTAGCAGTACAGTGCAACACATAAAATTACTATAATACTGTGGGGCAGCACAATGCTTTACAGTACAGGTGAACTAGGTTCAATTCCTACTGCCTGTAAGTTTATACGTTCTCCCCATGACCGGGTTTCCTGTGAGTGTTCCAGTTTCCTCCTGTAGTTCAAAGACATACTGGTTGGTAGGTTAATTGGCCGTTGTAAATTATCCAGTGGGTAGGCTAGGGTTAAAAAATAGTAGGTTGCTGTGAGGTGCAGCTTGAAGGGCTGGAATTGTCTGCTCTGCACTGTATCTCAACAAATAAACAACAATATAAAACAATTTAGGCACCCTAGCTATATATACAGTATGTACCTGAGACTTTAGCATAGTACTGTATGTTTGCATGTATGTATTTACTGAAGGAACTTTATTCAATACCAATTAATCGAGTTTTCACTTTCATAACTTTACAAGTATTTGCATTAGAAATAGACCATAGCTTAGTCCAAAGAAATAACAAAGTTAAGATCAGTTATTAAGAATGGATTGTATGGTGTGTTTGCCTTCATTTCTTGAGAGATTAAGTTCAAGAGACGCGAGGTAATGTGCAGCTCTTTAGACCTCTGGTTAGACTACACGATGTATTGTAAACAACAGGAATTCTGCAGATGCTGGAAATTCAAGCAACACACATCAAAGTTGCTGGTGAACGCAGCAGGCCAGGCAGCATCTCTAGGAAGAGGTACAGTCGACGTTTCAGGCCAAGACCCTTCGTCAGGACTAACTGAAGGAAGAGTTAGCAAGAGATTTAAAAATGGGAGGGGGAGGGGGAGATCCAAAATGATAGGAGAAGACAGGAGGGGGAGGGATGGAAAATCTCTTACTAACTCTTCCTTCAGTTAGTCCTGACGAAGGGTCTCGGCCTGAAACGTCGATTGTACCTCTTCCTAGAGATGCTGCCTGACCTGCTGCGTTCACCAGCAACTTTGATGTGTGTTGCTTGATGTATTGTGTTCATTGCTGGTTGCCTTATTATAGGAAGAATATAGATGTTTTAGAGAGGATGGAGAGGAGATTTGCTGTATGTTGCCTGGAGTAGAGAACATATCTTATGTGGAAAGGTTGAGTGAACTGGGGCCCTACTCTAGGGACCCATGAAGGATGAAAGACGACTTGATAGAGATGTATAAGAGCAACTTGATAGTTGTGCATAAGATTATAAGAAACAAAGATAGAGTGGAGCGCCAGCATCTCTTTTCCAGGGTAGGAATAGCTAATACCAGAGGATATCACTTTAAGGTGAGTGGAAAAATGTTTAGGGGTGATGTCCCCTAAAAGGGCTGGTGGTAGAGCATGATGTAATAGGGACGTTTATGAGATTCTTCTATGGGCATATGAATGAAAGAAGAATGAAGGGTTATGGACCACATAGGAGGTTAGATTGTTCACAGAGCACAACTTCATGGGCTGAAGGACCCGTAAAATGTTGTGGTCTATGTTCTAAACTGAGAAGATCTTCGGCTTCATTTATAAAAGTGTAGGAGATAAAAACAAGAAAGAAATGCTACATATTAATGTAAGTTAAGACTTAGGTGGAGGCATAGTGGCATCCAAGGCCAGTGGTCCTGGGTTTGAATACGGCCAGCTCCTTGCACGCTTTCCATCCGTGCTGGGTTGAACATCGAGTTAGCAGCACGGCCTCATTAAAAACCAGACAAATGCTAAAGAAACGGCAGGGTTGCCACCCGAAGTGCCACAAGGCACGGAACAGAACATCAAGACATAGCTGAAGCCACCACATTGCTATTCTTGTCAATTGCAGGCTTTTCTACTTTCAAGAGTCCTAATTTAATCCAAGCAAGGTCAGGACGACAGCAAACAACCACTTTGCTCTTGTTTACACCATGTACTGAAGAATGACAATAAATAATCTTGAATCATGGAAGACGTTATCTGTGTGGTACATAGGCTATTAGCCTGACAGATTTATTAACGAACATATCCAATGCAGGAAAGTACTGCTTGAGAACGATGTCATTGATGCCTCTTTAAACATTGCTAGTTTGAACTGTGAAATTGTAATGTAATTTCATTTCCTCTTGGTCTAGCCCCTCGTCACTTGCCCTCTCTCCCTCTCTGATTCAATAGTTCAATGGTTCAGTTTAGTATCAGAGAATGTATACAATATACAACCTGAAATTCTTACACTTCACAGACATCCACAGAACAGAAAAAAAAAACAAAGAATTAATGACAGACCAAGTCCCCTGGCTTAAGGTCCAAAAGGCTCTCACTCACCATTTTGATCAGGGCAACTATCACTTTCTGAAAGGTAACCAAAGGTGGGAAGTAAATAGTTATATTTTCACATTTACTGAAATGAGGGATCATTATTCCATGGAGTACATTCCTTGGAAGCACAAATATTTGCAAAGCCACAATATGATAGAGGAAGCTGCCAACTGCAGCTTAGATGACTACACTTTCTGCCTACTCAGAAAAACAATTACTCAGTAAATAAAGTGCATATTTGCCGCAGCCTGCCCCTTCCTTCATAGTAACACCACATTTTCAACATATGATTGAAACTTATGCTCAAGTCATTGGAGTGCATTTAAATTCACAACCTTTTGACCAAGCTACTGTGGAGACTCATCTGACAATCGCAGTTCGGCAAGCCCTGACTGGTGCTGACTTTGACGCGCTGGGATTGAACGCGGTGGAGTGAATGAGTCGGCAAGACTGGAGTTTGAAGCCTGAAGGTTGCAGCCCCTGTGTCGTCATGTCTGGATGTTGGAGGCTCAATGCATGAGAATACTGTACGGGACAAGGACTGGAGGTGGCATATGCTGGGGTTTGGAGGCCTGCCTATGAGTGGATAGGTAGGTGGGAGGGTAGGGAATGGGCTTGTTTTGCTGTTGTTATTTCACTATTGTGTTGCTGCTTGTGTTCTGCTGAACGCGTGGCATGTTATGTTGGCAGTATTATATGTGGTGACTCTTCCAGGCTGGCCCCAGCACATCCTTAGGTAAGCATATCTTTACCTTCCCCACCTCCTTCCGCTTTCCAAGGGGATCGCTCCCTCTGCAATTTCCTTGTCCATTTGTCCTTCCCTACTAATCTCCCTCCTGGCACTAATCCCTGTCAGCAGCCTAAATGATACACCTGCCCATTCAACTCCATTCAGGGCTCCCAGGTCAGGCAACATTTCACCTGCAAATCTTCTCTCTATTGTGACTGGTGCTCCCGATACAGCCTCCTCTACATTAGTGAGACCCATCATAAATTGGGGGAATGCTTCATCGAGCACCTCCGCTCTATCCGACGAAAGCAGAACATCCTCCAACCAGATGGCATGAATATTGATTTCTCCTTCTGGTAAAAAAATTACCTCCACCCTCCTTTCTTCTTCTATTCCCTAATCTGGCCTTTTACCTCTTTTTGCCTACCAATCACCTCTCCCTGTGTCCCTTCTCCTTCCCTTTCTTCAATAGTCCACTCTCCTCTCCTATCAGGTTCCTTCCTCTCCAGCCCTTTACCTTTCCCACCTACCTGGCTTCGCCTATCATCTTCTAACTAGCCTCCTTCCCCACTCCCCATCTTTTTATCCTGGTGTCTTTCCTCTTCCTTCTCAGTCCTGAAACGTCGACTGTTTACTCATTATCATAGATGCTGCCTGACCTGCTGAGTTCCTTCACATTTTGTGTGTGCTGCTTTGGATTTCCAGCGTCTGCAGAATTCTCATGTGTATCCTTAGGGTGTGTTGGTCTTTAATGCAAACAACGCAGTTCACTGTATGTTCGATGTCCATGTGATAAATAAATCGATCTGAACCTGAATCACGTACTCTCTTAGATGTTTTAGTCTTTCTGAGTTGCATTAGGTCAAAGTATATTTATTATCAAAGTATGTATAAATTATACAACCTTGAAATTCGTCTCCTTACAGGCAGCCACAAGACGAAAAATCTGAAAGAACCCATTTAAAAAAAATGCGCAGAGAGAGTGAAAAATACACACATTGTGCCAAACAACAAAAGCAGGCAACAGCATTCAGAACAAAAGTGCGTCCTTAGACATGAAGCCTGGAACCTCAGCCTCAGTTCATCTCACAGTGGAGCAAAATGGAGGTTGCAGACATGAAGCCCAGAGCAGTAAGAGCATGCCACAGTGTCAGCCTCAGTGCTGCGGAGAGCAGCGTCAATACAGAACTACAAGATTTAAGCTAGAAAGACAAGGAAATGCTTTCTTATCTGTAGATTAACAAGTACTTTAACAAATACTTGTCATTTTTTATCTATACATTTCTGTGCAAAGGTCTTAAACATAGTGAGCTGGGGTGCCTAAGATCAGGAGTCCTCAGGCCAAAATGTTGACTGTTTATTCCTCTCCATAAATGCGGCCTGACCTGCTGAGTTCCTCTCACACAGGGGTTCCCAATCTGAGGTCCTCTGATCCTTCAATTAATGGTAAGGCTCCATGGCATAAAAAAAGTTGAGAACCCTGCTCTAGCATTTTGTTGTGTTGCTTTGTATTTGCAAGCAGTGCGTTCCAGGAAATTATTGAGTCACTCCAGTAAATGTCTGAAATTGTCATTCAGGTGAATCTATTCAAGTGTCTGTTTTGTGCTGGATAGCTTCAGGTTTCTGGAAAACATTTGCAACTGTTCTTGTCCAGGGAAGTGGAGAATATTACATTAAGGCTCGCAACATTTTCTTACAGTGTGGTTAAAAAAAATGCTTTTGAAGTCAGGAGGTGAACCACTTGTTGCAGAGTAGCTAACCTCACATCATTGCTTTTTTAACATAGAATAGCACAGTACAGGCCCTTCAGCCGATAATGTTATGCCAACCTTTTAACCTACTCCAAGATCAAGCTACCCCTTCAGTCCCACATAGCCGTTCATTTTTCTTTCATCCATGTGCCTATCTAAGAGTCTCTTAAATGTCCCTAATGTATCTGTCTCTACCACCACTCCCAGCAGTGTGTTCCACCACTCTCTGTGTAAAAATCTACCTCTCACACTGCCACCCCCCCCCAATCACCTTAAAAGTACATATGTCCTCTCCTATTAGCCATTGCCTCCCTGGGAAAAAAGTGTTATGTTTTGTAACAGCAAAACATTAAACTAATTCAAAGGAAGACATGAAAGTCTGAAATGTGTGTCTAACTTCGAATTTACTTAAAGCAAGATGCGCTCTTAACACATGGTAGCACAATGATGAATGCAATCCATATATTCATATGTATAACCGGTAATGAATTATTTAAATGAAAAAGAACGTTTAATTAACCCTATATATATAGAAGATTACTCAAATATTATTGAAATATTAAATACACAACAAAAAGTGCAGGCTGTCCACTCTATCTATGCCTTTTATCATCTTCTACACCTCTATCTAGTCACCTCTCATCCTTCTTTGCCCCAAAGACAAAAGCCCTAACTTGCTCAGCCTTTGTTCATAAGATTTGTTTTCTAATCCAGGCAGCATCCTGTTAAATCTCCGCTGTACCCTCTCTAAAGCAATCATATTCTTCCAAAAATGGAGCAAGCAGACTGAACACTATACTCCACCTACTTTTGTATGACTGATCCAAGTTTCCGGTCAACGGCAACCCCCGAGGTGTTTAATGGTGATGTGCTCAATGATAATAATATGGAGGGTGGGTCCTAGACTCTGTGCTTTCTGGTCACTGGCACTTTTATAGTGCAATTTTTACCTGCCGCTTATCATCTCTTTTTGGCAGATAGGTTGAACTCCAGACAAATACACATAAGGTTGTAGAAGTGTAAAACAAATTCACCTGAAAAGCTTATGTGTTGGGGACCAGTGGAAAATTTTAAGGCTCTCTGGAACTTGTCAAATCATGAGTATCACTAGTTAAAGATCACCAAGAGTGTAGAAACATTTCTGATAAAGGAAGTTTGCATAACACTTTCCTTTACAAATATATATTTACTACAAAGTAGAAATGGTATCTGGTACAACAGCATAACGTTTTGTTTTGCTATTTACTGTGAAGATGCCTTATATTGAAAAAAGTTCTGAATATCATTAATTTCTCTGTATTGAAAGTCATTGAGGGTTAATTCCAATGAATCTTGGCTAACAAACAGGCAATTTCTGATGAGAACCAATGGGCTTTCCCATAATCTCATGACACTTACATTTAGTGAAAGCAGCTTTAAATTCTCATTAAAAAAGAAGACCTTGATTTGTCAATTGTTGATAATTTCTTTCCTCCCACGGATGCTGAGTTTTGGGTTTATTTACTTATTTCTAGAATTTAGAGATACAGCATGGAACAGGAACTTCTGGCTCAACAAGCCACACTGCCCAACAACCTGACTCTTTAGCACTTGCATATCACAGGACACTTTACAATGACCAATTAACCTTCTAATAGGTACACCTTTGCACTCTTGGAGAACACCAGAGCAGAATTAGGCTATTTGGCCAATTGAGTCAGCCCTGCCATTTCATTATGGCTGAACTATTTTCCTCTTAACCCCATTTTCCTGCCTTCCCCCCATAATTTTAGTCTATTGTAAACCAAGTCCACCTGTACATACACAGGTACACCTCATTGTAAATAGTTCACGATTATTTGCACTATTGTTTTGTTTGCTTTTTGATTCTGTACAGCGAGAGCTCAGGGAAACTGGCATCAAATTCCCTGTATGTGTCCACATACTGGGCGATAATAAAGGATTCTGATTCTGATAACCTTTCACACCCTGACTAATCAAGAACTTATCAACCCCTGCCTTAAATGTACCTAATGACATCACCTCCATAGATGCCTGTGGCAAAGAATTCCACAGATTCACCACTCTCCGGCTAAAGAAATTTCTTCTCATCTTTGTTCTAAATAGATATCCCTCTATTTTGAGGGTGTACCTTTGGGTCCTAGACTCCCCCAGTAAAGGAAACATCATCTCACATCCACTCTATCTAGGCTTTTCAGCATTTGATAGGTTTCAATGAGATCCCCCCTTATTCTTCTAAATTCCACCAAACACAGACATAGAATCTTCAGTCACTGATTATATGATACCTCTTTCATTCCCAGAATTGTTCTCATGATCGCTGTAGGAAATTCATCAGGTCACGGAGAGAATGTACAAGCTCCTTACAGATGGTGCTGGAATTGAACTCCAAACTTTAAAATTGCAGTAATGTTATTTGTTTCTCAATAAGAAGTCCAATCTTTGATAAGATGGAGGAGCATCATCTGGACTGAGTACTTTTACCAGTGCAAAGCAAATGAAGAAACCCACACTGTTCCCATGGACCAAGAAATATTTTTTCAAATATTTCATAATAGTTTGACGTCAACATCTGAGAGTTTATCTATCAAATGCTATCCATATTCTGATGGACATTATGTAACCTTTCATATGATTCAATATAACTTCCATCCAGTTACATTTTATTTTGCTTTAACTTATTCCTCTTTGACATACTGTATTGCTTGAGACAGAGTTACTGAGCAACACTCTATGAATGCATGCCCTTTGGCCCAGCGAGTCCATATCAACCATGATGCTCATCTAGCTGGTCCCAATTTCCTCTATTTGGTCCTGTCCTGTACCTATTAACGTGGTCTTCAGCTCTTGTAGCACATCCTCTTCAAAGTTAAACATGTTGTGTAGTCAGAGACACTCTTCTGCAGCCACTGTTGTAGTGCATGGTTATTTGACTTACTGTTGACTTCCTGTCACCTTGAACCAGTCTGGCAATTCACATTTGACCATTAACAAAGCATTTTCACCCATAGAACTGCCAGTCATGGATGCCTTTTTGTTTTTTGCACCATTTTCTGAAAACTCTAGAGACTGTTTTGCATGAAAATCAGCAGATTCTGAGATACTCAAACTGCCCTGTCTGGCACTAACAATCAATCCATGGTCAAAGATCTCTTAGATCACATTTCTTCCCCATTCTGATATTTAGTCTGAACGACAACTGAACCTCTTCACCATTTCTGTATGTTTTTTACGCATTAAGTTGCTGCCACAGGATTGACTGATTAGATATTTGCATTAGCCAGCAGATGTACAAATGTACCTAATAAAGTGGCCACTGAGTGTATTGAACTTCTCAATCAGGCTGTTAGCTAATGGGAAGGTCTGAAGAAATTGTTGACACCAAACAAAAAGAGGATGCAATTGTACAATAACATTTGGCAACTTCCTGTGAATCTCCACTGTAGAGTTATCACAGTGTAGATATCACAGGTTTAAGTAACACTTTAAGTAATGCAACACACATCAAAGTTGCCGGTGAACGCAGCAAGCCAGGCAGCATCTCTAGGAAGAGGTACTGTCGACGTTTTGGGCCAAGACCTTTCGTCACGACTAACTGAAGGAAGAGCTAGTAAGAGATTTGAAAGTGGGAGGGGGAGGGGGAGATCCAAAATGATAGGAGAAGACAGGAGGGGGAGGGATGGAGCCAAGAGCTGGACGGTTGATCGGCAAAAGGGATATGAGAGGATCATGGGACAGGAGGCCCAGGGAGAAGGAAAAGGGGGAGGGGGGGAAACCCAAAGGAAGGGCAAGGGGTATAGTCAGAGGGACAGAGGGAGAAAAAGGAGAGAGAGAGAAAGAATGTGTGTATATAAATAAATAACGGTTGGGGTACGAGGGGGAGGTGGGGCATTAGCAGAAGTTAGAGAAGTCAACGTTCATGTCATCAGGTTGGAGGCTACCCAGATGGAATATAAGGTGTTGTTCCCCCAACCTGAGTGTGGCTTCATTTTTACAGTAGAGGAGGCTGTGGATAGACATATCAGAATGGGAATGGGATGTGGAATTAAAATGACTTTATAGACTTTAAGTAATGACCATTTTTGAATTTGCACCCAACAACCTTCAAAAGTGGTAAAGAGAAGAACCATCATTAGAATGATATCAGCTGACTAACTTTTCACACAGTTGATAAGTTCAAGCATTTTCATGGCAAAACATTTTTTATCTTTATTATGGTTTATGGTTTATTATTATGACATGTACCAAGATACAGTGAAAAGCTTATCTTGTACTCTGTTAATACAGATGAAATCATTACACAATACACATAGAACAAGGTAAAATAAGGTAGAATAAAGTGTAAAAGTTACAGAGAATATGCTTGTCTAGGTAAAGATCATAATGAGGAAGATAGAGTCGTAGAGAAGTACAACACAGAAACAGCCCCTTCAGCCCATCTAGTCCATGCCAAAACACTTAAACAGCCTGCTTCCATTAACCTGTACTGAGACCCTAGTCTTCCATACCTCTACCATCTATGTACCTATCCAAACTTCTCTTAAATGTTGAAATTGTTTTTGCATGCAACAGCTCATTCCACACTCACACAGTCCTCTGAGTGAAGAGGTTTCCCTCATGTTCCCCTTAAACTTTTCACTTTTCACCCTTAACCCATGACCTCTAGTTACAGTCCCACCCAACCTCAGTGGAAATATCCTGCTTGCATTTAGCCGACCTGTCCTCCTCATAATTTGATATACCTCTATCAAAACTCTCATTTTTTTTTACGTTCCAAGGAATGAAGTCCTAACCTATATTCAATCTTTCCTTATAACTCAGGTCCTCCAGACCTGGAAACATCCTTGCAAAATTTCTCTGTACTCTTTCAACCTTGTTTACATCTTTCCTGTAGGTAGGTGACCAAAACTGCACACAGCTGAGGTAAAGAGTCTATTCTATACAAAACGTCCTTCAAGAGTCTGATACATCAGGAGAGAATCTGTCCTTGAGCCTGGTAGTACATGCTTTCAGGGTCTTATAGCATCTGCCCAATGAGAGAGGGAAGAAGAGAGAATGTCCAGGATAGGAAGGGATTTTAGGTATGCTGGCTGCTTTACTGAGGCAATGCAAAGTACCTATAGAGTCCATCGAGGGTTCAAAGGTTCAAAGGTACATTTATTATCAAAGTATAGAACTCTGAAATACCTCTTCTCCAGATAGCCACGAAATCAAGAAAGAAAAGAGCAGCAGCACGATCATCAGCCCCCAAATCGCTCCCCACCGCATGAAAAATGAATAAAATGGAACAGGTACAGCAACCCCCAATTCCCACCCCTCTCTCACACACACAGACACAGACACAGACACACACACACACACACACACACACACACACACACACACACACACAAAAGAAACAAAAAAGAGAAAGATCGAGTGAAAAACTGTGGTAAACCATATATGTATGTTGTAACTGGGTTAACTGTCTGGACACGCCCCCTGCTGACTGCCCCTGTGGCTCCTCCCTGAATAAAGGCGTTTTTGCCCTGCTCCTCCCCCTCAGACCAGGTGCAGACAGTCAGCATGGAGGTCATGTCTTACTGCGAATAAAAGCCTTTCAGTATTTACCCTACTTCAGTCTTTTGGAATTATTGAAGGAGCTTCAATTTTATTCGCAGTAAATTTTAAAGCATGGAACATGGTCTGAGACCCGACAAGTTAGATCTCGATCCACAAACACCTGAAGCTGGAAACGCTTTTGAACTCTGGCTGGCCTGCTTCTAAGTGTACCTAGAGGAGATTAAAGTGACCGACTCTGTAGCGATGCGCAGAGTTCTACTCTCCAGGGTCAGTCCATGGGTCTATTCGCTGATCAGTGACCAGCCGAGCTATGACGGCACGATGAGCGCCCTCAAAGGACAATACCTGTGGCCAGTAAACAGCGTCTATGCGCGACACAACAACAACAGCCCGGGGAATCAAGTGCTGAGTTTGTCCGAGCCCTACAGACGCTCGTGCGGGCATGCGATTCCCAGGAGCTGACGGCGGCACAGCATGCAGAACTCCTAGTGAGAGACGCCTTGGTCACGGGGACCAGGTCAGTGCATGTGCGCCGGCGGCTGCTGGAACAAGCTGATCTCATCTTGCGTTCGGCAATCGAGCTGGCTAACACGCTGGAGGCCGCTCTGCACAACTCTGAGGCTCTCCAACAATGCAATTCCCAGATGGCCTCGTGGGCGCCGCAGACCCCGCAACCCGCCGGCGAATCAACCTCGGCTGCTGCCAGTCGAGAGTCCGCGAAATGCTACTTCTACAGACACAAGAAGCACCCGGAAACGCTGCCTGGCCCGAGAAGCTACCTGCTCCAGCTGTGGAAAGAAGGGCCACTTCACCAAGGTCTGTAAGTCCAAACCGCGAGCAGGATCGAACAGCACCACGTGCGAAACATGGGTGTCGCTATCTTGCCTGCCGCCATCTTCTCAGCACGCCGCCACCACGCACGAGACATGGGGGCTGCCATCTTGCCTGCCGCCATCTTCCTTGCACGCCGCCACCACATGCAAGACATGGTGGCGGCCATCTAGGTCAGTGCCACCTTCCACCACCTACGACCAACGGATGCTCACGGGGCACCCCACCGCGCCAGACCAAGACAGTGACTCAACCCTGGCTTCCGTGACCCTCGACCAAAGTGCTCCCCACCAGCTCGCAAGGTCAATGATGGACATCCTGGTGGAGGGGCAAAGGACAAGCTGCCTGTTTGACACAGGCAGCACGGAGAGTTTTATCCACCCGGCCACGGTGCAGCACTGCGGACTCATGATACGGCCGGTAAGTCAGAGGGTCACCATGGCTTCCGGGTCGCATACAACAGACATCCGGGGGGGCGTTGTGTAGCGACGCTAGTGGTGCAGGGCACAGAATATCGAGACTTTACGTTACTGGTCATACCTCAACTGTGTGCCCCTGTGCTATTGGGACTGGACTTCCAGAGCCACCTGAAGAGCGTGACAATGGAGTATGATGGGCCCCTCCCACCAATTACTGTTGTAAATTCCCAGTTTTGTAGGGATATGTCACATACCCCACTACTGACCACGCACACACACCGACCCGTGCATCCCACCCAACATCGTGCCAACAGCTGCACTACTGACGCCAGTTGCGGCCTCTCCACCCTCAAGATCCCTCCCCCACCGCTGTTTGCCAACCTGACCTCTGACTGTAAACCTGTGGCAACTAAAAGCAGGAGGTACAGCGCGGGGGACAGAGCTTTCATTAAGTCGGAGGTGCAGCGGCTGCTCAGGGAGGGGGTCACTGAGGCAAGCACAAGTCCTTGGAGGGCGCAGGTGGTCGTTGTTCGGAACGGGGAGAAAAATAAGATGGTTGTGGACTATAGCCAGACCATCAATAGGTTCACGCAGCTCGACGTGTACCCTCTACCCCGCATCGCAGATATGGTCAATCAGATAGCACAGTACAAGGTGTACTCGACCATAGACCTAAAATCCGCTTACCACCAGCTCCCCATCCGCCGGGAGGACTGCCCTTACACTGCCTTCAAGACGGACGGCAGGCTTTATCACTTCCTGCGCATCCCCTTCGGTGTCACGAATGGTGTATCTATCTTCCAGAGGGCAATGGACCGGATGGTGCCAACTGAAGGCCACATTCCCATATCTGGATAATATCACCACTTGCGGTCACGACCAGCAGGATCACGACAACAAGCTCCAAAAATTTCTCCGAGCGGCCAAAGCTTTCAATCTTACCTATAACAAGGACAAGTGTGTATTCAGGACCACCCGACTTGCTATCCTTGGGTGTGTCGTGAAGAATGGAGTCATTGGCCCTGACCCCGACCGTATGCACCCCCTGTTGGAACTCCCACTTCCCAACACCCTCAGAGCCCTCAAGAGATGCCTAGGCTTCTTTTCATATTACGCCCAATGGGTCAGTAACTACGCAGACAAGGCCTGCCCCCTGGTCAAGTCCCCACATTCCCCCTCTCAGCTGAGGCCTGCGCGGCCTTCAGCCGCATTAATGGGGACATTGCCAAAGCAGCAATGCATGCGGTGGATGAGGCCATTCCCTTCCAAGTAGAGAGTGACGCCTCCGACTTTGCACTGGCTGCTACCCTCAACCAGGTGGGAAGACCAGTGGCGTTCTTCTCCCGTACCCTTCAAGGCCCTGAAATTCAGCACTCCGCAGTGGAGAAAGAGGCCCAGGCCGCAGTGGAAGCTATTAGGCACTGGCAGCACTATCTCACCGGCAAAAAGTTCACCTGCTAACTGACCAGTGCTCAGTCGCGTTCATGTTTAATATCCAACAGTGGGGCAAAATCAAAAATGATAAAATTCTGAGGTGGAGAATCGAACTCTCCACCTACAACTATGACATCATGTACAGGCCTGGGAAGCTCAATGAGGCCTCCGATGCCCTATCCTGGGGGACGTGCACCAGCGCGCAGATCGACCGGCTATACGCCCTACATGTAGATCTTTGCCACCCGGGGGTCACCCGGCTTTTCCACTTTGTGAAAGCCCGGAACCTGCCTTACTCCCTTGAGGAGATCAGGATGATGACCAGGGACTGCCAAGTCTGCGCAGAGTGCAAACCGCACTTCTACCAACCCGAAAAGGCACTACTCATCAAGGCCACCCACCCCTTTGAGCGACTGAGTGTTGACTTTAAGGGCCCCCTTCCCTCCACCGACCACAATGTGTACTTTCTTAACGTTATCGACGAGTACTCGCGGTTCCCCTTCGCCATCCCCTGCCCCGACACCACTACCACGTCAGTTATAAAAGCCTTGCGCAAGCTCTTCACTCTGTTCGGATACCCACGCTATATCCACAGTGACAGAGGGTCCTTGTTTATGAGTGACGAGCTGTGCCAATATCTACTGGCTAGGGGAATTGCAACCAGTAGGACCATGAGCTATAATCCCTGGGGGAATGGACAGGTAGAGAAGGAGAATGGCATGGTGTGGAAAGCCACACTCTTAGCCCTCAGATCAAAGGGCCTGCCGGTCTCCCGCTGGCAGGAGGTCCTTCCCGAGGCACTCCACTCCATCCGCTCCCTGTTATGCACGGCCACCAATGCCACCCCTCATGAGCGACTCTTTTCTTTTCCCAGAAAGTCAACCACTGGGACCACCCTACCAACTTGGCTGACATCCCCGGGGCCAGTGCTGCTCCGGAAACATGCGAGGAGCAATAAATACTCCCCGACGGTCGAGAGGGTTCACTTACTTCATGCGAACCCCCAGTATGCCTATGTGGTTTTACCTGATGGGCGGGAGGACATGGTCCCCATCCGCGACCTGGCGCCCGCAGGAGCACCGGGCCCCTACCCTGAACACTCCATGGTGACTATTAACCCCGTATCCACCGGTATGTATACCCACCAGTCACTGCGCACTCCAAGCCCTACACAGACACCACACGACACTCCCATACCGGGCGCGACGCACACACACGAGGGATTACCAACACCTAACATGCTGACACCTCAAGTCAGGCCGGAGCCAGCACAACCACCGTCGCCAGTGCAATCACCACCGGTGCTACGTAGATCACAGCGACGGACTCAACCGCCTGATAGACTTAACCTGTAAATATACTTGTTTTAAATATTGTCAGTCACTGCACCCCGCGGGACTCTTTTTAAAAAAAAAGGAGGGGTGACTGTGGTAGACCATATATATATGTTGTAACTGGGTTAACTGTCTGGACACACCCTCTGCTGACTGCCCCTGTGGCTCCTCCCACAGACCCCTGAATAAAGGCATTTTTGCCCTGCTCTTCCCCCTCAGCCCAGGGGCAGACAGTCAGCATGGAGGTCACATCTTACTGCAAATAAAAGCCTTTTAATATTTACCCTACTTCAGTCTTATGGAATTATTGAACGAGCTTCAAAAACACAGAATACAAAAAAGTATAAGCCGGAAAAAAAGTCCGCAGTCCAAGTCCATATCCAAAACGCAGAAAAGCTGGGTAACATTCTCCAGGCAAAGCAGCAGGTTCTCCCCTCTCCAGCAGCAGAGCCATCCCACCAGCAATCAAAAGGTAGTCTCCCCTCTCCAGTAGTAGGACAATCCCACCAGCGATCAAAAGGGAGGCAGCCGGCACTTACCTTTCGCATTCATCTCAATGTTTCAATCTCCCTCACTATAATTGGTGAACAATAGAAACTTTAATTGGCGAAATGGGGTCGAACATTGGCTCGTGCCTCTTCCTGCACCCTCCGCGCCACAACGTGAGCGCTCGTTGTTTCTGTCTCCCAGAATCCTCTCGAAGACTGCAGAGTGCTGAAACACCAAAATGATCTCCAAACTGCAAGTCATCGGCTCCAACAGCGGAGACTGGCTTTCTCTCTATAGGAACAGAATTAGGCAATTTGGCCCATCAAGCCTGCTCTGCCATTTCATCATGGCTGATCCATTCTCCCTCTCCACCCCAATCTCCTGCCTCTGTATCCTTTCATGCCCTGACAAATCAAGAAGCTACCAACCTTTGCCCGAAATAAATCCAATGATTTGGTCTCCACAGCCACCTGTGGCAATGAATTCCAAAGACTCACCACTCTCTGGCTAAAGAAATTCCTCCTCAACTCCATTCTCAAAGGATGACCCTCCATTCTCAGGCTGTGTCCTCTAGTCTTAGACTCCCCCACCATATGAAACATCCTCTCCACATCCACTCTGTTAAGGCCTTCATCATTCAATGGGTTTCAATGAGATCACCCATCATTCTTCTGAATTCCAGTGAGTACAGGCCCAGAGCCTTCTACGACAAGGTTTTCAATCCCAGAATCATTTTGTGAACTTGCACTGAATGCTCTCCAATGTCAGCACATTCTTTCTAAGATAAGGGACCCAAAAGTGCTGACAATACTCCAAGTGAGACCTCTCGGTGCTTTATAAAGACTCAGCATTACAGCCTTGCTCTTATATTCCAATCTTCTCAGAATGAATGCAAACACTAGATTTGCCTTCCTCACCACTGTTTCTGTGATGTGCTGCGCTATGTCCACAACTTTCTTGCAGTTTTTGTTTTGCTAAGTTGTGCACCAGGTAGAATGGCAATCTAAACAAAACTATTCATGGGTTTACAGCTAATAGCACAATCACAAGCAGGCGGCATCAAGCAAATTCTCACAGCTGTGTCAAGCTATTACTACTGCCAAAAAACAAATTTCATGTCATATATCACTGCTAATAAAGCAGATTCTGACACTGGCTTTTACGTTATAGAATAAGGAAGTTTGAGGGTAACTGACAATAAGTAAAGGCATCCATTAGTCTTTCGAGACAATGGATCTGCGCCTAGAAAGTATTCACTCTCCAGGGCGCAGGCCTGGGCAGGGTTGTATGGAAGACCAGCAGTTGCCCATGCTGCAAGTCTCCCTTCTCCACGACATCAATGTTGTCCAAGGGAAGGGCACTAGGGCTGATACAGCTTGGCACCGGTGTCATCGCAGAGTAATGTGTGGTTAAGTGCCTTGCTCAAGGACACAGCACGTTGCCTCGGCTGGGGCTCGAACTCACGACCTTCAGGTCGCTAGTCCAATGCCTTAACCACTTGGCCACGTGCCCACACAACTGACAATACCAACGAGCTATGGATAGGACAGATTCTCTGCACACAAGAGTAAACACACCACTTCTGGTTACCAGTTCGGCATTCAATACTATTGTCCCACAGACCATGGTGAACAAACTTCCACACCTCGGTCTAAAACACCACTGGACTTACTAACCAAGAGACCTCAGATAGTTAGGATGCATAGCTACTCTTCCCTCCCCATCATCCTCAAAACAGGTGGCCCATAGGGCTGTGTGCAGAGGCCATTGCTGTATACTCTGCTAACATATGACTGGACAAATACCCAAGTAATCATATTGTCAAGCTGGCTGTTGACATGGCAGTGCTGGGGCTCGCCACCAGAAATGATGATAAGCCAGGAAGAGGAGAAGGAAGTCCCTGTGGCCCAGCGACGGGCAAATAATTTCTTTCTCAATGTCAACAAGACAAAGGAGATGTTTATTGACATCAGGAGAACTCTCACCATGCACACCCCTCTTTACATCAGTGGCACAGCAGTGGAAACTGAGCAGTTTCAAATTCTTGGGAGTGTACGTCCCATACAACCTCTCATAGTTCAAGGACAAGTAGGAACAATCACCAGAACCTCTTCTTTCTGAGGAGGCAAAAGCGAGCTGGACTATACACATCTGTACTCACATCCTTCTACAGACACACAATAGGAAGCACTCCAACTTGCTGCATCACTGCATGGTATAGAAACTGTGCTGGAGTGGACAGGAAGGCTCTACAACAAAACAGCCAACACACCACCAGCACCAGGCTGTAACATCATGAAGGATCTCACTGTTGTCCCACTCCCATTAGGGAGGAGGCTATGTAGCATCCCCGCCAGGACCACCAGACTCAAAAACAGCTACTTTCCCCAAGCAGTAAGTCTGATCAACACCTCCACCCACTAACCCACCTATTCACACCCGCAACCACCACTTCTTTATCATTTCTTGTTAGAGTCACATTATGTACAGACACTCCTATGCTAAACATCACTTTATTGACACACAGTCAAGCTAGGTATATAAAGTATTTTATGTTTTTATATTTATTGTGTTTTTTATTCATGTGTTCTTTATCTTGGAGTTTTTTTGTGTCGCATCAGATCCTGATATATACTCAATGATCACTTCATTAGGTACACCTCTAATCAGCCAGTCATGTGGCAGCAACTCAATGCATAACAACATGCAGACGTGGCCAGGAGGTTCAGTTGTTGTTCAGACCATACATCAGAATGGGGAAGAAATGTGATCTGAGTGACTTTGACTGTGGAATGATTGTTAGTGTCAGACAAGATGGTTTGAGTATCTCAGAAACTGTTGATCTCCTGGGATTTTCATGCAGAACGGTCTCTAGACTTTACAGATATCATGCCTTGCTTAAGATTTTTGCTGCTATGCTGCGAGGTATTTTATTTTGGCAGTTTCCCATAAAAACAGTGTGTCCTGTTAGTAATAGTGTTCTGGCTTCGCCTAAAGATAAGGAGCCATGTTGTCCAACTTAGGAATGTTGTATTGGTCAAATGTAACTTCGTGCGCAGGGGAGGATTCGCGAGAGCTGGCCAGGATCAGTGGTCACTTTATTAGGTACAGGAAGCATATATACACGGTTTCTGTTGATGTCATGGCTCAGGCTTTGTTTTGCTTTTTAGGTTCTTAGGGATGGCTTTGGGATAGAGAAGGGAGTTAGAGATCAGTTTAATGCTTAGGGACAGGTATATGGGTGAGTTAGATGACAGGCTGGAGTCTAGGCTCTGAATTCGAAGGTCAGCACTGTAGACATGGTCAACGTAAAGGTTATGGTGAGAAGGCAGGGGAGTGGGACTAAATGGGAGAATGGATCAGCTCATGATAAAATGGCGGAGCAGACTCGATGGGCCGAATGACTGACTTCTGCTCCTTTGTCTTATGGTCTTATGGTCTTATGGTAAGCAGACCAGGAAGGAATCTCCTAAGGTTCAAAGGTTCAAGCATTCATTTTATTGCCAAAGTATGCACATACAGTACAATACAATTCTGATATTTGTCTTCTCCAGATAGCCATTAAATACAGAAAGACTATGGGTGTTGATGAAAGGAAAAACACCAACTACCCCGTACCCAGCGCAAGAGAGAAAAGAAACAAAACACGCAGACCTCAAAATCCCCCCTTCTCTCGCAGCAAATACAGCCACAATAACAGTCACTGACCCCTTCACTTGCTGAAAAGAGCAGCAACAATTACAACTCCTGACCCCCGACCTGCAGAAAAGAATAGCAACAACAGCACCCAACCCCAACACCCCTCACCTTACACTCAAAAAATTAACAAATCACCCACCTGCCAATCGTCCACAAGAAAGAAAACTTTGGAAACTGAAGGAAACCAAAAAAAAACACAGTCCAATAATCACATAAATCTGAGAAAATCTCTTAGCACATGAATTGCAAGACTGGAGTTGGAGGCCTAGCGTTCTGAGTCCCGTCAGCCTCATTCATTGTCATCTGCGACTCCTGGGTGGATACTGAAGACTGACGCCCAAAGGTTGATTGGAAGTCCAGAATTTGAGGCCCGATGCTCTGAGTCTACAAGTTGCTGTAAGTCCGTTGGGGAAGTCAAAGACCCGATGTCTGCGACTCCACAAGTTCACTGGAGGCTGGAGAATGTGGCCTGCACTGGGGTTAGAGGACTGTGTATGTGCGTGGATGGGAGGGCAGGAGGGAGGAACGGGGCTTATTTTGGTGTCGTTGATTTGTTGCCTGGTTACTTGGTAGTTCTGTGCATGGTGGGCATGATATGTTGGCACCAGCATTCGTGGTGACACGTGGATTTCCCCCAGCACATCCCTAGGAGTGTTGGTTGTTAAAAGAAGAGACAAATTTTCACTCTACATAGAAACAGAGTACTTCCTCCACATAGGGTGCTTGTGATAATTTCATCTGAATGTAGGCCGTTGGTTGGGGAGAAATGGAAGGTTGGATAGAACAGTACTCAGGTGAGTAATTCATGATTTTTTTATGGTTCCCCAAGGTTGTTATAGCAGGGTGTGGTAATAGGGACAAGCTCCCACTACCTATTAAGTGCTGCCAATGGTGTGCGCTTCAAATACTCTCTACTGGTAGGAGAAGGGGCAAAAGCAGGTTACTGGCACCTTAAAACCAGTCACTTCAGACAGATTGGGCTCATCAGCTGCAGTTGGCAGCTCATCACAGAGAAAGAAATGTCTTATCTCAGACCTCTATTACCTTGTGGCTATACCCACGCATCGAGGAGGCTTTGGGAGTAAACCTCCGAGGGCAAAATCTAGAGCTGAGGTCCCTAAGGCAGTCCTGTGTTGAATTGAACACTGAGTGAAAATTCCTGTGACGTTGCTTGTGCCAAACTTTATTGATCTCTGCCATTCCTTTGGGTTCATCAGCTGCCTGGAGAGCGTGACCTTGCTTTCCTCTAATCACCTGAAAATTATGCCTCCGTCTATTAGTCAGTTCCACCCTGGGAAAAAGTCTCTGGCTGTCCACTCGATCTATTCCTCCTATCGTCCTATACACTTCTATCACATCACCTCTCATCGTCCTTCACTCCAAAGAGAAATTCCTAGCTCGCTCAACCTCCCTCATAAGACACACGTCCTGACAAATCTCCCGTGCACCCTCGCTAAAGCGTCAGAACTTGTTGCCACTCCCTTTTGCGTAATTGCACTTGTGCGCATAGGAATCTGCCGCTGCACAGGGCCTTGTCAATGATTATAAAATCCATTCTTTGGGAGAACGAACATGAGGCAATGCAGATTCTTGCATAGTTCATCAGTGAGTGCATATTTCTCACCAGTGATTGCAAAATCCACAAACAATCTTATTCAAATCCAATAGTATCTAGCCTGAAATTTATTTTATTTCTTTCTATGTACAAGTGCTTCTTGAATAGATTAACAGCAAAAACAGGGACTTTAAAATTTACTTGATATTCAATTATAATTTTCTGGTTATTACCTTGATATTTGATATTTGAATATTCCTCTGTTGCTATTTTGTCAAGCCATCTTTTAAAAGTGCCACTGCACTCCAATGTTAGCAGTGAGTATTGAATATTGCTTTTCAGCTAACAGGGTTCATTCAAAAATGCACCTCAGACATTTGGTGCTATCCGAAAATTCAACACATCTACATATTCTACACAAGGCTTGGCCCCATAGAACTTTGATTCCGAGGTAAGTGCACTATCAGCTGAGACTAATAATACAAGAAGTTAGAGTCATAAGAAAATTGTCCATACTGGACTTGAGGTCAAGGTGGTAACAACGTACAATGCTCTCCCAGTCAACATCTTCCGGAAACCACAAAACTGCTTATTTCACTTCTTTTACGCATATTTTTCATCTGAAATATGCGTTTAGAACTGTGAGAGCCTACAATTTACAGTTTGGAGATTGGTTGAGTAATCCAGTGCTTCGCTCTCTCCGAGAAGACTCCGGGAAGCAAGCAGGAGCCCAAGCACTCTTGAGGAAAAGAAATTTAGAGAAAGGGCATGATCCAATGTTGGACTCCATTGCACCGATTAAGTTGCCCATTTCTCGCCGATTAAAACTTTGAGAATGACTGAAGCATTGAGGCAAATGTGGAAGGTGAGGGAGGGTTCAGTGCCAACGGCCTGTCTTTTGAACGCTGATGGGATTCCTCTGCTGCCAGAGGAGGAGTCCGTCTGTGGGGAGGCCTGTCACTGTGTGGCAGCTCGCTGTGGCTGGAGTGTAGGCCTCTACACTCGAGTGGTGTCTCTCTTTTTTGATGATGTTGGAGGATGTTACTGAAGTTCTGCATTTATGGATTGGACTATTGTGTTTACGGATTGTGGACTTTTTCAGGCTTATGGTTTTTAGATTCTGTATTTCTGCTTGTTTTTTCTCACTTTTTTTGTGGGGGGGTGTTTGGAGGTTGATGTTCTTGATGCATTTTGTTCATTTTTCTTGTGTGGGGAACAGGTTTGTTTTTCAATGTTTCTGTTGCGTTTTGTGCGGGGGAGGGAGTTTTGAGGTTGATTTTCTTGTTCCATTTTGTTAGTTTTTTTGTATGGGGAGAGGGAGGTTTGGGGATGAAGGTGTTGCCGTTCTTTTTTGTTCAGGGACGGTGAGGGTGGGGTGGGGTTGATGTCTTTCTTTGAATTACTTCCATGGCTTTTCTTTGTTTCACGGATATCTGGAAAAGACGAATCTCAGAGTTGTATACTGCATCCATACTTATAAATAAACCTTTGAATATCTTGAAGTTCTTGATCACTTACTTCTCAAGAATAGGGCTGATCATCAAAGGAAAGACCACAGCTTTTACTTCAACCTGCCATGAAGTAGATCCGTTTTATAATCTGAATTTTATTGGTTAGAACCTGTAAGGAGAAGAATCTCAAGATTGTATATCTTATCTCAGACATCCCACCCTACAAAAGCTCATTTCAGGGAGGTAGCACCATCAATTTGCGGGAGACTCCCGGAACTTCCGGGAGAGGTGGGATGTCTTCAATAGAGTAGCTCCTTAGCAGCTAGCCAGCTAGTTTAAATAATGTTAGCTATGCTAATGAATGAATAACACCTGTTAAACTCACCTCAACATGTTTTTTACAGTCCTAACCCACCATAGGCAATAAAAAAGTCGCTGTTGCAAACTGTGCAGCGAGCAACACTGTCATTATTTTGACCCCTATGAGGCAGGGGTACACTTTAGGGTAGTCTGGGGTGACGTACGTTTTATATTTTCTTTTTTTGAAACACTCTCGAATGGCGCGCTCTCGTTCTCTCTCTCTCTCTCGTGGTTGCTCGTGCGCTCTCTCATGTTCTCTCTTGCTCTCGCTCGCTCTCAAAAAATTGATTTCCGGGATATTGTATATAATTTGTGGGAATCAGGGAGCCACTATTAATATGCGGGAGACTCCCGGAACTTCCAGGAGAGGTGGGATGTCTGGTATCTCTACTTCGACTTTGAAGTTTTACTTGCCACTTACAGTACCTTTTCTGATTAGCAACAGGTAGGTGGAACTCCAGACAAAATCACTTATTTTTAGAAGTGTAAAATATATTCACCTTAAAAGCTAATGATGTTGGGGATCTATTGAAACACTTAAGGTTTGATAGAGTTTTCCAAAGCATGATACGAGGACCTAAAGAGCACCAAGACTGTACGTGCAGTGGCCACTTTGTTAAATAGAGGAGTGGAACCCAATGTGGTCTACTGCTGCTGTGGTTCATCCACTTCAAGATTCAATGTGTTGTGCGTTCGGAGATGCTCTTCTGTACGTCATTGTTGTAACGCGTGGATTTTTGAGTTACTGTTACCTTGCTATCGGATTGAAACAGTCTGGCGACTCTCCTCTGACCTCAGGTTGTCTAGAGTTGTTTGGGTAGGTTTAAACTAATTTGGCAGGGTGATGGGAAATGGAGTAATAGTGCTGAAAATGAGGTAGCTTCTTTACAAACAGAGACAATGTGTAGTAAGACTCTGAGCAAAGAGGGGCTGATGATAGGGCAATACAGGACTGAAGGTATTATATTTGAAGTTGCACAGTTTATGGAATAAGGTAGATGAACTTGTAGCACAGTTACATTTTAGCATATATAATATTGCAGGCGTCGCTGAATCATAGCTGAAGGAAGATTATAACTGGGAGCTTAATGCCCAAAGATACACATTATATTGAAAGGACAGTCAGAAAGGCAGAGGAGGTGGTGTTGCTATATTGATTAAAAACAGAATCATTAGAAAGGGGGTGACATAGGGTCAGAAGGTGTTGAATCATTATGGATAGAGCTAAGGAACTGCAAGGGTAAAAATCCCTGAAGGGAGTTGTATACGGACCCCCAAACAGTGGTAAGGACGAGGTCTGCAAATTGCAATGGCAGGCAGAAAATGCATGCCAAAAGGGAAATGTTACAATATTCACAGGGTGTTTCAATATGCAGGTAGATTGGGAAGGTCAGAATAGAGCTGGATTCCAAGAGGGGGAATTTCTAGAATGCCTATGAGATGGCTTTTTGGAGCAGCTTGTGGTTGAACCCTCTAGAAGATCAGTTATTCTGGATTGGGTGTTATGCAATGAACTGGAATTCATTAGCAGGCTTCAGGTAAAAAAAAACCTTAGGGACAAGTGATCATAATATGATCAAATTCACCCTGAAATATGAGAAGAAGAAGCTAAAGCCAGATGTATCAGTATTACATTGGAATAAAGGGATTTACAGAGACACGAGAGAGGAGTTGGCCAGGATTGATTGGAAAAGAACACTGGCAGAGTTGACAGCAGAGATGCAATGGCTGGAATTTCTGGAAGCAATTTGGAAAGCACAGGATATATACATCCCAGAGAGGAAAAAGAATTCTAAAGGCAAGAACTCACAACCATGGCTAACAAGAGAAGTCTAAGCCAACAGAAATGTCAATGAGAGAAATATTCAAAATCTTAGAAAAATAGAGGGCTATGGGTAACCGTAGGTAATTTCTAAAGTAAGTACATATTCAGCACAGCATTGTGGGCTGTATTGTGCTGTAGGCTTTCTGTATTTCTATGAGAGGGCATATAATAGAACAAAAATAGTGGGAAGTTAGAGGATTGGGGAGCTTTTAAAAACCAACAAAAGACAACTAAAAAGTCATTAAGAAGATAAAAATAGAATAGAAAGGTAAACTAGCGAATAATATTAAAGAGGATGACAAAAGTTTCTTCAGATACATAAAGTGTAAAAGAAAGGCGAGAGTGGATGTCAGACTGCTGGAGAGGTAGTACTGGGGGAGAACAAAATGGTGGAAGAACAGAATAAGTATTTTGCATCAGTCTTCACTGTGGAAGACACTAGCAGTATGGTGGAGGTTCCAGGTTCAGGGATCATGAAGTGTGTGGTTACCATAAATAGAGAGAAGGTCCTTGGGAAACTGAAAGGTCTAAAGTTAGATAAGTCACCTGGATCAGATGGTGTACACCCTAGGTTTCTGAAAGAGGTGGCTGAAGAGATTGTGGAGGTATTAGTAATGATCTTTCAAGAATCACTAGATTTTGGAATGGTTCTTGAAGAGTGGAAATTGCAAGTGTCACTCCACTCTTCAAGAAGGGAGAGAGGCAGAAGGAAGGAAACCATAGGCCAGTTAGTCTGACTTAGTGGTTGGGAAGATATTGAGTCGATTTTTAAAGATGTGGTTTCGAGGTACTTGGAGCACATGATAAAATAGGCCCTAGTCAGCATGGTTTCCTCAAGAGAATATCTTGTCTAGCAAATCTTTTGGAATTCTTTGAAGAAATAACTAGTAGGATAAACAAAGGAGATTCGGCTGATGCTGTGAACTTGCACTTTTAGAAGGCCTTTGAAAAGGTGACACACATGAGGCTGTTTAACAAGCTATGAGCCCATGATATTACAGGAAAGAGTCTAGCATGGATAAAGCAGTGGCTGATTGGCAGGCAGAAAAGTGTGGGAATTATAGGAGTCTTTTCTGTTTGGCTGCCAGTGACTAGTGGTGTTCCACAGGGGTTTGTGTTGGGACTAAATCTTTTTTTACAGTATATTTCAATGATTTGGATGATGGAATTCTTGGCTTTGTTGCCAAGTTTGCAGACAACATGAAGACAGGTGGAGGGGCAGGTAGTTTTGAGGAAGTAGAGAGGCTACAGAAGGACTTAAATAGATTAGGAGAATGGGCCACGAAGTGGCAGATGGAATTGTGTCACGAAGTGTATGGTCATGCACTTTGATAGAAATAATGAAAGGGTTGACTATTTTTGAAATGGAGAGAAAGTACAAAAATCAGAGGCACAAAGGGACTTGGGAGTCCTTGTGCATGATTCCCTAAAGGTTAATTTGCAGGTTGAGTCTGTAGTGTGAAAGGAAAATGTGACATTTTCATTCATTTCAGGAGGACTAGAATATAAAAGCAAGGATACAATGTTAAGACTTTATAAAGCACTGGTGTGGCCTTACTTGGACTATTGTGAGCATTTTGGAGCACCTTAGAAAGGATGTGATGTGTTGAAACTGCACAGGGTTCAGAGGAGGTTCACAAAAATGATTCCAGGATTGAAAGGCTTGTCATATGAAGAGCATTTGATGGCTCTGGACCTGTAACGACTAGAATTCAGAAGAATGAGGGGTGACCTAATTTATATCCATTGAATAGCGAAAGGCCTTGATAAAGTGGATGTGGAGAGGATGCTTCTGATGGCGGGAATGCCTAAGACCAAAGGTTACAGCCTCAGAATAGAGGGCATCCTTTTAGAATGGAGGTGGGGAGGAATTCTTTTAGGCAGAGAGTGGTGAATCTGTGGAATTCATTGCCAGAGGCAGCTGTAGAGGTCTAGTCTTTATGCATATTTATGGCAGAGATTGATAGATATTTGATTTGTTGGGGGCATGAAAGGGTGGGGGGGGAGGGGAAGGCAGGAGATTGGGGCTGAGAGGAAAATTGGATCAGCCATGATGAAACGGTGGAGCAGACTCAGTGGGTCAAGTGGCCTAATTCCACTCCTATATCTTATGGCTTTATGGTCTCCGTCATTAACAAGGCATTTTCACACACAGTACTGCTGCCCACTAACTGTTTTTCGTTTCTCGCCTCGTTCTCTGTAAACTCTAGAGACCATTGCGGATGAAAATCCCAGGAGATCTGCCGTTTCTGAGAGACCCATATCACCCTGTCTTGGCACCAACAATCATTCCATGGTTAAAGTCATTCCTTACCTATTCAAGTGTTTGGTCAGAACAACTAAACCACTTGATCATGTGACTAGCATTAGAAAGATGTACAGAGGTAACAAATACCGTGGACACCGAGTGTAAATATTGTCCAGAATACTAAGCATTTGCCCTTCTCTTCCTTTGAGTTCTAGCATGGGATCATTTACTTTATACTTTATTGTCACCAAAGAATTGATACTAGAGCATACAATCATCACAGCGATATTTGATTCTGCGCTTCGCGCTCCCTGGAGTACAAATTGATAGTAAATATTAAAAATTTAAATTATAAATCATAAATAGAAAATAGAAAAGGGAAAGTAAGGTAGTGCAAAAAAACCTGAGAGGCAGGTCCGGATATTTGGAGGGTACGGCCCAGATCCGGGTCAGGATCTGTTCAGCAGTCTTATCACAGTTGGAAAGAAGCTGTTCCCAAATCTGGCCGTACGAGTCTTCAAGCTCCTGAGCCTTCTCCCGGAGGGAAGAGGACAAAAAGTGTGTTGGCTGGGTGGGTCGTGCCCTTGATTATCCTGGCAACACTGCTCCGACAGCGTGCGGTGTAAAGTGAGTCCAAGGATGGAAGATTGGTTTGTGTGATGTGCTGCGCCATGTTCACGATCTTCTGCAGCTTCTTTCAGTCTTGGACAGGACAACTTCCATACCAGGTTGTGATGCACCCTAGAAGAATGCTTTCTACGGTGCATCTATAAAAATTAGTGAGGGTTTTAGAGGACAGGCCAAATTTCTTTAGCTTTCTCAGGAAGTAAAAGCTCTGGTGGGCCTTCTTGGCAGTGGACTCTGCTTGGTTGAACCAAGTCAGGTCATTTGTGATATTGACCCCGAGGAACTTAAAACTTTTGACCTGTTTCACTTGCACACCACCGATGTAAATGGGGTCGTGTGGTTCGCTACTTCTTCTGAAGTCAACAACCAATTCCTTCGCCTTGCTGACGTTGAGGGATAGGTTATTGTCTTCGCACCATGCCTCCAGGCTCTTAATTTCCTCTCTGTACTCAAATTCATCATTACCCGAGATACGGCCTACAATTGTGGTGTCATCAGCAAACTTGTATACTGAGTTCAGTGGAAACTTGGCTACACAATCATGGGTGTACAGCAGGGGGTTGAGTATACAGCCTTGTGGGGCACCGCTGCTCAGAGTGATTGTAGAGGAGAGCTTGTCCCCTATTTTTACAGCCTGTGTCCTGTCTGTGAGGAAGTTGAAGATCCAGCTGCAGATCTGAGTGCTAAGGCCTAGGTTCCGGAGCTTAGGAATCAGTTTATTTGGAATGATGGTATTAAAGGCAGAGCTGTAGTCAATGAAAAGGAGCCTTACGTATGCGCCTTTATTCTCCAGGTGTTCTAAGGAGGCATGTAGGGCCAGACAGATGGCATCTGCCATTGACCTGTTGCTCCCGTAGGTGAATTGCAAAGTGTCGAGGTTGACCGGTAGGCTGTGGTTGATGTGTGTCATAACCAATCTCTCGAAGCACTTCATAGCAATTGATGTCAGAGCCACAGGTCGATAGTCATTCAGGCATGCCACCTTGCTCTTCTTCCGCACCGGACAACTGAGAGAACTGAGAGAAAATATTCCTGTGGGATGGAATTTTAGTGGATAAATTCTACTTTAGTTTTTTTTAACAAAATAAACTTTATTCATAATAGAATTATTTACACAAATAAACCATAAACCATAGTGCCTTTTTGTTCTTATATTCATAGTCAGTGTTTTCCGTACTGTTCTATTACATTCTATATAAACACAAGGGTTGTTGTCACTCGTGGTGGTACACTACCACAATAATTTGAGGGGCTTCCTCACCCAACCAGGCCCCTTCCTATCCAATCATGGATGCACCCTATCATGTGGCCCTTTCCCACAGAACTCTTGCAGTGGCTGCCCAGGCCTCAGTGCATCCCTCAGCACATATTTCTGCAGACTAGCATATTGTAGTTAGCAGCATTCCTCCACGGACGTCTTAAATTGATCCACTGTGCACGTGGTTAACACCTATTTGCTTAGGATATGGTTGTTTTGTGTCCCTTCTATGTGAGATACAAGTACTCCTGTGTCAAGCTGAGCCACCTTACTGCAAACTGCAGCCCACAGCAAATAAGAAAGAGCTGTGTAATTCATTTCAGCAGCCGAGATACAACCCGCATAACAGGAAAGTAATTAAGGATGGATTAAATATGTAAAATTTAAACGCAAGAGATTCTACAGGTGCTGGAAATCCAGAGGAACACACACAAAATGCTGGAAGGACTCAGATCTGTTGTTTACAGTTATTTTCTTGTGCAGCAAATGCTCTGGCTCCAACCCATCCGCAACTTGACATGTGAACTTCTGTGTATTAATTGTACACTGTGCATAGCGCCAGGACCAAATATGGGGGGAGCGGAGGGGTCTACAAAAATTGAACTTTGGAGTTGGGATGTCTGGACTTTAAGGAGTCACTTTCACTAGCTGGTCATCTCCCAGGAATGCCAAAGGACTTGCGATTACAGGGAGCAGTGGCCAGTTGAACTGTGCTATTCACACATGCCTGCTGGGAAGAAGGTCAGCTTTACCGAAGATGAGTTTCCATGACAACTGCACAGGGAGCAGCAGGGTTGTCGTGGAGATGTGGGGATGATGTAAGTGGGATGGGAATGGAGGACGGGCTACATATTGTGCGAGGGGTTAGGGTGAAATGCTCTTGATGAAGACCCCGTACCATGGTGCTACTTGATTGGACCCCACGTTGTAACCACACAACTGTCATTGGAATAATGGGAGGCATAGTCACTATAAATTGCGAGTTGAAAGAGAAACAATTTTAGAACATAGACTATAAAACAAGGAATATGGAACAGTACGGGCCATTCGGCCCACAATATTGTGCTGAACTTTCAATCTACTCTAAGATCAATCTAGACTTTCCCTCACACATAGTCCTCATTTTTCTTTCTCAGGACTCTTACCACTCACTTCCTTGTTTTTGTTGAGGGCTTGGTATTTTTTTTCAACTATGATGATTTATCAACTTTTAAAGATGCAAATTTCCCCCAATAAATCATTTCTTGCTATATTTATTATTGCCTATATGAATTCCCCCAAACATGCATTCCAAGATTTACACGTAGAACAGAGAGCACAGTGTAGCCCTTCGGCCCACGATGCTGTACTGAAATTTTACCTACTCGAAGACCAATCTAACCCTCCCCTCCTACATAGCCCTTCAGTTTTCCTTCTCAGAAATTCTGAGTAATTTTCTCAGAATTACTTAGGTTAAAAAAAAGAGCAAAACAAATAAATGGGCAGGGAAGACACAACAAACAACCATAAGATCTACGGTGAGCAGGAACTCCTTAAGGTTTCTCACATGGTCCTTGATTTGGTTCCTGTTTTACCAGGAGGGGAACAACAAAAACTAAAGGTCACATTGATATTGATACAATTCCTCAGGTAAGTCAGAAACCTATGCCAAGACATTTTGATAACAAGGTTGATCAAAGCAATGACACCTGGGTAACACATAAACAAAATACTGGAGGAACTCAGCAGGTCATCCAGTACCTATGGAGAGGAATAAACAGTCGATGTTTTGGGCTGAGACCTTTCATCAGATCTGGGAAGGAAGGTGGAAGATGACAAAATACCTCCAGTCCTAATGAATGATCTCAACCTGAAATATCAACTCTTTATTCCTCTCCGTAGATGCTGCCTAACCTGCTGAGATCCTCCAGCATTTTGTGCGTGCTACCTTGAATTTCCAGTATCTGCAGAATCTCTTGTGTTAATTATATCCGAGCTAGGGCAGAGGGAGACAGAAACTCCTGGTCCAATCTCCCCACAGGGCATCTACCTGGAGTGGTACAGATGCTTCAATTTCTTTTACATGTTAACAAAAACTAGTACAGTTACTATTTCTCCAGATCCACATTAGAGATTCTAGTCTTCAACAATAACTATGTCACATTCTTTGGGGTCAATTGTCTCCGGGTAAGAGGCATTAGTCCATTTCTGTAGAAAATAAAAAGGAATAGTATTACATATTATCGCTGAGACAAAGGGTATGTCACTAACACACCAAGTTATCCATTATAGAGAGGAGACTTACAGCAAAATTTTGTTTCAGTGGATGGAATTGTTATTTATTTTCATCTGTAAATACAGTCAGTGGCCACACCCGTACACCTGCTCATTAATGCAAATATCTAATCATCAAATTAATGCAAAAAAAATGCAGATAAGGTTAAGAGATTCAGTTGTTGTTCAGACCAACCATCAGAACGTGGAAGAAATGTGATCTGAGTGACTTTGACTGTGGAACGATTGTTGGTGCCAGACAGGGTGGTTTGAGGTTCTCTGAAAATTCTGATCTCCTGGGATTTTCACACACAGCAGTCTCTAAAGTTTACAGAGACTGGTTCAAAAAGCAACAAAAGAAATCCAGTGAGTGGCAGTTCTGTGTATGAAAATGCATTATTAATTGGAGAGATCAGAGGAGAATGGCCAGGTTGGTTTAAGTTGACAGGAAGGTGACAGTAACTCAAACAACCTAGTGGATGGGCTACAGCAGCAGAAGATCATGTGCATACATGCAGTGGGCATAGAATGTCGGTGTTACAGAGCAATACAGCGCAGAAACAAGCCCACTGGCTGGTTACTTGACTTTATTTATTGTTTATTTATTTTATTTGTTGTTTTATAGCATTGAGTTTGGGAGTTGCAAACTCATTTTCGCTGTATTGGTGCATGACAAATTGTACTATGCAATGACAACAAAGATATTTCATTTCAAATCTTCCATGCTGACCAAGATGTCTACTGCCCCTGCCTGGCTGATACCTTTCTACACCTTTCCTGTTCATATACCCGTTCAAGTAGGGTTTAAATGTTGCAATCATACCTGCATCAACCACTTTCATTCACAGTCTGTTCAATATACACGCAGCGACTATTTTATTAGGTACAGGAAGTACCTAATAAACTTGAATTGAACTGAATTAAATTGAATTGAATTGACTTTATTTCTTGTATCTTTCACATACATGAGTAAAAATCTTTACATTATGCCTCCATCTAAATGTGCAATGTGCAACTTATAGTAATTTGTAATAAATAGTGTGTACAACAGGACAGTCAGTATAGCATAGAAGTACAATTGTATCGGTGTAAACTAATAGGTCTGATGGCCTGGTGGAAGCAGCTGTCCCAGAGCTACGGTACCATTTCCTGGATGGTGATAGCTGGAACAGCTCGTGGTGGGGGTAACTCGGGTCCCCAATGATTCTTCGGGCCCTTTTTACGCACCTGTCTCTGTAAATGTCCTGAACAAAGGGAAGTTCACGTCTACAGATGCGCTGGGCTGTCCACTGAGTGCGTGCTGGTGGGCTTCTGCTCCAGCCCACCCACTTCAAAATTAAACATGTTGTGTGTTCAGAGGTGCTCTTCTGCACGCCACTGTTGAAATGCATGGTAATTTGAGTTACTGTCGCCATCCTGTCAGCTTGAACCTCTGACCTCTGTCATTAACAAGGCATTTTCACTCACAGAACTGCTAATCGCTATATGTCATTTAAAAACGCAAACACGAGAAAATCTGCAGATGCTGGAAATTCAAGCAACACACACAAAATGCTGGTGAACGCAGCAGGCCAGGCAGCATCTATAGGAAGAAGTACAGTCGGCGTTCTGGGCCGAGACCCTTCGTCAGGACTAACTGAAGGAAGAGCTAGTAAGAGATTTGAAAGTGGGAGGGGAAGGGGGAGATCCGAAATGATAAGAGAGGACAGGAAGGGGAGGGATGGAGCCAAGAACTGGGAAGTTGATTGGCAAAAGGAATACAAGGCTGGAGAAGGGGGAGTATCATGGGATGGAAGGCCTTGGAAGAAAGAAAGGGGGAGGGGAGCACCAGAGGAAGATGGAGAACAGGCAAGCGGTTAGTGTGAGAGAGAAAAATAAATAAACAACTAAATAAATAAGGGATGGGGTAAGAAGGGGAGGAGTGGCATTAACAGAAGTTAGAGAAATGAATGTTCATGCTATCAGGTTGGAGGCTACCCTGACGGAATATGCCCCTTCTTACCCCATCCCTATTTATTTATTTATTTTTTTCTCTCTTTCCCTCTCACAATAACTTCTCGCCTGTTCTCCATCTTCCTCAGACTTATTTTGAACAGCACTCGAAATAAAATTTACCATTCGAGTTTGTTCGCATTAAAAAAAGTTTGCCAGCCGCATTATTATTCTGGATGCACGAATCAAAAGTAAACGAGATTTCTATTGTTGATTACCCGAAATTCTCCATCATAATTCTCAAACAGACCCTTAAATTTCTGTTTCGGATCAGGGACTTCTTGACACAGGTATTCCAGTATCTTGTACCTAGAAGTATAAAAATATCTAAATGGAGTGATTTAATAACATTTCTTCCATCCAACCCTACTACTCAAATACAACCAGTTAGAAAAAGCACAATCTATGTAAAGTTTGCTCTCTGCCCTCCTTTTCTGTGGGAAATTTATTTCTATACAAGGGTGTTCGGTATTTGCAGATACAGTATCCATTCATGGAAGTTGTCCTGAAAAGAACACAGCATATGAAACATAACTAGGAGAAGGAGAAATTAATCTCTGAGTAGCACAGTGCTGTGCAAAAGTCTTAGGCACCTTATACTTTTTATATGCCTTCAGATGGTGTGGCCTCCTCAGAGCCCTGATCTGAACATCATCGCTTTCCGGGATTACTTTCCGGGATTTGAAGAGACAGAAACAGTGAGGTAGCCAAAGTCTGCAGAAGAACTGTGGCAAGTTCTCCAAGATACTTGGAACAACCTACCAGCCATTTTTTTTTTATGTATAAAACTTCACAACAGTCTACCTAAGAGAATTGATGCAGTTTTAAAGGCGAAGGACGGTCACACCAAATATTGATTTGATTTAGATTTTTACTGTTTACTGCTCTTTGCAGAATTTTTTGATATTTAGAAACTTTACAATTCATTCTTTTTGAAAGTATCCTTGCTTTACAGATTTTTTTTACATGTACTCAAGACTTTTGTGCAGTATTGTATATGGAGACATATATGTATTTTGATAATAAATATATGAAGCTTGAACTTTGAACCTATCTGCCTTTTCAACATAACTCTTAGTTCGCGAGGATCAAGGAAGGAAGCTGTTCATCTCATTCTAACTCTATTCAGGATTGGTCCAAGTAATCTCAATTTTTTACTCTCTCCCCGCTAATCCTTTTCCTTTTCGTACGTCTCCAAGCTTCATTTTGAAGTCTGTAATTGAACCTGGCAGTACAATCCACACCCTAACTACAAAATCTATTAGAAAACATGTTCATTGTGTAACCATTGGCACTCTGTTTGTTGGGCCATTGCCAGGGAAAAGCACTGAAAGAAACCTCAACCATTTACTGCACACAGCTCTGATCTCTATACTATAAGGATGCCTATGTGCTGGAGAGAATGCATAGGATATTTAGTAATGGTGTAATCACTCGAGTCAAGCGATCTTCCAAAGGATTACTCCCTTAATGGAGAATACCTATTGTTTAAGATGGGGAGACTGAAACATGAGCAGCCACCACACAGTCCTTGACAGATCAGAGTCAAGGTGCACTGGCATGGCATCCAAGACAACTTCACTGCTGCAGCCTTCCTCCACCTTTATTGCCATTGAGATGTGTCATCATCTTCAGCCAGGTCCACCATTGAGGTCTTGGCTCTATTGCTCTTTATCTGGAACCTCCTGCTTGACCTTACCACTGTGGATGATCTATCAGGAGCTATGCTCCTGATGGCATCGCTCTTAGGATCTCAAGATCTCACAAGCCTCTCCACTACGACAAGCTGACCATCCTCGGAGAAGTAAATGGGATATTTAGCAGAACATTTCCAGGTTAGGAGGGATCTCATTAGGGTGAAGAACTTGAAAGAGACTGTGTTTGTTTTCCTTGGAGCAAAGGAGGCTCCTTGTATATCAGATTATGAGAGGCACAGATAGGAGGGAGAGGTCAAATCTTATTCCCATGGTAAATCTACCAGAAAACAAGAGGACATTGATTTAAGATGAGAGGAAGGAGCTTCAGAAAGGATTTGTAGGGCAAAAAATAGAGGGCTGTGTGGGAGGGAAGGGTTAGATTGACCTGGAAGTTTGAACATCATATGCCAAAGGGCCTGCACTAGGCTGTAATGTTCTATGCTGTATGTTTTAAGTATTTTTTCCCGACACAGGGAGTAGTTGCTGACTGGAATGTGATATAGTCATACAGAAGCACAGCACAAACACAGGCCCTTTGACCCATCTAATCTGTGCTGAACCATTTAACCTGCCTAGTCCCATTGACCTGCACCTGAACCATAACCCTTCATATGCTCACCATCCATGTACCTATCCAAACTTCTCTTGAACACTGAAATCAGACTCGTAAGCACCACTTGTGCTGGCAGCTCGTTACACACTCTCACAACCCTTTAACTGAAGAAGTTCCCCCTCATTTTCCCCTGAAACTTTTCACCTTTATGTTCTGCAACAAGAGGTGGTGGAAGCAGATATGATTACTGTTGTTAAGATGAAAACACCAAAACACGTGAGGCTTATGAGAGGAAATGGAGTTAGTGTACTCTAGGTCATCATGGAAGCGGTGTACTGAGGAGCTCGTTTCTGTGCTCTGGGACTTTGCTGGAAGATTATAAGCATGTTATGCTCCTCACTAGGAAAGCCCAGCAGAGATTGTTCTTTCTCTGCCAGCTTAGGAAACTTAACAAATCAGAGCGTATCCTGATGAATTTTTATACAGCCATCTTTGAGAGTGCTGTGACCACCTCCATCACTGTTTGGTTTCCTGCCGCCTCCTCCCTCTCCAGGTCCAGGTGGCAGTGAGTGGCCCACTCAGTGGAGAAGATCATTGGCTGTTAGCTACTGACATTAGAAGACATAGAAGATAGAAAACCTACAGGACAATACAGGCCCTTCGGCCCACAATGCTGTGCCGAACACGTACTTATTTTAGAAATTACCTAGGGTTACCCATAGCTCTCTATTTTTCTAAGACCTGTTTATCGTCAGAGCGAAGTAAAGAGCTGGAAAAATTATGGCTGACTCCACCCACCCTAGCTGTCACCTATTCACCAATTTGCCATTGGGAGAAGCCCAATCACCACCAGGAGAACACATCATCCCTGAAGCTTTCTTTCTGTAGCTATCCAGCTTCAACAAAACTCACTCAGGTGTATCACCCAAAAAGTCCCTGCACAACATCCGTTAAGTGGTCTCTCCTGCTCCCTTTGTTCTGTTGCTAATTATTTAGCCTGTTCGTTATGTTCACATTTATTTAAGTTTGATTATTGACGTTTGCACTAATTGTTCATAGCTTATGTATTATGATTTGTATCTTGTGAATCAATAGAGTGCTACAGCACAGAAGCAGGCCATTTGACTCAACCGATCTACAAGATTCCCAACTGATCCATGCTCACCGGGACTCCCAACTGATCCATGCTCACCAAGATTCCCAGCTGAATAGCTTGCACTTCCAACAGTGCAGTGTTCCTTGAATTTGTTATGAGGCGTTTCTTATGGCCTGGTATTTGAACAACCTCCCTGATCAAAAGCAACATCAAGAGCTGGAGGGCCCCTACTGTGTCGCTCCATGTTAGAAAAAAAAGAGATGATGTGAGGTTAGCTACCCTGGAACAAGTGTTTCAGCTCCTGTCCTGTGGGTGTTATGGCTTATTCCGAGTGTCAAAAGTCACTTCTGTCTTGATTGGTTAATTTAGAAACTGTAGCTGCTTTTCCCATTGGATAGCTGCCTGGTGTCCAGTTTCAACTATCCCTTTGAAACAGATGATCATTGAGAAGGTATGCTGTGCATGCACATTTCATTAAGTATATTTGTTGAATATTCAGCCTTGTACTCTCTGTAACTTGGGGAACATGAATGTTTCGTTGAATTTTTACTGTTTGTAGATAAATATTCACAGAGAGTGTTTTCTGTCTCACTCGCTAGACTTGTGAACCTGAATCAACATTACAGCTCCTGAACCCCAAAAACCATTTTTTTTTTAAAAGACCACCCAGTAAGCAAATGTCATATGTTTTTATGTAATATCAGACCATAAAACATAGCAGCAGAATTAGGGTATTTGGCCTATCGAGTCTGCTCAGTCATTCCATTATGTCTGATTTACTATCCCTCTAAATTCTATTCTCCTGCCTTCTCCCTGAAACCTTTGATGCCTTGACTCGCCAAGAACCTACCAACTTCCACTTTGAATATACCCAATGATTTGATCTTCACAGCCGGCTTCCACAGATTCATCAGCATCTGGCTAAAAAAATTCCTTCTCTTCTCTGTTCTAAAGGGATGTCCTTGTATTCTGAGGATGTGCCCTCCGGTCCTAGACTCTCCCACTATAGGAAACATTCCTCATATGAGTTCACCCCTGATTGTTCTAAACTCCTGTCAGTACAGACCCAAAGACATGGAACTCTTCTCATATGTTTATCAGTGAGCCAGTGCTAGCAGTGGGCTGAAAAAAATAATCATGAGCAGGTCAGGTTACATCTGTGAGGAGGAAAAAGAGAGTTAATGTCTCAGGTCAGAGAGTCTGACAAGGTGTCTTCAACCTGAAACACTGAGACAATAACTGTTCAGAGAGCATCCATGTTGCCATGGCAAATGCTCTGCCTGAGACTGCAAGAAATGCAGTGACTTGTGGATGCAGCTCCCTTTCATAGAGCGTCCACACTTCTCGCTGCCTCAGCAAGGCAGTCAACATCTTCACCTTCCAACAGGTGGAAAAAAACAGCCTGAATGCACTTACCACCAGGATCTAGGTTATTGTCATTCAACCGTATGCATGTATACAGCTAAATGAAACATTGTTTCTCTGGGGCCAAGGTACAAATAACAGCACATATAGTCATGATCCAGCACATACAGTCATGAAGTAATATTAGCACATGGTCTGAAAGGCATGGGCTGAAGATTGGCAGGTTGACATAAAGAATGAGGTGGATGTTTACGTAAGGCACTGTATGGAGTGGCACGGTAGCATAGTGGTTAGCACAACACTCTACAGTACTAGTGACCCGGGTTCAATTCCTGTCGCTGTCTGTAAGCAGTTTGGATGTTCTCCCCATGACCACGTAGGTTTCCTCCGGGTGCTCCGCTTTCCTCCCTCAGTCCAAAGACGTACCTGTTGGTAGGTTAGTTGGTTATTGTAAATTGTCCCATTGTAAATTAGGCCAGGATTAAATCTGTACTGCAAGGTGTTGTGCTGACCACTAGGCTACTGTGCCACCCCGTACTATATCGCAGTACACGTGACAGTAATAAACCTATTTGCCTTTCCGCAGATGCTGCCTCACCTGCAGAGCCCTTCTAGTGTTTTCCATTTTTTTTTGTTTTTGATTTCCACCATCTGCAGTTTGTTAATTTTCCACTAACAACGAGTTTGCTTATAGAGTGAATCCTGGCATGATAAATGATTCCAGGGTGCTCCTCATTTAGCACAATCATTTGAATCCTCTCCTGCACATCAGTGAATAACAAGCAGAAGTCAACAAGAAGCTTACCTTTTACAAATAAACATCAGCAGTAGCACCATCAGAACTATAATAATTATGGTCACAGCAAAGCTTTTCAAAATTGTGGAAACTGCCTCTTCTTTTCCTGCAAATAATAAAACAAAAATCTGTCATTGATTGTGTTAACTCATTACCACATTTCCTTGCAAAGATCAGACAATTGCAATAGTACAGCACATGAAATGTATTTTAAGAATACAAAAGCAAGGATGTAATGCAGTCTTTATAAGCTGTTCGTCTGACCGCACTTGGAGTATTGTGAGCAGTTTTGGGACCCTTATCAAAGAAAGGATGTGCTGGCATTGGTGTGGGTCCGGAGGGGGTCCACAAGAATAATCCTGAGGATATAAAGATTTACATATTTAGAAATGTTTGATGGCTCTGGGCCTGTACTGGATGGAGTTTAGAAGAATGGTGCAGGGGATTTCACTGAAACCTATGAAATATTGAAAGTTGTAGATGTGAGCTTCAGTGATACTGTTGAAGTAGTCTTGGAGAATAACTGCAGTGCACTTTGTAGATGGCATGCACTGAGCTGGAAGGAACGAATGCTCGTGATGCTTCATGGGATGCCAACAAAGTGGGCTTTGTCCTGGATGGTGTTGGGACTTTTGAGAGTTGTTGGCACTGTACACAACTGGTAGAGCATCCCACTTGAATATACCATAGTTTGATATGGCAACTGCTCTGCCTGAAACTGCAGAGCGCTCAGCACATCACAGAAACCAGACTCTCCTCCATAGACTCTGTCCATACTGCTCGCTGTCTCAATAGCAGGCAGCATAATCAATGACTGCTCCCACCCTGGACACTCTCTCTTCACCTCCCTCCCACTGGGCAGAAGGAACAAAATTCTGACGTCTTCAGGCTAGAGAACAGTTTCTATCCTGCTGTTATATCCCCCGGGTCCAAAATTTTGATTCAATCACAAAGAAGGCATGCCAGCTGTCATACTTCATTCAGAATTTAAGGAGATATTGAACATCAGCAAACGCTCTTACAAACGTCTACAGATAAACGGTGGAGAGCGTTCTGACTGCTTGCATCACCGCCTGGTGTGGAGGCTCCGATGCACAGGATCGAAAGAGGCTGCAGAGGGCCGTGGACTCAGCCAGCTCCATCACGGGCACTACCCTCCCCACTGCTGAGGAGATCTTCAAAAGGGGGTGGTTCAAGAAGGAAGCATCGATCATTAAGGACTCTCACCATCCAAGACATGTCCTCTTCATATTATTACCATTAGAGAGAACTAGAGGAGCCTGAATACTTTAGGAACAGCTTCTTTCTCTTTGACATCAGATTTCTGAACAGCCCATGAACCCATGAAGTTATCTCAATATTCCTCTTTAGCACTATCTGTCTATTTATTTATCTATCTATTTATTTTTCTATCTATCCATCTATCTATTTATTTATGTATTCATTATTTATTTCTATTGTAACTTAAATTAATTTTCTATGTCTTGCACTGCACTGAACTCCGTCTTGGACCGTCCCAAGCTGAGCCATGAAAGGAGGAGGAACTGGGGTAATCACCAAACAATAAGGAACAGCACAGAAACAAAAACTGAAAACGTGGTGGTGGCTCTCCTTCTCGACCGTAGGGAAGAACCTGATTGACACGTAAAGCCTACACCTGAAATACTTCCATTTCATCTGTAGATCACAGAAAATAGAGCACTACTTCAGCCAGCAAAGTAGTGCCCAATTAATTAAACAAAGCTAAACTTATTTCATCTGCCTACACAATGTTCAAATCCTTTATTCTAGCATATCCACTTGCCTATCTGAGAGCCCCTTAAATGCCTCAATCATACTTACATCCATCACCACGTCTGGCCGTACATTCCAGGTACCCACTACACACTATAAAAAAAACTTGCCTCTCATATCTAACTTTTAACTTACCCTGTCTTACCTTAAATGCATACTCTCCAGTATAAGACATTTTGATCCAGGAATAAATATTCTGACTATGTACTCTTTCTGCTTTTCCTATTCTCTCATAATCGTACGTACTTCTATCAGGTTCCTCTTCAACCTGCACTGCTCCAGAGGAAACAACCAAGTTTGTCCAACCTCTGAGCAGCAAATCTTATGCCAGAGGAGGGAAAATGAACCTAGTGTAGTCTTCACGCTGATGGATATTTCTCGTCTGCGGTTATGTTGAGATGTGCACAGAAAATGGGTAGGCAAATACCAAGGGCAATAAATTTTGAGGTTCTATCTATTATTGAGTTTGGTAGACATGGGTCTGGGCATGGGACCCTTGGTTGCTAGGAAACTTTCTTTTCCATTGGATTCCACTGAACCACTTATCCCCTCGTACAAAAGTTTATGTTGGTAAACACCTCTCACCACAAGTCAGGCAAGCACTGTCTGCATGAAATATCCTCAACACCCTGTGGGAAAAGAAGATGGTGGATCTTATTGGATAATTCCCTGAGAAGACCATCAATGCCAATCAGCAAAAGTCCTGAAAAATCAACCATATTTTCCCTCCTTACTTTCTGCTTGACCTGGGAATTGCTCCAGCATTTTAACAGTTCACATTTCAGCTTCTACTGTCTCTTGTGTCTTTGTTTGGCAAGATAACTCATCAGGTGAACTCTCAAACAAGCACAAGATTATGATTAGATCGTGGTGAGAAGAGCCCTCCCTATCAGACTCAATACACAAGGACGGAATCTCAATCTCACTGCTCACTATCCTCATGGTGGCTCCATTGTGGATGAGGCCTGCCACTAATCTCCCTCTCAAATGATCTGGTATTGGTACTGTTATTGGTTTGCTGTTGTCACATGTACTGAGAGACAGTGAAGAGCTTTTGAGAGTATGCTATCAAGGAAGATCATTCCATTAAGTACATTGAAGCAGTAAAAAGAAAACAGACTGCAGAATATAGTGTGGTGGCAATAGCGTAAGTGTATTGCAGGTCAACAAATAAAGTGCAAGGACCACAATGATACTGGGAGATCACAAATTCATCTTTGGTATAAGCGAGGTCTGTACAAGAGTCTGATAAGATAGACAGATACTTTATTGATCCCAAAGGAAATTAGTGTCACAGTAGCATTACTGTATCTGAGTATCTGAGTAGCCAGGGCATCAAAGGTTATGGTGAGAAGGCAGGGGAGTGGGACTAAATGGAGAACGGATCAGCTCATGACAAAATGGCGGAGCAGACTCGATGGGCCGAAAGGCCGACTTCTGCTCCTTTGTCTTATGGTCTTATTACAAGTGCACAGATATACAAATATTAGAATAGAAGAAAGAATAAATAAGATACCTTAAACAGTCCAACAGAAGGGGGTCATCACTTCCCTGGCTATAGGTTAACTCATTATAGAGCCTAATGGCTGAAGGTAATAATGACCTCATATAGTGCTCTTTGGAGCAGTGTAGTTGTCTTAGTCTATTACTAACAGTGCTCCTTTGTTCAGCCATGATGGTATGCACAGGGTGAGAAACGTTGTCCAAAATTACCAGGATTTTCCGCAGGATCCTTTGCTCTACCATGGCCTCCAGTGTGTCCAGTTTGACTTCTAATACAGAGACAGCTTTTCTAATAAGGTTGTTGAGCCTGTTGGCATCACCCGCGTTGATGCCATTGCCCCAGCACTCCACCACATAGAAGATTGTACTGGCAACAACAGACTGGAAGAACAAGTGAAGGAGAGGACGCACACTTCAACGGACCTCAGTCCCCTCAGGAAGTAGAGGTGACTCTGGCCTTTCTTGCACACAGCCTCTGTGTTGGTGCTCCACTCAAGTCTGTCATCCAGGTGCATCCCCAGGTACTTGTAGGTCCTCACCATATCCATGTCCTCACCATCAATATAACAGAAAGCAGTGCAGGCTTTGTCTTCCTAAAGTCCATCACCATCTCCTTTGTCTTACTGATGTTGAGCTGCAGATGATTCAGCTTGCACCATTTGACAAAGTCCTCCACCTGGGCCCTGTATTCATCCTCCCATTCTCCCTTTATACACCCAACTACTGGTGAATCATCAGAGAATTTCTGCAGATAACATGATACAGTGTTGTATCTGGAGTCTGAGGTATACAGGGTAAACAGAAAAGGAGTCAATACAGTCCTCTGTGGGACCCCAGTGCTGCTTATGGCCATGTCTGACACACAGCTCTGAAACCACACAAACTGTGGTCTGCCAGTCAGGTAGTCCATTATTTAGGATACGATGGAAGTACCAACCTGCATTGTACGGAGCATTTCCCCCAGCAATGTGGGCTCTATGGTATTGAAGGCACTTGAGAAATCAAGAAATAAGCTGCCCTGTTTATCCAAATGGGAGTAGGCCCTGCTCAGCAGGTAGATGACAGCATCTTCAACTCCAATGTGCTCCTGGAAGGGAAAATGCAGGGGATTGCACACTGGGTGTTTGACAGTCTTCTTGTCTTTTTAAATGGGTTCTTTTGGGTTTCTTTGTTTTGTGACTGCCTGTAAGGAGGTGAATCTCAAGGTTCTAGGATGTATCCATACTTCGATAATCAGAATCAGAGTCAGGTTTATCATCACCGGCATGTTATGTGAAATTTGTTAACTTAGCAGCAGCAGTTCAATGCAATACATAATCCAGCAGAGAGAGAAAAAGTAAACAAATAAAATAAAACATAATAATAAATAAACAAGTAAATCAATTGCATATATTGAATAGATTATTTAAAAATGTGCAAAAACAGAAATACTGAATATTAAAAAAGTGAGGTAGTATCCAAAGCTTCAAAGTCTATTTAGGAATTGGATGGCAGAGGGGAAGAAGCTGTTCCTGAATTGCTGAGTGTGTGCCTTCAGGCTTCTGTATCTCCTACCTGATGGTAACAGTGAGAAAAGGGCATGCCCTGGGTGCTGGAGGTCTTTAATAATGGACGCTGCCCTTCTGAGACACCGCTCTATGAAGATGTCCTGCATACTTTGTAGGTTAGAGTCCAAGATGGAGCTGACTAGATTTACAACTTTCTGCAGCTTCTTTCGGTCCTGTACAGTAGTCCCTCCATATCAGACAGTGATGTAGCCTGTCAGAATGCTCTCCACAGTACATCTGTAGAAGTTTTTGAGTGTATTTGTTGACATGCCAAATCGCTTCAAACTCCTAATAAAGTATAGTTGCTGTATTGCCTTCTTTATGACTACAACAATTTGTTGGGACCAGGTTAGATCCTCAAAGATCTTCACACCCAAGAACTTGAAGCTGCTCACACTCTCCACTTCTGGTCCCTCTATGAGGATTGGCATGTGTTCCTTTGTCTTACCCTTCCTGCAGTTCACAATCAGCTCTTTCATCTTACTGATATTGAGTGCCAGGTTGTTGCTGCAGCACCATTCCATTAGTTGGGATATCTCACTCCTGTACACCCTCTCGTCACCACCTGAGATTCTACCAACAATGGTTGTATCGTCAGCAAATTTGTAGATGGTATTTGAGCTATGCCTAGCCACACAGTCATGTGTATATGTGGGCTCTACTCGCTGTACTTTGAACTTTGAATCCCTGCCCTTGCCTGTAAGGAGTTTATACGTTCTCCTCATGACTGCATGGATTTCCTTCACGTGCTCCAGTTTCCTTTCACATTGCAAAGGTTTCTGGGGTTAGCAAGTTGTGGCATGCGATGTTGATGATGGACGCTTGGCAACACTTGTGGGAACCCAGCACAATTCCTTGCTGATTTTTTTTGACAAAAACAACGTATTTCACTGTAAAATGGTTATTATAAAAGCAATGAATAGATTAGCGCAATTCAAGATTGTTTAAGTGTAAAGGAGAACAAAATAATTGTCACTCCAGATCTGATGCAGCACAATAAGATATAGAAAATAAAGTGAAAAAAAACATAATGAACATAAATACACAAGATAGCTTACATACATAGGTATAGTCTATGTAGATAAAGTGACGCTAGGCGCTGTACATAAGGTGACTGACAGGAAATGATAAAGCAGTGGTGATTGGGGGTTGTGTTGGGTTGGTTAGGTTAGTTACTGGGTGCCATGTTAACCAGGTATAAATACTACAGAGAAGTGTAACATTATGATTTCTGAACAGAATTCATGACATTTTTGAACAGCCACAAACTCATGAACACTACCTCATTATTCCTCTTTTGCACTATTTTCCAAATTTTATTGTAACTTTTGGTAATTTTTGCACAATATACTGAATCAGAATCAGATTTAATATCACTGGCGTATGCCGTGAAATTTGTTAACTTTGCCACAAAATAACACATTTTACGACATGGCAGTGATAGAAAACCTGATTTTGAATCGCAATTGGCCTGTTTGGTAATGAAATGTGATAATTCCTGTTTTCTCCATTCTAGGCCCTTCATAATTATGCTTCCCTCCTCAACCCAACTACCTCAGTATCCTCGATTCCAAGGAATTTCTGTTATCCTAGTAGCATGCATCCTAATACACTGCTTGGTATGGAAATTATACTGTGGTAGACAGAAAGTCTTTACAATGGGTAGCCAAAACTACCCAATGGATCGCAGGCACCAACTTATCCACCATCAGAGACGCAGATATAGAAACATGCTGGAAAAGGGACAGCAACATCATGAAAGATCCTACCCACCTTGCTCATGGACTGAATATCCCACTCCCATTAGGAAAGAAACTACGCAGTAGCCACACCTGTCACAATCTGTTTGTGGATAGAGTATTCTGAGGGTTCTGAGTTTTTTTACTGCTGCTTTTTTTTTTGCATTCTCTGAATTTCATTAATTATAATTATAATGTATGATTGTACTTAAGGGTTTTTTTTACGTGTTATGGTTAGGACTTTTCTACTCTATGATTAAGTTGCAATTGTCCTTCAATACTTCCAATTAATTCTCCAAGATTTTGCAGGTATTTAATAAAGTTTTCTTGCACTTTTGTCTCTTATCTGAATGGTTACTTGTAAGATTGTCAAGAGACTGGGGTTCTAATTAGCTGGACACGGAGTTAAGTACACTCAAGGGCACAAAGGAGAGGGTTCAAAGGAGGTTCACGCAAATGATTCTAGGATTGAAAGGCTTATCATAGGAGGAATGTTTGGCAGCTCGGGTACTGTACTCACTGGAATGAGGGAGGATCTCATTGAAACCTATGGAATGTTAAAAGTCCTCGATAGAGTGGATGTGGAGAGGATATTTTCTATGGTGGGGGAGTCTAGGATCAGAAGGTACAGCCTCAGAATAAAGAGATGTTCGTTTAGAATGGAGATGAGCAGGAATTTCTTTAGCCAGAGGGTGGTGAATCTGTGGAATTCGTTGCCACAGGCAGCTGTGATGGCCAAGTCATTGGGTATATTTAAGGTAGAGGTTGATTGGTTCCTGATTAGTCAGGGCATAGTGGTACGTGGGGAGAAAACAGGAGATTGAGGCTGAGATGGAAATGGATCAGCCATGATGAAATGGTGGAGCAGACCTGATGTGCCAAATGGCCTATTTCTGCTCCTATATCTTATGGTGTTATGTTTTAAATAGGCACTACTAACCCCTCAGGGCTCGGTGTTTGTGATCCACGCCTAGTGAAACTCTGGCTGAGTTATCCCAAGTCATGCAAGACCTTTTATGTTCTACTGTTTTGTCTCTTTTGTTAATAAAATTCCTAGTTTTTTTTACCCTTCCGAGCCTCTGTGTGATCCTGCACTTGGTTCCAAACATGCAGTGTGACAACACCAGGACCACTCGACTCAAAAGTGGTGGGGGTGGGTTAATGGGTACAGTTAATGACCTGCCTGACGACTTATGGTAAGTAATACCTGCAGGTCATCATTTCCACCCATCAATCCACCCCACCACTACATATTGTACATATTACCTACTTTCCCTTTATGCATATAGAATCAATCTATGTATGTACATAACAGTTATTTGTATATTGTGTTTTATAGGATTACTTTTATATTTACAGCACTATACAAAAGTCTTAAGCACATATATAGCTTGTGTGCCTTAGACCTTCACACAATATGGTATATTTTTTGTTTCTTTTTCTGTTCTTTATGCTTATTAATTTTTATGCCGAATTGGATCCAGAGTAACAATCATTTTGTTCTCCTTCACACCTCTGTTCTGAAGAATAACAACAAACAGTTTTGAATCTTGTATGAGGTAGGGACAATTTAGAGGGTGTTATATTATTTGGAAATTTGGTAGGAGATGCTAGGCATCTATGGCTGACATTGGTGCAATGAGTAAAAACGCCTTTCACTGTGCTGCGAATGTCTGCAAACACCTGGAGTTGCAATACTCCAGCCTCTCAGGAGAAGTGAAGGCGACCTGGGTTCAATTCCCACCACTGCCTGTAAAGGAGTTTGGATGTTCTCCCCATTACCCTGTGCTCCAGTTTCTTCCCATAGCCCAATGACATAATGGTTAGTAGGTTAATTGGTCATTGTAAATTGGCTTGTTATTAGGCTGGGAGTAAATGGGGTGTTACTGGGTGGCACGGCTCGAAGTGCTGGGAAGGGTCAGTTCTGCATTGTATCACAATAAATAAACAAACAAACAAACAAACACTCAGTATCCACTAATAGGCATACATGCACACCTGTTTGTTAATGCAAATATCTGATCAGCCAATCGTGAGGCAGCAACTTAAATTCAAGTTTATTGTGGTCTCTCCGTACATACAGTCATAGACCATAGATATAGCAAGGGTGTCTAAGGCTTTTCCATAGTATTATATTTGTCAACATGGAGCGAAGAGTGAGTTTGCAAATCTGGCTGGGCAAAGGATATGGGGAACGGTGAGGGAGGAGTGTTGCAGGAGAGGTACGGGACAGGTGGCAGAGAAGGAATGCCAGGGCCAAGGATGCTGCAGGTGTAGACACTCCCAGTCCTGAGGCACCAGGCAAGATCGTTAGATTCCAAACTATTCATTTACTAATCATTACAGAATATGTCCCTGCTGCTTCCAGCTCACTCCCCCCACCACCCTTCCCCTTTTCCCAACCATGATTCCTCACTCCTTACCCCTTCCCATTCTCAGTCCACAATGGAGACCCATATCAGAATCAGGTTTATCATCACGCATGTATGTCATGAAATTGATTGCTTTTTGTGGAAGTACAGTGCAATACATAAAATTACTACAGTACTGTGCAAAAGTCTTAGGCACCCTAGCTACAGTGCCTATAAAAAGTATTCACCCCCTTGGAAGTTTTCATGTTTTATTGTCTTACAACATTGAGTCACAATGGATTTAATTTGGCTTTTTTGACACTGATCAACAGCAAAAAACTCTTTCATGTCAAAGTGAAAACAGATATCTACAAATTTGTCTAAATGCATTACAACTATTAAACACAAAATAATTGATTGCATAATTACTCACCCACTTCACGTCAATATTTAGTAGAAGCACCCTTGGCAGCAATTACAGCCTTAAGTCTGTGTGGATAGGTCTCTATCAGCTTTGCACATCTAGACACTGCAATGTTTCCCCATTCTTCTTTACAAAACTGCTTAAGCTCTGTCAGATTGCATGGGGATTGTGAGTGAACAGCCCTTTTCAAGCTCAGCCACAAATTCTCAATTGGATTGGGGTCAGGACTCTGACTTGGCTACTCCAGACATTAACTTTTTTTTTTATAAATAGGCCATTCCTATGTAACTTTGGCTTTATACTTGTGGTCACTGTCTCGCTGGAAAATAAACCTTCCCCAAGTCGCAGTTCTTTTGCAGACTGCATCAGGTTTTCCTCCAGGGTTTCCCTGTATTTTGCTGCATTCATTTTACCCTCGACCTTCACAAGCCTTCCAAAGCCTGCTGCAGTGAAGCATCCCCACGGAATAATGAAGCCACCACCACGCTTCACAGTAGGGATGGTGTGTTTATGATGTGCGGTGTTCAGTCTGATGGCCAAAAAGCTCAATTTTGGTTTCATCAGACCATAGACTTCAGAGTCTCCCGCATGCCTTCTGGCAATCTCTAGCCAAGATTTCACCTGAGTTTTTTTTTCCCCCAACTGTGGTTTTCTCTTTGCCACTTTCCGATAAAGCTGTGACTGCCCGGGCAACAGTTGTTGTTCGGACAGTGTCTCCCATCTCAGCCACTGAAGCTTGTAATTCCTCTAGAGTTGTCATAGGTCTCTTGGTAGCCTCCCTCACTAGTCCCCTTCTTGCACGGTCACTCAGTTTTGGAGGACAGTCTGCTCCAGGCAAATTTACAGCTGTGCCATATTCTTTCCATTTCTTGGTGATTGACTTAACTGTGCTGCAAGGGATATTCAGTGACTTGGAAATTTTATTGTATGTATCTCCTGATTTCCACTGTTCCTCTCCATTACTTGAAATCATTCCAATATTATGTTTCTTTTTCTGTTTTCCAGATCTAGTTTCAACTTCATTCCAGCCTCCTCCCATCAACCTGCACTCACCCAAACCCTGCATTCCTGGTTCCCTTTCAAGATCCCCCTCACTACTTAAACTTACACTATTTCCCAACAACCCCACACCCACAACACCACACTTCCAACATCCACCCACCTACACACCAGCCAACAGTTCAACCTCAGCCTAGCTCCACAGTTGGATGATGATCTTCTTCTTCTTCTTCTATTTCTGGCTGTATAGACACATCTAGGCATATTACAGCCCTCCGCAGGATGTATAATTAATTACAGAACTTGAAGGAACTCAAATTCTCGAATATAACCTAGTCTCACGTATAAACTGAATGATAAACTCTTCAATCAGATGTTGATTCTCTTGATGGCCAAACAAAGATTTAATAGAAAACCAAAATAAAGTTAAGCCAGATAGCCTCTTGAACAACGTGCTTCTTTCAATTTTGTATCGATTGCAGCTCAGCAAAACATGCTGGTCTGTCTCTGGACTACCACAGTCACATAATCCAGTAGGATGTTTTCCTATTATCTTTAAATAATAGTTTAGCCCACAATGCCCCAACCTAAGTCTTGTAAATTTCACCATATCTCTACGACTTAAAAGGTAACAGTCTGAGACCTTTTTAACTATTGGGTGACTAGGAAAATAATGCCTGCCCCTAATTCATTTTTCCGATCCGCCTGCCACTTCTTCTCTATACCTTTTTTGATCCTACTTCTCAATTCTGCTCTGCCTAGGGGAACTCTAATTTCTACTTGCTGCTCTGTAAGGAAGACTTTGCAATGCCATCCACAATTTCATTTCCCTCCACCCCAGCATGTCCAAGTATCCATGAAAATCTAACTACACAACCCATCTTCCCTACTCTAACAACACTTAGAGAATCTCAGTAACTATGTCAGGACAAGTTTTTGATTTACTCCCTTTTACAGACTCTAAGGCAGCAGCAGAATCCGAACAGATGATAACCCTACATGGTCGAGAGTCTTCTATCCACCATAAGGCCCAGAGGATTGCTAATAATTCTGTTTCAAAGACAGAAACATCATCTGAAACCCGGTGACCAATCTTAACTCCAAATTGAGACACATACATCCCAAATCCTGCCCTACTGCTCTCTGGGTCCACTGAGCCAACAGTAAAAATCTTCAGATAAGATCCCCATTTATTATTTAAATATGCATTTGTGATCAATGCTGATGAAATTGCACTGCTTCCTTTAAGCTGAAAAAGGAGGAATAGGTCTACTTCTGGTTCTGGAAAGAGCCAAAAAGGGACAGGTGGCAAGCAAATTTGGTCAACTTTGTCTTCCTCAGTCAGTTTCAATTTCACAGCCCAGTTATTAACCAAATCTAAAAATGGGTATCTTTTAATTTTACTTTGGTGCTCCGACTTCCCCTGCAAAAGACACTTTGATGGACAGCTGTGATTGAATCCATTTAGTTTTACCCAATACTGCAGGCCCAACTGAATTCATCTTAAATGCAGAGACATTTCTCCCATCTCCACACATAATGCCGGGACTGATGTTGTTCTAAAAGCTCCACAACAGAGTCTAAGTGCTTTGGACTGCACAGTGTCTAGTTTCCAAGCACTGCCGTAGCAGCGGAACCATAAACAATACAACCATAATCTATAGCTGATCTACTCATAGCTAGATATATTAAGCACATAGTTTCCCGCCCTGCTCCCCAGTCGCATCCAGCAATACTTCTCATAACATTTAAAACTTTCTCACACTTTCCAATTGTTTTATCTATACGAACCCTCCAAGTAAGTCTTTCATCAAACCAGACACCTAAAAACTTGAATACCTTGACTCTTTCTAGTGGAGGATCATATAGACACAATTCACAATCAGGAATCTTTCTTCTAAAGCCAAAAATCATATATTTGGACTTAGAAGCAGAAATCCTGAAACCCCATTTATTAGCCCAGTTTTCAACTGATCTTAAAGCCTTTTGTACCTGCCTTAATATATACTTGATGTTTCTTCCTCTTTTCCAGATTGCACCATCGTCTGCAAACAATGATTTTCCAAATCTTGTCCCTACCTGATCAAAGATATCATTTATCATGACATTAAAAAGAACTGGACTAATGACACTTCCTTGAGGGGTACCATTACCCATTTTAACTGACTTGGAGCTTGTTCCGCCTATTCTTACTTGAATTGTCCTTTCCTTAAGGAAATCTTTGATCCAATTAAACATTCTACCACTAATTCCCACACCATAGAGTTTAATTAACAAGCCATCCTTCCATAGTGAGTCATATGCTCTTTCAATATCTAGAAATACGCTTACCATTACTTCTCTATTTTGAAATGCTTTTTTAATATCATGATCTAAGAGAACAACAGATTCCAGTGTTGATCTTCCAGTTCTAAAACCATTTTGATAGACAGCAAAATGTCCCTTATTTTCCAAAAAATAAACAAGTCTGTTGGTGACCATTTGTTCGATAATTTTACAAAGCACTGATGTTAAAGCTATAGGCCGATACGAAGTAGGACTAGATGCGTCCTTGCCTAGCTTTAAAACTAGAACTACCACCGCATGCTTCCATTCTACTGGTAATTTTCCTTCTTTCCACACTGAATTAAACAATGCTAGAATTTCTATTAATACAGAGTCATCTAAATGCTTAAGCAATTCATAACACAGTCCATCCCTACCAGGAGAAGTGTTTGAACCTGATTGGACAGCTTCCTGCAACTCCTGAAGGGAGGAAAAACAAATTTATGGAGTTATTATTATCCAAACTCCTGTCCAATTTCCAACTTTCCTTTAACATAATTTCCTTTCTCAAATCACCTAACTCTCCAGAACCATGTAATGCTTGGAACACCTCTACAAACATATCAGCCTTTTCCTTATTGGTTACAGCTTCAATATCTCCATCCAGCAAAGCTGGGATAGATGGTGTCCTATATATCCCTGACATTCTGTGAATGATCGTCCATAGCTGCTTTATAGGTGTCTCAGGGCCCAGGGTTCCACAAAATCTTCTTCAACTATCCCTCTTTGCATTTTTAATTACTCTCCTTGCTACTGCTCTTTCCTTTTTATACTCCATAACATTATCTAACACTGGGTACTTTCTTAATCTCCTGTAAGCTCTACTTCTGTTTCTTACTGCTATATCACAATTTTTATGCCACCATGGAACTAATGCTCGAGCCTTAAGTACATTCCGTAGCAGAATAGTCAACTGAGCAACTTTATGAATTATAGAACAGAGGGATTCATTCCAATCATCTATGGAGCCCTCGCTATTAATCTCTTCTATTATATCCATAACTTTCTCCTGGTACTCATCCCAACTGGCCAAAGAAAAATTATACCTAGCAGACCTCTCCTCAACTTCTACTATCAAATTTCTACCAAATCAACATAATATAGGATAGTGATCACTTCCTACTGTGCATCTGTCCATAGCATCCCATTCCCCAACCCTAGCTAAGTTTGAGGAAGTAACAGATAAGTCTAAGTGACTACAAGTATTCTTTACAATATCAAATCTTGTAGGCCTTCTGTCACTTAGCAGTACCATGTTGTATTTATCTAGAAACTCCTCTACTACCACTCCATTACTATCTTTACTTTCAGTACCCCATATAGGATTATGGGCATTGAAATCTCCAACCCAGATTACTAGGGATTTTACCTTATTCATAATTTCATCCAAATCTGGTAACATCATATTACCTGGATTATAAAAGTTAATCAAAGTTATTTGACCACGAGAGCTCCAAAACTCCACAGCCACAATTTCCAGGTTAGATTTAATATCAAGTCTTCTAAACTGGAGTCCTGTTTTTATGAAAGTTACACACCCTCCACCAGAGTTATCTGTTCTGTCAGCTCTCAAACTATCATATCCAGGGATCACAAAATCTAAATGAAGCTTTAACCATGTCTCCTTTTTACAGATCAAATCAGACTTGCCTTTAAAAGTTCCAACAAGTCTTTTTAATTCTTGACCATTTGCAGATAAACTTCTTGCATTCCATTGTAATATTAAAAACATTCAAATACTAATTATTGGCCTCTTCATCCACATAAACCTCCTTCGTACTCTCTGATCCCCGCAACTGGGAAGTATTCAGTGATAGTTTGTCTGTCATATACTCATGTAATTTTTCCAGTGAAATCTGTTTTATATCATGGAATCTCTCTGCAGCTCCAACAACTACTTTGATCATATCCGACCTCTTAGCTGTAGTTTTAGCCCCGACCAGTACATCAACAACAAATGCCAAAAAAGACTCTTTAGTCATCAACAACATGCCTGAAGGAACCACAGTTGGAGAACTCGGAATGAACTGACTTCCCATCATTCCAATCTTTTCTTTACTTATCCTTTGCTCTCTATCAACTTTCTTTACTGCCTCAGCATATGATATTTTTTGTTGGATACTAACATCCTGAATCTGCTTTGCCTTACTAAATTACTCACATCCTCTGAACACCGCTATATGATCCCCTCCACAGTTACTGCATTTAGGCACCGCGGCCTTACACGCTTTAATATCATGATCCTCTCCACATTTCATGCATCTTCTTTTACCTCGACATGAACCAGCAACATGTCCAAATCTCTGGCAATTATAACAGCGTAAGGGAGGCCTAATGTATTCTCTAACTTGATAAGACATGCACCCAATATAGACTCTAGTTGGAAGAACATCACCTGCAAAAACCAGAAGAACAGGAGAATCCCAATTACCACCTTCTCTGGATTTTAATCGTTTGGCTTCAATCACTCAACCACCTTTAATATTGTCCAAAATTTCCTTTTCAGTCATGCCACACCAAATACCATACACTACCCCCTTAACTCCCTTCCTTTCTTTCAGAGTAACACATTCCACTTTCACAATCAATTTTCCCACCATTTTAGCACTGTTACATCGGTCAATGTCTTTGCAACAAATTTTCAGCAATTCATTAGACAAAATCTTGGCCTGGAATCCTTCACCTATTTGGTTCTCTAATGCAGCTGCCACTTCCAAAGGATTAAGGGCTCTAAATCCTCCTTCTCCTTCCTTCTGACCTTTAATTTTATACAGAACTATAAATTCCTCCAATTCACCCATTTTCCTGAATTTGTTGTCCCCCATTACTTCAGGTCTTTCACTTGATGCACCCCTTTTTTGGCTACCCTTACTTCTGGAGTATTCCACAATCTCCCACCCTCCCCCTTCAATCTCAACCCCCCCCCCCTTTTGCAGCCATAGGCTACAAGCTAACCTTTTCCAAACTACTAGACTCCTCCACACCAAAGTCCCCACCCACTCAATCCACCTCCCAACAGCAGTCAGCCCAGTCGGACCTTATAGCTACAGGTGTATTTTTACTACATTCAATTGAAACACCCTGACTGCACACAGGTGATCTCCATTTAACAAATCACGTGATTTTGAAAACCAATTGGCTGCACGTTTGATGATTTGGGCGTATACTTTCACAATCAATTATTTTGTGTTTTATATTTCTGATCACTTTGTAGAGACCTGTTTTCACTTTGACACGAAAGAGTCTATTTCTGTTGATGTGTCAGAAAAAGCCAAATTCAATCCACTGTGATTCAATGTTGTAAAACAATAAAACATGTTAACCCCCTGTTTACTGGGCATCTCTGGGAATGCTGCTCACTAGCTCCCTGCAAACAGCCACTGGACTCCATGGTGAAGAAACCACCTTTCTCAGGTTCCGTGCATCTAGGGTGTAGACAACTTTGGTCCCGCCAAACTCATGAGATTAGGATGTCTCGTCCACCCAGATCCCAGTTTGTGTGAATGTAGTGTGATTTACTGACCCCCTGCAATTACCCATCAGCAAGAGATAACAGATTGTACACCGCATAGAATTATAAAGAAATATATTAAAAAATGTTAACAAGTAAATAATTATTCGTGGAAAGAAAGAAAAAAGCAAAAATGGCCCATTATACTTAAACAGTCACATGTGCACGGTGGAGCTCAAATCTTCCAGAAGCCGCTGTTTTCGATGTACACACTACACTGACTCCTATTCACTGCTTCCCGTTAAAAGTTCCCCTCTTGGACTCCATTGGATGACACGTTCCCGCCGGATACAATCTTATGGCCAGTTCTCTCGGGCTCCTTCTCCCTCCATCTCCCACCGAAAATGACCTCGACCCACCTTAGTGTCTGTCACAACACCTCTCCCCCAGCGTCCTGATTGGATGACGCACATTTCTAAGCATCCCTTATCTTGAATGGTAACCTAAACAGGCTGAAAGCAGAACAGACTGTTTTTACAGAACTGCTGAAATGAAATACCTACAGTATAGCTGTAAAAATCTGAACCAGGGTGTTATATATGAAAAATTCCAAGTGGGGATGAATACTTTTTATAGGCACCATATAAATATATAAGTGTGTGTGTGTAAGACTTTTGCACAGTACCAGATGCTGCGAATTCTTGCTGTGTCGACAGATACACATCCCGGATTTGAAAATACCGTGACTGTAAACTAAAAGGTTGTGAAAGTGCTTTGTGGCTTCAAATGACATTCTGTGACACAATGTGAAAATAACATATAAACATTGCGGCATTTGTGGGAAGATGATGAGGGATCTTGGCACCTTACCCAACTTTGCTTGGCATTCATTCATGAGTTGCTGACAATGCCAGTGTTATTATCCATCTGTTGTTCTGTCCTGACCCAGGATATATAAGCACCAAAGAGGAAGGACTATTCTAAATGCAAGATGACACAACAGTGGCTGATAAGAGGTCAAAGCCAACATAAAAGCCAAAGAATGAAGCTAATGGAGCAGAAATTAGTGGAAAGTTAGAGGTTTTGGAAGCTTTTAAAAACCAACAGAAGTCAAATCAGTATTTTTGCATCAGTCTTCACTGTGGAGGACATGCCGGAAGTTCGAGAGTGTCGTGGGGCAGAGGTGACTGCAGTTGTACTCGCTTTTCTTGGGAGAATGTGCTTGGGAAACCGAAAGGACTGAAGCAGATAAGCCACTTGCACCAGATGGTCTACACCCCAGGGCTGTGACAGAGGTGGCTGAAGATATTGTGGAGGCATTAGTAATGAGCTTTCAAGAATCAATTGATTCTGGCATGGTCCTGGAGGAATGGAAAACTGCAAATGTCACTCCACTCTTCAAGAAGGGAGAGAGCCAGAAGAAAGGAAATTATAGGCTAGTTAGTCTGCTCTCAATGGTTGGGAAGATGTTGAAACCAGTTTTTAAGGATGAGGTCTCAGGGTACTTGGAGACACATGTTAAACTAGGCTGTAATCAGCATGGTTTCTTTAAGGGAAAGACTTGCCTGACAAATCTGTTGGAATTCTTTAAAGACATAACAAGCAGGATAGACAAAGGAGAATCGATAGATGTGTAGTGTACTTGAATTGTCAGGCCTTTGACGAAGTGTCACACATGAAACTGCTTAACAAGTTAAGAGCCCATACTATGACCTTAATCTTTCTATGTTTTTGTCATTGTTTTGGATGGTGGAATGGATTTCTTCATGGCCACATTTGAAGATGATACAAATATAGGTGGAGGGGCAGGTAGCTTTGAGGAATCAGAGAGGCTATAGAAGGACTTAAACAGATTAGAAAATGGACAATGAAATGGCATATGGAATAGAGTTTCGGGAAGTGTTTGGTCAGGCACTTTGGTAGAAGATCTGAAAGCATAGACTATTTTCTAAATGGAGAGAAAATTCAAAAACCAGAGCTGCAAAGGGACTTGGGAGTCCTCGTGCAGGATTCCTTCAGGGTTAATTTGCAGATTGAGTTGGTGATGAGGAAAGCAAATGCAATGCTAGCATTCATTTTGCAAGACCTAGAATATAAAAGCAAGGATGTAATGTTGGGGCTTTATATGGCACTGGTGAGGCCTCACTTGGAGTATTGTGAGCAGGTTTGGTCCCTTTATCTAAGAAAGGATATACTGACCTTGGAGAGGGTTCAAAGGAGGCTCATGAAAATAATTCCAGGATTGAAAGGTCTGTCATATGAGGAGTGTTTGATGGCTCTGGGCTTGTACTCACTGGAATTCAGAAGAAAGGGGATTGATTCAAACCTATTAAATGGCGAAAGGTTTCGATAAGATGAATGTGGAGAGGACATTTCCTGCAGTGGGGGATTGTAAGACTAGAGGACACAGCCTCAGAACAGAGAGGCATCCTTTCAGAAAGGAGATGAGGTGGAATTTCTTTAGCCAGAGAGCGGTGAATCTGTGGAATTCGTTACCACATCTGACTGCGGAGGTCAAGGCATTGGGTATATTTAAGGCAGAGGCTGATAGATTCTTGATTAGTCAGGGCACGAAGGGATACAGGTAGAAGGCAGGAGGTTGGGGCTGAGAGGGAAAATGGATCACCAAGATGAAATGGCAGAGCAGACTTGATGGGCCAAATGGCCTAATTCTGTTCCTATGTCTTATGGTATATATCAGAATCAGGGTCATCATCACTCACATATGTCATGAAATTTATTTTATTTTTGCGGCTGCAGTACAGTGCATACATAAAATACGTACTGTGCAAACGTCTTAGACACCCTAGCTATATAAATGTGCCTAAAACTTTTGCACAATACTCCGTATACAACCAAATGAAACCACATTCCTCTGGATCCCAGTGCACCCACAAAACATAAAGCACTCGGAACATAAGCCAAAATATTACCATAAATAACTTATTAAAACATAGTGAAAAAAACATGCAGTGCAGGTAGTGATGAGACCTGAGTGGCGGCAGGGTATTCATTAGTCTTACAACCCGGGGGAAGAAGCTGTTACCCAGTCTAGAAGTCCTAGTCCTGATGCTCCTGTACCTCCTTCCTGATGGTAGATAGTCAAAGGCCATGTGGGATGGGTGGTAGGGAATCTTCAGCAATACTTTAGGCCCTTTGTCTCCAACACTCCCAGTAAATGTCACAAATAGGTGGGAGGGAGCCCCCAACGATCCTCTTGGCAGTTTTTATTATTTGCCACAGAGATTTGTGGTCTGATGCTTTGCAGCTTCTGTGCCGCACAATGCAGCCAGAGAGGACACTCTCACTGGTGCTCCAGCAGACAATTGTTAGAATGGGGTGGGAGGCCTTGCACGCCTTCCTCAGAAAGTGTAGTTGTTGCTGTGCCTTCTTGACGAGTGAGGTGTTGTGGGTCCAGATTAAATTGTCCATTATGTGCACAACAGGGAACTTTGTGCTCTTCGCTCTGTCCACGACAGAGTCATTGATGTGCAATGGAGAGTGGTCGACCTGTGCCTTCCTGAAGTCCACAATTATCTCCAATGTCTTGTCTACATTGAAGCTCAGGTTGTTGTTCTCACACATTTGACAAGACTCTCTATCTCCTCTTTGTATGCTGATGCTTCATTGTTGCTGATGAGGCCAACCACTGTAGTACAGTATCAGCAGTGAACTTGATGAGATTTGAGCTGAATCTGGCAGTGCAGTCATGGGTCAGCAGTGGGCTGAGCACAGAGCCATGAGGAGCACCAGTGCTCAGTGTGATGGAGCTTCAGATATTGCTGTTAACTTGGGCTGACGGGTATTTCCATTTCGAAGTCCAAGATCCATTTACAGAGAGAGTCCTAATGAGAACAGTTTACCCACCAGTTTCTGAAGGATGATCAGGTTAAACTCCAATCTGAAGTCAATGAAAAGCATTCTGAAGTATGAGGCATTATTTTCCAGGTGGGACAAGACTGAGTGGAGGACCGAAGCTGAGTGTTACATACCAACAGCAATAGATCACAATTGAGTCAGGTTTTAATGCTAAAACCATTATCTTTATTAGTATCTACTCCAAATATAGAGACTTAAACAAAATAAACAGAAGTTAACAGTGTTATGCGTATATGTATGTGTGTGTGGCTCCCAAGCAGTCAAGTTTAGGAACAGTTCTTGAAGTCTTAAGATGCTAAAGTAGAGAAGTTCAGTAATTCACAGAATAAGTGAGTGAGGGGAGAGATTTGTAAATCCACATGAAAATGTAGAGAGAAGGCAATTACGAAGAATTCCACAGATTCCACGCTGGGTAAACGAAATAACAGTCGCCGAAGATCTTATCCGTCGAGTCGTTCCAAAATCCACTTAGAAATATCACCAGGTGACAGTCACAGGAATATGGTCTTCAGGTGGTTACCACATAACACCCCGATTCCAGGTAAGGGCCAACAAAAGTGATACCACAGGATACTCCAACAAATCCATACATATGGATTATATGAAGTGACAGTCACACATAGATCGTGAACTGCGTGCCAATGATCACCCCAATCTTTTGGGCATAGGAGAGTTCCAAACCATAGCAGTGACAAGCTGAAGTTCCCACAGCCTGTCTCTCTCTCGGTTTAAAGTCTGCAGCCGGCTGCCACAGCTTGTGACAGACGTCATAGCCCCGCCTCACTCAGGCACTCTTAAAATAACACTCACAGTACGAGCCTGTGTCTCTCGTAACATATGACATCATCAGTGATTCAGTTTAAGGAGTAGGTGAACTGGAAGGGTCCAACGTAGCTGGAAGATGGCATTTTATATTATTCATTACCATCCACTCAAAGCACATCATGATTGTTGAAGTCAGTACCATTGGATGATAATTGTTTAGGCTAGTTAACATTGCTCTTTTAGGCACTGAAATTACGGTGGCTACCTTGAAGCCTGCAGGAACAGTGGACTGCTTCAAAAAGATGTTAAGGATGTCAATTAAGAACTCTGTTAGCTGATCCACGCAGTTCCTCAACATCTACAGGTATGTTGTCCAGCCCCAAAGCTTTGCTTTGGTTTACCCCGGCTGCAGTCCTCCTCACCTCAGCTGCGGCTGGTGAGGTGCCTGTTCTTCACGGGGAGAGGGGGCTTTCCTCGATATACCATTGCTCAATGCATCAGATTGTGCATAGTGCATAAAAACACAGGCAAGAGGTTCAATTGTTGTTCAGACTAGACATCAAAATAGGGAAGAAATGTGATCTGATTGACTTTGACTGTGGAGTGACTGTTGGTGCCAGATGGGATGGTTTGAGTATCTCAGAAACTGTTGATCTCCTGCTATTTTCTTGCACAACAGTCTCTATGTCCAAATGCTATTTCTGGATTTCATTTTGCCACTCAGCACTATTGTCCTATAGACCTTGGAGAACAAAATCCTATTCCTCAGTTTGAATACACCACTGTGCAACTGGCTGTTGGACTTCCTAATGAACAGACCTCAGATAGTCAGGAAGTACAACTGTTCTTCCCTCCTGTTCATGCTCAGCATGGGTTCTCCCCAGGGCTGTGTGCTAAGCCCATTGCTGAACAGTCTGCTCACACTTGACTCCACGGCCAAACACCCGGCCAATCACATTGTTAATTTCACCAACAACACGACCTAACAAAAACAATGATGAGACGGCCTACAGAGAGGAGGTAGAAGAGCTCAAGGCCTGGTGACAGTCAAATAACCTCTTCCATATTGCCAACAAGACAAAACAGGGGAACTTGCACCATTCACACCCCTCCTCCCCTTTACTTCGGCTGTACAACAATGAAGACTGCGAGCAGTTCCAAACTCCTGGGAGTGCACGTCTCACACAGCCTCTCATGGTCCCAGAGCACATCGTACACAGTCAAGAAAGCTCACCAATGCCTCTACTTTTTGAGGAGGCTGAAAGGATCTGGACTTTGCACATCTATGCTCATGTCTTTCTACAGAAGCGCAGTAGACAGCATCCTAACAAGCTGCATCTCGGCTTGGAACAGAAACTGTACTGTGGCAGACAGGAAGGTTCTACAAAGGGCAGTCAAAACCTCTCAGTGAATCACCAGCACAGGCCTACCCACCATCAAGGGCATATGTACAAAAATCAGCCAGAAAAGAGCCAGTAACATCAGGAAGGATGGACTGTTTGTCCCACTTTCATCAGGGAGGAGGCCATGTAGCATCCTTGTCAGGACCACCAGATGCAAAAGAAGTTACTGTCACCAAGCAGTGAGGCTGATCAACACCTCCACCCAGTAACCCACCTCTCCACGCCCCCCAAACCACCACTACTTTATCATTTCCTGTCAGTCACCTTATGTACAGACGCTCCTGTGCCTTGTGTCACCTTATGGACATATTGTCAATCTATGTGTAAAATTGATCTTATGTATTTAACTTCATTGTGGTTTGTCATTTTGTGTTCTTTAACTTTTGTGTTTCTTTTTAGCAATAAGGGATCTGGAGTAACAATTATTTTATTCTCCTTTACACTTATGAACAGGTAATAACAATGGAAAAAATCTTGAATTCAGAGTTTACAGAGAATGATGCAAGAAACAAAAAAAAAATCCAGTGATCATTAATTCTGTGGGTGAAAACACCTTGTTAGTGAGAGAGGTCAGAGGAGAATGGCCAGACTGGTTCAAGCTGACGGGAAGGTGACAGAAACTCGATTAATCATGTGCTGCAACAGTGGTGTGTAGAGGAGCAGCTCTGAATGCATAACACATCGAACCTTGCTGGGCTACAGCAGCAGAAGACCAGGAACATAAAGTTAGTGACCATTTTGTTAGGTACAGGAGGTAGCCAATAAAGTGGCCACTCAGAGTATTTAGCTTGTGACTTGACCATCTATTTATTTTTATTTTTATTTTATTGAGATACAGCGTGGAACAGGTCCTTCTGGCCCTTCGAGCCGTACCTTCCAACAATCCCCCGATTTAACCCTAGCCTCACCACGACACAATTTACAATGACCAAATAACATCCCAACCAGCTCGTCTTTGGACAGTAGGAGGAAGCTGGAGCTCCCAGAAGAAACCCACACAGTCACGGGGAGAATATACAAAGGCAGCGATGGGGAATTGAACCTGGGTCATCTGTAATGTCTAGTGTTCTGCAAACCACTATGCTAGCATTTCTGTTACCTGTAATGACAGCATCAGTCCAGTCACTCCAGATAAAATCCTTCTGTTTTACTTCCATAAAGTGGTTAATTCTCGCTCTCACTTGCACAGCATAGCTTCTAGTCAGGTCTTTGATAACCCATTTTTCCACATCCAGATCTTCAACCTAAAACAGTACAACAATCATTAGAAGAGCTGGAGGGCCAGTCAGGTTAAAAACAAAAATTCTGAACATAAGGAGGCTAATGTTGGCAGTGTGATTAAATAAATGGGCTGATATTTTGCTTAAAGTCATACAGCCCAGAAATACGCCCCTTGGCTCAATGTGTCCATGGCAACCAAGAGTTCTCTCTGAGTTAGTCCCATTTACTTGCAGTTGGCCCTAATCCCTCTAAACCAGTCTTGTCTATCTTCCTGGCCAAATACCTTTTTAAATGTTATTAGTGTGTATTATAAGTTTTAGGTACATATATATATATACAGTAGCTAGGCTGCCTAAGACTTTTGCAGAGTACTGTACTTGCAAACATGGAGCAGAGAGCAAGTTTGTAAATCTGGTGAGAGCAAAGGTTTGTGGGGAATGACATGGATGGAGTGCTGCGGGAGCGGTGTGGGGGCAGAGAAAGAGTGCCAGAGTGGGGGTTTGGTGTGGATGCAGGTACATCTAGACCAGGCAAGGTCATTTGATTCAAATCTGTGTGGATAACCAGAGGCTTTTTGCCAGGGCTGAAATAACTAACATGAGGGAGCATAGTTTTAAGGTGCTTGGAAGTGAGTACAAGGGGGATGTCAGAGGTATGTTTTTCATACAGAGTGGTGGGCGTGTGGAATGCACTGCCAGCAATGGTGGTAGAGTCGGATACAATTGGGTCTTTTAAGAGACTCTTGCTACGTCCACACTACGCCGGATAATTTTGAAAACACCGGTTTCGAGTGAAAACGACAGGCGTCCACACTAAGCGTTTTTCAAAATATCTCCGTCCACATTAGACGGATATTTGGGCGAATCTCCTCCTACTGGGCATGCGCAGGACACACAGAAAACAAGCGAAGAGGAAACGATATACTTAATGCGCGTTTGTCCAGTTACACAGTAGAAAAACTTTAAAGGAATTGCTCTTGGCTCTCGCACAGGAGGACTTAAAACTTAAAAAAAACAAATACTGGAGCGTATGGAGGCAACCGACAAGGAGTTCACGGACAGTATGACCCGGCTGACGACGAACATTGGAAAACTAACTCTGTTACATTAATAAAGCACCTCGTTAAATGTATAAAACGTCTGCATCAGCGTTATCTTGTATTTCCATATAATGTTACATTAGGCTGTTACACATCTATTGTCAGAGAAGTACTTGCATAAATAGGTAAACCACCTTCATACAAGCAAGGACAGAAAACAGGGCGAAGTGAGTATACTTATTTATTCAGTAAACTATGGGTCAACTGGCTTCAGTCTCGTCCGTCTGTTCTGAATTTGTTAGGTGGTGGCGTTCAAGAAAACAACGAACATCTGTTCCAGCATGTCATGACAGCGTTTTTAAATAGTCAAAAAAACTCACTTTACAATTTAACTCTCACGCCGTTCACACCGACTGCACGTTATAACAACTTGTGCAGTACCAAGCAGAAGCAGAAAAAAGCATTGTTGTTGTAGTGTTGTCATGACAGCATTTTAAAACCTCTCCGGTTACCCGGTACACACTACACTGGATATTAAGCGTTTTCAGATTTATTCACTCTGGAGAGTGTTTTTGAAAACCTCCGTTTTCGGGGGCTGAAAACACCGGTTCAGTGTGGACGGGAGGGCAAAACGAAGAGAAAAAGCTTTATTTTCAAAATTATCTGGCGTAGTGTGGACGTACCCTTAGATAGGTACGTGGAGCTTAGAAAATAGAGGGCTATGTGTTAGGGAAATTCTAAGCAGTTTCTAGAGTAGGTTATATAGTTGGCTCAACATTGTGGGCCGAAGTGCCTGTAATGTGCTGTAGATTTCTATGTTCTATGTTTCCAGCTCCCTTCCCCTTTTCCCAACCATGATTCCCCTCTCCCTACCCCCATCCTACTCTCAGTACATGATAGAGGCCCATATCAGAATCAGGTTTATCATCACTCACATATGTACCATGAAATATGCTTTTGTTGTGGCAGCGTTACAGTGCAATATATAAAATTATTAAGGTATTGTGCAAAAGTCTTCGACACGCTCACCACTGATGTTTGGCTAAGACCTTTGCACAATACTGTCCTTGATTATCAACTTCCTCTGGCAGTTCATTCCATATACGGAGCACTCTGCGGATGAAAAAGTTGCCCCTCAGGTTCTTAGTAACTATGATTCATGTTCTCATTAATATTTATTTACTTAGTTTTATTTGCAAAGTTTGTCTTCTTTTGCACATTGGTTGTTTGTCAGTCTTTGTGAGTAGCTTTTTAGTGATTCTATTGTAGAAAATGAATCTCAAGGTTGTATACAGTATGCACACCGATAATAAATATACTTTGACTTTGATCTACTTTTGTTCACATACGTCACTCTACTGCATGCTACTGCAGGGTCGGAATATCTACACCACAGTATACCTCCCACCTATGTTTATGTCAGCAGCAGACTTGTGTGTTACACCAAAGCAACACACAGAAAAAAGTATGAGGAACTCAGCAGATCAGTCAGCATCTATGGAAAAGAGTAAACAGTCAACGTCTGAGCCAAGGCCCTTCCCCAGGAGTGAAATGACACCTCTGCATCATCTGCCACAAGCAGGACTTCCCAGTGGCCAAGCATTTTAATCTGATTCCTATTCCCATTCTGATGGGTTGAGATAAGGCTACCCTCAGGGTGTTGGTGGGATTGGGTACCCTCAGACACAATGTTATGGATATAGATTTCTCCTTCTGGTGAACAAAACTTACCCCTCCTCCTCTGTTCCTCATTCTGACCTCTTATTTCTCTCACCCGCCCTATTACCTTTCCCTGGGCCCCCTCCTCCTTCCTCTTCTCCTATGGTCCACTCTCCTCTCCGATTAGATTCTTCCGTCTCCACCCTTTGACCTTCCCCACACACCTGGCTTCACAGATCACCGTTCAGCCAGCCTCTTTCCCCTTTCCCCATCATTTAATTTAGGCATCTACCCCCTTCCCTCTCAGTTCTGAGCAAGGGCCTCAGCCCAGAACATCATCTCTTTGCTCTTTTCCATGCTGCCTGCCCTGCTGAGTTCCTCCAGTGTTTTGTGTGTGTTGCTTGGATTTCCAGCATCCGCAGACTTTCTCATGGATGCGTGTTACACTCTTCAGGTGCTTTCATGCCACAGGTGGTGGTTAAGATTATAATTTATTCACCTTTGTCACTTTGCTGTACAAGTCTTTAACCTGTATTTGATATTCAAATGTGGTTGAATGATGTTTGCCAATTGGTGGCTTCCATACCACTTCACTTCTGTTCACTGTGATATTAACTGGGGGGCTGGCTTTATCTGAAACAAGAAAGATAACGTTAATAGAAGTACCCTCGTTATCATCCAGTGCTAAATCTTATATTTACTGTATTTTTATTCATGGTAAAAAGGAGATGCACAGACTAAGTCCAAGTTTTAAAATTTAATGTAATGGCTTGTGTAAGAATTGTCACAACCAGGGGTCGATTTTTTTTCAGTGAGCATGTGCATTGTATTTTCTCAGTGTCACCTCATGGGTGTGCAGTGTTCCTTGGACTGTTTACCTTCTAAGTCTAATTGTTTGTCTTTGGACTAGTTCTGGGTTTTCACTTTGTTTTATTTGGCATCGTGGGGATTGTTAATCTCTCTTTGTATTTATCACATTTATACCATTTGGGATAATTTAATTAGCATGACCCTGACGAAGGGTCTCGGCCCGAAACGTCGACTGTACCTCTTCCTATAGATGCTGCCTGGCCTGCTGCATTCGCTAGCAACTTTGATGTGTGTTGCTGCATTTTCAATGTCTTGTTTTGTAGTTGTTCCCTTTAGGAGTTACTGCTTTGTCCGGACACCTATGTTATCTGATTGCTCTGGAATTCCTACATGCTCCAGGGTGTCTCCTAGTTGTTTGTTGAGGATCCTTGTCTGGTGAAACTCACAGCAAGTTCTCTTGTGTATCGTGAGTGATTTCGGTTCTACAAGATTCTGTATAGTTTGCCTGAGCTCTTGTTGTTTTTGCCGGATAATTTCTGTAATAAATCTTTTGTTTTGTTTCAATTGCTGAAGTCACTGTGATTCCTGCACTTGAGTTTGCTAGAGACACCCACAATAATAGTGCTGGAACTGGTGCAGAGAAGAGAGAGCAGGATGTGACTTTAGGTTGCATTTTCCTTATGAAAAGTTCCTCAGGTTGGCAGTATCCATCATTAAGGACTCCCACTATTAGGCACATGCCTTCTTCTCACTATTACCATCAGGGAGGCGGTATAGAAGACCCGCAACCTATGGACTCACTTTCAAGAACCCTATAACTCCATTTTCTCAGTATTATTTATTTTTTATTAGTTTGTTTTGTATTTGCACGGTTTGTCTTTTGTACATTGATTACTTGTTAGTCTTTGTGTATAGTTTTTCATTGATTCTATTATACTTCTTTGTTCTTCTGTAAATTATTGCAGAAAATGAACCTTAGGATATTACATGGTGATATTATGATACTTTGATAATAAATTTACTTTGAAATGTGCACTTGACTCACTTACACATTGAACACCAAGTGCTTAAAGATGGAATTAACATGAATGGGTACTTAGTGGTCCGTGTGTGTACTATGGGCCGAATGGCCCATTTTCCCTGATATATCACTCTGTTGCCGAAACGTATTAAGTAAAAATGCAGAATAAGAATGAAGATGGACTTCTGACCTCACAATCTACCTCATTATAATCTTCATTATTTACCTGCACTGCATTTTCTCAAAATTCAAAGTTCAAAGTAAATTTATTATCAAAGTACATATACAGTATGTCACCATATACAACCCTGAGATTCTCTTTCCTGTGGTCATACTCAATAAATCCAATAGCCCTGATAGAATCAATGAAAGGCCCTAAAGAACAGGGTGGACAACCAATGCACAAAAGACAATAATAATAACAAATAAATAAGCAATAAATATGAGATGAAGTGAGTCTAAAGATGGTGGGAACAGTGCAGTGATGGGGCAAGTGAAGTTGAGTGAAGCTATTCCCTCTGGTCTAAGAGCCTGATGGTTGAAGAGTAATAACAGTTCCTGAGCCTGGTGGTAAACTCTGTAAACCCTAGTGACTGTTGTGCATGAAAATGGAAATCCCAAGAGATCACCAGTTTCTGAGATACTCAACCACCCTGCCTGAGGCTCCTGTACCTTCTTCCTGATGGCAGCAGCAAGAAGAGAGCATGACCTGGGTGGTGGGGGTCCCTGATGATGGCTGCTGCTTTCCTGCAACAACGCTCCATGTCGACGAGCTCAATGGAGGGCAAGGCTTTATCCATGACTGGGCCATATCCACTGCCTTTCTGTAAGATTTTTTTCATTCAAGGGCATTGGTGTTCCAATACCAGGCCATGTTACAGCCAGTCAATATACTCTCCACCACACATCTATCGAAGTTTGTCAAAGTTTTAGATTTTCTTTGTAGCTTTTACACTTTTGTTCATCAGTTTAATGCTGGGTGACAAGAACGATCCAATCGAGCCCAACACTAGATATGGATGTAATTGGACAGATGGGCTGTTCCTCAATCAGCCATGACAGAGTCGTGGAACAGGCTCAGTGAGCTGCTTAGCATAATTCTGTTCCTCAGTCTGATGGTGCATTCTACAGTTCCAAGTTTCATGTGGGGGAACTTATTCCTACCTGGACATTCCCAGTCATAACCCAAGGTTATGGGGAGAAGGCAAAAGGATTGAAAGTGAAAATATATCAGCCATGCTTAAATGTTGGAGTAGGAGCTAAAGACTCATTACAGGGTGAGTTCTTCCAGTTCATCCGCTAAACAGTTTGATTTCTTCTCTTTAATGTCTTTCTTTCCTTTCCAAGGTGGCTGGGGACTTATCAGTCCATGATCTACATCAGCACTCAAGCTGCGGTTCTTCACGCCAGTGGGTTCTCACGTTTGCAACTCACTGAGCGCCCTATATCACGGGAGATTGAGACATCGAGACAGCAGTGTATTTTGCTGTCAAAGTAAGTGACACTGCAGACTGTAACATCACCACAGCCAGCTGTTGACCTCCCCTCTTACTGCGGCAGAAGCGATACCTCCCTCCCCCTCGTTAGTGAGAGAGAGGGAGCATGTGGAGTGTCGACGTGTTGGGGTGAACAGTGGTTTGTGATTGACCTTATTTCATGGTCTCTGCAGGTGGATGCTTTTGCTGAGGCAAGTAGGGGAAGGAGGAGGGGGAAGGTGGATGCTTTTGCTGGTGTTTGTTTACGGAATGGAGAGGAGAAGTTTTGGAGTTCTGAAGTTTTCCTATCTTTAGTTCTTTGGGGTTTCTCTTCTTTTTTGTGGATGCCTGTGAAGAGTATGTGAACAGTAAGAATTGCAGGTTGTATTCTGGATATATCTGATATTAAGCTGAACTGTTGAGAAGACTTGAAGGACCAAATAGGCCAATTCTGCTCCCATGTCTTATGGTCTTAATTTGCATTGCTATTGTTTTTTCTTCTTCTACCTCAATGCATTGTGTTGTGCCATGATTTGATCTATATATCTCGGCGGGAGGAGAGAGAAGCAGCGCGCCGCGTGTGCGCAGCCCTCTGGTGAAAAATGATATCGTATCTGTTAAATAAGGGCCGTGGAAAATTCTGATTTGATGGAGATGGATGTGAAAGCACAGAGGAACATCTGGAAAAATTTATGAAACGCTCGTTCACTGCTGTCGTTACTGCACAGTCGGGAATCTTTCGGAGGGAAGGCCTCAAAATCCCCGGCTTTGCCTGCTGTTGGTGACCGAGATGGAGGTCGAATCGTTCGGATAGAAGTGGCGCTCAGTACTCGGTGTCGGAGAGCTGATCAGAGCTCGAAGTTTTCGGATGACTCAGAGTCGGACCGTGGTCGGGTATGACAGGGAGAGTTTTTCTTCCTTCTCCCGTCTGCGTGAGATGTGGGACATTTGAGAGACTTTGAACTTTTACTGTGCTCATGGACTTCTTCATCAAGTTCTGGTTTTGTTGCCCTGTTGTAACTTTATGTTATAATTATGTGGTTTTGTTAGTTTTTTTTCAGTCTTGGTCTGTCCTGTGTTTTGTGATATCACACCGGAGGAAATATTGCATCATTTCTTAATGCATGCATTACTAAATGACAATAAAAGAGGACTGTGTGTCCTCATAATCTAAAAGCACTATGCAAGATAAGCTCCTCACAGTATCTCGGCACGGTTAGCAATAATAACCCAATACCATCACCAAGAGAGTTGAACTTACAATATATTGCTGGTACGATATATCTGCACTGAGTCGTGTTTGATTGCTGACAGGAACCCATGGCACAAAATGTGAAGTTTTCATAGAAAACCCCTTCAAATTTCTGGACATGACAAGCGACTTTTCCCAGTTTGGTATTGTGACAAGGAATGGAAGTCATTCGTTCTCTGAACCTGGAGAAAAATATGTTAGAAACAGAATAAGTTCCTGTAAAGGTGAGCCATCGACCCAGATGACTGGATGCTGCCATTAGAATGAAGGTCAAGTACAAAGGTGCAGGGGTAAAACTTTAAGCATAGAGCACTGAAAGGGGCTAATTCAGTAAGTGGCATGTTCAGGTAGTTTGTAACCTGGCCCAGATCAATAAAAGCTAGAGTCTTACAGTTTAACCAGCAAATGGAGTAGTCTTTGAAAAGCAAGTCAAAGGATAGTCTCATTGTATTCCTTGATCAGTTTCAGCAGGCACTGCAGACTAATGTCAAGTATCTGAATAAAGGTTTTGCTTACCCATAGGACAAACAGTACTGTGTATCTGATGGTGCTGCCCCATCAATATCCCAGGTACAATTCATGTGGTTTTCGTCATAAAACAAACAGGCCATGTTGCGAATCGAGAAAGGCCGATTACCTGCACACAAGAAATATTTCAATATTTATATGCTTGTATGGACAGACTGAAGAACAGCTTCCTCCCCCTGGTGCTCATGGACTTTTTAAAAAAATTATCTTTTTCACATCCCTTTCCAGGTGGTGCTGAGTGTGTAACTTATTCTGATATTGTCTCTTCAGCGTTTCTTTGCTTGCACTAGTATCCTTGCATCACTCTGTTGTTTCAATGTATTTATTATTATGTTATTATCAGATGTGCAACCCCCTCACCGAGGGCTCGTATACAAACTCGGCTGGTGAGCTAACTCTGCTAACAGCCATATGACTCAGAGGTGAGAAAGCCATCTTTCAGAACCAATATGTGATTTGGGTTCAACCAAACAAGGAAGTCCGGATGTTCTAATTAAGGAGCATTGATTGTAGTTAATACTGTGTAAATACTGCTTGATACAGAATGATCTTTCACCAGAAAAATAACAGATCATATATCAGCATAAAATTACAAAGGAAGTATATTTACCAATATTTCAGCTTTAACAAACAGCTAACAGTTAAAGAAAAGAAAAACAAAAAAAGCCCATTACAGTTAAACCAGTCCAATGTCCACATAATCGCTGGAGTTCATTTCTGGAGTAGTCGGTTGTCTACTCACGCGCTGAACCCCATTCTGCATGAAGGACATCAGCCATGGTTTGAATTTCCCTCGAGAACCATCTAAAATGAGGCAGAAAACATGTTCCCAATGTTGGGGGAGTCCAGAACCAGAGGCCACAGTTTAGGAATAAGGGGTAGACGATTTAGAACGGAGTTAAGGAAAAACTTTTTCACACAGAGGGTTGTGGTTCTGTGGAATGCTCTGCCTCAGAAGGCAGTGGAGGCCAGTTCTCTGGATTCTTTCAAGAAAGACTTAGATAGAGCTCTTAAAGATAGCAGAGTGAAGGGATATGGGGAGAAGGCAGGAAAAGGGTACTGATTGTGGATGATCAGCCATGATCACAGTGAATGGTGGTGCTGGCTCGAAGGGCTGAATGGCCTACTCCTGCACCTATTGTCTATTGTCAAATGAACTGGCTAACCCACGGGTATCGACACTCCCTCCTTGGGACCATTCGTCTGCACAAGCACTTCTTGGAACAGGGTTTCTCCTTCGAGCGGCTTTCTGCAGCATCTTCCCTGGTGCCCTGGTCTGCAGCTTCCGTCAAAAGACTCCAAAGCAGACTACCGCCCTTCAGAAATCTGATCCTGCCCAGCCCTCTCGAATCTCCCATTGCATCTCACTGGGCAGAAGGTTACAACACGTACCAAAACAATTCTGATAGGCCGACACAACATTCCTAAATTGGACAACATGGCTCCTTATCTTTAGCCGAAGCTAAAGTACTCTCACTAATAGGATTCACTCCTTTTGTAGAAAACTGTTAAAGTAAAAATACCTCGCAGTATAGCAGTAGGAATCTTAACCAGGGCATTACATATATAATATTTAACCTACAAGCTTTATGCAAGCAAGAAAATTCATTGCATAAAACAAAAAACTCATCTGAGTCTGATAAAAAGGCAGCATGGTGAGATTGCATGTCCTGTCTGTGACCCTGAGAACTTCTACACACAAAGGTACTTTGGTAGATTAACTGGTTGCTGTAAATTGTCTCTGGCGTGACAATTCAGTAGATTTCAGTCATTTGTAGGATAGCCAGTTCAGAATCAGAATTAACATTAACATCACCAGCATATGTCGTGAAATTTGCTAACTTTGCGACAGCAGTAATACATAATAATGAGAAAAAAAACTGAATTACCTTATGAATATATATAGAAACCTTAGAAAAACTACAGCACAGAAACAGGCCTCTTGGCCCTTCTTGGTTGTGCCGAACCATTTTCTGCCTAGTCCCACTGACCTGCACGCGGACCATATCCCTCCATACACCTCCCATCCATGTATCTGTCCAATTTATTCTTAAATGTTAAAAAAGAACCCACATTTACCACCTCGTCTGGCAGCTCATTCCACACTCAAAATTAAATAGTTAAATATAGTGTAATAAAAGGAAATAAAAAGTAGTGAGGTGGTCTTTATGGCTTCAATGTCCTTTCAGAAAACGGATGGCAGAAGAGAAAAAGCTGTTCCTGAATCATTGAGTGTGTGCCTTCAGGCCTCTGTACCTCCTCCTTGATGGTAGCAATGAGAAGGAGGCAAATCCTGGGTGATGGGGGTCCTTAATGAGGCACTGCTCCTTAAAGATATCCTGGATACTATGGTGGCTAGTGCCCGTGATGGAGCTGACTAATTTTACAACTCTCAGCAGCTTAATTCCATCCTGTTCAGTAGTCCCTCCCCCCCCCATATCAGACAGTGATGCAGCCAGTCAGAATGCTCTCCATGGTACACGTGTAGAAATTTGCCAGTGTTTTTGGTAACATACCGCATCTCCTCAAACTCCTAATGAAATATAGCTGCTCTCTTGCCTTCTTCATTTACTTATTGAGAAACAGTGCGGAACATGGCTTTAGGGTGAAAGGGGAAAGGTTTAGGGGGAACTTCTTCACTCAGAGAGTGGTGGGAGTGTGGAATCTGACATGGTAAATGCGGAGTCACTCTTAAGTTTTAAGAATAAATTGTATAGATACATGGATGGGAGAGGTCTGGAGGGTTATGGACTGGGTACAGGTCAATGGGACTAGCGGAATAATGTTTCGGCGCAGACTAGAAGGGCCGAATGGCCTGTTTTCTGTGCTGTAGTGTCCTATGGTTCTATGGTTCGAACAGGCCCGTCCGGGGCTTCAAGCCACACTACCCAGCACCCTTCAATTTAACAACCCCAGCCAAATCACAGGACAATTTACAGTAGCCAGTTAACCTACTGTTGGCCACGATGGAATTAAAATATGGATGAAAACGTCAAACCCAAATGGGTTAAGGATAGTGGAAGCAGACAAACTAATTGCTGTTTGTTCTTGCCATGTGCATGAAGGGGATGGAGGCTGTCATTTTGTTAGGTGCTCTGTGACTCTATCTTGTGAATTGTTGAAAAACTGATTCTTGCTCTAGGATACCCTCATCAGAGCAATTGAATACGGACACAGGGAGTTTCTGCTATTGCACATTGAAACCTGAGATCATTCTCAGATTAGCTCTGTGCTGTGTACAAAGGCAGGCTTGTAGAACAAATCTCATTCGACTGAGGGTACATCCACACTACGCCGGATAATTTTGAAAACGAAGCTTTTTCTCTTCGTTTTGCCCTCCCGTCCACACTGAGCCGGTGTTTTCAGCCCCCGAAAACGGAGATTTTCGAAAACACTCTCCAGAGTGAATAAATCTGAAAACGCTTAATATCCGGCGTAGTGTGTACGGGGTAACCGGAGAGATTTAAAAACGTTGTCATGACAACACTACAACAACAATGCTTTTTTCTGCTTCTGCTTGGTACTGCATAAGCTGTTATAACGCGCAGTCGGTGTGAACGGCGTGAGAGTTAAATTGTAAAGTGAGCTTTTTTGACTATTTAAAAACGCTGTCATGACGTGCCGGAACAGATGTTCGTTGTTTTCTTGAACGCCACCATTTAACAATTTCAGAACAGACAGACGAGACTGAAGCCATAAGAGTTAGAAATGTACTCACCAAATACTTTGACCCATAGCTTACTGAATAAATAAGTATACTCACTTCGCCCTGTTTTCTGTCCTTGCTTGTATGAAGGTGGTTTACCTATTTATGCAAGTACTTCTCTGACAATAGATGTGTAACAGCCTAATGTAACATTGTATGGAAATACAAGATAACGCTGATGCAGACGTTTTATACATTTAACAAGGTGCTTTATTAATGCAACAGAGTTAGTCAGTTTTTCAATGTTTGTCGTCAGCTGGGTCATACTGTCCGTGAACTCCCTGTCGGTTGCCTCCATATGCTCCAGTATTTGTTCTTTTTTTAAATTTTAAGTCCTCCTGTGTGAGAGCCAAGAGCAATTCCTTTTAAATTTTTCTACTCTGTAACTGGACAAACGCGCATTAAGTATATCGTTTCCTCTTCGCTTGTTTTCTGTGTGTCCTGCGCATGCCCAGTAGTGGAGATTCGCCCAAATATCTGTCTAATGTGGACGGAGATATTTTGAAAAATGCTTAGTGTGGACGCCTGTCGTTTTTACTCGAAACCGGCGTTTTCAAAATTATCCGGCGTAGTGTGGACGTAGCCTCAGGGTCTGGGTGTTCTGGTTTGACCGTTTTAAAGCAGTCAGAGTCAAAGAGAACAAAGAGCCATAAATTACCAGTTCTCACTTCTGGACCAAGGCAAATAAGAAGGTGTTAAAGGTCAGTCAAATCATCGATAGCCAACAAATCTGAAAGGGAACCTTTGAACTGGGAAGGAATGGATGAAAAAGCAAAGGTTTTCAGATACAAGATAGTGATAACTCTCTCCAGAGACCCACCATTGCGAGGATTAGCCGCCACACCAGGGGTGGGGAGAAGCAAGAATCGATCATCTGGCCAACGGAGATCCCCTATTTTGGTGTTATAAATTGGAGAAGTGGTCTGAGTGAATATTCGTTCAGAGGGAACAGCAGAATTCATGTTCTAAGTTTGTTGGCCCAGGGTCAACATAATTATGTTGTTGTTTGTGCAGAGACAATAAAGTGTGAGCTGCAATTAATTAAGAGTTGCTTGATGAGTTTCTTAATTAGTTCCATTGATGAAAGGCCAACACTGCTCACTGGTACCTCTTTGGACCGTGGGACAAAACCAGAGCACCCGGGGGAAACCCATGCAGACTCAGGGAGAATGTAAAAGCTCCTTACAGAAGGTGGTGGGAATTGAACCTGGGTTGCTGGTACTGTAAAGCATTGTGCTAACCACTAGGCTACTGTGCCGCCCCTGTTCCCTTCCACATACAACGGTACCCTGGTAGGTTAACTGGTTTCTGTAAACTGCCCTGAGTGTGGTAGTTCAGTATTTGCAGTAATTTGTACAATAAACATAGAAATCGAGCTTGCATGCATCACTTGTGCTGGCAGCTCGTTCCACACTCCCATGACCCTTTGAGTGAAGAAGTTTCTTCCCATGTTCCCTTTAAATTTCTCACCTTTCACCCTGAAGTGATGACCTCTGGTTGTAGGCCCAGCCACCCTTAGTGGAAAAAGCCTGCATGCATTTACCCTGTCTATACACCTCATGATTTTGTATACCTCTGTCAAATCTCCTCTCAGCTTTCTATGTTGTACAGAATACAGTCCTAGCCTATTCACCCTTTCCTTGTAACTCAGTTCTTCCAGACCGGGAAACATCCTTGTAATTTTGTTCTGTACTCTTTCAGATTGTTTACATCTTTCCTGTAGGTAGGTGACCAAACCTGCATATAAGTGTCTGCCTCAATCACTTCCTCTGTCCGCTCATTCCACATATACATATATATATCACCCTTATGGACACCAAGTTGTCCTTAAAGTTCCAATTAAACACTTCCCCTCTCACCTTGAACCCATGGCCTTGAGTTCTTGACTTTTTTCCTTACTGGCGCCTAGAGCAGCAATGAAGGTCCTCCATCTTCATTGCTGTTTCCGAAACAAATGTTCTCTTTTGATCAGTCGGAGTTGTTAGCCCCGAGCTGAACCCTTAAAACTGGAGGACTGGGGTGGACCACTCTTAATCTGGCCTCTACCCTTTGACATGTTTGGCACGGGTAACCCCACCAAGAATCATAGCACAAGGCCCTGACTCCGGCCAACATAGCTCTCCAGTTCCTTGAGGCACACAAGCCTCCAAACCCTGTGACAAGGCTGGTCTTGAATATCTAGCCCTGAGAAAAAGACTGTGCATTCACCCTATCTATGTCCCTCATGATTTTTTATACCTCTATTAGACTACCTTTCAGTCTTGTACACTCCAAGAAAAAAGTGAAGTCTGTCCAACCTTTCCCTATAGGTCAATTCAATGCATCCTAGTAACATTTTTGTCATCCATTCTTGGCTTAAGTATACTTCACCCCCCCACCCCCTGCAAGTTCTACACTAGTGTCATCGGCTGATTTCATTTAAAATTTTGTCAAATCTCCCAACAAGGAATTCATTAAGAAACATTCACACAAAATGCTGGAGGAGCTCAGCAGGTCAGAACTTATTTCGGGCTGAGACCTTTCACCTGCCCATCAACATTTTAAAAGATGAGGGAAGGCCACGTTTTATTTCCCATTGCCAATTGTCTCAATATCTCAGGTTTATGAGGAGAAGACAGGGAGAATGGGATTGAAACAAAATCAGCTGTAATTGAATGGTGGATCAGACTCAATAGGTCAAATGGCCTAATCCTGCTCCTACACCCAGTGGCTACTGCATTAGGTATACCTGTAGACCTGCCTGGGAATGTAAATTTGTAATCAGCCAATCATATGACAGCAACTCAATGCATAAAAGCAGACAGACATGGTCAAGAGGTTCAGTTGTTGTTGAGACCAAACATCAGCATGGGAAAGAAATGTGATCTAAGTGCCTTTGACTGTGGAGAGATTGTTGGTGCTAGAGGGTAGTCTGAGTGCCTCAGAAACTGCTGATTTCCTGGGATTTTCACACACAGCAGTCCCTTGCGTTTACAGAGAATGGTGTGAGAAACAAAAAAAAAATCCATTGCGTGGCAGTTCTGTGATCAAAAATGCTTTGTTAAGAGAGAAGTCAGATGAGAGTGGCCAGAGTGGTTCAATCTGACAGGAAGGCAACAGTAACTCAAATAACCACATGTTACAACAATGGTGAGCAGAAGAGAATCTCTGAACACACAAAGTGAAAACCACAAACAATCCTCAGTGGCCACTTTATCAGGCCACTGAGTGTATGTGTGTGTGTATATATATATATATCCTTTGATCCTACAGTATCTGTGTCATTTTATTAGACTGTTACTGGGGATCTAATGTGTCATTTCAAACAGACCCAATTGCTGAAGGACATCGATGGGATGAACATCGACTTCTCTAACTTCCGCTAAGGCCCACCTCCCCCTCGTACCCCATCTGTTACTCCTTTTTATGCACACATTCTTTCTCTCACTCTCCTTTTTCTCCCTCTGTCCCTCTGAATATACCTCTTGCCCATCCTCTGGGAGACCTCCCCCCTTGTCTTTCTTCCCGGACCTCCTGTCCCATGATCCTCTCGTATCCCCTTTTGCCAATCACCTGTCCAGCTCTTGGCTCTATCCCTCCCCCTCCTGTCTTCTCCTATCATTTTGGATCTCCCCCTCCCCCTCCAACTTTCAAATCCCTTACTCACTCTTCCTTCAGTCAGTCCTGACGAAGGGTCTCGGCCTGAAACGTCGACTGCACCTCTTCCTATAGATGCTGCTTGGCCTGCTGCGTTCACCAGCAACTTTGATGTGTGTTGCTTGAATCTCCAGCATCTGCAGAATTCCTGCTGTTTGGGATCTTTACTCATTGTTATTAGTAGTAACCTTGCATAGTCAATGAGCCTACCCACTCCGGGCATTCCCTCTTCTCCTCGCTTCCATCAGTAGAGGATACAAAAGCCTGAAAGCATGTACCACCAGGGTCAGGAAAGCTTCTACCCCACTGTTATTAAACTACTAAATAACTCCCAAGTCTGATAAGCCTCCAAGAGGACCACAACCTTGTCATAGGTTTGGAGGCTCCCATGCCTCAGTGATTTGGAGAGCTATGCTGGCTGCAGTTAGGGGTTTATTTTTTGGCTTCTGGTAGGGTCACCCATGCCAAACAGGTCAGAGGTAGAGGCCAGACTCAGAGTGGCCCACCGATCCTGCAGGTTTTGGGGGTTCAGCTCAGGGCTAACAACCCTGGCAGGTCAAACAAAATTGTTATGGAACCAACGATGAAGTAGTTACTACATCTGAGTAGGCAAAGACAGATAGAGGACCTTCATTGCTGTCCTAAACACCAGTGGCATAATGACCAGTAAGAAAGTGGTATGGCAAACTGGACTTTTGACAAAACAATCTTGTTACGAGCCGAAACATTATTATTTATCTATACAGCCCTTTATCTGTAGTTCTTGCACTTTATTCTGCATTGCTATTGTTTTACATTGTTCTACCTCAATGCACGGTGTAATGATCTGATCTGTAGAAATAGTGTGCAAAATAAACTTTTCACTGCACCTTAGGACAAGGGACAATAATAAACCGATACCAAGGGAATAGGAATTTACTTCTTCACTGACACGATATATGCGAAGTGAGTAATCTTCGGCTGCTGACAGGAATCAATGCACAAAATATGACGTCTCAATTCAAGTGACTATCATCATCATCATTATGTACCATCGTCCCTTGACATTCAATGGCATCACCATCACTGAATCGACATCCTGGGGGTTACCATTGACAGGAAACTGAACTGGTCTAGCCATATAAACACCATGGCTACCAGAGCAGGTCAAAGGGTAGGATTCCTGCGGCACCTAACTCATCGCCTGACTCCCCAAAGCCTGTCCACCATCTACAAGGCTCAGGTAATGGAATATTCGTCACTTGCCTGGATGAGTGCAGCTCCATCAACACTCAAGAAGTTTGACACCATCCAGTACAAGGCAGCCCACTTGATTAGTACCCCTTCCACAAGCATTCAATCCCTCCACCATCGACGAACATTTGCAGCAGTGTGTACTATCTACAAGATGCACTGCCACAACACACCAAAGTTCCTAAGGCAGCACCTTCCAGACCCACGACCACCACCGTCTAGAAGGAAGAGAACAGCAGATACCTGGGAACACCACCACTTGAAAATTCCCCTCCAAGCCACTCACCATCCCACCTTGGAAACATATCACTGTTCCTTCATTGTCGCTAAGTCAAAATCATGGAATTCCCTCCCTAACAGCACTGTGGGTGTACCTACACCTCAGGGACTGTAATGGTTCAAGAAGGCAGCTCGTCACCACTTTCTCAAGGGCAGCTGGAGATGAGTAATGAATGCTGGCTTAGCTGGCGATGCCCACATCCGTAAATGAATAAATAAAATATATAGTTAAATGGCAATAAACTAGATTTGACTTGACTCTAATACCTAGCCTAAACTTCCCTCTCCTCACTTTAAAAGTTGTCCTCTCATATTAGCTGTTGTTGCGGGTAACTGCTGCCCTTTTGCAGACCAAACAGATGCAGTCAAATTGCTCAGTTGATGAAGGATAGGAGGAGGTGCCAGATATATGGGTTGCTCTGGAGTTTTTCTTCTCTGTGTTCCTCTGAGAAGTGTTATGTCCTCCACCACTCCCGTGACTCCTTTTGGAAGGCTTTAGAGCACAAGATGTTAAGGATTTTATGGAGAAGCACTTACCACAATTACACACTGCGGGACTTCCCTTGAATGAAGCTGGTTCCCATTACTAAAGCCAACACTCTACTACCTTCTAAAGATTGCGTGTTGAGATCTCTTGGCAAATATAAAGGAATTTCCCTTAGTGAGGCAGGGAAATTTGGTCCAAAATGTCTTGAAGAAAGGGGTAGTTCCCAAGGTCACTCAGGAAGGAAGTGATGACAACAGCAGATCTTACAGAGATATAAATATTACTTATATTGGAGAGTGAAAAGAAACCAAAATGCAGTATTTAATTTTGCATTTACAGAGAAAGTTCAGGGCAGCCAGACAAATAAAGTGCAAATGAGAATTTAAGGGTTCATCATTTAGTGCGGGAGTCTGATAACGGTGGAGTTTGGTGGGTAGAGCCTCTCTTGTTGGAGATGGTCATTGCCTGGCACTTACATGGCTCGAACGTTACTTGCCACTTGTCAGCCCAAGCCTGGATATTGTCCAGGTCCTGCTGCATTCGGGTATGGACTGCTTCACTATCTGAGGAGTCATGAATGGTGCAGAACATTGTGCAGTCAACTGTGAACATCCCCTCTTCTGACCTTATGACGGAAGGAAGGTCATTCATGAAGAAGCTGAAGATGTTTGGTCCTAGGACACTTCCTTGAGGAACTCTTGTAGTGATGTCCTGAGGATGAGATGATTGACTTCCAACCACCACAACCATCTTCCTTTTGTATGATTCCAACCAGCGGAGTGTTTCCCCCTAATTCTCATTGACTCCATTTTGGCTAGGGCACCTTGATGCCATACTCGGTCAAATGCTGACTTGATGTTGAGGGCTGTCACTCAACATGTATATCATCAAATAAGACAATGTTTCTCTGGATCAGGGCATAAAACACCATAGTACACATGGCACACATATAACACTCAATAACTTAGGAAAGGAAGAATAAAATTTACAAGTGAATTACGCATAAATAAACAAACTAAAGTCCATAAATTAATTTCTGTAAGGAATGGAGTAGATTAACCAGTGACACTTTGAATGTGATGCTGCAGAGAGTTCAGAAGCCTAAGGGAAGAAACTGTTTCCCATCTTGACCGTTCTTGTTTTTATGCATCAGAGTCTTCTGTCTGGTGGTAGAAAGTCAGTGAGGATGCTGGATGGATGGGTGGGATTCTTGTTAATATCAAGGGCCCTGCGTACACAGCACTCCTGATAAATGTCCCAGATGGATAGTAGGGAGACCCCTGTGTTCCTCTCAGGTGGTTTTACTCAAACACAGAGTACCAAGAGTTTTGTGGATAGTGGTAGAGCTGATACAATAGGGACTTTTAAGAGATTTAGAGAGGTATATTGATGAAAGAAAAATAAAGGGCTATGGGCTGAGTAGGAGGAAAGGGTTAGCTTGTTCATGGAGAAGGTTAAGAGGTCCGCACAACATCATGGGCTGAAGGTCCTGTAATATATTATACTGTTCTATGTTCTAGCATCAACATGTGTTGTTTAGCCTTGATCAGGTCAATAACGTTACTATAATTTCTCTTGATGATGTCAAGTGGATGGGTAAAGGTTAATGGAAGTTTCAACAGCCTTTCCACTGCTCTTGAATATATTGAGCAGCAGTAAGCATTTTGAACCTTGGATATCTTTTATCTGCTGTGTTACAAAGGATAATATGAACAATATGCATTTTGAACAGTTAGTATCCATCATACCTACTGTTACCTATGGATCAATTTATTACTAAAGTCAACTTAGAGACTGACCACTGCATTCATGTAGGTTACTGATAGAACTGATATAGGCCAGGCAGGTTAAGAACAAGATATTTTCTTCCCTGTGATTTTTATTTAAATTCCAGTTTAATAACTTGAATCACAGCCTGGGATCCCCATCACCCAGGACACACTCTCTTCTTGTTGCTGCCATCAGGAGGAAGGTACAGGAGCCTCAGGACTCATACCACCAGGTTCAAAAATAGTTACTACCACTTAAACATCGAGTTCTTGAACCAGAGGGGATAACTTCACTCAACTTAACTTGCCCTATCATTGGATTGTTCCCACACCTATAGATTCACTTTCAAGGACTCTTCATCTCATGTTCCTAATATTTATTCCTTATTCATTTATCATTGTTATTTCTTTTTTCATTTGTCTGTGTACAATTTGCTGGCTTTTTGCACACTGGTTGTTAGTCCGCCCTGTTGGCTGTGGTCTTTCATTGATTCTTTGACGGTTCATGGATTTACTGAGTATGCCTGCAAGAAAACAAAACTTAGTGTCGTATATCGTGACATGTATGTTTACTTTGAACTTTGAACATTTGAATTTAATTTCCCTAGCTACCACAGTGGAATTTGAGCACTTGTCTGTGGATCAATATTTCAATATATTTGTGCTGGTCCAGAAACTTAACCCCAAAACCTATTGTACCGATAGCATACTTAATAATCAAAGTAAGTTTATTTTCAAATTATGTATATGTCACCATATTCTACCTTGAGATTCAGTTTCATGCAGGCATTTACAGCAAAGAAAAGAAATATAATAGAATTTATGTCAAATTGTACATAAAGACTGTCAAACACCCCAATGTACCAAACAACCAGAAGTAAGTATAATCACTAGGAAAAAATTGCAAAATCCTTTTTAAATGAAGATATAAATGGACAAACATTCCCACAGCAGTGAAACTTAAAATGAGTGTTCCTTAGACATCTGAAGAGGAGTTGGTAAAGCTTGTTCTGATTCAGCAGAGGTGTGAATTCTGTCACAGATCCAAGAGTAATGATCCTAACCAGAGGCAAATTATTATCAGGCTTTTATCTGCAGAACCAGAACCATAGGCCAGATCACTTTCAAGTGGGTGTTGGTGCGACTTAATCTGCACTCAAAGTGCATCTTTCAAAGTCATTTAGCCTGGTTCAAGGTTGAGCCCTTTTTCAAAGACAGTCAAGTTTGCATTGCAAAGTTGCAGATCTCAACTCCATTTCTGGACCATGGGTATTCCTGATAAAGCCAGTGTATATTGTCTGTCCCTTAATGCTCTTAGAAGGTGGCGATGAGCCATCTTCTTGAATTGTCATCGCGCTTATGGTCGAATTGTCAATTCGAGTTTATTATTGAACAATTTTTTTAAAAAACTCACACAGGACACAGGATACAGAACTGTTTCACTAGGAAACAGGCCCTTCAGCTCACGATGACTGTGCCAAATTAAACAAAATCTCTTCTGCCTGCACATGATCCATACTCGTCTACTCCCTGCATATTCATGTGCCTGTCTAAAAGCTCAATGCTACTTTCCTATCTGCTTCTACTACTGCTCCTGGCAGTCTGTTCCAGGGTATCTACCATTCTTTGTCACAAAATATTATCCTGCACATCTCCCTTATGTTTTCCCTCTCTCTCCTTAAAAGAACAGCCTCTAATATCTAACATTTCAGCTCGGGAGAGAAAAAAAGATTCTGACCGGCTATGTTCTCAGGGCCTCTCATAATGTTACAGTGTTGTGCAAAAGTCTCGTGCACCAATAGTATATACAGCTGGGGAGCCTAAGACTTTTGCACAGTACTATATTTGTCAACTTGGAGCAGAGAGCGAGTTTGTAAATCTGGTGGGTGCAAAGGATGTTGGGAGTGGAAGAGTGGAATGTCGCAGGACTGTTGTAGAACATGTGGCAGAGAAGGAGTGCCAGGGTGGGGTGGGGGTGGTGTGGGTGCAGACACACCCAGCAGTGAGACACCAGGCAAGGTAATTTGATCCCAAACAATTGGGTTATTGATCATTACAGAATGTCTCTCTGACGTTTCCCTCCTCCCCTCTTCCTTCCCCTTTTCTCAACCGTGATTCCCCTCTCCCTGCTCCCTTCCCACTCTCTGTCCACAGTAGAGAACCATATCAGAATCAGGTTTATCATCACTTACGTATGTCATGTAATTTGTGTTTTTTTGTGGAAGGAGTACAGTACAGCACACAAAAGAATACTATAGTACAGTGCACAAGTCTTAGGCACCCCAGCTATATAAATAATCTGAAGACTTTTGCACAATACTGTATAAACTTCTATCAGGTCCGCCCTGAGCCTCCTCTACTCTAGAGAAAACAACCCAGGTTTGTCCATCCTCTCCTTATAGATCATACCCTCTAATCCATGCAACATCCTGGATAAACTTTTTCTGAAGCCTCCACAGCCTTCCCGTAATGGGGGAACTAGATCTCCATGTACTGCCTAACCAAAGTTCTATAAAGGGTATCACTGGCTTACAGATTTAGACCGGCATACTGATTTATACAAGTCAGTGATTTTTAGGAATCTGGTGGTCATAGAGTCACGGAGAACTGCAGCAGAGAAACAAGTCCTCTCGGACCATCTAGTCAGTGTTGAACTATTAACTACCATCCTGCCTAGTCCTATTGACCTATACCTGAATGCGAGCCCTTTCAGCTTTGATGCAAAAATCCAAACTTCTCTTAAATGTTGGAATCCACCACTTCCACAGGCAGCTCGTTCCACATTCTCACCATCCTCTGAGTGAAGTTCACCCTCTTTCAGGTGCCTTGCCGTTCGGTGTGGGCGATCATGTCTCTCCATCCATCACGGTCCCTGACCCTCCGAATTGTCGTTGTTACCTCCCTTGTTTCTAACCATGATGTTATTCCATCTATCATTTCCATTCTCTGTCTGTCTCTGCTTCTTTTTCCTTCCAGCTTTCCTTTCTTTCTTTCTTTCTTTCTTTTTAAATCTTTTTATTGAATAAGTATACAAAAAGGTAAGCCATATAGACACTAATACACTGTTAGAATATAATAAAATTACAGAAGATATTAATACAAAAAAAAACTACAAACAACGTAATTTAAACATAACATACCAAGGTAACATAATAGTATACTAATTTTTATATATATATCAATAGAGAAAAGGAAAAAAAAAACCCCAAAAAAAACCCACCGTGCAACTAACTAAAAGCAAAGCAAAACAATGGGCTAACTTGAAACCAAACAGAGTTAAAAAACTTAAAATCACGTCCTCAATCCCGACCTCCATTAAAAACAGTAAAAAAAACAAGAAGGGTATATATTACATTAAATGAAAATATTGAATAAAAGATCTCCAGGAGGAGTCATAAAGATTGCTTCTAATTTTCTCCAAATTCAAGCATAATATCGTCTGAGAAAACCAAAAAAAGGTAGTTGGAGCATTAAGCTCTTTCCAATGTTGTAAGATACATCTTTTCGCCATTAAAGTAAGAAATGCAATCATTCTACGGGTTGAAGGGGAGAGATTACTGGAAATTTTAGGTAGTCCAAAGATAGCAGTAATAGGGTGAGGAGAGATATCTATATTCAATACCTTGGAGATAATATTAAAAATGTCTCTCCAAAAAGTTTCCAGAGTAGGGCAAGACCAAAACATATGAGTTAAAGAGGCTATCTGCCCCGGACATCTATCACAAAAAGGATTAATATGAGAATAAAAGCGCGCTAACTTATCTTTGGACATATGTGCTCTATGAACAACTTTAAATTGAATTAGGGAATGTTTAGCACAGATAGAGGAAGTATTGACTAATTGTAAAATCTGCCCCCAATCATCCACGGAAATGATAAACCCCAATTCCTGTTCCCAATCTACCCTAATCTTATCAAATGGAGCTTTCCTAAGTTTCATAATAATATTATAAATCATAGCCGATGCACCTTTCTGACATGGATTAAGGTTAATTATAGTATCTAAAATGTATGTAGGAGGAAGCATTGGAAAGGAAGAAAGTATAGTACTTAGGAAATTTCTAACTTGTAGATATCTAAAAAAATGTATTCTTGATAAGTTATATTTATTAGATAATTGTTCAAAAGACATAAGGGAACCATCTAAAAATAAATCCAAAAACCGTGAAATACCCTTAGTCTTCCAAATTTGAAAAGCACGGCTTTCCATTGTAACTAAATGTTCTAAAGTCTCTCTTCGCATGATGTGTCCCAAGAATTTTGATTGCTGTTTTCTGATGTTTTTAAGTAATGTATGCTTTGTTTTTGTTCTCTGTAGAACTTCTTCGTTGGTTATCCTGTCCATGTATGATATGCATAGCATTTCACTTGCAGCCATACATCAATATAGGAAGAATGTAGCAGCTGAGAGCTCTAAGGCGGATGTCAATTGCTATTTTCTTGTTCGTTAGGATGTTTCTCATTTCTGTAAATGCTGTTCTTGTCATTGCTATTGTTGCTTTTATGTCTGTTTTGCATTTGCCATCAGATATTACCCATGATCCAAGGTACTTGAAGTTGTGAACTTGTTTCAGGATTTCATTTCCCAATACGATCCTACAGTTTGGGATATCAGGTTTCTTTGATATTACCATTACTTCAGTTTTCTTTTTGTTTAAGGTCAGGCCAAGTCTTTCGCTCTCCGTGTTGATGGTAGATACTAGTTTCTGTAAATTTACTTCATCGTTTGTTATTAGTACTGTATCATCCACATAGTGGAGGTTGTTGATATTGTATCCTCCTATACTTATTCCAGGTAGGTCTTATATGGTTCTCATGATGTTTTCACTGTACGGGGAGAACAGGTCTGGTGATAGAACACAACCCTGTCTGACTCCTTGCTTTACTGGCTGATATTCACCAATCTCGTTGTCTATCTGTATGGCTGCACTTTGTTGCCAGTAGAGATTGCTGATTATTCTTAGATCTTTTCCGTCGATATTAATATCTTTAAGCATTTTCATGATGACTTGGTGTTTCACTGTGTCAAAGGCTTTTGTGTAGTCAGTGAAACAGAAGTCTGGGTCTTATTGCACTTCTATTGACCTTTCGATAATATTCCTGAGAATATAAGTGGCGTTTGATGTTCCCTTGCCTTCGACAAAGCCGCACCGTTCTTCACTGATCTCTGGTTTAATTTTGTTTCTTATTCTAATCATGACAATTCTAAGTAGAATTTTTTGTGAGGTGGCTCATTAAACTAATTGTTCTGTGTTGTCCACACTCTGTTGAAACTGGTTTCTTTGGCAGTGCAATGAATACTGTCTTTAAAAGATCTTCTGGTACTTTGCCATGTTGTATATTCTATTCAATAAGATTGTTAATTTTTCTACACCAAAATCTTCTAGCGCTTCATACAGTTCAACTGGAATGTTATCTGGTCCTGATGATTCCTCCTTTCGCATTTTCTTCATAGCATGTTCCACTTCTTCTTTCAGTAATGCTGGGCCCTCGTTGTTGTTGCCAATTTCAAAGTTGTCTTCTTGGTCTTTGTCGTCGTACAGGTCTTTGATGTATTCTGACCATCTTTGCATTATTTTTCCTTTTTCCATAATTGTAGAGCCGTCTTTTGCTTTTATACATCTTGTTGTTGTCCCGCTTTTCCTCCGATTTGTGACCTTTTTGATCTCGTCGTGCATACGTTTGCTGTTGTTGGTCTTCTGCAATTGTTTTATTAACTCACATTTGTCCTTAAGCCACTTTTCTTTTGCTTCCTTGCACTTGGTTGTTATCTGGGCATGCAGGGATATGTAGGCTTTTTAGTTTTCCTCACATTTTCTTCTTTGTTCCATAAGAGTCAGAATTTCTTCTGTCATCCATTTCTTTTTAGCTTTTTTCTGTTGTTTGGGAATCACCTCTTGTGCTGCTTGTGTTATGCTGTCTCTGAGGTTTCCCCACTGCTGTTCTATAATAGTGATGTTTTGTAGAGCCTCGAATTTGTTCTTCAATGTTATTTGGAATTCATTTTTGATGTCACCGTTTTTTCTCAAAAGTCCCAAATTCAGCTTTGGCTCTACTCTTGGTCTTTTAAGCTTTCTGAGTCTCAGGTACATCACGCTGATTATTGGTACGTGATCACTGCAGCAGTCTGCACCCGGATATGTTTTGCATGATTTCAGAGCAGTTCTATACCTTCTCCTTATAAGCATGTAATCAATCCGGTCTCTGGTGTTATCCCCTGGGCTCCTCCATGTCCATAGTTTTCTCTGGTGTGGCTTAAAGATGGTATTACAAATTATATAATCTTTTTCTGTGACCCATGTAGCTAGTCACTCACCTCTCTCATTTCTCTCATCTATGCCGTAATGCCCAATATTGTCCTCGTCCCTGGTCTTGCCTACCTTTGCGTTGAAGTCACCTTGAATAATGGCATTTTCTGAGCTTTTACATTGTCTTAATGCTGTTTCTAGTTCGTCATAAAATTGATTGATGCTTTCTTCACTGCTGTCTGCTGTTGGGGCATAAACTTGAACGATGTTAATGTCAAAAGGTTTTGCATGTAATTTCACAAGTAACATTCGATCTGATATTGTCCAATAGCCTTTTATTGATTTTGCATGTTAATCATCTAGCATAATTCCAACACGTTTTTCATGTATTTCTCGTCCTGAGTAAATGATGGTATATCCCCCTGAGCTTGTTTTACCAGCTCCTTTCCACTTCATTTCACACATTCCCAAACTGTTGATTTTTAATCTTTCCATTTCCTGTTTGATGTTGTCTAGTTTAGCAGGTTAGTTAAGGGTTGTTACATTCCAGGTTGCTAGTCTGATCTTCTTTGCTTTTAATCTGCCAACAGTCACTGCATAACAGTTGAGCTTCACCTGTGGTCCATGAGTTCTTTTACCAGATGAGGCTCCTTTGGTGAAGGCTCCATTCATGTCCTTGAGCTGAGACTGTAGTTGATTTGAGTTCATGATTGTACAAGGGAGGAATACTGAAGTGGTCTCCCGTTGCCTTCTTCAGCTGTAGTGTCCATACTGGACGGGTAACCCTGACCATTGATCAGCAGATTCATCTGCCCATCGTTTTTAGTTTTACAACCATAAATTCCAATTGTAGAATTTGCTTGTAAAACCATCCACCACCAGCAGACCATGGCTTCACGTGACCCTGACTCGGAGGTTAAACAGGTACCACACCTTGCCCAAGGGTGTCCTGTAGGCTATCGGACGGAAGGAGCGCCTAACACCTTCATATTCCCTTAAACATGTCACCTTTCACCCTTAATCCATGACCTCTAGTTCCAGTCTCACTCAACCTCTGTGGGAAAAGTCTGCTTGCGTTTACCCTATGTATACCACTCATAATTTATGTGAGTAAGTTCCAAGCTGTTTATCTTTCCCTATAACTCAGGTCCTCAAATTCTGGCCCATCCTTCTAAATTTTCTCTAAGCTCTTTCAACCTTATTAATGCCTTCCCTGTAGATAGGTAACCGAAACAACACACAATATGAGACAATGTTCACTCTGCAATAAATTACAGCATCAGTCTGCGTACTACATGTTATAGCGTACCCGCTGCTGTCTGTAAGGTGTTTACGTTTACTTCCTGTGACCGTGTGGCATTTCTGCTGGGTGCACGGACTTCCTCTGACAGTCCAAAGATGTGCAGTACCAATTGGGAAGATTAATTTGTATTTGTAAATTGTCCCGTGATTAAGCTGGGGTTATATTGGGGGTAGCTGGGTGGCACAGCTCGAAGGGCTGGAAAGGCGTACTCTGCACTGTATCTCAATAAACAAGACAAATAAGTCAATAAATATTATTATAATTTATGGTATATTATAATTTATGTGTGGCACTGTATTGCTGCCACAAAACCATAAATTTCACAACATAGCCCTACGTCAGTGATAATAAACCTGATTCTGGTATTTGTGTAGATCCTTACACAAGTTGATGGAATCTTTATGCGGTTTATATATCTGGGTTACTTCATTTCCTGTATGAAAGCAAAGGTAGTGCAAAGAAAACTGAATCACAGCTGAATGACATAATGCTGAAAAACATGTTTTAGAATGTGTCATTTGTAGAGTACTAAAAACAACATGTGAAGCTACAGGCCAAATTTATTCCTATTAGGTGCCTTCCCTCGAGTCAGAGGCACGTCTCGAGTCGCTCATACGAACATAACAGTGTTATTCAAAGCATTTCACTAGATGTTTCGAGTCGTCTATGTTGTTTTCTCCGTGTTTTCATTAGCATTAGAGTAGAGCTGCTTCACCAATGCTCCACCACGTGAGCAGTAGTTTCTCACGTCCTCTTACAGAGAATGAGTGATATTGTCCTAGCTTTTTCCCCACAATCTAGCACCAGGAAGCAGATAAATGCATGTCTTATTAGTCAGTTTGCAGATGAGACAGAAATTGGTGGAGCTGTGGAAGGGGAGGAAAGTTGTCAAGGGAGTCAGCAGGGTCCCCTCCCACCTTCTAGCTATCCTCCTTTCCCCTCCACCCACCTTTTGATTCAGGCTCCTTCCCCCTTCCTTACCAGTCCTGATGAAGGGTCTCGGTCCAAAACATCAACTGCTTATTCCTTTCTATAGGTGCTGCCTGTCCTGCTGAGTTCCTCCAGCATTTTGTGTGTGTTGCTCAGGATATGGAACAGTTTGAAATTTGGACGGAGAAGTGGCAGATGGAGTCTAATCCAGACAAATGTGAAGTAGGAGGGCAAATGCAACAGGAAAATATACAGTTACTAGCAGGGCCCTATGGATACACAGAGGAATCTATGGGTGCAAATCTAGAGCCCTTTGAAAGTTATATATGAATTGTGATGGTATTGGGCTCCCTTGTCCGCAAAGCCCAACATTCATGGTGGTGTAGGGGTTGACATGCTGCTGTTGCAGCTCAGGACATCAGTTTAATCCCAGCACCCTCTGTAAGGTGTTTCTGCATTCTCTCTGTGATCATGTGTTTCCTCCAGTTGCTCCGATGTCCACCCACAGTCCAAAGATGTACCGGTTAGTCGACTAATTCATTGCAAATTGTCCTGCGATTGGGCAATGGTGAAATATTTGGGTTGCTGGGCAGAATGGCTTGTTGGGCCTGTTTTACACAAACAAACCGAAAAGAAGACTTTAAGCCCTATCCGATATAGATATCTATGGATACTCTCACTTGGTTGCAGGAGGGGCAGGACTGGGAGCTCATTGTTATGGGTTTAAGTTGTTTTAGATGTGATAGAGCAGGAGCAAGTTTAGGGGAAGGGGTGACATTACTAGTCAGGGAAAATGTCACGGCAGTGCTCAGTCAGGACAGACTCGAGAGCTTGTCTAGTGAGGCTTTATGGATAGAACTGAATATGACCACATTAATGGGATAATATTATAGGTCACCCAATGGTCCCTGGGATTTGGAGGAGCAAATTTACAGAGAGATTGCAGACTGTTGCAAGAAACATAAGGTTGTTGTAGTAGGTGATTTTAACTTTCCACATATTGACTGTAACTCCCATACTATAAAAGGGCTGGATGGGAAAGAGTTAGAACATAGAACATAGAATAGTACAGCACATTACAGGCCCATTGGCCCACAATGTTGTGCTGACCCTCAAACCCTGCCTCCCATATAACCCCCCCCACCTTAAATTCCTCCATATACCTGTCTAGTAGTCTCTTAAATTTCACTAGTGTATCTGCCTCCACCACTGACTCAGGCAGTGCATTCCACGCGCCAACTACTCTCTGAGTGAAAAACCTTCTTCTAATATCCCCCTTGAACTTCCCACCCCTTACCTTAAAGCCATGTCCTCTTATATTGAGCAGTGGTGCCCTGGGGAAGAGGCGCTGGCTATCCACTCTATCTATTCCTCTTATTATCTTGTACACCTCTATCAAGTCCACATGCCTTAGTCTCCCAACTCCACGTGGACATTCGTTTTTCATCTAGTTGTGTTTTTTCTTGTCAATGCTGCTTATACAATGCTATATTCAAGTCAAGAGAAGTCATTTTTATTGTCATTTCAACCATAACTGCTGGTACAATACACAGTAAAAACGAGACAACGTTTTTCAGGACCATGTTGCTACATGAAACAATACAAAAACTACGCTGAACTGCATAAAACAACACAAAAACTATACTGGACTACAGACCTACCCAGGACTGCATAAAGTGCACAAAACAGTGCCAGCATTACAATAAATAGTAAACAAGATAATATGCACAGCAGAGGGCAGTAGGTTGGTGTCAGCCAATAAAAAGCAGGCAGATGGAGCCAGGAGGATGCAGATGGAGTTGGCTACTCTAGGGAGATAAGCAGAAGCAAAGGCTACCATTTCTGAAATCTAATTGGGTGATCAGGTGGAAGGCGGTAAGAAGGTGAGGTGGCACGGTAGTGTACTGGTTAGCACAATGCTTTACAGTGGCAGTGACCTCAATGCAATTCCAGCCGCTGCCTGTAACGAGTTTGTACGTTCTCCCCGTGACCACGCTAGTTTTCTCCGGGTGCTCCGGTTTCCTCCCACAGTCCAAAGGCATACTGGTTGGTAGATTAGCTGGTCATTGTAAATTGTCCCGTGATTAGGCTAAGTTTAATCTGGGACTCCGCTGGGCGACACAGTCTGAAGGGCCGAAAGGGCTTACTCCACACTACGTCATTAAAAATTATTAAAATAAAAAAAAAATGAACGTTTAGGAACTGAGGGTAGTGAATGCTTGGATTTCATTATCACAGAAAGCTGTAGAGGCAAAGTCGGTGAATATACATAGTTAAGAGGATAAATGTCTAGATACCAAAGGCATCAGGAGTGGAGAAGGAGAAATATGGTATTGAGCAATGATCATATCGAATGGCAAAATAGTCTCCAAGGATTGAAGGGCCCATTCCTGTACCTGTATTTCTTACATTGTAGGGTGGCAAGGTAGTAGAAACATAGAAACATAGAAAATAGGTGCAGGAGTAGGCCATTCGTCCCTTCGAGCCTGCACCGCCATTTATTATGATCATGGCTGATCATCCAACTCAGAACCCCGCCCCAGCCTTCCCTCCATACCCCCTGACCCCCGTAGCCACAAGGGCCATATCTAACTCCCTCTTAAACATAGCCAATGAACTGGCCTTAACAGTTTGCTGTGGCAGAGAATTCCACAGATTCACCACTCTCTGTGAAGAAGTTTTTCCTAATCTCGGTCCTAAAAGGCTTCCCCTCTTTCCTCAAACTGTGACCCCTCGTTCTGGACCTCCCCAACATCGGGAACAATCTTCCTGCATCTAGCCTGTCCAATCCCTTTAGGATCTTATACGTTTCAATCAGATCCCCCCTCAATCTTCTAAATTCCAACGAGTACAAGCCCAGTTCATCCAGTCTTTCTTCATATGAAAGTCCTGCCATCCCAGGAATCAATCTGGTGAACCTTCTTTGTACTCCCTCTATGGCAAAGATGTCTTTCCTCAGATTAGGGGACCAAAACTGCACGCAATAACCACAGTGTAGTGGTTAGTGCAATGCTTTATAATGCCAGCAGTAAGAGCAGGTTTCAATTCCCACCAATGTCTGGAAGGATTCTGCACTGTATAGGTTTCCTCTGGGTGTTCTGGTTTCCTGCCACATTTCAAAGACATTCAGGCTAGGGCTCAAACACGAGGAAATCTGCAGATGCTGGAATTTCAAGCGACAAACATAAAAGTTGCTGGTGAACGCAGCAGGCCAGGCAGCATCTCTAGGAAGAGGTGCAATAGACGTTTCAGGCCGAGACCCTTCATCAAGACTAACTGAAGGAAGAGCTAGTAAGAGATTTGAAAGTGGGAGGGGGAGGGGGAGATCCGAAATGATAGGAGAAGACAGGAGGGGGAGGGATGGAGCCAAGAGCTGGACAGGTGATAGGCAAAAGGGATATGAGAGGATCATGGGACTGGAGGCCTGGGGAGAAAGAAAAGAGGGAGGGGGAAGCCCAGAGGATGAGTAAGGGGTATAGTGAGAGGGACAGAGGGAGAAAAAGGAGAGAGAGAGAAAAAGAATGTGTATATAAATAAATAAATAATGGATGGGTACGAGGGGGAGGTGGGCATTAGCGGAAGTTAGAGAAGTCAATGTTCATGCCATCAGGTTGGAGGCTACCCAGACGGAATATAAGGTGTTGTTCCTCCAATCTGAGTGTGGCTTCATCTTGACAGTAGAGGAGGCCCTGGATAGGCTAGGGCTAGTAGGTTACAGGCATGCTGTGTTTGTACCGGAAATATGGCCACACTACAGGCTGCCCCACAGTATTTTCTCAGACTTCGTTGGTTGTTAACTCAACTGATGCATTTCACTCTATGTTTCAACGTGTATATGACAAAATAAAGCTAAGCTAATTATTTCTATGTTGATTCAGTCATTATCCTTTTAAACTTAATATATAAAATTAAAATAAAACAATTCTAGTAAATGATAGAATACTTATTAAGTATGTTAAAGGAAGAATTCTTTCTCTTAATTCTGTTTGCAGAGCAGAACAACCCTGTAAGATTTAACTTCAAACATAGAGACTTCATCGTTACAAATGGTAACAGTTATTTTGTGGGTGACAAGATAATTTTGCTGCATCATTCATGCAAAGCATTTACTTCAGCTTTGCAAACTGCAATGGCTTATACATTTCACTTTTATTATACAGGGAATGGTGCATTTTGGAAATCACTGTTTTTCTGCACAAACCTTTCACAGGATTAACTACTTATGAAAAGGAATATTGATGCCATCTTTCAGAAGGGGGACAGAGTGGATTACAGATATTAACTCTGGATCATCTGACATTTATGAGCTGCAATCACTCACCCACTTCTTCTACTGAGGCAGAAGGAGACCCGTTCATGGTGATCATCCAAATCATGACCAATTGAAGGGAAGGGAAGATGAGAGACATGGTGATTGAGTCTTCAAATTCATGTAGAACGATGGCGCCACCACAAACTAAGGAGAATAAATATATAAAATAGAACACCTTGTCATTTTTTTTCTTGCTTTAACCTTTGAAGGTTTGCCATCTAGCTTTACTCTTTTTGGTCTTTAATGGGTGTGACTTTTGCATCTAACGATGGCTTTAACATATGGTTGGAAGCTCATCCTAAGACCAAGTATTCTTGATATTATATTTGTAATATACAATCTAACGCTTATACATTTGTCTATCTTATCTTTACAATTCTCCCAAACATAGAACATAGAATAGTACAGCACATTATAGGCCCTTGGGCCCACAATGTTGTGCTGACCCTCAAACCCTGCCTCCCATACAACCCCCTACCTTAAATTCCTCCATATACCTGTCTAGTAGTCTCTTAAACTTCACGAGTATATCTGCCTCCACCACTGACTCAGGCAGAGCATTCCACACACCAACCACTCTCTGAGTAAAAAACCTTCCTCTAATATCCCCCTTGAACTTCCCATCCTTTACCTTAAAGCCATGTCCTCTTGTATTGAGCAGTGGTGCCCTGGGGGAGAGGCACTGGCTATCCACTCTATCTATTCCTCTTATTATCTTGTATACCTCTATCATGTCTCCTCTCATCCTCCTTCTCTCCAAAGAGTAAAGCCCTAGCTCCCTTCATCTCTGATCATAATGCATACTCTCTAAACCAGGCAGCATCCTGGTAAATCTCCTCCGTACCTTTGCTAATGCTTCCACGTCCTTCCTATAGTGAGGCGACCAGAACTGGACACAGTACTCCAAGTGTGGCCTAACCAGAGTTTTATAGAGCTGCATCATTACATCGCGACTCTTAAACTCTTAAACGTAAGGGTCATAGGGAGAGTTTGAACAGTCTAGAACTTTATTCCTCAGAGCATAGAAGACCGAGAGATGATCTCATAACAGATGCAAAAAAAACCAAGAGGGTCACGTACAAAGTCTTTTTTCCAAGGTTGGAGAATAAAGAACTATAGAGCATAGATTTTGCAAGAGAGGAGAGAGACTTGAGGGGCAACTTCTTCCACACAGAGTTTGGCATGTATATGGAGTGAGCTACCAGATGTAGTCAATGGGGCAGGCACAGTAGCAACACTTAAAACACATTTGGACAGGCACATGGATTGGAATTGTTTAAAGGAGTATGGTTCAAATGTGAGCAAATGGGATCTCCCAGTTTACAGTAGCACTGGTGAAGCCGAGCAGCTACTTATCGGCAGTAAGCAAAACAAAGACGACAAAGAAATACTTTATTAATAACAGTTTTCTGGTAAAATTAATTGTAAATGATCACTGTAAACAATGGAGAAGTAGCAGAGGTGTGAAAGAGTCGAGGGTTGAAGTGAGCAGGTATGAGGCGAAGTGGAGGTGAGTGAAGATGAGACAGATTTGCGGCGAGCAGAGAAAAGGAAGAGTCGAGGCCCAGAGCGTATTGAAGTGTCAGGGCCCGAGTCCTAATACGAGGATCAGCCCAATGTTTAGATGATTCAAATGTTGGGCCAGTTTGAAATGGCTGAGTGTTGGGACCAGAGGCCAGGGCTGGCCTGGTTCTGCTTGCTGCTCCGTGACATTTACTCGGCTCTGTGCTGAACAGAGGCCGAGGCTGTGGCCTACTCTGGCTGGTTCAGGCTTCACGTCCGTGGACTCACGTTCATTCTAAGTGCTAGTTGCTTATTTTTATTGTTTACATGATTTGCTTTTTTTCTCTGCACATTGGGTGTTTGATGGTCTTCTTTCTTTTAATGCGTTATTTTGGGTTTCTTTGTTTCGTGGATGCCTGAAAGGAGATGAATCTTAAGATGGTATAATGTATACATATTTTGATAATAAAGATACTTTGAACTCTGATTTGGCACGAACAAATTGAGCTGAAGGGCTTGTTTCCTTGTCGGATGATTCTGACTCTGATTGCAATTGCTGTGTGCTGATATGAATACACACAAGACAAACGATGGTAGTGAAATTACTGTTAGCTGCGATATCTTAATTCCATATGGAGCCATGCTCCAAGTTCATCTGTCTTATCAAAATAGCATACACAAAATGCTGGAGTAACTTGGTAGTTCGGGCAGCATCATTGGAAAGCCTCTATAAAGTCGATGTTTCAGGCCAAGTCCCTTCATCAGGATTAGAAAGGAAGGAAGAAGCCAGGATTAAAAGGCGAGTGGGAGGGGAAGTTGTACAAGCTAGGAGGTGATAGGTGAAGTCATGTGAGGGGGAAGGAAGGCGGGCAGGGGAGGGGAGGTAAAGTGAGAAGCTGGGAGGTGATAGGTGGAGAAGGGCTGAAGAAGGAATCCAATAGGGGACGAGAGTGGACCATGGGTGGCAGGGAAGCTGAGGGGAGCCAGAATAGGGAATGGAAGAAGGAAAAAGGGAAGGGAGGAAATATAACTGGAAGTTAAAGAAATCGAACTTCATGTTGTCAGGTGGGAGGCTACCTAGACAGAATATGAGGAGTGGCTCCTTCGTACTGAGAGTGGTCTTATCTTGGTAGTAGAGTAGCCATAGGCTGACATACAAAAATACACCTTGCTCTGAAATGGTTGCAACTCAGATCATTAGTCTCACTATGCTCAGCCTTACAGCTTTCATCTTTGCTTATAGGCAAAGATGGAAGCTTTTCCCACTGCTATTCCGCTTGTGTCCGGCCACTGTGGTTCCCATCCCACCACAGTTCTAGCTTAAACCCCTCTGAGCTGTCCCAGTAATCATTCCTGTAAGCTTTGGGTCCCCCTCCAGCTCAGGTGCAAACTGTGTCATTTGTACAGCTCTTCCTGGAGACAGCCCAATGATCCAAGTATCTGTGGCCCTTCCTCACACCCCCCATGTTAAACTGCAACATCATCTTATTTCTCGCCCACTAGCATGTGGCGCGGGTAGCAATCCTGAGATCACTGCCCTGGAAATTCTGTCTTTCAGCTTAGCACCTAACTTACTTTTCAGGACCTCATCATCCTTTCTGCCTATGCTATTGGTCCAATGAACTCAAACTGCACACCATCCCCCTTAGCATGGATTAGAATGCCATAGAATTGATCCAAAAAACCATCATGGAGGCACCACACCATCCGAGAGTCTCATTCTCATCCGCAGAGTGTGCTATCTAATCCTCTAACCAATGAATCCCCTATCAGTGTCTCTCACCCCTTCATGCCCATTTCTTTCTGACCCAGTGCTAGCGAGCTGGCCACATTAACTTTCATAAGATCGTAAAACATAGGAGCAGAATTAGGCCATTCAGCCCATCTAGTTTGCTCTACCATTTGATTATGACTGATTATTGTCCCTCTGAACCCCATTATCCTGCCTTCCTCAACGCTACCTGCTCCTCCACCTTTCTATGTATTGGCTACAAAGCTATTGATTCCATCACCCTGACCATTAATGTACGATATGGAAGAAGTGGATCCATCACTGACCCTTGCCAAATGCCACTAGTCACCGGCAGCCTACCTTTCAATCCCACTCTTTGCCTCTTGCTAGTCAGCAATATTCTGTCCATGCTAGCATCTTTCCGATAAAACCATAAGCTGCTAACTTGTTTAGCAACCTCATGTGCAGCAACGTCAAAAGTGTTGTGCCTTTAATAGTTCAGTAAAAATGTAAATATGTTGTTTTATTGAGCATTCTTTGTTGCTTATATAATGCATTATAGGTGATATGTAAAAGTATGTTAATGACATACATCATTATATCACCATATCATACATGTGTACCTCACTAAAAGTAAAAGCGAAACGAAGGCATGAATCTCACAGCTCCAAGCTTCTCTTTCAATTAGTTTTATCTTTTGGAGTTATAAGACATAACAGTGGTGATGAGTAACTTTTAAAATGAACAAGAGATGACTACCTACCCGTTGAAGCACAGCATGACGTTCAAGTTTAAAAAAAAGAAGCACAGCACTTCCTCTTCAGAAGGGAAAGAGAGAACTAGTTGAGTTTAAAATAGAAGGCAGAAAATGGACAAATTCATGGGTTCATAAACAGTGAGTACCCGGTAATAAAATACTTGAATATAAAAAAGCAGAAATGGCTGGTTGCATCAGAAAAATAGATGTGTTCGATTATGCAAGAGGATACTGAAGATTGTGTACTGAATGAATTGAACAGTGTTTTAAAGCAAATGAAATAGCAATTAAAAAGTGAGTGCTACTTTTGCTGAGTTTGAAGTTTAAAGCTCTAAGTACATTTATTATCAAAGTTTGTATACATATATTCTACAACCTTGAGATTCATCTCCTTACAGGCAACTACAAAACAAGGAAACCCAAAAGATCCCATACAAAATGAAAACAATCGAACACTCAATGTGCAGAGAGAGAAATTGGGTGTTTGATGGTCTTCTTTAAACTTGGTGGAAGAGCATACAGTTTGTTTAAAAGTTTGACTGCTCCAATCAAGCCAGTTGAAATGAGCTTTGATGATATTGTGAAAATAATGCAAAAACATTTAGAACCAAAGCCATTATTGATTGCAGAATGTTTTAGGTTTCATAAGTGGACTCAAAAGAATGGAGAGTCCATTTCAGCCTACATGGCTGAATTGAAAAGATCATCTGGGTATTGTCAGTTTAGTGATTGGCTTAATGAATTACTGAGAGATTGTTTAATTTGTGGAATCTTACAAGAAAGCATTCAAAAATGGCTCCTAACTGAAGCACAACTCATATTTAAAAGAACAGTTAAAATAGCTTTACCAATGGAAACAGCAGACAGAGATGCAAGTGAGTTACAATCAGGAATGAAAGAATATGCGAAAAAATTATGTCTAAAAAGAAACCAGCCTGGTTGAACAGATGGTGTCAATTTTGTGTCAGGAGCTCACAAACACCAGACCAATGTGGGCTTAAAGGTGAAACTTGCAGAAATGCAACAAAGTAGGACGCATAGGGTGAACATGTCAGGCAGACAAAAGTAAATGGACTGCACAAGGAAGATGAAAAAGATAAAAACTCAAGTTGCAGTTTCAAAAAGTACACTAATCTGAGGGCTGTTGATGAAAAAGTGATGGGGGACTGGGTACCCTTGAGATTTACAATGTGAAATCTAACCAGAGACAAGCAATATGGCTTACACCAGAAATGAATGACAAATTAACTAAAATGAAATTGGACACTGACTCAGCTGTTTCAGTCATTCCACAAAATGAGTTTGAACGGCATTTCAAAGATACTGAACTGGAGCGTACAGATATCCAAATAAGTAATTATACTGGAGAAAATATAATTCCTGTGGGAATGACATTTGTAAAAGTGTAATACAACAAACAACAAGCCACTTTGGGCTTGTATGTGGAAAAAACAGGAGAGGCAGCATTGTGGGAGTGTGAGTGGCTGAGAGTTGGTTGGAGATCCATCGACGTGGAATTAAGAAAGGTACTGGATAATGCCACAGCAGTGTTCAAAGATTGCATTGGGAAACTTAAACATATCAAGGGTAAAGTAGCGTTAAATAAAAATTCCACACCCATGTTTTACAAAGCCCATCTGGTTCCTTATAGCAGCCATGATAAAGTAGCCAGTGACCTAGATCGCATGGAGGCTGAAGGAATTCTTTCCAAGTTTGAATAAAACCCATGTACAATGTCAGTGGACTCAGTAGCCAAGAAGAATGGATCTGTCAGGATCTGTAGGAATTTTAAAGTTAGTGGGGAAGTAGATCAATACCCTCTGGCCAGTATAGAGTATAAATTTACAAAACTTTCTGGAGGGAAAAACATTAGCAGAGCGGACTTTGCTGAGGCCCACCTACAGATGGACATGAAAGAAGAGTCCAAAGTGCTTCTCAATATTCATAAAGGGCTTTATCATTATAACAGGCTTATTTTTGAAGTAGCTTCTGCACCTGCACTCTGGCAGATAGCTATGAACCAGGAGCTGCAAGGGTGCCCAGGCACTTAGTGTTACCCGGATAGCATGTTTGTTACTGAAAATGATGACAAAGAAAATCTTCAAAATCTCAAGACATTGTTAAAAAGATTAGAAGATTTTAGGATCAAAGAACAGAGCAACAATTGTGAATTCTTTAAACCAAGCGTCACTTAACTGTGGTCATTCTATTGATGTACAGGGGTTACACAAGTGTGCAGAGAAAGTTCAAGAAGTAGTGGATGCCACAAAGCCAAAGCATATGCCATGATTCCGCTAGGCCCCACCTCCCCCTCGTACCCCAGCTGTTACTCATTTTTATGCACACATTCTTTCTCTCACTCTCCTTTTCCTCCCTCTGTCCCTCTGAATATACCTCTTGCCCATCCTCTGGGTCACCCCCCCCGCCCTGTCTTTCTTCCCGGACCTCCTGTCCCATGATCCTCTCGTATCCCCTTTTGCCTATCACCTGTCCAGCTCTCGGCTCTATCCCTCCCCCTCCTGTCTTCTCCTATCATTTTGCATCTCCCCCTCCCCCTCCAGCTTTCAAATCCCTTACTCACTCTTCCTTCAGTTAGTCCTGACGAAGGGTCTCGGCCTGAAACGTCGACTGCGCCTCTTCCTATAGATGCTGCCTGGCCTGCTGCGTTCACCAGCAACTTTGATGTGTGTTGCCACGATTGTGGTTCTTTTTAGGATTTATCAATTACTATAACAGGTTCCTGTCAAATCTGGCTACTGTGCTCCACCCCTTGAACTCATTACTATAGATCAGAAAGAAATGACAATGGACAAAACAGTGTGAGGTAGCTTTCCAAAGGGTAAAAGAAATGGTAACGTTAGACAATGCACTCACACATTATGATCCAGATCAACCATTTGAAATTTGCCTGTGATGCCTCACCTTATGGTACAGGTGCAGGTATGTCACATATTAAGAGTGATGGAAGTGAATGCCTCATAGTCTTGACATTATGTTCCCTTACGGCTGTAGAGAAAAATTCTGCACAAACTTACAGAGAGGTCTTGAGTCTGGTTTGGGGTGTAAAACATTTCAACCAGTACTCATATGGGAGAGATTTTACCTTCATTACTACTCATCAGCCACTAGTGTTCGTTTTAAATCCCCCGAAAGGCGTTTCAGTAACAGCAGTCACACAAATGCAGAGACGGGCTGTGCTTCTTGGAGAACTTAATTACAAGATCGAATTCAAGACGAATCTTGGAAATGCTGATGGATTGTCTTGTTTACCTTTGGAAAATATAATAGCTGGGCAATTTACAAAAGAGGACACCCCTCTTGACGACATTGGAGTCGCAAAACATAACAAAAGGCTTTCTAAAAATCCAAGTAAACAACATCCCCCGACTCTCCTTCATCTATCAAGCCCTCCCGTTTTTATCACATGCAGGCCTAATGTGGCTCATTGGTTATTGTGTTTTACTATTACGAATGTCATTCCCACAGGAGTTATCTTTTGACCTGGTACTTTGGTCCAATTCCTGTCGGCGCGTCTTTATCATTGAGCTGACGGTCCCATGGGAGGATGCTGTGGATGAGGCTTACGAATGGAAAAGGCTGTGATATGCCAACCTTGTGGTTGAAGCAGAGGAGCGAGGCTGGAATGTAAAAGAGCACCCAGTTGAGGTGGGGTGCAGAGACTTTGTAGCCAGTTCCACTGCAAGGCTGTTGAGGGAAGTAGGAGTCAGAGGGCAGGCCCATAGGAAGGCAATCAAAGCACTTGTTAATGCTGCCAAAATGAGCAGTCACTGGCTGTGGCTGAAAAGAAAGGATGCTGTCTGGGCTGCCAAGTGACCATCTAGAGACTAACCATGTGACACACACCCAGGTCTGATCAGCCTGTGGTGGGCCTACCTCTGCTGAGGGTGTCTTGTGATAAAAGGCCAAAACACCCAGTGATGTCGAGGTACACAACTGAAGATGTGACGTAATGGTAGTAAAATCATCTGGTGGTCGTCTTTAAGAACTACTTCCACTCAAGTCAAGTGCAGTGCAGAAACTTTAGGGATTGTAACATCCAGTCCTATTACTCAAACTGCAGTATAAGTTCTTAGCTGGATATTGGGCCAGCAGGAAAACTGGAAATCAAGGAGAAAATGATATTGATGACAGAGAACAATAATCAACTGGAGGGAAGGTGATGGGAGAGGAGTTAAAATTAAATTAAATTAATGCTTAAGCAAGGGAGTGAAATAAATGCATTGAGTCCAATAGCATTGACTAACAATCTAAAGAAGTTAACAGGGAGATATAAGTATGGCAAAGATTCTACGTGATTGAGAGCAGAGTTGGTTGTTTGAAAAAATTCGGAGCTGAGGGACAAAGCAACAAAGGTACTAAACACTGGCAAATGAGCAGCTGTAGAAAAGAGTGTTGGGGAAAAATTGTATTAAGTGGCTATTCAGGGCATGAAGGGATACGGGGAGAAGGCAGGAGATGGAGACTGAGAGGAAAAATGGCAGAGCAGACTCCATGGGCCAAAATAGCCTAATTCTGCTCCTGTCTTATTGCTTTAAATATAATATATAGTGCAAAATACATGCTTTTTTCATAGAGTTTGATACGTCTAAATCCATAGGATTTAGATACCTGACTAGCGCTCCACTTCAAAAGGTGGCAGTACTGCACCTTAAAGCTGTTTGCCAACTGAGGAGGAGAAGGAGAAGGAGGAAGAGAAGGAGGAGGAGAAGAAGAAGAATTTATTGCAGAATCCTGGTGTTTCAAGAATGGGACTGTACCAATTCCTATGTGTGAACTCTTGTTTGAGTTTCAATGGGGACCTGTCGTTCCTCTGCACCTGGGTTCAGTTGTTGCCAGTGCTCACTGTGACACACAATGATACCAGTCTGAATTTCTCTTTTGGAAAAATCCTATAAATTCAAGTATCAGCAGTAATATCACACATAACAAAGGGATCAGTATAAAAACTGGGTGTTCAGAACAATATATAAAAAGACGATATTGTTATTTTTCCGATGCCGATATCAAAACGAGAAATGCTATTGAAATATTTATGTCCATGACAAAATACAGAAGATGCTGGACACCACAGCATCCATGGAATCAAATGGTCAAACTATTCAAGTGAATCGTCCGGTTCGTTTAGTTCCTCCACTCTATCGTGCGTTGCTCCAGATTCCGGTCCCTGCAGGTCTTTGCGTCCGTTTTATAAGGGAAATGGTGATATTCGTTAATTCTTACGGTAGAATTATTAACAAGAGGGATACAACTCGCAGAACAGGAAGACTGAATGACAGACTTCCACGAGACGAAATGATAAAGTTATCCAAAGCAGGAGTAACTACTCGCCTTCATTAGGCTCGTTATCAGAGCTGTGAGTTACTTACATTTTAAAGCAGATAGCGATTGACTGATGGGTCTTCGATCCGTACAATACGTCGTGGATTTGAGAGAAAATCAGCTTTTTCCAGCGACAGAACCCGGGGGAAGCCGGTTTGATACTAGGGCAGAAATGGGACGACCCTAACGCCAGAGGCTATGCCGATAAGGTAAACAAAACTGCGCTACTTCCAAAGGGAACTCTCTGACACGGCGAGCTGGGTAGTGGTGAGCGTTTGGAACTCGGAACACGACGAGTCAAATCTGCAGGTAAAAAAAGAGGCGGGACCTGAAATTCTAAGAAACAGTCACCCCAGTGACACACCACATAACCACCCAGTGCAAGGTAAATAACGAGTATCAGCAGGTAAAAAAATGTTTCAACGGGAGAGTTAGACCCGTACACCCGCTGGCGCCGCTAAACATTGTAATTTGTAAGACTCATATCGCCAAGAAGCCTGCGTATCAGACTGAGGTGTACTTAGTTGTAAAATTTGAGACTGCAGAATGGTTCCTGGGATCACACACCCGCAAAACTATTTGATGGACGTCTTCCAACTCTCACCTCCCAGCTTCTCACCTCATTCGCCATCCACCCCCCCCCACCCCCACATTCCAACCACCTTTCCGCTCACGTAGATTCATCTATCACCTGCCAGCTAGTATTCCTGACCTTTCCCCACCTTCTTATCTGACTCTTTCCCCCTTCTTCCCAGCCCCAGGAAGGGACTTGCCCTGAAAGGTTGACTGAATTCTGCGGGAAGCGCAGAATCAAATATCGCTGTGATGATTGTACGTTCTAGTATCAATTATTTGGCGATAATAAAGTATAAAGTATATTTCTCTCCATAGATACTGCCTGACCTATTGAAGTTCCTCTGGAGCAGTTAGTGTCCATTCCTATAGATTTCCAGCATCTGCAGAATTTCTTGCGTTTATGCTGTTCCATTGAATAGGGAGTTCAAATGTTGTGAGTGTCTGAGGAGACCAGTCTTTTATATAATGATTTAAAACAAATGTTTGGGATGTTCAGAAGGTCAGACAGAGAGGACCGGAGTTAATATTTCAAATCTTCAGTCAGAACGAGGAAATGTTGCAAACCTAATGCATTGATGTTGGGCAACAGAGTTCAGGAGACACAGAAAGTCATCCACAAGAACAACTTGCTCAGCTTGTCCCTTCAGGTATTGTAACCAGCCCCAATCCCAGAATGGATAGAGGACAGAAAGATGCCATTGTGTATGCTGGCTCTCTGCCAGAGCAGAATTCATTACACACTCTCCAGCATCCTCTTTCTCTGCAAGCTTGCAAACTTTCCTTTACTGTGTTGAAGGCCCCAGTGAAAACTATTCTCCCTACATCTGCAGGCAATGCGTTCCAGCTTCCAACCATACGTTCCACAAATAAATCTTTTTTCTTAAAGAAACACAGAAAAAATGCAGGAGGAACTCAGCAGGTCAAGCAGCATCAATGGAGAGAAATAAACAGTAGACATTCTGGGCTGAGTCTTCATCAGCTCTGGTCTTCAGTGCTTCATCAGTCAGGATTGACAAAGAGTGTCAGCCCAAAACTGTCTATTCTTCTTCAAAGATACTGCCTGACTTGCCGAACTCCTCCAGCATTTTGTGAATGTTTACCATCTGCAGAATCTCTTGTGTTTATGGTATTTTTCTTAAATCTTTTCTATTTTAGTGTGTAAGTGTGACTCCCAGTACTTGATCTGTGCACCAATGGGAACAGCCTGGTCTTTCCACAGAACTCATCACTTTGTACCTTTCTTCTTTGTCTCTGATGCACTCCATAAGTGATGGGCACACATCCCCAGCTTTCTCCGTTCTTGCACCCCCTAGAAAAATATGGATTTTGTTCAAAAACATTCTGACTGGTTGCATCACATGCAGGTATGAAAGTTCCGATGCATAGGATCGCAAGAATCAGAATCAGAATCAGATCCATTATAAGACCATAAGATAAAGGAGCAGAAGTCGGCCATTCGGCCCATCGAGTCTGCTCTGCCATTTAATCATGAGCTGATCCATTCTCCCATTTAGACCCACTCCCCCGTCTTCTCACCATAACCTTTGATGCCCTGGCTACTCAGATACCTATCAATCTCTGCCTTAAGTACACCCAATGACTTGACCTCCACTGCCGCCCGTGGCAACAAATTCCACAGTTTCACCACCCTCTGGCTAAAAAAATTTCTTCACATCTCTGTTCTGAATGGGCGCCCTTCAGTCCTTAAGTCATGTTCTCTCGTACTAGACTCCCCCACCATGGGAAACAACTTTGCCACATCCACTCTGTCCATGCCCTTCAACATTCAAAATGTTTCTATGAGGTCCCCCCTCAGTCTTCTAAACTCCAAGGAGTACAGTCCAAGAGCGGTCAAATGTTCCTCATACGTTAACCCTCTCATTCCCAGAATCATTCTAGTGAATCTTTTCTGAACCCTCTCCAACGTCAGCACATCCTTTCTTACATAAGAAGCCCAAAACTGCCCACAGTACTCCAAGTGAGGTCTCACCAGTGCCTTATAGAGCCTCAACATCACATCCCTGCTCCTATACTCTATTCCTCTAGAAATGAATGACAACATTGTATTCGCCTTCTTCACCACCAACTCAACCTGGAGGTTAACCTTAAGGGTATCCTACACAAGGACTCCCAAGTCCCGTTGCATCTCAGAACTTTGAATTCTTTCCCCATTTAAATAATACTCTGCCTGTTTATTTCTTCTACCAAAGTGCATAACCATACACTTTCTAAATTGTATTTCATTTGCCAGTTCTTTGCCCATTCTCCCAATCTATCCAAGCCTCTGCAGACTCTCTGTTTCCTCAGCACTGCTGGCCCCTCCATCTACCTTTGTATCATCAGCAAACTTAGCCACAAAACCATCTATTCCATAATCCAAATCGTTGATGTACAACGTAAAAAGAAGCAACCCCAACACGGACCCCTGTGGAAAACCACTGGTAACCTGCAGCCAACCAGAATGGGATCCCTTTATTCCCACTCTCTGTTTCCTGCCAATCAGGCAACGCTCTATCCACGTATGTAACTTTCCTGTAATTCCATGGGCTCTTATCTTGTTAAGCAGCCTCATGTGTGGCACCTTGTCAAATGCCTTCTGAAAATCCAAATACACAACATCCACTGCATCTCCCTTATCTAGCCTACTTGTAATTTCCTCAAAAAATTGTAATAGGTTTGTCAGGCATGATTTTCCTTTAAGGAAACTATGCTGAGTTCTGCCTATCTTGTCATATGCCTCCAGGTACTCTGTAACCTCATCCTTGACAATCGACTCCAATAACTTCCTAGCCACCGATGTCAAGCGAACAGGTCTATAATTTCCTTTTTGCTTCCTTGCCCCCTTCTTAAATAGCAGAGTGACGTTTGCAATCTTACAGTCCTCTGGAACCATGCCAGAATCTATTGACTTTTGAAAGATCATCGCTAATGCCTCCGCAATCTCCACAGTTATTTCCTTCAGAACACAAGGGTGCATTCCATCTCTCCTGCCTATTATCATTGAGATATGCACTGAAATGTGTTGATCGATGGCTGCAATACAGTGTAATACATTAAAAAAATTATATAAATTACAATGAGAATATATTAATCTATAAATAGTGCAAAAGGAGAGTGAAATTGTGAGGTGGTACTCACGGGTTCATGGACCATTCAGAAATCTGATGTCGCAGAGGAAGAACCCACTCCTAAAATGTTGAGCGTCCTGATTAAGGCCTCAACTTGAAATGTTAGCTGACATATCGATCCATGGCCTCCTCCTGTGCCACCCTCAGGGACGAGGAAGAAGACCTTATATTCCATCTGGGTAGCCTCCAACCTGATGGCATGAACATATATTTCTCCTTCAGATAAAAAGCCCCACCTTCCTCTATTCCCCATTCTGATCTTCTACTTCTTCTCACCTGCCTATCACTACCCCCTGGGTCTGCTCCTCCTTCCCTTCTTCTAAAGTCCACTCTCCTCTCTTATCAGTTTCCTTCTTCTCCAGCCCTTGACCTTTCCCACCCACCTAGCTTCACCTTCCCTTCCCCCCACCTTTAATAATCATTCACCAAACCCCTGGCTGTCTATTAGTTACAGTACTGTGCAAAAGTCTTTGGCACATATATATATATATATATATATATATATATATATATAGCTAGGGTGACTAAGACTTTTGCACAGTACTGTATTCGCCAACATGGAGTGGAGACCAAGTCTGGAAGAGCAAAGGATCTTGGGAATGGAAAGGGTGGAGTGCCATGGGATGTGTATAGAACAGGTGGCAGAAAAGGAGTTACAGGGGCAGGGAGAGTGGCGCGGGTGCAGACACACCCAGCCCTGTGGCACCAGGCCAGGTCATTTGATTCCAAGCAGCTGGTTCATGGATCATTACAGAATGTCTCACTGGTGTTTCCCGCTCCCTCCCCTCTCGTTTCCCCTTTGCCCAACCATGATTCCTCTGTCCCTGCCCGCTTCCCACTCTCAGTCCAGAGTAGAGAACGATATCAGAATCAGGTTTATCATCACTCACATACGTCATGAAATTTGTTTTTATTTTTGGTGGCAGCAGTACAAGTGCAATACATAAAGTTACTACAGTGTTGTGCAGAAATCTTGGGCACGCTTCCTATATATATGTGCCTAAGGCAAAAAAACTTGTCTCAGAATTCCGGCTGATATTTCGATGACAGACTCTGCCATCTTCATCAGGTACGATGCCTAGGAACATTTAGCCCAGTGGTATGCATACCCTCATCGTCCATCCTTCCTTATTGGTTAGTCCTCGACCAATCAGGTTTCTGCTGTCCCATTTTGCTTACAATTGATTTCCAGTTCTTAGAGTGAGACCCTCATCTTTGTTGAAATTCTTCTCTAATTTTATTTCAATGGCTTCATTCACCAGACGGTCCCAAAGATAATCTGGGACTCAGGACAGCTGGCACTTACAGAAGGTGTAGCAGCATACGGTATATCGGCCAGATGGGCTGCACAGTGGTAACCCACATCAAGGAGCATAGGAGGTGGATCCGTTTGGGTTACCCGGAGAAACTGGCGGTAGCAGAACATTGCATTCACAATGGCCATAGGATAGGCTTCAATGCCACAAAACTACTGTGCCGTGCCAATGGCTTTGGGGCCACTTGCTGAAGGAAGTCACGGCTAATATGACAACTTACCTTAAGCAAAAGTTCTCTGAGCAGATACTTCTTCTGGGCTGCATCTTTACAAGACGAGTGACCCCAGCCATTATCAATACTCTTCAGAGATTGTCTGCCCGGCATCAGTGGTCGCATAACCAGGACTTGTGATTTGCACCAGCTGTTCATACAACCATCCACCACCTGCTCCCATGGCTTCATGTGAGCCTGATCAGGGAGCTAAGTAGGTTCTACCCAAGTGTGACCTGCTGTTAGCAGAAGGAAGAAGCGCCTTACACCTTTTTTGGGAGAGATGTATGTCAACCCACCACCCAAAGAAGAGGGTACTTGCTGAAATTGCAGTAAGAAATGCCATGCATAGATATTGGTCCCAGTTCTGCTGGTGTAGTAATAGTGCAATCACTCAAGTTGAGTATGATGTTTTCTTAAAAGGTCGTCTGTTGGTGGGTCTTCAGATGTCTGGAGAAACCTAAATGTGATCCATATATTCTGAATCCTGGCCCTTCGCCACTTGCTGTTCACCACGTGATTTAATCTGGGATGTTAGGGCGAACTCTCTTAACGGAGAATGCCTGTGTATGACTTTGTGTAACGTGGGGAAGCTGATGCACAGGCAGCCACCACACGACCCTTGACAGATTGGGATCGGGGTCCAGTGGTATGGAATACAAGACAACAGGTGACCCTTCACCTCTGCAGTCTTTCTCCACCCTCGTTGTCATGGTGATGTGTCATCATCTTCCACACCTCCGCCACTCTTTGTCTGGAACCTCCCTCTTGGCCTTAACACCATGGGTGACCCTGTGAAATGGCTAAATTCCAAATAGTATCACTCTGGGGATCTCAGGAACTCTCAAGCCTCTTTGGTTGCATCACTGTCTGGTATGGAGGCACCAATGCACAGGATCAGAATAAAACAGCAGAGGGCTGTAAATTAAGCCAGCTCATTTATAAGCACAAGCCTTCCCATCAACAAGGACATTTTCACAAGGCAATGATTCAAAAGGTAAGAGTGGGAGGGAGGGGGTGGAGAAAAGGACCTCATGGTCGGGAAAAGGGGAAGGAAGCAGGAAGCACCATAGAGACATTCTGTAATGATCAATAAACCAATTGATAGGAAGCAAATCAAATGACCTTGCCTAGTGATTTGGTGGTAGGTGTATCAGCACTCATGTCACCCACACCACTGGTACTCCTCTGCCATCTGTTCCACACTCCTCTCACAACACTCCACTCTCACCATTTCCAGCATCCTTTGCTCCTGTCAGATTTACAAACACACTCTCTGCTCCACATTGACAAATAATTGCAAGATTAGCTGGACTACATTTATTGAGGCAGGTTACCATGTTCTTCTTAAAGCACCAGTATAACTATACATGGAGCAGAGAACGAGCTTGTGAGTGGAAAGTATAACCAGATGATGTTCAAAAAGAAATGCTAACGTGACTAGGGTGAAATAACCCAAGGAGGTAGAATTAATCCCATTCCCATTCTGACATGTCTATCCACGGCCTCCTCTACTGTAAAGATGAAGCCACACTCAGGTTGGAGGAACAACACCTTATATTCCGTCTGGGTAGCCTCCAACCTGATGGCATGAACATTGACTTCTCTAACTTCCGCTAGGCCCCACCTCCCCCTCGTACCCCAGCTGTTACTCCTTTTTATGCACACATTCTTTCTCTCACTCTCCTTTTTCTCCCTCTGTCCCTCTGAATATACCTCTTGCCCATCCTCTGGGTTACCCCCCCCCGTCTTTCTCCCTAGGCCTCCTGTCCCATGATCCTCTCGTATCCCCTTTTGCCTATCACCTGTCCAGCTCTCGGCTCTATCCCTCCCCCTCCTGTCTTCTCCTATCATTTTGCATCTCCCCCTCCCCCTCCAGCTTTCAAATCCCTTACTCACTCTTCCTTCAGTTAGTCCTGACGAAGGGTCTCGGCCTGAAACGTCGACTGCGCCTCTTCCTATAGATGCTGCTTGGCCTGCTGCATTCACCAGCAACTTTGATGTGTGTTGCTTAATAGTCCAAGACTTTGGCAGCACGATTGGGAAGGGGCTTTGAAAGATATGTTTGGTCCTGAAGTCTGATAGCAGTTATTTTTGAAACTTGTCATTGAAGCTTTCAAGCTCCTGTATCTATTATTGGAGACTGGAGAGGAAGAAGGGAATGGCCAGGGTGAGAGCATCCTTGACGTTACTGTTCGTCTTCCTGAAGCCATGCTCCATGGAGGTGGGCTGGATGGATGGAAGTGATGAGCCTTTGATGGACTGGGCAGTGATGTCCACTAGCCGCTGGCTCTGTCGGTCCAGATCAGAGCAGTTGCCACACCAGGCTGAACTGCACCCTATCAGGATACTTTCTATGTCTTATTTCATCATTTTCTCAATCTTCTATTGATTGTGTTATCTATGATATGCCCCTGTTTCTCCACTGGTACTAATGTAGTGATTACTACCTTCAACATCTTACTTTTTAGCCATTTTCATAGCTCCCTGCACAGTGCCTGGAGTCTTCATTTTATTTATAATGCCTGGACTCTCCTTTTCATTTATATTGTTGATATTGATATAGACATGTGTATGTATAACTTCACTCACCTCAATGCAGAACTGACTCCACAACCTATGGACTCACTTTCAAAGATTCTATAACTTTTATTCCTAGTATCATTTATTTACATTTTTTTTAATTGCGTGATTTGTCTTATGCACAAAGGATGCTTGTCAGTCTTTGTTTATGTACAGTTTTTCATAAACTCTGTTGTAATTCTTTATTTTCATGTTCTCCCCATTACTGAGCACACTTACATGAAACATTGTCACAGGAAAACCGGGTTCATCACCGGGGACACCCACCAGCCAGGACATGCACTCCTTGCACTGCTGCCGGCAGGAAGAAACCTTGGGACTTGCACCACCATGGTCAGGAACAGTTATTACCCATCATCCATCAGGCTCTTGAACCAAAGAGGATAACGTCACTCACCCCATCATAAAACTGTTCCCGCAACCCATGGTCTCACTTTCAAGGACTCTTCGTCTCATGTTTTCGATATTTATTTATTGTTTATTTATTTATTTATTACTATTATTTCTTTCTTTTTTGTATTTGCACCGATTGTTGTCTTTTGCAGACTAGTTGAATGCCTAAGTTGGTGAGGTCTTTCATTGATTCTGTTATGGATTCTTGCACACAAGAAAATGGGGTCTCAGAATTGTATATGATGAGATATATGTATTTTGATAATAAATTTACTTTGACTTTGACCATGACCACTGGTCTTTTACACTTTCTGTTTGAAGTGTTCTGAAGCCGCTTATCAATTGCGAAATGTGCAAATATGCTGCCTTCACAGGAAGTGTAAAAATGAACAACACATCCTTGTAAGCAGTTGTGTTGAGCAATTTCAGAAAAGGAACCAGGCATCTATTCGATCAGTTCAAGGTTATCTTGCAGAGGAGGAAGTGATGAATTCTTATATGTCATCTGAACTTGTTTGCCGGATAACATTAAAAACTCATGTTTTCAGTTATTTATTTACATTTTTATTTAATATTATTATTACTTGCTTCTTTTTGTATTTACACAGTTTGTCATCACTTGCCATCAAATCAAATCAGCGAAGTTTGCACTGGGCAGCCTGCAAGTGTCTCCACATTTGTGGCACCGACTTACTAACCCCAACCTCTGGAATATGGGAGGAAACTGGAGCACCTGGAGGAAACCATGCAGTCACAGGCAGAACATACAAACTCCTTACAGACATATAGACATGGTAGCATAGCACTTAGTGCCATGGTATTACAACATCAACAAGCCGAGGCCACTTCCCGCTGTTGTCTGTAAGGAGTTTGTACATTCCCCCTGTGACTGCATGCCGGTTTCCACTGATTTACCAAAGATGTACAGGTTAATAGGTTAATTAATCACGGGTACAATAGGGCAGTGCAGGCACATTGGGCTGGAAGGGCCTGTTTGCATGTGGTTTCTCTAAATAAATAAGTGATGGGATCGAACACCGATCTTACAGCAGGCACTGTAAAGTAGGTGACTAATCATTTTAAATGGGTGATCTTCTGAAAGTATTTTCAGTGGGTGAGTATCATCTCAGCTTGGAAGGAGAGATGGTAGAACCTGGGATGAGTACAGGTTATACATCCTTTTGGGTTTTTTTCTGGCTGATCACCTGATCAAGAGGATGTCCAGTTGCGGTACACCTCCACCCCCCACTAGAAAGGCCTCAAAGCTCTCCGTTTCTTTCTGGACACCAGACCCTTCTACCGCCACGCTCCTCCACCTAGCGAAACTTGTTCTCACTCTCAATAATTTCTCCTTTGGCTCCTCCCACTTCCTTCAAACTAAAAATGTAGCCATGGGCACTCGCATGGGTCCCAGCTATGCCTGCCTGTTTGTCAGCTATGTGGAATAGTCTATGTTCCAATACTGGTGACCGTCCCACACTTCTCCTATTCTACATCAACGACTGCATTGGTGTTGCTTCCTGCACCCGCACTGAACTCGTCAACTTCTTCCACTTTGCCTCCAACTTCCACTGTGCCCTCAAATTCACCTGGTCCATTTCCGGCACCTCCCTTCCCTTTCACGATCTCACTGTCTCTATCACCAGAGACAGCTTATCCACCGATGTCTATTGCAAACCCACAGACTCTCACAGCTCCCTAGACTACACCTTGTCCCAACCTACTACTTGTAAAAATGCCATCGCCTTTTCTCAATTCCTCCGTCTCTGCTGCATCGGCTCTCAGGAGGCCTTTCATTCTAGAACAAAGAAGATGTCCTCCTTTTTCAAAGAAAGGGGCTTCCCTTCCTCCACCATCAAAGCTGCCCTCAACCATATCTCTTCCATTTCACGCACACCTACTCTTACTCCATCCTCCTGCCACCCTACCAGGGATAGGGTTCCTCTGGTCCTCACTTATCACCCCACCAGCCTTCGCGTCCAGCACATAATTCTCCAAAACTTCCACCACCCCCAATGGAGTCCCACCACCAAGCACATCTTTTCTTTCCCCCTCCCCCCCCCACATTTTGCTTTCTGCAGGGATCGCTCCCTACGTGACTCCCTTTCCCATTCGTCCCTCTACACTGGCTCCAAACTTGCAAGCGGAACAAGTGCCACACCTGCCCCTACACCTCCTCCCTCACTACCACCCAGGGCCCTAAACAGTCCTTCCAGGCAAGGCGACACTTTACCTGTGAGTCTGTTGGGGTCAATTACTGTGTTCAGTGCTCCCAGTGTGGCCTCGTTACATTGCTGAGACCAGATGTAGATTGGGAGACCGCTTCACCAAGCATCTATGCTCTGTCTGCCAGAACAAGTGGGAATCTCCCAGGGCCACCTATTTTAATTCCACTTCCTATTCTCATTCTGATATGTCCATCCATGGCCTCCTCCACTGTTGTGATGAGGCCACACTTAGGTTAGAAGAATAACACCTTATATTCCGTCTGGGTAGCCTCCAACCTGATGGCATGAACACTGATTTCTGAAACTTCCAGTAATGCCCTCCAACCCCCATTCTCTTTTTTCCATCCCCTTTTCCCTCTCTCACCTCATCTCACCAATCAACTTCCCAGCTCTTTACTTCATCCCTCCCCCTCCAGGTTTCACCTACCACCTGGTGGTTCCCTCTCCCTCCTCCCCCCCCCCTCGCATTTAAAATCTACTTTTCAGCCTTTTTTCTTCAATCCTGCCAAAGTGTTTCGGCCCAAAACACCGACTGTATTTTTTTCCACAGATGCTGCCTGGCCTACTGAGTTCCTCCAGCATTTTGTGTGTGTTGCACTGATCAGTACCCTGTTTCCCATCTTCCCACCACACACCTTGATCCTTTTAGCATTGAGAAATATATTCACTTCCTTCCTGAGTGCACTTAATCATTTTTCCCCCTACTGCCCTTTGTGGTAGAGAATTGCACATGCCTACCAAACTCAGGGGTGAAGAGATTCCTCCTGTTCTAAATACAAGCGATTTTGCTGATAGGTGTCCCCTGCTTTTCCAATGTTCGCTTTACGAAACCTCGCTGTTACGAAAGACCTACATTAGTTGCCTGTTTTCGCTAACAGAAGGTGTTTTCACTGTTACGAGAAAAGGCAGCGCGCGAGAAAAACAGCGCGCGCCCCGAGCAGCCAAGCTCCTCCCCCGGAACTGCATTCTCACCGGCATTGCTTAAACACGTGCCTGTGAGCAGCCGTTAGCAAGATGAGTTCTACAGTATTGGAAAAGCATGATAGAGCTCGTAAGGGTGTTACACTTAGCGAAAACGAGACATAATTAAGCGTTTCAATCGTGGTGAACGAAGTAAGGTCCTTCGACATCGAGGCAGGCAGACATAGAAGAAGATGACCTGCCTACCCTGATGGAAACAGATGACGATGAGATGACACCCCAGTGTCCCACCATCCCCACCCCCGGGTCGTGGACCGATACATTGCCGCAGAGAATGCAGCGGGAGCCGAGACGCACCCAACACATCTTTAAGAAAAAAAGCCGAAATAAACAAGCAAATTAATTAGGTGCCGTCCGGCACGTAAATGTTGGCCCAGATCAGAAACGATTGCCGATTGCGTCGCCTCTGATCTGGACCGACATTTACGTGCTGGGTGGCACTTAATTAATTTGCTTGTTTATTTCGGCTTTTTTTCTTAAAGATGTGTTGGATGCATCCCGGCCACCGCTACATTCTCCGCGGATCGGTATCGGTCGGCGGCCCGGAGGGTGGGGGCCACTGCACCACCTCAACCTCCAACGACTCAGCCTAACACACCATCATCGGTGCGCTTGGTGCTGTCTTCCCAATTCCGGTAAGTGATACTACACTGTACGTACATTATTTCTACTTTATATAGGCTGTGTATTTATCATATCATTCTTGCTTTTACTATATGTTACTGTTATTTTAGGTTTTATGTGTTATTTGGCATGGTTTGGTAGGTTATTTTTTGGGTCTGCGAACGCTCACAAATTTTTCCCATATAAATAAATAGTAATTGCTTCTTCGCTTTACGACATTCCGGCTTACGGACCATTTCATAGGAACGCTCTACCTTCAGATGGTGGGGGAAACTTGTACTGGAAATTCAGAGTAACACACACAAAACACCAGAGGACCTCAGCAGGTTAGGTAGCGGCTATAGAAATGAATAACAAATGGTGATTAGGGTCTCGATGAAGTGTCTTGGCCCAGAACCATGACTCTTTATTTCTTTCCATAAATGCTGCCTGACCTACTGAGATCCTCCAGCATTTTCTGCTTATTCATCCTGTTCTACATGGCCCTCTCTTGAAGCAGTGATTCCTGATTCCAGCCATGAAGAAAATTCTTTCAGTATCTAGTCCTGTAAGAACCATGTGGTTTATTTCTAATGAGATACACTCTTATTTCTCTAAATTCTAGTGAATATCAGCCCAAATGGCCCAGTTTCACTTTTCTTGTCACTCTTGCCACCCTAGCAATGAGATCAAACTGATTGCACGCCATCTATGGCAAGAACATCCATCCTTAGATAAGGAACCAGAACTGCATGAGCGAGCTCAGACAGGGTCTCAACAAAGCCTTTCACGGCCACATAAAGCCATGTTTGCTCCTGTAGTTACATTCCCTTGCAGTGAAGGCCAGCGTACTACTTGCTTTCCTAACTAACATGCTGTAACTGTGTCGTGACTGTGATCAAAGTCACCAGAGAGGCACCGAAGCTGACGATAAAAGGAGTCTTTAATCATCATGGCAAGCAGGCATTTTTCTCGGGATCCTCTCAGTAGGGTTCTGCAAGCTCAAAAGTACATCACATTTTTACACCCTTAAGATCAAAGGTACCAATCGGTGATTCAATACAATTCCAATTGTTACAATGACATTGTTTACTTCAATGTTTGGGGCTGACAATGCTCCCATTGAATTATGTATATATCCACAGTGACAGATGTCACGGAGTGTTCAAACAGCTTTGATGAGACAAAGCAATTCACACAAGTAACCTAAAGGGTTGTTGGGACTGTGATTCCAGATATCTAAACTATTGATAGACCAGCTATTTGATTGTCTAAGTGATATTTATTGTTTATTTATTTATTATTATTATTTATTCTTTTTACACTTGCACAGTTTGTTGTCTTTTACACTCTGGTTGAATGCCCGAATGGGATGATCTTTCATTGATTCTGTTATGATTATCATTCTATAGATTTATTGAGTATGCCCACATGAAAATGAATCCCAGGGCTGTATATGGTAACATATATGTACTGTGATAATAAAATTTACTTTGAACTTTGAACTTTAATATCAATCTGGTCTTCAATCTTCCTCGAAGGAGGGAGGAGAAGATGGCGACGCGATGCAGCTCGCAGTGGCCACTCCGGTGGTGATATCTGTTATTTGTCAAGTAGGGTGCCGTGCACAATCCTGATTTGATGGAGACGGACGTGAGAGCATGGAGGAACATCTGGTGAAACTTCTGAAATGCCCGCTTTGCTGCTGCTGCTACTCTGTGATCCAGAATCTCTGGAGAGGAAGGCCCCGAGTCCTTGGCTTTGCTTGTTGCTTGGCGGCTGGGGCGGGGTCGAAGCGCTCGGCAGAGGATGGTGCTCAGAGAGTCTGTGTCGGAGGGGCTGGTCGGAGGCTCAAAGTTTTCGGACGGACTCAGAGTCTGCTGCGGTCGGGTGCTTCCAATGATACTGCATCGGCAAGTTTGCGGCGCTTGGAGGTTCATGGCAGGGAGAGTTTCTCCCTTCTGCCGTCTGCGTGAGATGATGAGTCTATCGAGACTTTGAGACTTTTTTTTTTACCATGCCCATGGTCTGTTCTTTATCAAATTATGGTATTGCTTTGTACTGTTGTAACTATATGTTATAATTGTGTGGTTTTGTCAGTTTTAGTCTTGGTTAGTCCTGTGTTTTTCTTGTGATATCATTCTGGAGGAACATTGTATCATTTTTTAATGCATGCATTTCTAAATGACAATAAATGAGGACTGAGTGTCCTCATAATCTAATCTAATTAATCTAATTTGTTTACAATGGTACAAATAATTTAGCCATGTTCTTGGTTTGATTTAGGCCCAATTAACATACCCCATTGTCTTACATTGCAGGTCTTGAACAGCCAACCCTGTGCTATGGGGCACTCCGAGCCCCACAGACAGTGTTATTTATTTACAAAGGTGTGCTTTTAACTTCAAATTGCAGCTTCCAATTTACAATTTACACAAAGAACTGAAAACGGATATTGTTTGAATTAATATAACTCCAGAATACTCTGCAATAAAGGAATTCTTACTTTCAGTCATGACTTTACAAGGAGACTTGAATCTCATTGCAACTTCCTTTTTCTCCAATCTATTGTATCTCCATTTATGTAATAATTTGACTTCCAGTTTTATCTGTGCAAACTTTAACGTTCATCCGTGTTAAAGGTTATACCAGGCAGAGGGCTCAAAAGTCTTGAAAGCATGTATCATCAGGCTGAAGGACAGCTTCTATCCCATTGTTATAAGACTATTGAATGTTTCCCTCCGATGATAGATGGATTTGTAATGAGCACTTTTGGCCTGTGTGGGGAGCCAGAGAGCATTGGACGCCAAGGTTTTTAGAGCACCTGAATTGGTTAATTGCTGATCAATGAGAATGTTAATCATTTAGAGTTCATGGTGCCTCTCTTGAGTGACTCACTCTTTGTAATGAGGCCTCCTGGTGCTTTCTATTTAAGCTTGTTAAGCTTATTTTGATAGGCTTTGGTATTACGCGTCACTTGTATTATATAAGCAGACACCTGATTAGCGCTAATCGCGGGGTCCTCGTTTTGAGAATGTTACTTCTTTGGGTGTTGCTTGACTGAGCCACCATTGTTCCTTTGGAATTATTATGATTAAACTCTCTACCTCGGAGTCTGTCGTTCCTTCGCACTTGGGTTCCAATATTGCTAGCGCATATGATGACAAGACTCTTGACACCACCATCTACCTTGTTATGGAACCTGTACCTTATTGCCTGCCTTCCATGCACTTTCCTTGTAATTGTAACACTACCTTCTGCATTTTGTTATTGCTTTTCCCTTGTACAACTTTGATGTATTGATGTGATAAGAAATAACTCCTGCCTGAGCAAACCCTGAACCCGCTACAATTTGCCTACTGTCGAAGCAGATTTACAGTGGATGCAAGCTCGCTGGCCCTGAACCATCTGGACATCAGCAGTACTTATGTCAGGCTTCCCTTTATTCATTTTAGCTCAGGGTTCAATACATTCATCCCCTCAGTACTAATCACCAAGCTTCAAAGCCTGAGCCTGTAGCGTAATGCTATTACAGTGCAGAGTGTCAGAGTTTGAAGTTCAATTCCAACATCATCTGCAAAAAGCCTGTAAGATCCTCCTAGTGGACTGCGTGGGTTTTCTCTGGGTGTTCTGGTTTCCTCCCACGGTCGGATAACATGCCTGTAGGATAATTGGTCATTGTAAAATTATCCCGTGATTAGGCTAGCATTAAATCAAGGATTGCTGGGTAGTGTGCCTAAACTTCTTCATCAGGAGACAGCAGTCAGTCCAAATCAGGAATAACTTCTCGTCGCTACACACACGGTGCACATCACTTATGTATGCATATCCACCGCTCTGCTCTCTCTACATTCATGATGGTATGCCTAGACACAGCTCAAACACCATTTTTAAACTTGCCAGTGACACAACTATTGGCAGAATCTCAGATGATGATGAGGAGGCATACAAGAGTGAGATATTGTTGTGGGACACTCCCGGCCGTGGCAGTTTCCGAGACTTAGATGCTCAAACTCCCTGGAGTGCAGATAGCTGGCGTGGCCCCTTTAAGGGCTCAGGACAGTCCTGCTAATTGATAATCATGCTTTGGGCACCAAGAAACAAGTATTTAAGAAACACCTGAACTGTGCTTTAGTTAGCCTACTAGTAATATCGTCTACTGTTTGTTTTGTGCTCAGATTTAGTTAGATACCATCTAGCGCTTGTTTTGTGCTCAATTCAAGTGTGATACCATGTCTCAAACCTTACCTTGGATACCCCAGCATCTGGGTCGACGCCATCCTTGTCAAGGACTCTTGCCACAGATGGATCAGCTGGTTCAGTGGAGTCACAACAAGAACTTTGCACTCAATCTCTGTAAGACCAAGGAATTAATTGTGTACTTCAGGAAGAGGAAGGGTGAGCAGTTCTAATTTCCTGGGTATCAACATCTCAGAGGATCCAGATTGATGAGACCCAATGTATTGATGCAATGTTTCCTTCATTAGGAGTTTGAGGAGATTAGGAGGAGGGAGGAGAAGATGGCAGCACAATGCAGCGCGTGCGGCCGTTCCAAATGGTATCGTAACTGTGAAGTAGGATGCCATGCACGATCCTGATTTGATAGAGACAGACGTGAGAAGCATGGAGGAACATCTGGAGAAACTTCTGAAATGCCCGCTTCGCTGCCGCTGCTACTGTGTGATCGAGAATCTCCGGAGGGAAGGCCCCAAATCCTCAGCCTTGCCTATTGCCTGTTGCCGGGGCCGGGGTCGAAGCGCTCGGCAGAGAGGGTGCTCAGTGCATCGGTGTCGGAGAGCCGGTCGGAGGTTCGGAGTTTTCCGATGGACTCGGAGTCGGACTGTGGTCGGATGCTTCCAGTATGCTGCAATTTGCGGTGCTGGAGGTTTATCATCTGTGTGAGATGATGGGACTTTCGAGAGACTTTGAGACTTTTTTTTTACCGTGCCCATGGTCTGTTCTTATCAAATTACAGTATTGCTTTGCATTGTTGTAACTATATGTTATAATTATGTGGTTTTTGTCAGTTTTCCAGTCTTGGTTTGTCATGTGTTTCTGTGATATCATTCTGGAAAAACATTGTATCATTTCTTAATCCATGCATTACTAAATGACAATAAAAGAGGACTGCATGTCCTCAGAATCTAATGTTACCAAATACTCCAGTAAACTTCCAGAGTTGTGGAGGCTCCAATGAATAGGATTCAGAAAGACTGCAGAGTCTTGTAGACTAAGCCACGTCGATCATGGACACTGGACCCACTACTATCAAGGACAAAATGCTGTTCTTTAAGAAGGCAACATTGATCAGTAAGAACCTCAACCACCCAGGACAAGCCTCAATCCATGTGGATCTGCAATAACATCCCCTCCTTGATGACAGTCAACACAGGCACACCTCAATGATGCATGCTTAACCCACGGCTCTACTCTATCTACACTCCAACCTGTGTGACTAGGCACAGCTCAAACACCATCTAAAAATTTGCCAATGACACCGCTGTTGGCAGAAGCTCAGATGGTGAATTGTGTTGCTTCAAGGTCAAAGTCAGAGTAAAGTTTTTATCAGAATACAGATATACTACCTTGAGATACATTTTCTTGCAGGCATTCACAGTAGAACAAACTGTACACAGACGAAGTCTGATAAACAGCCAATATGCAAAAGAAGACTATCTCAAATGCAGCAATGATCAATAAATAAATAGTGAGAACATGAAATGTACAGTGCAGTGCAAAGATCTTAGGCACAAATATGCATAGCTAGGGTGCCTAAGACTTCTTACAGTACTGTATTTGTTAATGAAAAACAGGGAGTGAGTTTGTAAACAACAGGAATTCTGCAGATGCTGGAAATTCAAGCAATACGCATCAAAGTTGCTAGTTAACACAGCAGGCCAGGCAGCATCTCTAGGAAGAGGTACAGTCGACATTTCAGGCCGAGACCCTTCGTCAGCAAGTTTGTAATTCTGGTGGGATCAAAGGATGTCAGAAATGGTGAGAGTGGAGTGCCATGGGAGAGGTATGGGACAGGTGGCAGAGGAGGAATGCCAAGGGCTGTGGGGTGGCGAGGGTGTAGACACACTTAGCCCTGAGAAACCAAGCAAGGTCATTTGATTCCAAACAATTAGTTTATTGATCATTACAGAATATCTCTCTGATGCTTCCCACACCCTTCCCTCTCCCTTCCCCTTTTCCCAACCATCATTCCCCTCTCCCTGCCCCCTTCCCATTCTCAGTCCACAACAGAGATCCATATCAGAATCAGGTTTATCATCACTCACATATGTCACAACATTCGTTTGTTTTGTGACAGCAGTACAGTGCAATACATAAAATTACTGCATTACTGTGCAAAAGTCTGAGTACTTTTGCCGAGTACTGTATTTGTCAATGAGGAATGGGGAGCAAGGTTGTAAATCTGACGGGAGCAAAGGATGTTGGGAATGATGAGAGTGGAGCCCCATGGGTGGGATGTGGGTCAGGGGGCAGGAGGAAGAGAAGGAGGACCAGGGGCAGGGGAGTGGTGTGGGTACAGACGCACCCAGCCCTGAGACACCAGGCAAGGTAATTTGATTCCCAACAATTGGTTTATTTATCATTTTAGAATGCCTCTCTGGAATGCCTAAGACTTTTGCCAAGTACTGTAGATACCTTATAAGCTTGTGGAATCAGTTCAGTGTTGAGGTGAGTGAAGTTATCCACGTTGATTCAGGAGCTTAATGGTTGAAGGGTAATAACTGTTTCTGAAACTGGCAATGTGGAACCTAAGGCTCCCGTTTCTCCTTCCTGAGGGAAACACCAAGAAAAGAGCATGGTATGGATGGTGGGGGGCCTTGATGGATGCTGCTTTCTTGTTGATGCTTGTAGATGTGTTCAATGGTGGGAAGGGATTTGCTTGTGATAGACTGGGATGTATTCATCACTTTTTGTGAGCTTTTCCATTCTTGGATATTGGTGTTGCCATATCAGATCATGATACAGCCAGTCACTATAATATCTACTGTGCCTCTGTTGAAGCTTGTCAAAGTTTTAGAAGACATGCTAAATCGGTGTCATTGTGCCTTCTTTGTAATGGCACTTACGTGATAGCTCAGGAGAGATCCTCTGATGTGATGAACACAAGGAATTTGAAGTTACTGGCCCTCTCCAACTCCAATCTCCTAATGAGAAACGGATCATGGACTCCAGGTCCTACCTCCAGTAGTCAATAATCTGCTCCTTGGTTTTGATGATGCTGAGTGATGTCATTTCAATAGGATCTGTTGTATCGTGGATGAAATCACCGGCGAGACGGAGTCACTGGTAGATACAAAGCAGCTTCTTTATTCGACACAACAAGCGGGCATCATACAGATGGAGACGCTTTCGGTAGAAAGATCTGCTAGCTCAATGTGGGCTTGATATTTATATGTTAAACACAAAGGCAATCGCTACTTAACAAGTTATAGGCAATGTTTCCTATCGAAGCTACATACAAAATATCACACCATCCTTTCCTTCCGATGCCAACACGTCTGGGTTGGTATCCACAGCCTTTAGGAATGCAAGTTAAGTCCACGATACATTTATTTGGCATTTCACGTGCTAACATAGAAGGCAATTAATATTTATAATGTATAGATAATACTGTCTTCGAAACTACAGCATCAGGTCAAACTACGGCCCCAGAAACATCTGGTATTCACAGCTTTTTAGGAAGCGCATTGTGGACTCAATCCACAGTACTTTGTCATATAGAAGTCTGGTGGCCTTAGTCATTTAAGTGTAAACAAATCATCTACCCAAAAAAACTCACCCTAACAGGATCCTACTTCCAAACATATCTTTACTTTCTCCTACTTTCTGCAGGGATCTACTTTCTGCAAGGATCTCTCCCTCCATGATTCTGTTGTCAAATTATCCCTCCCTACTAATCGCCCTCTTGGCACACATCCCTGCAAGCGAGGGAAATGTTACATCTGCCTATTCCCCTCTTCCATCACCTCCATTCAGGGCCCCAAACAGTACTTCCAGGTGAGGCAGCACTTCTCCTCTGAATCGGTTGGGGTTGTCTGGTGCTGTCGATGTGGCCTCCTCTACATTGGAGAGACCCAATGCAAATTGGATGAAGGCTTTGTTAAACACCTCCACTCCATTTGCCATAAGTGTGACTTCTTGCTCGCCAAATATTTTAATTCAGATTCCCATTCTCATTCCAAGGTGTCGATCCATGTCATCTTTGTGCCAAGATGAGGAGCAACACCTTATATTCTGTCTGTATACTCCCCAACCTGATGGTGTGAATATCAATGTATTGATTTCTCCTTCTGGTGAGCAAATATCCCCCCCACCATTCCTCTATTCCCCACTTTGACCTTTTACTTCTTTTCACCTGACTATCATTTCCCCCCAGGTCCTCTCCTCCATCCCTTTCTCCTATGGTCCACTCTCCTCTCCTATCAGATTTTTTCCTCTCCAGCCCTTTACCTTTCCTACCCATATGGCTTCATCAATTACCTTCCAACTAGCCTCTTTCCCGACCCTCAACCTTTTTATTCTGGCATCTTCCCCCTTCCTTTCCAGTCCTGAAAAAGGTACTCAGCCCAAAACGTCGACTGTGTACTCTTTTCCATTGATGCTGTCTGGCCTGTCGAGTTCTTCCTGTATTTTGTGTGCGTTGTGTTAGAGACACAAGATTCAGAATAAAAACATAAATTTAATATTGATTGTACAGAATATTAACCATATAACCATATAGCTTTACAAGAAAGAACACAATTACAACACAGAAACACAAAATCCATTGTGAAAAGTGATCAAAGACTGAACACAAGAGATTCTACAGATGCTGGAAATCTGAAAAATGCACACTAAATGCTGGTGGAACTCAGCAGGTCAGGCAGCATCTATGGAGAAGAATAAGCAGTTGATGTTTCAGGCTGAGGCCACTCCCTCTCCCACCTTCTCCCTCACCTGGTTTCACCAATTACCTACCAGCTTACACTCCTTCCCTCCCCCCCCCCACATTCTTATTCTTGCTTCTGCCCCCTTCCTTTCTGCCCAAGATGAAGGGACTCGGCCCGACACGTGGAATGATTATTCCTTTCCATAAATGCTGCCTGACCTGCCGAGTTCTTCTTTTTGCCGCGTTGCTATACTGAGGTAGTGATTAGGGCTGTACCGGTTGGCTCAAGAAGGGAAATAGCTGTTCTTGAGACCCAAGCTGCAACAAAAATTATCAGTTGTTTGCAGAGCAGGAAGTTGACTTATTCTTGTGCTTTTTGACTTCGTGGGGGTAAGATAATTACCATCAACAGGCCTGAAATTGTCCTCCACATAATAACACGAAAGTCTTGTTAAAACAGGGAATAGAATTCCACACACCTTTCCAAATGTGTTTGAGCATTTGTAAATGAAAACCTTTCCAGATGAATGGCTTTTCAGATGAATTCTTTGTATGGCTTACAAGGGTGGCTTAACTTCGAGGTGTTAAGAGGAAAGTATGGGGGTGGGGTGTACTGTAAGGGATAGCATATGAAATTTGAATACAAGATGATAAGAGGCATAAATCAGGTGGGGGGAGGAAACAATTCAATTATTGATGCATTTAATACGAAAACTTAAGAGTGTCGTGTGAGTGACAACAGTGTTAGAACCAAAAGGAAAGCAAGGACAATGTGTGTAAAGAATGAAGAGTCATGAAACAGTTTATTCTTGTAAATAATTTTTATTGTGAATAAAGTTTATTTTGTTAAAAACAAATAAATATATAAACTGTGTGGAGAGCCAGAGACACTTTCCCCAGGGTGGAAAGGGCATAAATTTAAGCTGATTGGAGCAAAGTATAGAGAGAATGTCAGAGGTATTATTTTACACAGGGAGTGGAAAGTGCTTAGAATATGCTGCCATGGGTGGAAGGGAAGAGAGATACATTTGGGACATTTAAGAGACTCTTAGATAGGCACATGGATTACAGAAAAATGGAAGACGATGTGAGAGGGAACAATAGATTGATCTTGGTGTAAATTAAAGGGTTGAGTCAACATCGTGGGCTGAAGGGCGTGGATTATGCTGATTTGTTCTGTGAATTTCCTGGGTGACTCATGTAACAGAAGCAACAACCTTTTAGGGGATTAAAATATTTTAATCTCTTCTAATAGAGGTGAGCTGCCAGTAAGTGCATCAATAATCATGCAACTTTCTTTCTAGAGACAGCTCTTCTTTCCCTTCGTGTACATGTTTGGCTGAAAGCATTAATTTTAATTTTAGTTGTTATTCACGTAGCATCACCAATTTCCTTTCTGAAGGTGATGCACTGCAGAAAGTCGATTAAGGCAATCTTGTATTGCAAGGTAGATTTAGCAAAACTGAAGTATTTGCTGAGAAATTGCAAAGATTGAATTTTTTGAGGATGTAACTAAACACACTGATGAAGGAAGAGCAGTGGATGTAGTGTATATGGATTTCAGCAAGACATTTGATAAGGTAACCCATGCAAGACTTATTGAGAAAGTAAGGAGGCATGGGATCCAAGGGGGCATTACTTTGTGGATCCAGAACTGGCTTGCCCACAGAAGGCAAAGAGTGGTTGTAGATGGGTCATATTCTGCATGGAGTTCAGTCGCCAGTGGAGTGCCTCAGGGATCTGTTCTGGGACCCTTACTCTTCATGATTTTTATAAATGACCTAGATGAGGAAGTGAAGGGATGGGTTAGTAAATTTGCTGATGACACAAAGGTTGTAGGTGTTGTGGATAGTGTGGAGGGCTGTCAGAGGTCACAGTGAGACATTGATAGCATGCAAAACTGGGCTGAGAAGTGGCAGATGGAGGTCAACCCAGATAAGTGTGAAGTGGTTCATTTTGGTAGGTCAAATATAATGGCAGAATATAGTATTAATGGTAAGACTCTTGGCAGTGTGGAGGATCAGAGGGATCTCGGGGTCAGAGTCCATAGGACACTCAAAGCAGCTGCATAGGTTGACTCTGTGGTTAAGAAGGCGTACAGTGTATTAGCCTTCATCTATCATGGAATTGAGTTTAGGAGCCAAGAGGTAATGTTGCAGCTATATAGGACCCTGGTCAGACTCCACTTGGAGTACTGTGCTCAGTTCTGGTCACCTCACTACAGGAAGGATCTGGAAGCCATAGAAAGGGTGCAGAGGAGACTTATAAGGATGTTGCCTGGATTGGGGAGCACGCCTTATGAAAATAGGTCGAGTGAACTTGGCCTTTTTTCCTTGGAGCGACGGAGGATGAGAGGTGACCTGATAGAGGTGTATAAGATGATGAAAGACATAGATTGTGTGGATAGTCAGGGGCTTTTTCCTAGGGCTGAAATGGTTGCCACAAGAGGACACAGGTTTAAGGTGCTGGAAGTAGGTACAGAGGAGATGTCAGGGGTCAAGTTTTTACTCAGAGACTGGTTAGTGCATGGAATGGGCTGCCAGCAACGGTGGTGGAGGCAGATACGATAGGGTCTTTTAAGAGACTCCTGGCTAGGTACATGGAGCTTAGTAAAATAGAGGGCTATAGGTAAGCCTAGTAATTTCTAAGGCAGGGACATGTTCGGCACAAATCTGTGGGCCGAAGGGTCTGTATTGCACTGTAGGTTTTCTACGTTGCTATGTTTCTAAAGACCAGTTTGGACTCAAACTTCAGATTTTAACACCAAATGCCAACTTGTACCAATGATATTTCTGTTCCCACAACCAGAAAACTCCTCTCAGATTCTACAACCCACCTACACATGAGAGATAATTTACGAGGGCCGATTAACCTACCAACCCGCAAATCATTTTTAAGGTACTGAAAGAGCTATTTTCTATTCCTTTGTTGGATAGTGGACAGGGATAGTTCCTCCTGTCCTCACTTACCACCCCATGAGCCTCCGCATCCAACATGTCATTTTCTGCAATTTCTGGCATCTTTAATGGGGCACTATCACTAAACATACACATCTTCATCTCCTCCCCAATCTCTGCTTTCTGCAGGGATTGCTCCCTCCGAGATTCTTCAGTCCGTTTGTCACTCCCTACTAATCTACCTCTCGACACTTATCTCTACAAGCAGCAGAAGTGCTGCACCTACCCATTCTCCTCCTTCGTCCACTCCATTCAGGGCCCCAGATAGTTCTTCCAGACGAGGCTACACTTCACCTGCGAATCTGTGGGGGTCATCAACTGCATCTGAGGAACCGCTTTGTCGAGCACCTCTGTTCCAGCCACCAAGAGTGTAATTTCCTGGTGGCCAGCCATTTTAATACCTATCCTAATTCCCGTTTTGACACATCTGTCCATTGCCTCCTCTTCTGCCACAATGAGGTCATGTTCAGGTTGGAGGAGCAACACTTCATATTACAACAAGGTAGCTTCCAGCCTGATAGTATGAACATCGATTTCTCCTTCCATAGAAACCATAGAAACCATAGAAACTACAGCACAAAAACAGGCCTTTTGGCCCTTCTTGGCTGTGCCGAACCATTTTCTGCCTAGTCCCACTGACCTGCACACGGACCATATCCCTCCATACACCTCCCATCCATGTATCTGTCCAATTTATTCTTAAATGTTAATAAAGAACCCGCATTTACCACCTTGTCTGGCAGCTCACTCCATACTCCCACCACTCTCTGTGTGAAGAAGCCCCCGCTAATGTTCCCTTTAAACTTTTCCCCCCTCACCCTAAACCCATGTCCTCTGGTTTTTTTCTCCCCTTGCCTCAGTGGAAAAAGCCTGCTTGCATTCACTCTATCTATACCCTTCATAATTTTATATACCTCTATCAAATCTCCCCTCATTCTTCTACGCTCCAGGGAATAAAGTCCCAACCTATTCAACCTTTCTCTGTAACTGAGTTTCTCAAGTCCCGGCAACATCCTTGTAAACCTTCTCTGCACTCTTTCAACCTTATTTATATTCTTCCTGTAATTTGGTGACCAAAACTGAACACAATACTCCAGATTCGGCCTCACCAATGCCTTATACAACCTCATCATAACATTCCAGCTCTTATACTCAATACTTTGATTAATAAAGGCCAATGTACCAAAGCTCTCTTTACGACCCTATCTACCTGTGACGGCACTTTTAGGGAATTTTGTGTCTGTATTCCCAGATCCCTCTATTCTACTGCACTCCTCAGTACCTTACCATTAACCCTGTATGTTCTACGTTGGTTTGTCCTTCCAACGTGCAATACCTCACACTTGTCAGTATTAAACTCCATCTGCCATTTTTTAGCCCATTTTTCCAGCTGGTCCAAGTCCCCCTGCAGGCTCTGAAAACCTTCCTCACTGTCTACTACACCTCCAATCTTTGTATCATCAGCAAACTTGCTGATCCAATTTACCACATTATCATCCAGATCATTGATATAGATGACAAATAACAATGGACCCAGCACTGATCCCAGTGGCACACCACTAGTCAAAGGCCTCCACTCAGAGAAGCAATTTTCTACCACCACTCTCTGGCTTCTTCCATCGAGCCAATGCCTAATCCAATTTACCACCTCTCCATGTATACCTAGTGACTGAATTTTCCTAACTAACCTTCCATGCGGGACCTTGTTAAAGGCCTTACTGAAGTCCATGTAGACAATATCCACTGCCTTCCCTTCATCCACTTTCCTGGTAACCTCCTCGAAAAACTCCAATAGATTGGTCAAACATGACCTACCACGCACAAAGCCATGTTGACTCTCCCTAATAAGTCCCAGTCTATCCAAATGCTTGTAGATTCTGTCTCTTCCGGTAATATTTCCCCTCCCCCTTCCCTGCTCTTCTATTCCACACTGTGGTCTTTTACTTTTTCTCGTCACATGCGTATCCTCTCCCCCTGGTGCCCCTCCTTCTTCCCTTTCACCCTTGGTCCACTGTCCTGTCCTATCAGATTCATTCTTCTTCAGCCCTTTGCCTTTCCAAAACCCTTGGCTTCACCAATCATCTTCTAGTTAGTCCTCCTGCCCCACCCCCACCTTTTTTTTCTGGCAGTTTGTCCTTTCCCTTACAATCCTGAAGAAGGGTCTGGGCCCAAAACATGGTTTATTTATTTCCTCAGATGCTGCCCTGACCTGCTGAAGACCTCCAGCATTTTGTGTGCTTTGCTTTGGAATTTCACTATAAAGTGATTGTGAGAAGATAAAGGAAGCCATGCTTTTTGTCTCTTGTGAAGCATTTACAAAGTAGCAGGCATGGTACAATTAACACACTTCATTCTTGTATGGGTATCGAGTTCTCAAGAACAAAGCAACAATTGCTGCTATTCATGTAAAGCTGTTTCTAATAAACAAATACTGGATTAAAATCATATTCTGACTAAACAGCGTTATACCAGAAAAATTTATGGAAGTGAACATCAAAAGCATTTTTTAGTTTGCAATGAGTAACTGAACATAAGCAGTCTTTCTTGTGGGCTGATAGATTCAGTTCAATTCAAGTTCAACCACACATGGATTCTCATGAATACGGCCAAAGGAGACAGCGTTATTCCAGGGCCAAGGTGCAAAACACAGTTCCAAGAGTTAAACAGCACAAAACACACACAGCATGTACAAGATAAACAGCACATGTTGTCATCACAGCCACGCAATAAAAGGGTCAAACTCGAAACATCTGACTACAATACAGCCTGTCTTCTGTGGAGCAAGCTCTGGAGGCAGCAGGATGAACTCCGACCTGAATGCTGTGCCATGCCGCCCCAGCAGATCCCACCAGCTCTAACGCCTCTCTCCAGACGGCTGAAAACATGCGACGCCGCGGCCTGAGGCCCTGAATCCATCTGATTGTCACGGAAATCTGCCATCGATCACAACAGAGCTTGTCTTCTGCTGAACGAACACTTGGGGGGGGGGAGGAATGGGGTCAGCGCTGACTCCAGCCTAGACGCCGCACCAGTCCAGCCCTGAACCACTGATGGGGCACATTGGCTTCGATGCCTCCGTCTGGTGGCTGTAAACTCTAGGCGACGTCATGTTTTGAGACCTAGATCACAAGTGGAAACTCTTAAACTGTTTTACAAACTGTATCAGTTTCTTCAATTCATTTTCATTTAAAAATCCTTTTTTATTAATTATTATTAAGGATCAACAAAAAAAAACATTAAGGTAATCAGGTCAATATGTCAATATGTACAATTAGCAAATGGCCGATTAACAAAGCTAAGCAATATATCAATAATAATGAGAAGAAAAAATAAAGTGTTAAGAATTTTTTTTTGAAAGAAAAAAAAGAACTGAAAAAAGAACCCCTACAAACTAAGGAAAAAAACCCCTACTAACTAAAAAAAATGAAAAAAAAACAATTGGGAACACAACCCCGGAGCAATACTTCATACAAGCTTCCATAAAAGAAAGAACCTCAATCCGCCAACTCAAATCCATTTAAACAAAAATCGGAAGGAAACCATATTAATTAACTCAAATCAGATGATAGTAGCGGGCAAATGAACCCCACCTTTTCTCAAAATCAAATTGAGGATCAAAAGTTCGACTTCTGATTTTCTCCAAACTAAGACATAGCATCACCTGAGAGAACCATTGTATCGAAGTGGGAGCAGAAGCATCTTTCCATTTCAACAAAATAGCCCTTCTGGCCAGTAATATAATGAATACAATTACATGTTGTTCTGATAGAGAAATACCATCAATATATTGAGGGATTATACCAAACAAAACTGTCAATTTATTAGGTTGTAAATTAATTTTTAAAACTTTAGAAATTTTAGAGAAAATAGATTTCAATACAGAAATCGCTTCAATACAGAGCACGACCAAAACGTATGTGTCAATATAACTGTCTCGGGTTTACATCTATCACACTGACTATCAACATTAGGAAATATTTTAGACAGTGTGTCCTTTGTCAAATAGTAACGATGTACAATTTTAAATTGAATTAAAGAGTGACTGGCACAGATCGAAGAAGAGTTAACCAGCTTCAAAATCCGCGACCAATCCTCTGTTATCAAGGTCATGTTAAGCTCTGCTTCTATATATGATGACATCCCTTTTAGAGTTATGGACTCTTTTAAATATTTATGTATTATTATTACTAAATATCATAAAGAGCTTTATAAAGCTAATTTGGTTCCTTTAGGGGATTTTATGAAGCAATTATTTTGTAGATGGAATCCACTTACACTTTCGTTAGCCGGCCAAATTCATGCAGTTAAAATGATAATTTAACCAAAATTTTTATATGTATTTCAAAATATCCCTTTTTTAACTGAGAAGTTTTTTTGATCAGGTTGACTCTATTATTTCATCTTTTGTTTGGAATAATGAAGGACCAAGAATTGGTAAATATCATTTACAAAAATTAAAAAAGAATGGAGGTCTTGCTCTGCCTAATTTAAGAATGTATTCTTGGGCTGTTAATATACGTTATACGTGTTTTTGGTTATATTGGGCTGATAAAAATGAATGACCACCTTGGGTTGATTTGGAATAGAAAGCTGTGAAACAGTTTCACTTAACTTCATTATTAGGAGCTTCTCTACCTGTACAACTGGCCAAAATTGCTACTTAAATTTATATCCCGTGAATAAGCAGTCATTACGAATTTGGTTTCCGTTCCATAAATTTTCTAATCTCAAAAAATTTAAACTTTTTAGTTTAATTTATTGAAATTATTTATTTAAACCTTCATTAAGTGATCCTACATTTCTTCTTTGGAGGAATAAAGGAGTTTATTCCTTCATGGATCTGTTCCAAGATGGCCGATTGATGTCTTTTGAGAAATTAGTAACTAAATACTTTCTCTCGTATTCACATTTCCTGCAATATCTTCAGGTCAGACACTTCTTACAAGAATATTTAAGTAATTTTCCATATATACAGGATTCTGACCTGTTAGATATTATTTTTTAAATAACCCCTTTAGTGAAAGGTTTTATTGGGAAAATTTATAATTTATTGTTACAACAGCACAATTACCCTTCACTTAAGATTAAGCAAAATTGGGAGAGAGAGCTTAACATGCCCTTCAATTCATTTTCCCTCTCTGCAAAACACCCTCTCTCTTTGCTTGGCTTCCTACTTCTTCTTGTTGGCTGAATCAGAGATAGTAACCGAGAGTTGGACAGGAGCAAGGTGGATCAGCTGGTTGAGTGGTGTCACTACAACTCCTTTGCACTCGACGTCAGTAAGATGGTGGAATTAATTGTGGACTTCAGAAGGTGAAGTCGGGAGAACAGAGACTCATCCACATTGAGGAGTTATTAGTGGGAAAGTTGTGCAGCTTGAAATTCCTGGGTGTCTCAGAGGATCTACCCTGGGACAAACATGTTGACGGAATCACGAAGAAGGCACACCAGTGGGTATGCTTCTTTCAGAGTTTCAGGAAATTTGGTGTATCACCCACGACTCTAGCAAATTTCTACAGATGTACCATGGAGTACATTTTATATCATTGCCTGATATGGAGGCTCCAGTACACAGGATTGTAAGATGCTGCAGTAGGCTGTAGACACAGCAAGCTCTGTAACGCTCCCCACCATCAATGACATTTTCAAGGGGCGGTGCCTCTCACTGGTGGGACCAATTATTAAAGACCCTCCCCACATGGAAGATGACCTTTATTCCTTAATATCATTATGGAGAAGGTGCGGGAACCTGAAGTTGTACACTTAACATCTTAGGAACAGCTTCTTCCATTCTGCCATCAGATTTCTACATAGTAAAAATGCCATCCCCTTCTCTCAGTTCCTCAGCTTCCTCCACATCTCCTCACAGGGTGAGACTTTTCATTCCAGAACTAATGAGATGTCCTCCTTCTTCAAAGAAATGGACTTTCCTTCCTCCATCATCAACACTGCCCTCACCCACATCTCTTTCATTTCACGTATAAGGGGTGATTGATAAGTTCATGGCCTAAGGTAGAAGGCGATGAGTTATTAACTTCAAGCTTTCTGCATAATCACTCAAAGAGTTGATCTGCATGCACATGTAACAAGAGCTGTATAACTCATCTCCTTATACCTAGGCCATGAACTTATCAATAAACCCTGCTGTGGACACTTTCTGGAGGTCCAAGATCGGTATGCTCCACGACCGCTGGACTACGGGTGTAAATGTAGGAGGGGACTATGTTGAAAAATAAATGTGCTAGGTTTTCTGAAATTCTACCTTAGGCCACGAACTTATCAATCACCCTTTGTATATCTGCCTTCACCCTATCCTCCCACCACAATGCCACGATTAGGGTAACTCTTGACTTCAACTACCGCGTCACCAGGCTCCACAACCAGGACATAATTCTGAATAACTTCTGCTATCTGCAATGGGATTCCATTACCAAGCACTTCTTTCTTTCCCTACCTTCCATGTTCCACAGGGATCACTCCCTACACGACTCCCTTGTCCATTCGTCCCCACTAATCTCCCTCCTAGAGCTTATCCTTGCAAGCAGAACAAGTGCTGCACCTACCCCTACACTTCCTCCCTCATTACCATTCAGGGCCTCAAACAGTCCTTGCAGGGTCATCTACTGTTTCTGGGGTGTATAGTGTGTGCAGGGAGGGGTAGCACCTATGGTGGTGGGTTTGCTGTGCTCCGCCCGGGGACAGCTCATCCACCCTTGGTCCCCACCAGCAACCTAACTCTCACCTGTTTGCACGTGACAGTGGATACACTCCTGTACACTGCTTCAACAGGTGGGCTAAACCAAGTGAGAATAGGCAGGAACGTCCAACCCCGGAGAGACAGGGATAGGCCTAACTCAGCATGCAAAGCCAGTTTCAGTGGACTAGGTGGATGAGATCATCTACAAGATCCAACAGCCAAGAAGAGGGTGCTGCAATGATACATGGAGAGTGAAGGACATGACAAGGCACAGAGGGCACCATGGATATCCAATGCAGCCGAGCAAGTCTCCTGTCATGACGATTTTTCATAGCATAGTCCAAGGTTTCAGAGGCCGAGAGAGTGGAACTGCCCCAGCGCAATGGCTTTTCTCATTCTCGAACTCCTCCTGCAGAGGTTACTCTCCATGTAGCTCTTTACCAATAATTGATGAGCTGCACAGACAAATGTCATCATCAGAAACGATGGACAACCAACGCACTGTATCCGGTGCTCCCGGTGTGGCCTCCTGTATATCGGTGACACTTGACTTAGATTGGGGAGACGGTTTTTCCTCGCATCTATGCTCCGTCCACCAGAAAGAAACAGGATCTCTCAGTAGCCACCCACCTTAATTCTACCTTACATTTCCATTCCAACATGTCAGCCCGTGGCATCCTCTACTACCACAATTTCGGATGGAGGAGCAAAAACTTATATTCCGTCTGGGTAGCTTCCAACTAGATGACACAAACATTGATTTCTCGAACTTACGGTAATTGCTCCCCCCTTCACCATTCCCTATTCCTGTTGCCCTCCTTCACCTTGTCTCCTTACCTGCCCATCACCTCCCATTGGTTCTCCTCCCCCTTCCCTTGCTTCCATGGTCTTCCACGCTCTCCTGTCAGATTCAGCCTACTCCAGCTCTTTATCCCTTTCACCAATGAACTTCCCAGCTCTTTACCTCAATCCCTTCCCCTCTCCTGGTTCCATCTATCACCTACCGCCTTGTACTTCTCCCTTCTTCCCCCCAACTTCTTATTCTGACTTTTCATCTGCTTTTCCAGTCCACATGGACGTTAACTGTTTATTCAATTCCATAGATGCTGCCTGGCCTGCTACGTTCCTCCAGCATTTTGTGTGTTTTGCCATGTACTATCTATTTATTTATCTATCTGTTTACCTACAATATCTATCTAACTGTCTTCTATCTAACAGCCCTTTGCAGGTGGTCAGTTTTCAGACTGGTTGTGTGTCCTGGGGATTCTCTGTCTCCAGGAATGGCCTGGATGATGTGTGCCTTTGGGGAGCAGCCCTGTAGATGACCCAGTTCCTCGCTGATTTTGCCAACCGAAGCATCATGGGAGACTGAAACATCGAGACAGCGGGCTGTGTGTGCAGCTGTCGATGAGGCCTCTGTGCTTGAGTGATCTTTCTCTTTCTCCCTCTCTCTTTGATGGAGAATAAGAGCCTGTCAGTACCTGAAAAGTGACGCATAATATTGTAACATTGGAACAGCGAGTTGCTGGTCTCCATTCTTGGTGCAGGAGCGATCTCTCTCTCCCTTGAAGGAGAGGGAGAGCTTGTTTGAGATACCAAAGTGCTAGGTTATGTAGTGTAGTTTTGATGGACTCTAGATCAAGGTGCACATTTAGACGGAGACATAACGCAAAGATTTTTACTTCTCATGTATGTGAAGGATGTAAGAAATAAATTCAATTCAATTCAATTCTTTGGGGGCTTTTGTTATTGCTTGCATGGTGAGATGGGGGGTGGTGGCTCAGTGCTTCTGCTGGTGAAAGTCGGGGAAAGGGGAGGAGGAGGGTCAATGCCTCCACTGCTGCTAGTGTTATGGGGGACTTCAGTGTTCTGATATTTCTGTCATTCATTCTATGAGGTTTCTTGTTTCATGGATGTCTGTGAAGAGTAAGAATTTCAGGTTGTATGCTGTATAAATTCTCTGATATTAGATTGTACCATTTTTTAGATTTTTAGATTATGAGGACACTCAGTCCTCGTTTATTGTCATTTAGAAATGCATGCATTAAAAAATGATACAATGTTCCTCCAGAATGATATCACAAGAAACACAGGACAAACCAAGACTAAAACTAACAAAACCACATAATTATAACATATAGTTACAACAGTGCAAAACAATACTGTAATTTGATAAAGAGCAGACCATGGGCACAGTAAAAAAAAGTCTCAAAGTCCCGATAGCCTCATCATCTCACGCAAACGGTAGGAGGGAGAAACTTTCCCTGCCATGAACCTCCAAGCGCCGCAAATTTGCCAATGCAGCACCATTGGAAGCACCCGACCGCAGCAGACTCTGAGTTCGTCCGAAAACTTCAAGCCTCCGACCAGTCCTTCGACACCGAGCACCGAGCACCATCCTCTGCCAAGCGCTTTGACCTTGTCCCGGCTGCCAAGCAACAAGCAAAGCCAAGGACTCGGGGCCTTCCCCTCCGGAGATTTCGGACCACACAGTAGCAGCAGCAGCGAAGCAGGCATTTCAGAAGTTTCACCAGATGTTCCTCCATGCTCTCATGTCCGTCTCTATCAAATCAGGATTGTGCACGGCACCTTACTTGACAAATAACAGACACCACCACCGGAGTGGCCGCTACGAGCTGCGTCGCGCTGCCATCTTCTCCTCTCCAGATTTGAAAATATGTCAATGATAATAATGATAATAAACATGAGTCTGATTCTAAAAATGGAACAGGATGGAATTAATCTGTGTTCCTTGAAATTAGCAGCCTCAGATGTTACACACATGGTTTCCAAAGGTCAGCAGCCAATTAAAGACAGGAAACAATAACAGTTCTCAGAAGGATTTGCAACATCTGTGAAGAATTAGTTATAAAATCATTCAGATTTTTCTTCTTTTCCAGCATATTAATGAACAAGCTCAAATATCATGATCACACATCATCGATGACCTTCGTCTGGTCAGGGAGAGTGAGGAGGTGATAGATAGGAGCAGACGGCAGGTAGTCACACTGGGGAGAGGTTCCGGAGGATTGGAGGGTTGTGGATGTTGTTCCCTTATTCAAGAAAGAGAGTAGAGATAGCCCAGGAAATTATAGACCAGTGTTCTTACTTCAGTGGTTGGTAAGTTGATGGAGAAGATCCTGAGAGGCAGGATTCATGAACATTTGGAGAGGTCTAATATGACTAGGAATAGTCAGCATGGCTTTATCAAAGGCAGCTCATGCCCTGCAAGTCTGACTGAATATTTTGAGGATGTGATTAAACACATTGATGAAGGTAGAGAAGTAGTTGTGGTGTATATGGATTTCAGCAAGATAAGGGAGGAAATTGCGGAGCCTCTGACGATGATCTTTGCATATCAATGGGGACGGGAGAGGTTCCGGAGGATTGGAGGGTTGCAGATGTTGTTCTCTTATTCAAGAAAGGGAGTAGAAATAGCCCAGGAAATTATAGACCTGTGAGTCTTACTTCAGTGGTTGGTAAGTTTATGGAGAAGATCCTGAGAGGCAGGATTTATGAACATTTGGAGAGGCATAATATAATTAAGAATAGTCAGCATGGCTTTGTCAAAGGCAGGTCATGCCTTACAAACCTGAATCAATTTCTTGAGGATGTGCCAAAACACATTGATGAAGGTAGCGCGGTTGATGTAGAGTATATGGATTTCACCAAGGCATTTGATAAGGTACCCCATGCAAGACTTATTGAGAAAGTAAGGAGGCATGGGATCCAAAAGGTCATTGCTTTGTGGATCCAGAACTGGCTTGCCCACAGAAGACAAATAATGGCTGTAGAAGGGTCATATTCTGCGTGAAGGTCAGTGACCAGTGGTGTGCCACAGGGATCTGTTCTGGGACCCCTACTCTTCGTGACCTGGTTGAGGATGTGGTGGGATAGGTGAGTAAATTTGCTGATGACACTAAGTTTGGGGGTGTTGTGGATAGTGTGGAGGGCTGTCAGAGGTTCCAGCAGGACCTCAGTAGAATGCAAAACTGGGCTGAGAAGTGGCAGATGGAGTTCAACCCAGATAAGTGTGAGGTGGTTCATTTTGGTAGGTCAAATATGATGGCAGAATATAGCATTAATGGTAAGACTCTTGGCAGTGTGGAAGATCAGTGGGACCTTAGGGTCCGAGTCCATAGGACACTCAAAGTTGCTGCACAGGTTGACTCTGTGGTTAAGAAAGCATATAGTGCATTGGCCTTCATCAACTGTGGGATTGAGTTTAAGAGCCTAGAGGTAATGTTACAGCTATATAGTACCCCGGTCAGACAGCACTTGGAGTACTGTGCTCAGTTCTGGTCACCTCACTAAAGGAAGGATGTGGAAACTATAGAAAGGGTGCAGAGGAGATTTACAAGGATGTTGCCTGGATTGGGGAGCATGCCTTATGAGAATAGGTTGAGTGAACTTGGCCTTTTCTCCTTGGAACGACGGAGGATGAGAGGTGACCTGATAGAGGTGTATAAGATGATGAGAGGCATTGATTGTGTGGATAGTCAGAGGCTTTTTCCCAAGGTTGAAATAGCTAACACAAGGGGGCACAGGGTTAAGGTGCTTGGGAGTAGGTACAGAGAGGAAGTCAGGGGTAAGTTTTTACACAGAGAGTGGTGAGTGCGTGGAATGGGCTACTGGCAATTGTGGTGGAGGCCAATACGATAGTGTCTTTTAAGAGACTCCTGGATAGGTACATGAAGCTTAGAAAAATAAAGGGCTATGTGTAACCCTAGGTAATTTCCAAGTTAAGGTTATCTTCTGCACAGATTTTTGGGCTGAAGGGCTTGTATTGTATTGTAGGTTTTCTATGTTTCTATGTTTCTAACTATCCCAATGCTAACAATGACTACTAAACCAGGAAAAGTTAAATTGGTAAACTGGTTTACTATTGTCATATGCTGAGGGAAAGTTGGGAAACAGCAGAGATACCTGCTTGCAGCTTGTTCAGAGGGAACACAAAAGTCGCCATTGCTGGAAGTTTGATACATGAGAATAGCATTAATGACAAGTGGCAGCTGCAGGAGTTGCCTGGGTGTCACAGTAGTGTAGCGGTTAGCCCAACGCTTTACAGTTTAGGCCAACTGGGTTCAATTCCGGTCGCTGCCTGTAAGGAGTTTGTACGTTCTTCCCGTGATGACATGGGTTTCCTCAGGGTGCTCTGGTTTCCTCCCACAGTCCAAAGCCGTACTGGTTGGTAGGTTCATTGGTCATTGTAAGTTGCCTTGTGATTAGGCTAGAATTAAACAGGGGGATTCCTGGGCAGCATGGTGTGAAGGGCTGAAGGGCCTGTACAGCATTGTATCTTAATAAAATAACTTTTAAAAAATTAAAACTGTATTGAGCAACAGTACAAAAACAGTTTCTTTTGCATGGCAGTCATATAGATTTTTTTCCTTGCATCAGTGCATTATTTATTATACAAGGGAAAAGCAATACCAGAATATCAATGTGTCCAGGCCATAATCAAATGCATTGTGAGGTTAAGAATCCACCTTATTATACAAAGGGACCATTCATTAGACCTACAACAGTGGGATTGAACCGGTCCTTGAGCCTGGCTTTACATACTTTCTGGCTTCTGTATCTTTATCCCAGTGGGAGTGAGGAGATGGAAGAATGGGATGAGGGGTGGTCTTTGATTATGCTGGCTTCTTTCCTGAAGAAATGGGAAGTTTTGATGAAGTCAATGGAGGGCAAACTGGATTACATTATGTACTGAGCTTTGTCCTCAACTTTGTAGTTTCTTGCATTCCTGGGAACAGCAGTTACTTTACCAAGATATGATGCATCTGGATAGGGTGCTTCCTAAACATTGGTGTAGGTCATCAGGGACATGCCAAATTTCCTCAGCCTCCTGAGGAAATACTTTATGTTCTGAAAAATAAAACTGGTGAAAATCTCGGACCATTGGTGGGAACTCAAAGCATTCTCCATTTCTGATCACGGCCCAAACTTAAACACAAGAGATCCTGCAGATGCCGGAAATCCAGAGTGAGCAACACACAAAAATTGTTGGGAGGACTTAGCAGTTCAGGTAGCATCTATAGAAATGAATAAACAGTTGATATTTCTGGCCAAATTGCAGCATTTTGTGTGTGTGCATGCCCAAGGTCCCCAGCACAGGAATATAATGTGGTTTAGAAAAGAGACAGGATATTTGCCTTCTGGAGATACAATGCAGACGCTGGAATTTTGACCAGCACACAAGATGCTGGAGAAACCTAATGAATCAGTAAGAATCTATGGACGAATATGGACAGTCAACATTTTGGGTTGAAACCTCTCATCACTAACTATGATGTAGAAAATAAGATCAGGAAGGGCTATGGAGTAATTACATAAAACATTGGTTACACTGCATCTTAAACATTACAACACTGTAGGAAGGATATGATTATAATTTTATTAAAGAGAGATTAGACATAACATGGAAACATTAAAACATGCAGTGAAATGCATCATTTGTGTCGACAACCAACATAGTCAAATACGTTCCGGGGCAGCCCACAAGTGTTGCCGTGTTCCGGCCCCAACATAGCATGCCCCCAACTTACCAGCAGCTACCAATCCATATGTCTTTGGATTGTGGAAGGAAAGGAGCACCCAGGAGGAATGCAGTCACGGGATGAAGACAAACTCCTTACAGGCAGCAGTGGGAATTGAACTCCAATCACAGTTGGTGTAAAACATTATGTCCAGGCCCAGAAGTTATGTGAAAAATAGCAAATGATAAACAATTTTAAAAAATGTCTCTTGGTAAAAGTGCAGCTGGTGTGGGTTTGCATTATGGAAAACCATGAAACAGACATTTTTCCAGGAAGCTCCATCATGGGCGCTAGCCTTCGTAGCATCCAGAACATCTTCAAGGAGCGATGCCTCAGAAGAGCAGAATCTATCATTAAGGACCCCCATCACCCAGGTCATGCCCTTTTCTCTTTGCTACCATTGAGAAGGAGGTACAGAAGCCTGAAGGAGCACACTCAACGATTCAGGAACAGCTTCTTCCCCTCTGCCATCCAGTTTCTGACAGGACATTGAATCCATGAACACTGCCTCACTAATTTTTTATTTCTGTTTTTCAAATACCTATTTAATTTAACTATTTTATATATACAGTTACTGTGACCCACAATTTTTTATTCTGTATTGCATGGTACTGCTGCTGCGAACACAACAAATTTCATGACACATGCGGATGATATTAAAACTGGCTCTGATTCTGAACACAACCGCAATCTCCCTCTTCGTAGCGTGGGGCTCATCAGTGCATTGACAATCTGGATGTGAATGTCAGAGGCTTGATTTGTAAGTTCACAGCTGATATGACATTTGGTGGTGGCGTTGATGGTGAGGAGATTGGTCTTTAGTTACATCACAAGGTTGATGAGTTGCTAAGATAGGCATTCAATAGCAGATGGAATTTCATCATTTAAAAATGTGACATTGGGGGAAATATCAGCTGGATCCACAGCTGGAGACACTTCTAAAATTATTCTCTTGGCTGCATTTATCGGCAACCCTCTGAATTCTGGATTTTCTTAGCATCTGCGCCCAGACACTCAGACTAGGCAAGTACACATCAACCTCCCTGACCCTGAACACACGGATGAGTACTGAGCCCAATCCTTTACACTCTTTTCATCCATGACTGTGCTCCTGCCTTTGCCACCAACTCCAAATTTGCAGATGACATCACAGTGACTGGATTAATTACAAATAACAATGAAACAGCTTACAGAAACTGTTTGAAATGGCCATAACCTTTCACTCAACATTATAAAACAAAGAAATTATTATTGACTTCAGGAAATCAAAAAGGTTTGAACAAGCTCCATGACTTAAAATGGTGAAGCAATGGAAATGCCGAAACATCGACTGTACCTCTTCCTAGAGCTGCTGTCTGGCCTGCTGCGTTCACCAGCAACTTTGATGTGTGTTGCTTGAAGCAATTGAAATGGTCACCAGCTTTAGGTTCATGGGAGTGAACATCACAGAGGAGCTCTCTTGCATCACCACCATCTCCTTGATAGTACGGAAGGCTCAGCAGTGCCTATATTATCTTGGGAATTTCAAGAGAGCAAATCTGCCCCAAAAGCTGCTGGTAAACCTTTATTAATATGTAATTGAGAGCATACTGACCTACTCCATGAGTGTATGTTGCACTAGTTGCAACAATTTGACCAGAAAGTACTCCTACAAGTGATTAGGGCTGCACAGAACATCACTGGGATACAACTATTGGATATGGAGACCACCTACACGTAAAATGCTGTAAGGTTTCACTGCTAACGTAGTGGCCTCTCTGTTATGTTTCACTGCTAAGGTAATGGTTTCTCTGTAGCAGCAATGTTTGGGTTATGACTAGAGATAACAGGGCATGTCAGCCAACGAGCGGGATGTTGTCCTTTCTTGTGTGTCTGGGAGCAGGGACTTGGTGATTCTTTTGTCAGGGAGCGATGAAGAGAGAGGACGCGAATAGAGAGAGTTGGCAGACGGCCAGATGGAGTGGTCTGAGGAGTGTGGGTCCGAGGGTCGGCCACACTCGGAGGAGGTTGACGGGAACAAATGGACGAAACTGTGAGCTCTAACATTTGCGCATTAGTCTGTTTCATGAGAATGGGCTCTTTTTTTTTGTTTCTTTACTAACCACATAGTCACGTTAAGAATTATACAGCTCAATCATTTAATTGCATGTTGTGTATTATTTGTTATTTTGTGATACTAATTTGTAACAGGGGACACATCGCGCAGCATCCACCCAAACATGATTTGGCCAGGCCGAGGGCTGTCATCTCCTAGATTAAGCCGCTAGCTGAACCAAAGGTTAAAATTGTGGGGGCTCGTCCAAGATTTATTTCATTGAATGCTGTGTGATTACCCTGAGCATTGAACCAATGAGGTGGATATTCGTACACTGGATGAATTGTTAATTCTCCTGTTAAGTACTGTTAAAATGGCGGGCGCAGCTCTTATTTTAATGCAGACCAGCGCTAATGTAGTGGTAGCTGGAGGCAGAGTTTTCAAAGACAGGGTTCTATCATTTCTGAGGAGTGAGGGGAAGGAGTGGTCAGATTTGGAATGTCTAATTAGTCTACGTCCCCCGGTGAAGAGTGAGAATTCTGAGTTAGTATCCAACCTTACCTACCTGGTGAATAAATGGAAAAACGCCCAGGTTGAAAGTCCCAGCTACGGCAGGCTCCACCTATTCTCTGGAATAACGCCCACCCCTAAAGGGGAAAAGGCGTATGAGGCTTGGGTGGAGAAGACCTCTCAGTTGTTAGATGCGTGACAGTGCTCTGATGATGTAAAGCGACAGAGATTGGTTGAAAGTTTGAATGGAAGGACCGCTGACGTTGTGAGAGCCGTCAGGTTACGGTATCCCATAGCAACAGCTGTCAATTACATACAAGCACTGCATTATGCTTTTGGCCTGACAGGAAGCCCAATGGAGCTCACAGTGGGGTTTCAGAACATGCGTCAGGAGAAGGGGGAGAAGATTTCTGCTTTTATTTTTTGGCTAGAGAGGCAGCTAAATTGCTTGCGGCACAGAGGGGTCATTCAGGCGGCTAAGGAGGATCAGTTAAGAATAGACCAGGTAGTCAGGGGCACACAGTCCCAGGACCTGATTGTTTGGGATCTCTGACAGCCTCATAAGACGCACCCCCCTGGATCTTTTGTTGAGCTGATCAGAGAGGTACGGGAAGAGGAGAACGCGTCCGAGGCGTGGGAGGCCTCCGTCAGCAGTGTACAGTCCTTGGTAGTAGTCCCCTGTGGTGAAGTTACCACGGATAGCCAACCCTGGGGAGAGGTAGAGGAGACAGTGACAGAGTTGAGAACGGAAATGTTTCGGCTGTTATCAGCGGGTGTGACCCCCCCCTTTGCATAAGATGAAGCTGATGGGGGCGGGCGCGGACCCCCTAAGGGGGTGAACAATGCGGAAGGCGACTTACCACCGAAGACTTATCTGATGTATGTGTCTGATATGAGAAGACAGCTTAAAAGGACTTATGAATTAGCTGGGGTCACGGCTGCCAAGCAGAATCAAGGAAATAAGAGGAGGTATGATCAAAAGGTAAGGTTCCCCCAACTCCTGCTGGGAGACCGGGCCCTCATAAGGAAGTTGGGGCTACTTGGGAAACATAAGTTGGTGGACCGCTGGGCTGCTAAGCCTTATGTGGTGGAGAGTCAAATGCCAAACCTACCGGTTTTCCAGGTGAAACAGAGGATGGGAATATGCCTGCCAAGATTCTCCATTGAAACCACCTACTGCCCCTGGGACAAGAGGTACAGGTAGGCCCAGAGCCCAACTTGGAGCCTACACCTAGTAAGAGGACTCTGAGGAAACGCGGGGAGAGGTTAGGCTGGCCCCCAATCCTAAGAAGGATACTGATTCCGAGGATGAGGACCTGGATGTGTGGTATTTGCTGCCATTTGCTAACTCCCCATTGATTGAGGAAGAGACTTCCAGCCCTTCTCCCGTTGAGTCAGGTGAAGTGGGTGGAGCTATCTGTGGACAGCCTGGGTTGCAGCGGGACACTAAAAGGGATGAAGCGGGGCTTGGCCACGGGACAGAAGGATTCGAGTTGCAGGTAGGCACGTGTGATAGGTCGGGGGAGGCCTCGCCATGTAGACCGGAAGTATCCCCAGTAGTGTCTGAACCTGAAGAGTTAGGTGAGGGGGTGTGGAGGTCTCAGAGAATTAGGAGACCACCGGATAGGCTGGCGTATGAAGCACCAGGGGAGCAGGGTGTGAACCCTACCGTTTTGGAGAACTATGTCATTGCCTTGTACACCTGGACAGGACTTTGTGTTTTGCAGGAAGGGTTGGCAAATTATTTCAATGTCATGAGGACATGATAAATTTGATGGGGGGGTGGGTGGGAGAGTGCAACACGCTGTAAGTTTTCACTGCTTATGTAATGGCTTCTCTGTAATGTTCCACTGACAAGGTCATGGTTTCTCTGTAGCAGCAATGTTTGGGTTATGACTAGAGATAACAGGGCATACTAGCCAATGAGCAGGATGTTGTTCTTTCTTGTGTGTCTGGGAGCAGGGATTTCGCGGCCTTTTGTCAGGGAGCGATGAAGAGAGAGGACTTGAATGGAGAGAGTTGGTAGACTGCTGGACGGAATGGACTGAGGAGCGAGAGTCCGAGGGTCGGCTACGCTCAGAGATCGACGGGAACAAATGGACGAAACCGTGAGCTCCAACGTTTGCTCATTAGACTGTTTCATGAGAATGGGCCCTTTTCTTTTTTTGTTTCTTTATTAACCATATAGTCAAATTAAGAATTATGAAGCTCAATAGTTCAATCGCATATTGTGTACTGTTTGTTATTTGTGATACTGATTTGTAACAGGGACACATCGCGCAGCATCCAGCCAAATGAGATTTCTTAAGTTTGGCCAGGCCAGGGGCTATCTTCCCCAAGATTAAGCCACTAGCTGAACCGAGGGTTACATACAACTTGCTGTCTACGGCAGGCTCACAAAATCATGATTGACACATCCCACCCGAGTAGCCAGCTGTTCAACCTCCTTCCATCTAGCAGGAGATTCAGAAAGATCTCTGTGCAGACATCCAGACTGAAAACAGCTTTTCCCCAGGGGTGTGGTGCAACTGAAATATACTGCATTACAGAGTTTTTTGTTTTTAGTTCATTTGTAACTTAAATGTCACTCTAAATAACCCAGACGTTATTTTAAATTTAGTGATTGAGTTTTTGGTAATTGAATTGCCAGTATGCTGTGTAGCTCTGAATGGAGTAGCACTAAAATCTCTTTGCCCTCAGCAATGGCAATAGAGCTCTAAGTCAGCGGTCCCCAACCACCGGGCCGCAAAGCATGTGCTACGGGGCTGCGAGGAAATGATATGAGTCAGCTGCACCTTTCCTCATTCCCTGTCACGTGCTGTTGAGCTTGAACGCACGCGAGGTCATTACACACGCGTCATCCATGTCAGCGCGGGAAGGAGATCAACTCCTCGAGCATGCAAATGACGGCGGGCTGAAAAGTATGTTTGACATAACATCTCTGCCGGCATTCTGGATCAAATTCAAGGCTAAATATCCTGAGATAGCCACGAAAGCACTGAAAACGTTGCTTCCATTTCCAACATATCTCTGCAATGAATGCAACGGAAACTAAATTGCGGAATAGACTGGACATAAGGAACCCCCTTCGACTATCGCTGTCTCCCATCACTCCTCGATGGGACCATCTTGTTGCAGGGAAACAAGCCCAGGGCTCCCACTGATTCAGCGATATTGGTGTGTTGCAATGATTTTATGTGTTCATACGGGGAAAATATGTGCTGTGCGTTTAATATCCCAACATTACTTAAAATGTAATGATACTATTGACTTATATAACCATATAACAATTACAGCATGGAAACAGGCGATCTCGGCCCTTCTAGTCCGTGCCGAACGCTACTCTCACCTAGTCCCACCGACCTGCACTCAGCCCATAGCCTATCCAATTTTTCATTAAATGATAATATCGAACCCGCCTCTACCACTTCTACTGGAAGTTCGTTCAACACTTACTTCAAGCTCCCCTGTCCTCCCCTGATAATTGAATTATCACTGTATTCATGCGAGGAAAATATGCGCTGTGTGGTTAATATTAAATTCGTTAGATAAACCCTTTTAGAAATGAAATTGAGTGTATTTGCCACTTATCACCGATATTCCGGCCGTAATTAACACCCCCCGCCCCCGAACAGAATTGCCAAAAACGATTTGTAGAAAATAATCGGCACGTACATGCATGCACAAGTTACGCATGCACACTGGTGTCCGCGCAAGACTTCATGGTAATTATAGTCTTTCCTGGGGTAAACACAATGTATTTGACTGCTCCTCTTTTCCGTTGGCAACCCTACCCTGCGCCCCCTCCCCCCCCCCCGGGGTCGGCCGGTCTGCAAGAATATTCTCGATAGTAATCCAGTCCACAGTGCAGAAAACGTTGGGGACACCTGCTCTAAGTGATATCATTATGTAATGCTTGGACAATTTCTTCAGTTCAGCCATGTAGGCTGAAATGGACTTCCCACCTTTTGATTCTGCCTATGAAACCTAATGTGTTCTGTAATCAGCAATGGTTTTCTTTCTAAATGTTGCTTCATTAAGTTTAGCAAAGCTCATGTTGAATGGTTTGGTTGGGGCAGTCAAACTTTATCCCTTACCCCTACATTTTTATTCTGGCATATTACCCTTCCTGTAGTCCCAACAAAGTGTCTCAGACTGAAATGTCGATTGTTTATTCATTTCCACAGATGCTGCCCGACCTCAGTTTTTCCAGCATTTTGTATGTGTTGGTCTGGATTTCCAGCATTTGCAAAATTTTAGTGTTTATGTTAAACTTTTATGCTTTCCTACCTTTTACACTCAGCAAAACCGGCATTCGCTTTTCGTTGGTTATTTCATTTGCTCCAAAATACTGCTCAATTTGTTCAGTATATGTCGCCCAGTTATCTGTTGTATCATCAACTATGTCTATCTTTCTGAAATAATCTGCATTTTTCTGCTTTTTAGAAATTTACTATTACTATCACCTGGTATTCACTATTTACAAACACATGGACTTTATCCATCTTATGCATTTTTTTTAAAACTCGAATTTTTCTCTACCCCTTCCGAAGAAAAAAATGTGCTGTGCTTCAATTGGTAGGTAATCATCTCGGGTTTTTTATAAAACTTACTCATTGCCATTGTTGTCTTGTAACTTCAAAATATAAAACTAAATTAAAGAAAAACATGGGATCCAGCGTAACTCGTGTATGTTAGTTTTACTTTGATGAAGCGCACACTGACGACATGGTGCCATAATGATATTTGACATTCATGTATTTTTACATATAACTTAATAAATTATGTAAACAATAAAGAGTGCTTAATCAAACAATATATTTACAATGTTACTCAAATATTACTGAAGTATTAAATACACAGTAGGCAGGGTTTATTCTCACTGGATTGTAGATGGCAGGGGGTGGGGTGACTTTATGTATGCTTACAAAATTAGAAATGTCATAGATAGCATATATAGACCAAGTTTTCTCCCAGGACAGGGAAGTGTAAATACCGAGCGCACAGGTTTAAGGAGAGGAGTGAGAAATTTAACGGAGATCTGAGGGGTAAATTTTTTACACATAGAGTGGGTAAATATCTGCAATGAGCTGCCAGAAGAGATCATAGGGACAGATACAATTGAAAATGAATTTGGAGAGTTTGGGTAGGAAAAGCATGGAAAGTGATGGGCCTGATGGGAATTGTGTAGAAAAGCTTCATGGTCAGCTTGGATGAGGTGAGCTGAAAGAGCCCCTTACTATGATTGTATTCATTGACTTTGAGTTGATTCATTCATGGACTGAGGACATCACTGGAAAAGCTAGCATATTTCACCACCCATGATTAGAGGAGTGAGGGGTTAGGCATTTCCATGGCGCTGGAGCCATCTATTGGCCAGAACAGGTAAGTGCAGCTAATTTACTCCCTCAAAGATCATTGGAGTCATTGCACAGCACAGAATCAGGCCCTTCAGCCCACTACATCCATGCTGGTCACTTTCTAATCTACATTTGCCCACATTAGGTCCGTGTCCTCACCAACTAGGACATTCCCTCTTCTCATTGCTACCATCAGGAAGGAGGTACAGAAGCCTGAAGGCACAGACTCAACGGTTCTGGATTTCTTTTTCTATGGTATCATGCATTGTGTTTTACTGCTGCCGCAAAGTTAACAAATTTTGTGACACAGAGCGGTGATGTTAAAGCTGATTCTGATTCTATACCTTTCCGAGCGCCTGGCTGAGCATATTGAAGATTAAACAAAGATTACATTATTTGTCACACGTGCATTAAAAACCGACAGTGAAACGAGATGTTTGCCTCGACAACCAACACAGTCCAAGGATGTGCTGGGGACAGCCCGCAGTGTTACCATGCTTTCGGCGACCACAACCCACAACCCTAACCCCTATGTCTTTGGACTGTGGGAGGAAACTGGTGCACCCAAGGGAAGCCCACGTGGTCAGAGGGAGAATCTACAAGCTCTTTACAGATAGCAATGGGAATCGAACTCTGATCAGCGATCACTAATGCTGTAAGGTGATTGCTCGAGCCGCTGGGCTTCTGTGTCATGTGATAGAAATTACAGAGGATGGTCCATTGAAACTGTTGGTTGGTGGGATGCAAGGTAAGTGCATTGGGAAATCCAGTCCCTGCTCTGCGTCAGAGAGGTAGTATTGAAAGCAGAAGTGAACAGATGTGGTCAAGAGGCATGTCCCTAAAGGTGGAGGGGGAAGCAACGGTTTACAAACACTAGTACAGCCAAGTTTAAGGTCAAAACTTCTCTGATAGAGATTTTTGAAAATTATATAAAAAATAAATTAAGAATAAAGTTCATAAGCCATTAAGAAATAGATAAAATTGTCATTCAACCATACGAATACAGCCAAACAAAACTGTGTTCCTCTTGGACCAAGGTGCAAAACACAAAACCAATTGCCATACACATCACTCAGCATGCATAACACATGTAATTATGATAGCAGAAAAACATAAAGTTAGAAAAAATAATTATAATATAGCCCATGTCCCTGAGTTTCATGGCCTGTAGATTGGTGATGCATGAGTGTGTCTGCAAGAACAAGCCCGTGGCGGTTCATGTATCCTGCAATGCATTTCAGCTTGTCCTCCAAAAACTGAGCATTTGAGTGTCGTGCTGATGAGAGGGGCCAGCCCACAGCCCAGTGCAGCATCCAGTGGCACACAGCTGGTGTCTTCCTCCTTGGCGGCTGCAACAGGCAAGCCCGAGGTATGACTAAGGCCTGGTCCATGCCATGACCGAGGCCATGCAGCTCTCCTGTCGCTGGTCTCACCAGCGGACCAACGAATCAGACTTGCAGTACCAATGGCCAACAGGGTCTTGCGATCACAATCAAAATGTCCAAGACAATCACCCACAGCACCTGTTACACTGTGCACAGCAGAAGCATTCTTCCCTGGGTGGCTGAAGCAGGCTACAGCATGTTGTGCAACAAATCCAGCTCCTTTGCTGCCTAGCAACTCAGTAGTGCTCTAGACTGGCCATTCTTGATGTTCTTGATAAACTCCAGCGTCTTGCCATCGTGAAGAAGACATAAATGATGAAAATCTAACCTTTGGTTGTACTCAGTGAGGCCACTACATCCAAAAGCACTGCCTTTATTATATATAAAAAAGCTAGTGGTTTGAAACATTAAGTGAAATAAATGGAAAACATTCTTTGCACGGAGCTGGTGTTTATAGATATTGAAGGGAATCCTTTGAGTGATCTGGTTTTCTCCCATATTCTGAGGGAAGGGTGACCTCATTGAAAACTATCAAATGGTGAAAGGCCTCGATAGAGTGGATGTGGGGATGATGTTTCCTATGGTGGAAGAGTATAGGACCAGAGACACAGCCTTAGGATATAGGGGCGTCCTTTTAGAATGGAAATGAGGAGGAATTTCTTCAGACAGAGAGTGGTGAATCTATGGAATTTGCTACCACAGGTGGGTGTAGAGGCCAAGTCTTTCTGCATATTTAAGGCAGAGGTTGATATATTCTTGATTGGTCGGGGCATGAAGGAATACAAGGAGACGGCAGGAGATTGGGGCTGAGAGGAAAATTAAATCAGCCATGATGAAATGGTGCAGCAGATTTTGTTCCTATACCTTATGGTTTTCTATGCCAAAGACAGTCTGGTTAGTAGGTCAATTGGACATTGTAAAATGTCCTGTGTTTAGGCCAGAGTTAAGTGGGTGAATGGCTGGGTGTTGTGGCTTGTTGGGCTGGAAGGGCCTGTTCCACACTGTATCTCTAAATATTTTTCTTAAATTGTATTTTTCGTTGACCCTCCAGAATGCAATACTAAAGAGGCTGTGTGAAAAGATCAGTTAGATCAGGAGTTCCCATCCTGGGGTCCACAGACTCCACGGTGAATGATGAGGCTCCAAGGCATAAAAAGGGCTGGGAATGCCTGACCCAGACTGTTTGCAGGGCATTGATATTCTGCCACTGTTTTCATTAGATTTTTATGATTTTCAGAATGGATCGAACCTTGAATTGTGGTGGCGGCGTATGCTCTTTGGTCATTTCTCGTTGGTGCATGGACATTGGGGTTACGTCAGCTTCTTGTTCCCCTGACTTAGAACAACTAACAATTAAATGTAGATCATCCCACTTGCCCCAGGAGTTCTCATCCGTGATCCTGGCCGCAGTTTACGTACCACCAGCGGCCAATTATAAGCAAGCACTCGTGAAACTGAACCATGTGTCTGTAAAGAAGAAATGGCCCATACTGACCCATTTCAAGTTATAATCGTGACTTTAACCAGGCCTCTCTGAAGAAAACCCCGCCCAATTATCACCAGCACATCGCCTGTTGCACCAGAGATTTCAACATACCAGACCACTGCTACACTACAATAAGGAATGCCTATTGTTCCTTCCCGAGACCGTATTTTGGCAAGTCAGACCACTTGGCTGTACTCCTACTACCAGCAGACAGACAGACCCTAAAAAGCAAGGCCCCAGAGATGAAAACAACCAAGAGGTGGTCACAGGAGGCTGAGGAACGGTTACAGAATTGCCATGAGTCAGTGGACTGGGCCGTGTTCAAGCACTCATCTGAGGATCTGAATGACCACACCAGGGTCATTACAGACTTTATTAAAACAGCCGCGGATGAGTGTGACCCCACAAAATCGTTCCAGATTTTCCCCAATCAGAAGCCCTGGATGCACAATGAAATCCAGAACCTGCTGAGAGCCAGATCAGACGCACTCAGGACTGGAGATCAAGAATTGTACAAGAGGTGCAGGTATGATTTCCAGAAATTCATCTCTGAGGCAAAATGGAGATTCCAGACTAGATTGGGGATGCTTGACAGGTGTAGCAGGATTTGAAAGCTGTAACCTCCTACGAAGCTAAATCTTGCGACATAGGGGACAGCAAAGCTTCACTTCCAGATGAGCTCAATGCCTTCTGTGCTTGTTTTGATGACCAGAACAGGGAGGGACCATCGTGCTCCCCCATGTCTCCTGATGATCGGTTGGTCTCAGTAACTGAAGATCATGTGTGGGCTGCCTTCAAGAGAGTGAATCCAAGGAAAGCATCTGGTCAGGATGGAGTACCTGGCCAAGTACTGAAGACCTGTACCAACCAACTGGCTGGTGTATTCATGGATATCTTCATCCTCTCACTCCGGCAGTGTGTGGCGCCCACCTGTTTCAAGCAGGCTTCAATTGTACCAGTGCCCAAGATGAGTGTGATGACCTGCCTAAATGACTATCGCCCAGTGGCACTTACATCCACAGTGGTGAAGTGTTTACAGAGGCTGGTGTTGAAGCATATCAACTCTAGTCTGTATGGTGACTTGGATTCTCATTGGGTCTTTACACAACCCTGGAACATCTGGACAGCAAAGATGCATACATCAGGATGTTCTTTATTGATTACAGCTCAGCATTTGATACCATCATCCCCTCAAAACTAAAAAATAAATTCCAAGGCCTGGGGCTCAATACCCCCTTGTGCAATTGGATCCTGGATTTCCTCACTTGCAGACCCCAGTCATTTTGGATTGGCAAAAAACATCTCCTCCACAATCCCCAGCAGCACAGGAGCACTGCAGGGATGTGTACTTAGCCCCCACTCTACTCACTTTATAACCATGACTGTGTGACTAAGTACAGCTCCAACACCGCATACAAGTTCGCTGATGACACCACTGTTGTGGACTGTATCGAAGGCAGTGATGAATCAGCATACAGGAGGGAGATTGAAAATTTGGCTGTAGAGTGTACTAACAACAACCTCTTACTCAATGTCAATAAGGCCAAGCAACTGATTGCAGCCTTCAGAAGGGGGAAACCAGAGGTCCATGAGCCAGTAATTATTGGAGGATCAGTGGTGAGAGGGTCAGTAACTTTAAATTCCTGGGTATCACTGTCTCAGAGTGATGTTTGTCCTGAACCTACCATATAAATATTATTGCAAAGAAAGCACAACAGCACCTTAACTTCCTCAGGAGTCTGCGGAGTTTCATCATGTCATCGAAAGCCTTGGCAAACTTCCATTGATTTGTGGTGGAAAGTGTGCTGACTGGCTGCATTATGACCTGATATATTCAAGGCAGAAGTTGATAGATTCCTGATTGGTCAGAGCATCAAGGGATATGGTAAGAGGGCAGGTGTAAGGGGTTGAATGGGATCCGGGATCAGTCATGATGGAATGGTGGGCTTAATGGTCTAATTCTACAATTTTTTGAGACACGGCACAGAAAAGGCCTTTCCGGCCCTTCAAGCTGTATCCCCCAGCAATCCCCACATTTATCCCTAGCCTAATCACGGGACAATTTACAACCTACCAACCACTACATCTTTAGATTGTGGGAGGAAACCGCCACATCTGTAGGAAACCCACGTGGTCACACGGTGAACGAGCGAACTCCTTATGGGCAGCGTCGGGTATTGAACGCGAGCCACCTGTACTGTAAAGCATTGTGCTAACCACTAAGCTAGCGTACAGTCTCAAAAAAATGCACCGTACCACCAGGTTCAATTACAGCTTCGACCCCACTGTTAAAAGATTATTAAGCGGTCCGCTAGTGTGATAAATAGACTCTTGACCTCACAATCTACCTCATTATGACTTGCACCTTATTGTTTACCTAAATGACACCTTTTCTGCATCTGTCACACTTTAATCTACGTTCTAGTATTGATTTAACTTGTTCTGTCTCGATATGCTGTGTAATGACCAGACCTCTGTGATCAGTATGTAAGAACATCTCATTATTACTGTCAGGGAAGAGGTATAGAAGCCTGAAGACTCACACTCAATGGTTTAGGAATAGCTTCTGCCCTTCTGCCATCAGAGTCCTGAATGGTCTATGAACCCATGAACACAAGCTTCCTATTCCCCTTTGGCTTTCTGCGTTAATTTATTCATTAATTCATTTATATAGTTGTGGCACATATTAGATGGGCTGAAGGGCCTGTGTCTGTGCTGTACTTTTCTACAGCTTAATGTGAAAAAGACTAAGGAGCTGGTGGTAGACCTGAGGAGGGCTAAGGTACCGGTGACCCCTGTTTCCATCCAGGGGGTCAGTGTGGACCTGGTGGAGGATTACAAATACCTGGGGATACGTATTGACAATAAACTGGACTGGTCAAAGAACACAGAGGCTGTCTACAAGAAGGGTCAGAGCCGCCTCTATTTCCTGAGGAGACTGAGGTCCTTTAACATCTGCCGGATGATGCTGAGGATGTTCTACGAGTCTGTGGTGGCCAGTGCTATCATGTTTGCTGTTGTGTGCTGGGGCAACAGGCTGAGGGTGGCAGACACCAACAGAATCAACAAACTTATTCGAAAGGCCAGTGATGTTGTGGGGATGGAACTGGACTCTCTCACGGTGGTGTCTGAAAACAGGATGCTGTCTAAGTTGCATGCCATCTTGGACAATGTCTCCCATCCACTACATAATGTACTGGGTGGGCACAGGAGTACATTCAGCCAGAGACTCATTCCACCGAGATGCAGCACAGAGCGTCATAGGAAGTCATTCCTGCCTGTGGCCATCAAACTTTACAGGGTGTCTGACCCTCCAAGGGAGGAGTTGTAAAGTTTGATGGCCACAGGCAGGAATGACTTCCTATGACGCTCTGTGCTGCATCTCGGAGGAATGAGTCTCTGGCTGAATGTACTCCTGTGCCCAACCCAGTACATCATGTAGTGGATGGGAGACATTGTCCAAGATGGCATGCAACTTGGACAGCATCCTCTTTTCAGACACCACCGTCAGAGAGTCCAGTTCCATCCCCACAACATCACTGGCCTTACGAATAAGTTTGTTGATTCTGGTGGTGTCTGCTGTGTCGATAGGCTGGTCCTGGACTTATTTCATAATTTACTGGCATAATTTACATATTACTATTTAACTATTTATGGTTCTATTACTATTCATTATTTATGGTGCAACTGTAACGAAAACCAATTTCACCCTGGGATCAATAAAGTATGACTATGACTATGATTCTATTCATTCCTTCTGGGGAGTCATAGTAATATTTATGTTCTGCACTGTGCCACTGCCTCAAAAGAATGAACTTCACAACATATGTCAGTGATAATAAGCCTGATTGGGAGTCCGAAGCTTTTCACTGTACATGTACATATGAATTATACTGTACACGTGACAGGAATAAACCAATAACAATTCACCGTGTGTGTAAATATCAGAGTAAAAGGGGCCCCTTCTGGCAACTGTACAGCTTTTCAGCACAAGGCTGGTTCCTGTTTAATGATTTTAAGAAAACATTCTGAGTCATTGTGACTGCAGCTGAAAATGTCTGGCATCATAAAAATCTCCTGTGAACTCAGTGTGTAGAAATATTACCTGTGTATATGTTGGCAAGAGTGTCCAAGGGATTCACTGTCTTCAAATTTCCTGCAATTTTGTCACGGAATGCCTTAGGGCACTTAATGAACCCTTCCACGTCACAGCACGCACTGCAAACATTAAGGGCTTTAGAAGCTGTATCTAGCTCAGAGGTAATGTTCTTATCGCCTAGAGAGTTCATATGCAAAACACTTAATCTTCATTTCCGAAGTTTGTTGTCAGTTTCCTGACTGGTTACATTATGGCCGGGTAAGGAAACACTGATGCCAAAGAATGGAAAACTCGACAAAAAGTGATTGGTATATCTCAGCCCATCACAGGCAAAACCCGGCACGTCACTGTGCACATCCACAAGAAGGGCTGCCACAAGAAAACCACGTCCATCATCAAAGACCCCCACCATCGAGGCCATGCTCTAGTCTCGATGCTCCCATCAGGAAGGAGGCACAGGAGCCTTGGGTCCCACAACACCAGGTTCAGGAACAGTTATTACCCTTCAAACATCAGGCTCCTGGACTGGCGTGGGTAACTTCACTCACCTCAACTCTGAACTGATTCATAACCTATAGAATCAATTTGAAGGACTCTACAACTTATGTTCTCAGCATCATTAATTTACTTACTAATCTATTTATGTTTTTTGTATTTGTACGGTTTGCCTTCTCTTGCACATTGGAAGTTTGTCCCACTTTGTGTATGTGTAGTTACTCGTTGATTCTATTGTATTTCTTTGTTCTACTGTGAATGCTGCAAGAAAATAAATCTCATGGTAGTAGATGGTGACATATGCTTATTTTAATAATAAATCTACTTCGGACTTTGAATTATAAAATTGTACACCATGGAAATAAGCCCCCCAATTTCCCTTCTTCTACCATTGAGGCTGCCCCCACACACATCTCCTCCATTTCTCAAACATCAGCACTCACTCCATCTTCCTGCCGCCTTAACAGTGAGAGAGTTCCTCATGTCCTTACCTATCACTCCATGAGCCTCCAATCCAAAACATCATCCTCTGCAGCTTCCACCACTTCCAAAAGGATTCGACTACCTAACGTACCTTTACCTCCCCCTCTCTCTGCTTTCCACAGGGCTCACTCCCTCTGTGTTTCTGTGTCCATTTGTCTCTCCCCACTAATCTCCCTCCCGGCACATATCCCTGCAAGCGGTCAAAGTGCTACACCCGCCCATTCACCTCCATTCAAGGTTCCAAACAGTCCTTCCATGTGAGGCAATACTTCACCCGCAAATCTGCTGGGGTCATCTATTGTGTCCTCTGCTCCCGATTTGGTCTCCTCTACATTAGTGAGACCTGTCGGAAATTTGGGGGCGGGGGGAGGGTGGGGTGCTGCTTCATCAAGCACTTCCACTCCATCCGCCAAAATCAGAACTTCCTGATGGCCAATCATTTTAATTCCAATTCCCATTCTCATCAGTCCATTGTGTCCTCTTGGGCAAGATGAGGCCACCCTCAGAGTTGAGGAGCAACACCCTATCTGGGTAGCCTCCAACCTGATGGCATGAATATCGATGTCTCCTTCTGGTAAAAAGAAATTCCCTCTTCTTTTTTTCCTCACCCTGGCCCCTTACCTTTTCTCACCTGCCTATCACCTCCCTTTGGATCCCTTTCTCCTTACCCTCTCTTCTATGGTTCACTCCTATCAGATTTCTTCCTCTCCAGTCCTTTATTTTTCTAACTACCTGGCATCACCTATCACATTCTAACTATTCTCCGTCCACTCCCGCCACCTTTTCATTCTGGAATCATCCCCCTAACTTTCCAGTCCTGAAGAAAGGCCTTGGCCTGAAATGCCAACTATTTATTCATTTCCATCAATGTTTCCTTACCTGCCTAAGTTCCTCCAGTATTTTGTGTGCGTTGTTTTTAACCATTAACCCAGTTCTTATGGCTGAACGATACCCTCAATGACCTTTTTGCATGATTGGACAGAGGTCAGACATTTAGCTAGGTTGACTTGTGCCATGCGTACTTGCAGGTGCACGTGGAGCCAGAGTCACAGGGACTGTTGACTCACAAAGGAATGTTCAGGTATCAAAGGCTTCGTTTGACATCACATCGGCTCCTGCACTTTTTCCGCCAACAATGGACCAGATCCTGAGTGGGTTGATGGGGCTGCAATGCTATTTGCATGACTTACCCATTATTAGGAAAAAAGAGTACGATTGCCTAAAAGACTTGGATGCTACACCACAAAGACTCAAGGAATAGAGGATAAGCATCCAGAAAGACAAGTGCGAATTTGTTTGACCTTCAATTGAATATTTGGGATGAACCATTCCCCTCTGTGAATCCATGGCTCCTCTGTAGAGAGAATTAGTGTACCAGGTTCCTGGAAGATCACATCTCAAATGACCTCACCTGCTCCCTTAATATCACCTCCCTGAACAAAAAGGCACAGCAGCGCCTCCACTTTCTAAGAAGATTGAGCCAAGCAAGACTCACAACCCCGATCTTAATTGCGTTTTACAGGAGCACCATTGAGAGTATCCTGACAAGCTCCATCTCCGTCTGATATAGGAGCAGTCGTGCATCGGACCAGAAGTCTCTACAAAGGACTGTGAGACAGCTGAGGGGATCATAGGGGTCTCCTTGCCATCCGTTGGGAACGTTTATCAGGAGCACTATGATGGCAGGCTCCTTAGAAAAATTAAGGATCCCAACCATCCAACCAGCGTCCTCTTTGACTTCCTACCATCAAGCAGGAAACTATGATGCATAAAAACCAGAACAGCCAAGATGAGAAACAGTTTCTTCCCCCAGGCCATTAGGCTTCTGAACACCCTGCCGCATCGTATCCGATTCATCTGTTCCGTAACTTGAAATACTTAATATTAATGCACTTCAGTTTGTTATTTATGTGTGATTCATCTGTAGATTTTATCCTTACCTTCAAAAGTTATCATATGTTATGTTCACTACTGTGCTTGACACCCTGCTTTGAAGAAACATTTTATTTCTATATACATTATATGCTCTATACATGTATATAGTTAAATGACAGTAAACTTCACTTGATACTTGATACTTGCTGTGATCGTCAACTGAGGGCTTCATAATATACCATCATAATATATCACCAAAGAACGTAAGTCAATTAAGAGCTTTAATAGAACTACTAACATACCAACATGAAGTTTGTTCTTAACTTAGCTAGCATGCTGAAACTACTTCGTGAGCCTTTAAATACATCAGCACACTGGCTGTGGACAGATCACTGTGAAAAGGTTTTCACAAAGGCCAACACAGGTTTGTCACAATCTAAAGCACTCACACATTTCAACCTGTTATTATTCATACTGTTGGACTATATGACACGTCGCCCTATGGTATGAAGAGAAGTGTCACTTCTTTAAAGGGGAAGTGAGACAGTGAATGAAGAGAGGTGAGAGTAACTGAGGAACAATAATATCAGTAGTTCAGAGAGTTGATGTGGATTATGCAGAATATAAATATCGAGCATATGAAGAGCATTCAGGGTTTGATAATCTCAGGAGGGATGACCAAGTCTTCACGAAAATGCTGAAGGAAATCCTGAGCTCAGCCCACCAGGACGTTTTAGACTTGAGGACAGCAGTGGGACTGACCTACTCTGCAAAAGAATCATGGGCCAGTGATAACATATATTAGGTTCAAAAACAACCATTCTTCAGATTTGAATGTGGATTGTAGATGGAATTTAAAATACAACCCTGAACCATAGTTATTTTGGAGCTCTGGACTGGAGTTAATATCAAAACTGACAATGCTGATTAACGCAACACACACAAAATGCTGGTGGAACGCAGCAGGCCAGGCAACATCGAGAGGAAGAAGTACAGTCGACGTTCCGGGCCAAAACCTCTTCGGCCCGAAACGTCGACTGTACCTCTTCCTATAGATGCTGCCTGGCCTGCTGCGTTCCACCAGCATTTTGTGTGTGTTGTTTGAATTTCCAGCACCTGCAGGTTTTAAATGCTGATTAACATTCATTTTGAGGGCAAATAAGGAGTTTGAAACTATATATAATTCAAAGGAAGCATTGTAGTTACATTGTAGCTATAGGATAGTCCTGCTGTTACCTTTGATCTTTAACATGTGAAAATGTCATGCAATATTGGGTCGAGAGGCCTCTTCCTCCAAGATTGTCTCATTTTGTTGGATAAAACACTCCTGTGTCTCAGTAACTCTCTGGTGACCGAGCATCTCTTTGGTGACCTTGCTCACATTACAACAGTGGGAAGCAGCAGAAAGACATTCTGTAAGAAAAATGAGCCAATTATTGGAATCAAATGACCTTGCCTGGTGTCTCAGGATGAAGTGTGTCTGTACCCATGCTATCCTGTGCCTCTGGTATTGCTTCTCATGCCTGTCCCACACTGGGTCCATAGCAGGTACAGGCAAGTAGGAACAAGTGAGGTATTTGAGGAGTATAGGAAATGCAAGAGAAAATGTAAGAAGGAAATCAGAAGGGCTAAAATAAGCTAAGAGGCTGCTCTAGCATACAAGGTGAAGGAGAATCCATAGAGCTGCTACAGATATATTAAGAGCAAAAGGATAGCTAAGGGACAAAATCGGTCCTGAAGATCAGAATGGTAATCTACGTGTGGAGCCAAAAGAGATGGGGAAGATCTTAAATAGATTTTTTGCATCTTTATTTACTCAGGAGACGGACACAGAGTTGATGGATGTGAGGAAATGCAGCAGTGAGGTTTTGGAACCTATACAGATCACAGAGTTGGAGGTGCTTGCTGCCTTGAGGAATATTAGGGTGGATAAATTCCCAGGCCTGACAATGAGCTCCTTCAGATGTTGTGGGAGGCTAGGGCAGAAATTGCAAGGGACCTAAAGAAGTTATTTAAAACATCCTTAGCTACTGGAGGATAGCTAATATTGTTCTGTTGTTTAAAAGTCTCTAAGAGTAAGCCAGGTGAACCTAACATCAGCTCTGGGAAAATTATTGGAAGGTATTCTAAAAGACTGGATATATAAGTATTTGGATAGACCATAAGACCATAAGATACAGGAGCAGAAGTAGGTCATTCGGCCCATCAAGTCTGCTCCGCCATTTAATCATGGGCTGATCCAATTCTTCCAGTCACTCCACTCCCCTGCCTTCACCCCATACCCTTTGATGCCCTGACTAATCAAGAACCTATCTATCTCTGCCTTAAATACACCCAATGACCTGGCCTCCACAGCCACTCATGGCAAGAAATTTCACAGATGTACCAATCTCTGAATAAACTAATTACTCTGCATCTCTGTTCTCAAAGGACATCCTTCAGTTATGAAGTCCTAGATCCCCTACCATGGGAAATAACTTTGCCATATCTAATCTGTTCAGGCCTTTTAACATTTGGAATGTTTCTATGAGATCCCCCCCACCTCCACATTCTCCTGAACTCCAGCGAATACAGCCCAAGAGCTGCCAGACTTTCCTCATACAGTAACCCTTTCATTCCTGGAATCATTCTTGTGAATCTGCACTGAACCCTCTCCAATGTCAGAATATCCTTTCTAAAATAATGAGCCCAAACTGCACACAATACTCCAAGTGAGGTCTCACGAGCGCCTTATAGAGCCTCAACATCACGACCCGGCTCTTATATTCTATACCTCTAGAAATGAATGCCAACATTACATTCGCCTTCTTCACAAGCCACTCAACCTGGAGGTTAACCTTTAGGATATCTTGCACAAGGACTCCCAAGTGCTTTTGCATCTCTGCATTTTGAATTCTCTCCCCGTCTAAATAATAGTCTGCCCGTATATTTCTTCCACCAAAGTGCATGACCATACGCTTTCCAACATTGTATCTCACTTGCCACTTCTTTGCCCATTCCCCTAAACTATCTAAGTCTCTCTGCAGGCTCTTTGTTTCCTCAACACTACCCGCTCCTCCACCTGTCTTTGTATCATCGGCAAACTTAGCCACAAATCCATTAATACCGTAGTCCAAATCATTGATGTACATCATAAAAAGCAGCGGTCCCAATACCAACCCCTGTGGAACTCCACTGGTAGCCAGCCAGAATAGGATCCCTTTATTCCCACTCTCTGTTTTCTGCTTACCAGCCAATGCTCCACCCATGCTCGTAACCTACAGGGACTGGTTAGGGAGAGTCAACATACCTCTGTAAGTGTTAAGTCATGTTTAACCAATTTTATGGAGTTTTTTGGGGATGTTACTGGGAAAATTGATGAAGGCAAAGTGGTGCATGTTGCCTACATGGAGTTTAGCAAGATCTTTCACAAGGTCCCTCATGGGTGGTTGTTTAAGAATGTTCAGTTGCTTGGCATTCAAGATGAGGTAGTAATTGGTTTAGACATTGGTTTTGCAGAAGAAACGAGAGGGTGGAAGTAGATTGTTACTTCTCTGACTGGAAGCCTGTGACTAGTGGTGTGCTGCAGGGATTGGTGCTAGGTCCATTGTTGTTTGTCATCTATATCAATGATCTGGATGATAATGTGGTAAACTGGATCAGCAAAGTTGCAGATAGCACCAAGTTTCTGGGTTTAGTGGGCAGCAAGGAAGATGATTAAAGCTTGCAGCAAGATCTGTACCAGTTGGAAAAATGGCAGATGGAATTTTAATGCAGACAAGTGTGAGGAGTTGAACTTTGGAAGGACTAGCCATGGTTGGTCTTACACAGTGAGCAACAGGTCACTGAGGAGTGGGGTAGAACAGAGAGATTGGGGAAAACTGATCCATAATTCTTTCAAAGAGACTTCACAGGTGGATAGGATTCTAAAGAAAGCTTTGGTAAGTTAGCCTTCATAAATCAATGTACTGAGTACTGGAGTCGGAATATTACATTGAAGTTGTATAAAACATTGGTGAGGTCTAATCTGGAGTATTGTATGCAGCTTTGGTCACCTACCCACAGGAAAGATGTAATTAAGATTGAAAGAGGATAGAGAAAATTTACAGGGATGTTACCTGGACTTGAGGACTTGAGTTACAGGGAATTGCTGAATCGCTTATATATTCAGTCCTTGGAACATTGAAGACTGAGGGAAGATTTGATAGAAGTATACAAAATTATGAGGGGTATCGATAGGGTAAATGTAAGCAGGCTTTCTCCACTGCGGTTAGGTAAGACTAAAACTAGAGGTCATTGGTGAAGGGTGAAATGTGAACTGTTTAAGGGGAACATGAGGGAGAACTTCTTCACCTAGAAGGTGGTGAGAATATGCCACAAACTGCCAGCGAAGGAGGTGGATTTGGGCATTCAAGAGAAATTTGGATATGTACGTGGATGGGAGGGGTATGAAGGATTATGGTCTGTATGCAGGTTGATGGGAGTAGGCAGATTAATGGTTTGGTACAGATTAGTTGGCCAATGGTTTTTCTTCTGCGCTGTCGTGTTCTATGACTCGATGAGTCCCCAAAAGTGAGCCCACAGTCACAGGGTCAATTCTCTTCTGAGGCATGAGCAGTCGATCAAGACTCTGGCATCTTGAACCCAACAGTAGCAGTGAGAAGAGAGGGAGATGGGTCAGTCCCAGGCAGGCAGAACAGGCTCGGGTGGGGGAACCTGGTTGACACACAGTAGTGAGGTGAGCACAAGTTCCAAGTTCAAAGTAAATTTATTATCAAAATACATATTTGTCACTGTATAAACCCTGAGATTCATTTTCTTGTGGGCATACTCAATAAGTCCGTAACAGTATCAACGAAAGACTGCACCAACTTGGGTATTCAACCAATGTGCAAAAGACAAATGAAAAGAAAGAAATAATGATAATAAATAAACAAGCAATAAATATCAAGAACATGAGGTGAAGAGTCCTTGAAAGTGAGTCCATAGGTTGTGGGAACATTTCAATGAAGAGGCAAGTGAAGTTGAGTGAAGTTATCCCCTTTTAGTTCAAGAGCCAGATGGTTGAAGGATAGTAACTGTTTCTGAACCTGGTGGTGTGAATCCCGAGTCTCCTCTACCTTCTTCCTGATGGCAACAGCGAGAAGAGAGCATGTCCTGGGTGGTGGAGGTCCCTGATGATGGATGCTGCTTTCCTGTGACAACGTTTTGTGTAGATGTACTCAATGGTGGGGAGCGCTTTACCCATGATAGATTGGGCCGTATCCACTATACTTTGTAGGAATATTTGTTCAATGGCATTGGTGTTTCCATACAAGTCTGTGATTCAGCTAATTAATATATTCTCCACTACACATCTACAGAAAAGTATCGAAGTTTTAGACGTTATGCCGAATCTTCACAAACTGCTAATGAAGTAGAGGAGCTGCCATGCTTTCTTTATAATTGCACTCACCTGTCGGACCCAGGACAGGTCCTCGGAAATAATAGCAGCAAGGAATTTAAAGTTCTAAACCTCTCTTCCTCTAATCCACTGATCAGGACTTGCTCATGGACCTCTGAATTTTCTCCGCCTGACGTCAATAATCAGCTCCTCAGTCTTGCTGACGAGGTTGTTGTTGTGGTATGACTCACCCAGATTTTCAATCTCCCTCCTATATTCTGATTCATCATCAGCTTTGATTCAGCCTTCGACAATGGTGTTTTCAGCAAACGAACGTGTCATTGAAGCTGTGTTTAACCCCACAGTCACAGGTGGAAAGCGAGTAGAGCAGGGGGCTAAGCACACAGACTTGGGGTGCACCTGTGTTGTTGGAAATTGTGGAGGGGATGTCGTTTCCAATCATGAACTGACTGGGATCTGCAAGTGAGGAAATTGAGGATCTATTTGCACAAGGAGGTACTGAGGCCAAGCCTTGAGGACTATTGATTTCTTCTAAGGGGATGATGGTATTGAATACTGAGCTGTAGTTGATAAAGAGCATTCTGCTTTGCTGTGCGGATGTTCCAGGACTGCGATGAGATCACACTCAGGTTGGAGGAGCAACACCTTGTATTTTGTCTTCCAGCTTGATGGCATGACCATCAATTTCTCAATCTCCCAGTAATTGACCCTATTTCCTTCACCATTCCCATTCCTGTTTCCCTCTCTCACCTTATCTCCTTACCTGTCCATTACTTTACTCTGGTACCCTTCCTCCTTCCCTTTCTTCCATGTTCTTCAACACTCTCCTATCAGACTCCCTCTCCTTCAGCCCTTTATTGCTTTCACCAATCAACTTCCCAGCTCTTTACTTTACCCCCTTCCCCGGTTTCACCTATCACCTACAACACTGTACTTCTTCCTCCCCTCTGCCCGCCTTCTTAGCCTGACTTCTCCACTTTCCTTCCAGTCCTGATGAAGGGTCTCAGCCTGAAACGTCGACTGTACTCTTTTCCATAGACGCTGCCTGGATTGTTGAGGTCCTCCAGAATTTTGTGGGTGTTGCTTGGATTTCCAGCATCTGCAGATTTTCTCATGTCAGTGAACACTTCAGACAGTTGATTAGCACTAGTACTTAGTAGTTGGCCAGATACCCCTCTGGGCTGGATGCTCTTTGCGCTTCACCCTCCTGAAGGCTGCTCGCATGTTGGCCTCAGAGCCTGAAATCACAGGGTAGCCGGGGCTGTGGGAATTTGTGATGGTTCCTCCATCTTTTGATAGTCAAAGCAAACATAGAAGGCACTGAGCTCATCCGGAAGCAAAGCCCTGTTGTCGCCTATGTTGCTTGGTTTAACTTTATAAGAGGTGATATCATTCAAGCCCTGCCACAACTGTCGAGCATCCTTCATTGATTAATGTTTAGTCCAGAATTGCCACTTCACCCGTGAGGTGGCTTTCCGGAGATCGTACCTGGACCTCTTGTAACTTCCTTGATCACAAGACTTGAGTGCCCCTGATCTGCCTCCCAGCAGACTGCGGATTTCATGTTTCACCCAGGGCTTCTGGTTGAATTATTTTGTAGTGACTCACTGGTCTGCAACTGTTTTAATCCCTTCGCCATCGGGCTTGCTGCCTTAATCTTTTTAAACTGGCTCAACGTTTAAATTGGCAAAACATCGGTTCGTTTGCTCTCAGGCCTGGACCCCATTGCTTCAATCCAGTCCAAAGTTTCACTTTGGCCGGAAGTCCACTCCAGCAGAGGTCGTGTGGCTGTACCTGCATTCTCGAAAGTCCAGTTCTCCGAATCCTTCAGGATACTGCAAAAACATCAAATCATCCAGGCGGTACAAAAGCACAACTCCCAACTTGGAATTACGGGCTGTGGATTGCACAGGTCATAGTCCAGAAAAAGTAGCTTTAGTAGAATTGTTAGTAGCCCTGTTAGCTACCTGCAAAACTTTGCCTTACATTGCCAGCACTACCTTGTAGGGCAAGGCAGTGAGAAAGAAGCTGCTAATATACCTTGAGGTGTAGCTGCTCAGACTTTTCTATCGCTTCCAGATGGCAATAAAGATAAGAGATTGTAGCTCAGATGATTTTTCTTAATGATGGATGTCAACATCCTGAAATGGATCTGGCTGAGTTAATGTAACCTCATGTATTTCTATGCATTAGAGTTCCATACCAGGCCCTGCTACAACCAGTCAAAATATTTTCAACTGTGTATCCGTCGTTGTTTGACAGAATTTTTGATGACATGCCAAATCTCCTTAAACTTTCAAGGAAATAGAGACACTGGCACTCATTCTGTGTGAGGCTCTTGAGGGTGTAATTCTAGGGCAGCTAAGAGATGAACTTTTTGCCATGGTGCCTTTAGTCTTTCATATGGCCTATGTTAAGAGATTATTAAATAAAATTGGACTGAAGATTACTGATTAGACAGAAAAGAGTCAAGTATCAGTCTTGAATTGGGAAGCTGTGATTAGTGGCATTCCCCTGAGATTGGTGTTGAGGACCCAATTGTTACAATTGAGATGAAATATTTGGAGTACCACACACTAAATGTTGGAGAAACTCAGCAAGCCATGTTTCGGGCTGAGACCCTTCATCAGGACTGGAATGGAACAGGGCCCAAAATGTCGATTATTTAGTTCCCTCCATAGATGCTGCCTGACAGGGGGATAGGATGTGCTGACACTGGAGAATCTGCAGAGGACATTCATCAGAATGATCCTGGGCATGAAGGGGTTAATGAATTGGGAGTGTTTGATGACTGTACTCACTGGCGTTTAGAAGAATGAATGGGAAATCTCATGGAAGCCTATCGAATATTGAAAGGGCTAGATAGAGTGGACATGAAGATAGTAGGGGAGTCTAGGACCAGAGAGCACAGCCTCAAAATACAAGGACATTCCTTTAGAATAGAGTGGAGGAGCAAGTTCTTTAGCTAGAGGGTAACGAATCTGTGGAATTCTTTGCCGCAGTAAGATGTGGAGGCCAGCCATTTTATTGAATATATTTAAAATGGAGGTTAACAGCTTCTTGATTAGTAAGGGCATCAAAGATTACAGGAAGAAGGGAGAAGGATGGAGTTGAGAGGGATAGGTCGGTGTGATGGAATACTGAAGCAGACTCAATGGGCTGATTGGACTAATTTTGCTCTATTTCCTATGGTCTTATCGACTGATCTGCTGATTTCCTCCAGCATTTTTTGTGTGTTGCCCACGATTCCCGGCACCTGAAGCATCTCGTGTGTAAAAGATTTGGATGAGGATTTCAAAGTTTTTACTGGAACAACACTAGGTGGCAGTGTAGCCTAGGGGAAGGTGGCATAAGGGATGCTCAGCGAGTTACAGTGAATGGGCACAGACATAGCTGGTGGGGTACAATAGTGGGGTCTTCCAATTTGGTAGAAGAATAGTAGAGTGGCTTGCATTAGTGTAATGAGGGAGCAAGGTGCCTTCACACATTGAAATATGACAAGTCCTGTATGCAGGGAGGAAGGCAAATGATGTGAGGCAGAGTTCATGGGTTCAATGTCCATTCAGAAATCTGATGGTGACATCAGAGAATTTACGTACAAGGATAAAGATTTCTTGCTTTAATTCTCTAAGGTCTTGGGGAGACTGTGTACAACTCTGGTCACCCCACCCAAGGGGAAATTGCTGGTGATAAAAAAGATGCACTTAATGATTCGCTAGATGAATCATCATGGGCCAGAAATTCCCAAGAATTGGTGGGGAAGTTGTCATATGTGAATAAAAAGCTGTCGGCCAAAGCTTTCTGCTGATTAATCATTGATTCCAGGCAATAATAAAAGATTGTGGTCATTGTTTATTCTGGAATAGAATAGGCCAAAGAAGCTGTCCCACTACCCTGGCTACACTCTCTTCTTGCTGCTGCCAACAGGAAGGAGGTACAGGAGCCTTAGGTCCCACACCACCAGATGCAGGAACTGTTATTACCCTACAACCATCAGGCTCCTGAACCAGTGTGGATAACCTCACTCACTCAACTTTGAACTGATTCCACAACCTATGGGCTCACTTCCAAGGACTCCACTACTCATGTACTGCATATTGATTAAAACAGGAAGGTGGTTGGGAAACAGAGAAAAGCCAGCTTAGCTTTGTATTAGTTCAGTAGAATTAAGTGTTATTTGGTAACTGAAAAGACATGGTTTTATAGTACTGTGCAGAAATTTTTGTCAGCATAGCTATATATATATATAGATAGATAGATATACCGAAGACTTTTGCACAATATTGTATATCGGAATCAGCTTACATATCATGGGAATATGTCATGACATTTGTTGTCTTTGTAGCAGTAATACAATATAATACATAATAATAGAGAAAATATGTGAAATACAGTGAGTATATACATGTATTAAATAGTTAGATTTAGTAATTAGTGCAGAAATAACAGTTTTAAAAATGTAGTGAGGTTGAGTTCATGGGTTCAATGTCCATTCTGAAATCTGATGGAGACATGTAAGTACTTTGATTCACCCAAGGGAACTGCAGGAAGCTCATTAAGACAATTGCCAATTGCACACTCACTACAGATTACAAACACTGACTTTGATGTGTCAGTTTAACAAATAGTGAAATCCTTAAACAGCTGGGAATTCCATTGTGGAACTACGCATATCCCATGTTCCTGTAAATGATCTCTTGCAAGGGAAAGAATTTTGTATACAGCCTAATGTATTTTGAAAAATTCTTATGGCTCTCCAGAGACATTAAAAAAATGGTAGAACTTAACTTTCATACAGTGACCACAATACCTCAGCATTTCCTGAAATGCTATGCAATTTATTACGTATTTTGACATGGGGGGCCACTGTCTTACTATAGAATCAGACGGCATAGAACTGGACCTTCTGGCCTTCACTGTATGTGATGCTTATCTACACTGATCCCACATCTTTCCTATCCATTTACCTGTCCTGGCACCTTTTAAACTTTACAATTTTATCTGTCATCACCACATTCCCTGGCATCTCATTCCAAATATTCACCAACATGCACTGTCTGATTTGCTGAGGTCCGCCAGCGCTTTAGATGTATTGCTCTGGATTACCAGCATCTGAAAAATCCCTTGTGTTCCAGATATTCACCACCCTCTTGTGAAAAAAATGTAACCCTCAGGAAACATCTGAGGTGTACAAGGAATTCCTCCAAACAGTAGATATATTTAGAGAGGAAGTTGATAGGTTCTTAATTAGCAAGGAGTCGAGACAACAGAGTCTTTTGGAGAAGAGGAGTTCAGTGGGTAATACCGTTCCGGCTGACCGGAAGTGCACTGAGAGCGGTAAGCATAAAGGAGTTGGGTGCTTACTGTTCTGGCCAACAACGGATGGTGCAATCCGGGGTATATTACGATCGAGGAATGTGTTTGCAGACTGGATATTGAACTTTTTACTGTTGGACTTCGGCCTCATTCCACCGTGATACAATACTTGGCGGCGTGGAAGGTCGTTCCTGCCTGTGGCCATCGAACGTGCAGCTCCTCCTGTGGAGGGACAGACACCCTGAGCCAATAGACTGGTCCTGGACTTATTTTCCATCTGGCATAGTTTGCATTTTGGTGTTTGATTATTGGGGTTTTTTGTATTGCTATATTTACGTTCTATTCTTGGTTGGTGCGGCTGTAACGAAACCAAATTTCCCTCGGAATTAATAAAGTATCTATTTATCTATATCAAAGTTTATAAGGCTATAAAACAAAGGAGCAGAATTAGGCCATTTGATCATTGGAGTCTGCTCCGCTATTTCATCATGGCTGATGGTTTTCCCTCCCAACCCCATTCTCCTGCCTTCTCCCACTAACCTTTCATGTGCTGACTAATCAAGAACCTATCAAACTCTGCCTTAAATGCCTCCAGTGACCTGGCCTCCACAGCTGCCTGTGGCAATGAATTCCACAGATTCACCACCCTCTAGTTAAACAAATTCCTCCTCATCTCTGTTCTAATTGGACATCCCGCTATTCTGATGCTGCACCCTGTGGTCCTAGGCTCCCCCACCAAAGGAAACATCCTTTTCTCATCCATTCTGTTGTGGCCTTTCAAAGTTCAATAGGATTCAATAAGATTCCCCCTCATTCTTCTAAATTCCAATGAGTACAGGCCCAGATTCTACAATCCCTGCTAATATGATAACTCTTTAATTCCTGGAATCATCCTTGTGAAGTTCCTCTGAACCCTCTCCGATGTCAGCACATTCTGTCTAAAATAAGGTGCCCAAACCTGCTCAACATACTCCATGGCAGGAGGAGAGATAGCAGCGTGCCGCATGCGCGCAGCCCTCCTGTGAAAATGATATCGTATCTGTTAAATAGGGGCCGTGGACAATTCTGATTTGATGGAGACAGACGTGAAAGCACAGAGGAACATCTGGAGAAATTTCTGAAATGCCTGTTCGCTGCTGTTGTTACTGCGCGATCGAGAATCTTCCAAAGGGAAGACCTCAAAATCCCTGGCTCTGTCTACTGTTGGCGACCGAGATTGAGGTCAAATCATTCGGATAGAGATGGTGCTCGGTACCCGGTGTCGGATGGCTGATCGGAGGCTCGAAGTTTTTGGACGACTCAGAGTCGGACTGTGGTCGGGCATGGCAGGGAGAGTTTTTCTTCCTTCTCCCGTCTGCATGAGATGTGGGACATTTGAGAGACTTTGAACTTTTTACTGTGCTCATGGACTGTTCTCCATCAAGTTATGGTATTGTTGCTCTGTTATAACTATATTTTATAATTATGTGGTTTTGTTAGTTTTTTCAGGCTTGGTCTGTCCTGTGTTTTGTGATATCACTCCAGTGGAAATATTGTATCATTTCTTAATGCATGCATTACTAAATGATAATAAAAGAGGACTGCGTGTCTTCATAATCTAAAAAAGTACCTTATGATGTGGAGAAGATAGGAGAATGAGGCTGAGACAGTTAATCAATTGGCCATGACGGAGTAAACTCAAAGAGCCAATTGGTTTAATTCTGCTCCTACAGTACTGTGCAAAAATCTTAGGCACGTATATATGGCTAGGGTGTCCAAGGCTTCTGCGATTACATGAGAAGCGACTAAGATGATCACTCACTGTTAACCAACTCATCCAACGCCTCTCTGTCGCAGGCAGCATCATGATCCATGCCAAGTCCAGCTCCTTCCGTTTCTGCGCCAACGAGCAGCTCACTAATAGAGTAGACCCGCAGTACTTTAAGTTCTTAATTTCCAGCACCATCTTGAGGAGGAGAAGATGGCAGTGCGACGGCAGTGCGCGCGACCTCTCCGGTGAATGATATCTGTGATCTGTCAAGTAGGGGACTGTGCATGATTATGATTTGATGGAGACAGACGCGAGAGTGCGGAGGAACATCTGGAGAAACTTTTGAAATGCCCGCTTCGTTGCCGCTGCTACTGTGTGGAAATTGGAATCTCCGGAGCAAAAGTCTCGAATCCTCGGCTTTGCTGGTTTCAGCGGCTGGGGTGAGGTTGAAGGCGCTTGGCAGAGGATAGCGCTCGGGAGGCTGTATCGGAAAGGCTGGTCAGAGGCTCGAAGTTTTCGGATAGATAGACTCAGTGTTGGCTGTATTCGGCTGCTTCCAAGGCATCGTCGAGTTGACAGTGCCTGGAGGTTTATGGCAGGGAGTTTCTCCCTTTTGCCACCTGCTATCGGGGACTCGGGAGTCGATCGAATTGGGGACTTTGAGACTTCTTTTTTTTACTGTGCCCATGGTTTGTTCTTCATCAAATTATGGTATTGCTTTGCACTGCTGTAACTATATGTTATAATTATGTGGTTCTGTCAGTGTTAGTCTTTGGTCTGTCCTGTTTTCTGTGATATCACTCCGGAGGAACATTGTATCATTTCTTAATGCATGTATGCATTTCTAAATGACAATAAAAGAGGACAGAGTGTTCTCATAATCTAATCTAATCATCAAGAAGGACAATAACATCTTTGGTTGACCCCGTAGAAGATGCTGCGATTGAATGCGCCACCATCTTACTGGAAGCTGGTTGTAAAGTCAAGATACTATCTCATCATATCAAGGTAGTCAGGGGTCTATCAAGAAGATGTTTCAATCTTCTTGAGTATTGATGGAGATGCACTCACACAGGCTTTCAAAAACATAAGTAGAAGAGATTCTACAGGTGCTGGAAATCCAGAACAACACGTTACATGCTGGAAGAACTCAACAGGTTAAAACATCATCTATGGAGAAGACTAAAGAGCTGATGTTTCAGGTGGAGACCCTTCCAAAACATTGGCTCTATATTCCTCTCCACAGACTTTGCTGAGTTCTTCAAACATTTTGTGTGTTACGGATTTAAATATGTATTCATAAGTAAGTTGCATCCTTATAGCATGCTCAATATGAGGCTTAGACAATTTACTATGTGTGGAAAGCACAAAGTTGGCTCTACAGCCTGAGCTCCTTTTATTTTCTTGAGTTAGGACATAGAGTGTGGGGTATTACAGCATAGTAATGGCTCCTGGGCCCACAATATTGTGCCAAATATTTCCTACTCTTAAGATCACTTCAACCCTCTCACTAAAAATTGTTGAGTTACACAAGACCCATTTTTATTTACTAATGCAGAATTGATCAGCTTTGTGATGTATTTTTAAGTATTACCTCTACCTCCTACATAGACTTCAATTTTTCTACCATCCAGCTACCTATCTGCAAGTCTCTTAAATGTCCTTAATGTGACTGCCTCTATCACTACCATTACAGGCATCCTACACCCACTACTCTATGACATTGCTCTGTACTTTCCTCCAATCACCTTAAAATTATGCTCCCTTGTATTAGTCATTTCCACCCTGAAAACAAGTTACTGGCTCTCTACTTCATCTATGCCTCTTATTATCTTGTACAACCCTTTCAATGTTTCTTTTTTTTGCTGTTATGTTTTTTTTACACACTGTTTTCAGTTAAGCATTGCAACTAGTAAAGTTCCAGCCTGAAATAATAAATACCAATATGCATGGCAAAACATTATGACAGGAAGGTACATATCTGTCGAAATGCTAGTGTAATCTAGAAAATTGATATGTCAGGCATTCATCCAAGTTCCGGTGGGCAAATTATTTTCCAGTTTCTGTAATCTCTTATCCACGTCTCATAAATAAACATCCTAAAGTCTTCTTGTTATGCTTCTTGTGCAGCTTAAAGACTGTTAGTATTAATAATGGTAGCAAAGGACTTCCATTGTTCTTATTGAATTACACATGGTTGTTCAACTTTAGTTCTCTGATGATTCTCAGCCTAGAAGTCTTCCTATCCGGATGCATAAAGCTTTTTGCGGGAACTGCTCTGCCCAAGGCTGCAAGAAATCACAGAGAGTTGTGAACATTGCCCAACCTTTCGTGGAAACTGGTCTCCCATCCCATGACTGTTTATATGCTTTGACTGTCTCAGAAAAAAAAAACAGCCGACAAAATCAAAGTTCCCTCCTAAGCCAGCCTTTGAGTCATAGTGTCCAAAAGCACCACAAGACAGAATCAGGCCCTTCTAGTCCACGCCGTACTATTATTCTGCCTAGTCATTCACTTTTCTCCCTCTTCTATTGGGCAACAGATAAAAAAAACTTGAAAATTCATGTCATCAAGCTCAAGGACAACTTCTCTCTCATTGTTAAAAGACTCTCCGTTGGAACTCTTGATAAACTCTCGATCACTCATTCTTCCTCCCTGTGACCTTGTACTGCATTTGTCGACCTGCATTGCAACTTTCTCCATGACTTTAATATTATATTCAGTATCCTGTTATCATTCTTCCCTTTGTACCTGCTTGATGTACTTATGCTTGGAATAATCTGTGTGGATGGCATGCCAACACAATTCGCTATGGGAATCAAGGGAGGATATTCTGGGAACCTCGACACTGAGTACCAGAGGAGGCAACAGAGGAGATCGATGGCGACAGAGTGATGGATGTTGTCCACATGGATGTTAGCAGGGCACTTGACAATGTTGCATGCAGTAGGTCTAGAAAGTTAAGGATCATGACGCCCAAGGCAATCTGGTTAATTGGGTCCAAAGTTAGCTTAGTGATAAGGGGCACTGGGGAATCAGAATCAGATTTATTATCGCTGATGTTTGAGATGGAATTTGTTATTTTGCAGCAGGATTACTTTAACAAGGGGTGGATGCCAACCAAGTTTTGATCTAGGGTTGTTATGCTGAAGTTCCATATCTTCAACCAGTGGACTACCAGGAGAGGCTTAGAGCAGGTGGACTCAAGAGCAGAGGGGACCAGAGACAAAGGTGCAATTGAAGTAAAAGACCTTTACTTAGGGACACAATCTAGGACTGGAGAATCGCGACACGCAAGGTAGATTAACTCAAGTCTCAGCAAAGTTGAGCAAAACAGAGGGAGCTTAAATAGAGAAAGAAAGCAAGGCACAGGTGCACTGATAACGGAAACAAGACACAGTTAAAAATAGTCAACTAATAATTAGGGGAGGAGGAGCAACGGATTCTGTGCCCCCTGGTGATCAGACTGAAGTAGATGTAAAAAGATGTAAAAAATTATGAATTACAAAACTAAGTTCTGTAAGTAGTGTAAAAAAAGGAATAACAAGATAGCATTTATGGGTTTATGGGCCATTCAGAAACCGGGTAGTAGTGGGGAAAAAGCTGTTATTGAATCATTGAGTATTAATCTTCAGGCTTCTGATGGTAGTACTGAGAAGAGGGCATATCCAGGAAAGTGAGGATCCTTAATGGTAGGTGCTTTAATACATCAATAGGATTTTGTAAGAGTCTTTGTTGGTACACCAATTCTCCTCAAAGTCCTCATAAAGTAAAACAGCTGTTGTGCCTTCGTCAGGCATTAATGTGTGGGAACTAGGATCCTCAATGATGCTCAGGAACGAAGCTGTTCACCCTTTCCAGCTCAGTAAATTCTGTTGTGTTTTATCCTGACTTGCCCTTCCTGAAGATGGTAGTGGAAATATTCTTTCCTGACTAGGAGTCTGAGACAATTGATACCCTGCAAAGGCTGGTGCTGTATAGAGTCATCGAGTCACAGAAAAGTATTGCATAGAAACAGGCCTTATGGCCCATTTCGTCCATGCAAACCATTTGAACTGTCTACCCCCATCAAACTGCACACAGGACCATAGCCCTCCATACCCTCCTCATCCATGTATCTATTCAAACTTTCTTTTAAATGCAGAAATCGAGCTGGCAGTTCGTTTGACTCTTTCACTACACTCCAAGTGAAGAACTTCTCCATCCTGTTCCCTTTAAACTTTTCACCTTTCACCATTAACCCACCCAACCTCACTGGAAAAACACAAAATAATCTGCAGATGCTGGGGTCAAAGCAACACTCACAACACGCTGGAGGAACTCAGCAGGTTGAGCAGCATCTGTGGAAAATATCAGTCGATGTTTCGGGCCGGAACCTGATTGATCCTTGCAAACCTTATTTACATCTATCCTATAGGTAGATGACCACAACTGCACCCAATACTCCACATTAAGTCTCACCAATGTCTTATAAAACTTCAACGTAACATTCATCTCCTGTACTCAATGAAGTTTTATGAAGGCCAATGTGCCAAAAGCTTTGTTTTTGTCCCAATTTTCCTGTATCCTTGCTGTTTGATCAGTAAGTTTGCTGTTGACATGAACATTGCTGGTGCTATGGATAGCAAGGAAGTTTGCCTGAGAATGCAGCAGGACATAGATTAGATCGAATGAGGGATGGAGCATTGGCAAATGGAATTTAATCTGACAAGTGTGATGCAATGTATTTTCTGCACATAAACAAAGTTAGGACTTATATAGTAGATTTCAGAACAGTGAGGAATGTCAAACAGAGAGACTGGGAGACCAAAGCTCTGGCTCTCTAAAATAGCATCACTAGTCTATGTTCCTTTATACATCTGGGCATATGGTATCAGAGTTGGGATGTTACTCTGCAAATGCATAAATCACTGACAAGAGAAAATCTGCAGATGCTGGTTGTATAACTCACCAGCTGGACTCCACTTGCAATGTTTTCTGCACTTCAGTTCAGAGCACTATAGGAAGGACATAACCGACTTGAAGAGAATGCAGAGGAGTTCACCAGGATGCTGGCAGGATAAGGTAACTGCTCTGAACATGATTGAAAGTAGCTTCAGAAAGCTGTGGACACAGCTCAGTCCAAAACAAGAACCAGCCTCCTTTCTATGGACTCTGTCTATACTTTTTGTTGTCGCAGTACAACAGCCATGAAATTCTCTCATCTCTCCTCTCTGAATGGCAGCAGATACAAATGCCTGAAAACATGCACCACCCAGCTCAAAAACAGCTCTATCCTACTGTTGTCAGACTCCTGTACAATAACATGGAACCTCGTCCTCACGATCCATGTCATTATGATCTTGCACTTTATCACTTACCCGTACTGCACCCTTTTGGTAGCTTTTCCACTTGTTATTGCTTTTCCTTATTTTAGATGAAAGCACTGTGTAATGAATTGATCAGCAAACAATATGCAAGACAGGTTTTTCACTGTGTCTTGGTACATGGGACGATAATAAACCAGCACCAGTAATTACGGGAAGAATTTGGATAGACTGTGCTTGCTTTTCTTGAAATAAAGGAAGCTGACATGATAGGAGTACAGTATATAAGATTATGAGAGACACTGTATAGATAGTCAAAATCCTTTTCCCATGGTGGGAAACAAGAATGCATATTTTTAAGATGAGAGGAAATAGTTTTAAAGGGGACACAAAAATAGGTTTTTTTTTCCACACAAAGTGGTGCGTGTCTAGAATGTGTCTATATTTTACAGGCATTTAGACAGACACTTACAGAGGAAAGGTAAATATTACAGAATGAATGAAAGCAATTAGAGGTCAAAGTTCAAGGGAAACTTGTATTCAAAGTATATATATGGCACCATATGCTACCCTGAGATCCATTTTGTTGCAGGTATTCATAGTAGAACAGAGCAATACAATAGAATAAAGTCAACAAATTTTATGACACATGCCGGTGATAATAAACCTGATTCTGATGGAAAGCTACACACAAACTCTGACAAACAATCAACGTGCAAGAGAAGCCAAACTATCCAAATAAACATATATATGCAGTTTATATAAATAATACTGAGAACACGAGTCGGTCAAGTTCAAAATTCAATGTAAATTTATTATCAAAGTATATACAGTGCATATGCCACCATATACAAATCTGAGATTCACTTTCTTGCAGGCATTCACAGTAAATATAAGAAGCACAATCTTGATTGATCAGGGCATGAAGGGATATGGGAAGAAGGTAGGAGATTGGGGATGAGAAAAATATTGGATCAGCCATGTTGAAATGGTGGAGAAGACTCGCTGGGCCAAATGATCTAATTCTGCTCCTGTCTCTGATGGTCCTATGGTCTTATGGAACAAATGAAAGGCTGCACCCAACAGGGCAGACAATCAATGTGCTAAAGACAATAAACTGTGCAAATACAAAAGGAAAAAAATAGAAATAATAATAAAAAATATATAATAAATATTGAGAACATTGTTACGTAACCGGCAACAATGTACATCAATTGAGACAGGTTATATAAAAACAACCAAACATTTATTAAACACGGAGAAACGATAAGGAAAAAAAAACAAACGAAAACTGACTCCTCTCGATTCTTCAGTCCTGTACTTCGATAAATTCTTCACTCTCCCTTCTACTGTTGGAATTGAGTAAATCAGCACATCTAGCTAACAATTTCCATTCCAATAATATGGTATCTTACAACAGAACGCAACACTCCATTTTAAAAATGAAACTGCGTCACAAAAACAAACACGCAACAGAAACGGAGACACAGCACGTTCTACCTGGAAGTCTACAAACTAAAAACCTTCTGCGTCACCTGGGATCTTTCCTTATATACCCATGGTGCACATGTCATCATGTGACCTCACATCGGCGGGAAAATCACATCAGGTGACCTCCAAAAGACCATTACATCATTCTCACAAAAAAACAGATCTCCTTGAGCATGTAACACCTCCCTCCAAAAAAAAATCGGTCTCTTAAAGAACAAAATATTAACAATTTATACAAAAAAAATACAAAGGTATAAAATTTACAAAATACACAATATATACAATCTTATCTTTCAGCCCTTTACAAATTAATGTACAGTGGGAGTGTTACAAATGTTAAAATATCACTCCAAAAAAAAACAAATTTTCATTGTACATTTAACATCTAGACAGACAATCAGCAATCACATTATCTTTATCCTTAATATGAGCGATCAAGGTATTATACTCCTGTAACATTAGACTCCAATTTAATAATCTTCTATTTTTGATTTTCATCTTACTCAAAACACTAATGGATTGTGATCGGTATAAACTGTGAGTGGTTTATGAGTAGTACCAACATAAACTTCAAAATGTTGTAAAGCCAAAACAAGAGATAACAAGTCTTTTTCTAATGTTGAGTAATTTCTTTGATGGGCATTAAATTTCTTAGAAAAATAAGCTACTGGACGATCAACTTCATCACCATCATCTTTTTGAAGTAACTCTGCTCCTGTGGCTTCATCACTAGCATCTACAGCTAACAAAACTGGTTTTTCAAAGATAGGAGATTTAAGTACAGGTTGACTACATATTATAGTTTTCAATTTATCAAATGCCTCCTGACAAGACTCTGTCCAAACAAACCTCTCATTTTTCTTCAAGAGATTAGTTAATGGAAGAGCAAGGTAAGTCACTGTGGCATGACCAAATTCACTTTTAGCTAAGTTAATAGTTACGTTAGCTTTTGAAAGTCTCTCAAACAGTTTCTCCACTGCCATAATATGTGCTTTCCATGTATTTTTCCCTGTAACTAAATCATCAATATAGGCATCTGTAGCTTTTAATCCCTGAATCATGCTATTAATCAACCTCTGAAAAGTACCTGGTGCATTCTTCATCCCAAATGGAAGAACATTATATTCATATAACCCAGATGGGGTTACAAATGCTGAAATCTCTCTACCTCTATCCGTCAATGGTACACATCAATAACCTTTTAACAAATCAATTTTTGTAAGGAATTTGGCCTGTCCAACTTTATCCACACAATCATCTACTCTAGGGATTGGATATGCATCAGTTTTTGTCACAGCATTCACCTTTCTGTAATCCGTACAAAACCTAATACTATTGTCTGGCTTAGGCACCACAACACATGGTGAACTCCAATTCGAATTAGAATGTCTAATAATATCATTCTCTAACATATACCTAATTTCTTGTTCAGCAAGTTCACATTTTTCCCTGTTCATTCGATACGGATGTTGTTTTATAGGTTTTGCATCTCCCACATCTACATCATGCGTAGCCACGGTGGTTCTTCTAGGGACGTCTGGAAATAAACCTCTATACTTAAAAATTAACTGTTTCATCTGCTCTCTCTGCTCTGGCTGTAAATGAGCTAATTTTTCATCAATATTTTCCAGAATTTTTGAATTTGGTAACCTGGCTGATATAATGTTAGGTTTAAAATGAGTTTCGGATGAATCCTCCATTAAAATTTCATCAGGATCAGACTAATTATTGATCACAACAGTCATAGTAGCAACTTCTCTCTCATAATATGGTTTTATCATATTTATATGACACAGCTGTGCTTTCTTTCTCCAATCTGGGTTTTTTTTAACCACGTAATCTACATCATTTACCTTAGATTTAATCTCATAAGGATCATGGAATTTGACTTGTAATGGGTTCATTTGCACTGGGAAAAGAACCAACACTTTATCTCCAGGCTTAAATGACCTCATCCTAGCTTCCTTATCATGCCACGTCTTCATCTTCTCTTGAGCTAACTTAAAATTTTCCTTGGCCAAGCTACAAGCTTTATACAATCTTTCTTTAAATTTCAAAACATAATCTAGCAAATTAGTGTGTACCTCTTTATTAATCCACTGTTCCTTCAATAAGGCCAAAGGTCCTGGAACTCTATGCCCAAACACAAGTTCAAAAGGACTAAAACCTAATGATTCCTGTACTGCCTCCCTTACTGCAAAAAGTAGTAAATGTATACCTTCATCCCAGTCCTTTTCATTTTCCACACAATATGTCCTAATCATAGTTTTTAGTGTGGAATGAAATCTCTTCAAGGCTCCTTGTGATTCTGGATGATTGGCTGAGGAAATAATCTGTTTTGCTCCCAGTTTATAAACTGTCTGCTGAAACAACCCAGACATAAAATTACTACCTTGATCTGATTGTATTTCCTTAGGCAACCCAAAATAAGTAAAGAATTTTATAAGAGCATTTGTCACAGTTTTGGCTGTCATATTCCTAAGGGGGACTGCCTCTGGAAACCTAGATGCTGTGCACATAATAGTTAATAAATATTGATGTCCAGTTTTAGTTTTTGGCAAAGGACCTACACAGTCCACAATGATTTTTGAGAACGGCCTACCAAATACTGGAATTGGTTGCAATGGGGCCACTGGAGTAATCTGATTATATTTACCCACAATTTGACACGTATGACACATTCTACAAAATGTTGCCACATCTTGTCTTAAACTAGGCCGATAAAAATGTTTAGAAACTTTGTTCATAGTTTTCTTTACACCTAAATGACCACCCAAAGGAATACTATGAGCCATAGTTAAAATCTCATTTTGGTAAATTTTAGGAACTTCTACCTGATGATTAACCTCACTAGCAGGACTTGTAGGTGATCTCCACATTCTCATTAATACCCCCCTTTCAAAATAATATCCAACTGGTACTTTTTCAATTTCACTATCTGGAAGAGCTTGTTCTTTTAATTTAACTATCTCAGGATCTCTACCCTGCTCTGCTATCATCTCCTTCCGAGATAAAGACAAATCTTCCTGTTCAGACTTAACCCCAAAATCCTGATCAAACAATGTAGGCAAGAAAGTTTCTGATACATCCTCAAAATTCGAATCTTGATTTGAACTGTCATGGTAACAACCTCATTCTTTACATCAGTCTTTTTAGCCATAGCTCTTGTTATAACACAGGAAGAATCTGTGTTAGGATCCCTCTGTGGTTCCTCAGACTTTGAATTTATTGTCAAATGCACTTCAGGAAAAACTTGTCTGCCTGCTAAATCATTCCCCAACAAAAGAGAAACTTCATTCACAGGTAAACTAGATTGTATTCCTACTTTAACAACCCCTGTAACTAGTCCTGACCTTAAATTTACTCTATATAAATGTACTGGCATAAGGGCTGTCCCAACCCTTCTTATATAATTTACCTCAGAAGTGTCAGACTCATCACTAAACCTTAGCATACTGTCTAATATTAGTGATTGCGAAGCTCCAGTATCTCTAAGTATCCTTATTGGTACTGAATTGGATCCCTTGTTCAAGGATACAAATCCTTCTGTTATAGGAGTTTCATATCCCTTCTTAACTTGGTCAGACTCTGACACATCTTCATTAGTATTTTCTAAACCCTGTGGCTTTACAGGCTTTTCAATATGCTGCACACAAGCATCTGGGTCCACTTCTTTCTCTTCCCTTTTCAATCGGAAGCAATTAGCTACTACATGTCCAGGTTTCCTACAATAATTACAAATAATACCAAAATGTCTTTCCTTCACATGTCTCCCTTCATCCTTACTTTTCTCACTAAGTTCAGATTTAATTTCTGGTTTTCTTTGACTCTCAGTGCTAGTTTTCCTTTTTAAAAATTTTACCTGGAGAAAAGTTATTTTTGTGAGTTAAAACATACGCATCAGCTAATTTATCAATCTTCTGCAATGTAGCAGTGTCCTGTTTATTTAAGTATGTTCTCACTTCAACAGGAATGCTTCTTTTAAATTCCTCCTGCAAAATCAGCTCTTTTAATTTACTATAATCTCCATTCACATTTTTAGAGGAAACCCATCTCTCAAAACACACAGATTTCTCATAGGCAAATTCCACATAAGTTTTTTCCACCGATTTCTTCAAATTTCTGCATCTTTCTCTATACGCTTCCGGAACCACCTCATATGCCTTTAATATATGCTGCTTAACAATATCATAATCCAGTGCTTGCTCAGCATTTAAAGCTGTATAAACTTGTTGTGCCTTGTCTTTAATTACACTCTGTAACATCACTGGCCATTGGTCTTTCGACCACTTTAAACTCAGAGCAATAGTTTCAAAATGTTGGAAGTATTTGTCCACTTCAGCTTCATTAAATGGAGGAGCCAAAATAACCTCACGACTAGCAATAAACTGTTTCGTAGAACCAGAAGACTGACACCGGGACTTTAATTTGTGCATCTCTAACTCGAATTTCCTCTGGTTTTCAGCTTCTCTTTCTTTAAATTCCCTTAAATTAATAGCCTCCATAGGCTCGAATTCCTTCTGTTTATTTACAGCTTCTAACCGACTTTTTTCCAAATCAGCTTCTAATTGCTTTAACTTTATTTGTTCAAAATGTAACTGCATTTCCAGATTACTCATTGGAGACTTATCTGACATCTCCTCATCAAATAAATTCAAATTAATATAATGTTTAGCAATTCTTCGTTGTATGAAAGCCTTGGTGGAATTCCTCGTAATTCCTTTAATATCCAACTTCTTAGCAATCTCCAATACCTCGGGTTTTCTCGCATTCTCTAAAGATCCTGAGTCAGGCATCTCCATAAATCTGTCAATATTCATTGTTGCTGAATTTTACCACTCACACACCAAGCAAACCAAAAAAAAAATTGGATATTTCCCTTTTCCAAATCAAAATGGCAATTACCAGCACTTAAACTCCAAATCGGAACATTATCCCAGATGAGGCCCCACAGATTATGTTACATAATGGGTAACAAATATTTATATAGTTGGTTATTTATATTTATTTGGTTATATAAAAACAACCAAACATTTATTAAACATGGAGAAACAATAAGGAAAAAAAAAACAGACAAAAACTTTAACCGGAAGTTAACCGATATGCAGCAGTTCAACAACTCGTCACTCGGCACTGGTTTCTTAAAGCGTTAAATGCGATAACAGTTCTTAAAGCGATAAAGTCAGATACAGTTCTTAAAATGGTAAATTCGAAAGTCCAACAGATTTATATGTTCAATTGGGAAAGACTTCTCTGGAGAAGGATTTCTTCATAGGCGCGACTTTCCTGCTGGTTCTGTCCACAGGATTCATGATGCCGAAAATAAACAGTTTAAAACAACTGACCTTAAATTCTTTTAGAGAGAGAGCAAACCTTTGCAAAAACTCTTTGCTCTTTTTGGCAAGAGTTATCTTCGATGCGGGTCACTACTCCTCCAACGAAGACTCAATAAGGTCGATCCTTTATTAAACTGCCAAACGATGCCGACTCCTCTTGATCCTTCGGTCCTGTACTTCGATAAATTCTTCACTCTCCCTTCTACTGTTGGAATTGAGGAAATCAGCACATCTAGCTAACAATTTCCAGTCCAATAATATGGTATCTTACAACAGAATGCAACACTCCGTTTTAAAAATGAAACCGCGTCACGAAAACAAACAGACAACAGAAACAGAGACACAGCACATTCTACCTGGAAATCTACAAACTAAAAACCCACTGCGTCACCTGGGATCTTTCCTTATATACCCATGGTGCACATGTCATCATGTGACCTCACATCGGCGGGAAAATCACATCAGTCAAAAGACCATTACATCATTCTCACAAAAGAAACCAGATCTCCTTGAGCATGTGTAACAACATAATATGAAGTGCCCTTGAAAGTGATTCCATAGGTTGTGGGAAACATTTCAGTAATGGGGTGAGTGAAGTTGAGTAATCTTATCCCCCTGATTCAAAAGCATAATAGTTGAGGGGTAATAACTGTTCCTGAGCCGGGTGGTGTGAATCCTGAGGCTCCTGCACCTTCTTCCTAAAGGCAGCACAGAGAAGAGATCATGGCCTGGATAGTGAGGGGTTCTTGATGATGGATGCTGCTTTCCTGCGACTATGCTCCATTTAGATGTGCTCAATGGTGGGGAGGGCTTTACCTGTGATGAGCTGGGCTGCATTCACTACTCTTTGTAGGCTGTTCAGTAGAATGGGTGAGTCGGCAGGTGTGGAACCAGTTCAGAGTAGAGGTGAGTGAAGTTATACACACTTCAAAGGTTAATAGGTTGAGAGGTACATTTAACGTTAGAGAAATGTATACAATATACATCCCGAAATACTCGTTCTTCACAACCATCCACAAAAACAGAGAAGTACCCCAAAGAATGAATGAGAGTTAAATGTTAGAACCCCAAAGCCCCCCTCCAGCTCCCCTCCCTCCCACGCGTAAGCAGCAGCAAGGCAACGATCCCCCCTCCCCCCACCGGCTAAAGAGAGCATCCAAGTGTGAGCAAAGCAATAGCAAATTTGCAGACTTGCAGTTACCCCAAAGACTTTGTGTTCCACCCAGGATACGACATACCACAGGCTCTCTCTCCCCCTAATAAGGAAGAAGGAGGTGTCTCCATTTTTTCCCCAGCGAGTGGGGAGACATAACAAACAACTCGCTTGTTTACGATGTTAAAAGTCTGTTACGTCGGTTTGTCCGAGCTCTGTTCCCAAAGATCTCAAAGACCCCAGGTCTTTGGGAACGCAGCAGAAAATTTTCTGACTCCCCCAACAACATACGGGTCTCCGGCTGTGACACCAACCCTCAATCCGCCCGTCTCCAGAGCCCCAAGATCCTAGGCTTCCAAATCCAAGCCGGACTCTTAGGCTGAGCCCTTGGCTTGCAGAACAATGGCCAGTTATGAAACTCTGAGAGAGGGTCCTATTCCCACAAAGAACCGAAGTCAGCATGTAACTCCAGGTCAGGGTTTTCCAAAGAACCCTGAAAGGGAAAGTTTAATGGAGCTGTTAGGGAGGGTTTAAACTAATTTGGCAGGGGGATGAGAACCAGAATGATAGAGCAGAGGAGGGGGAAAACAAAGATAAATCTAAGATAGTGAGCAGTAAAGATATCAGGAAGGACAGGCAGGTGATGGGGCAAATTTGCAGCCATTGGGATGAGTTGCAGTGCAAACAAAGCAAAAAGTACCAAACACTGATCTTAAGGTGTTATACTTAAATGCACGCAGCATAAGGAATAAGGTGGATGATCTTGTCGTACAGCTACAGATCGGCAGGTATAATATTGTGGCCATCACTGAGACGTGGCTAAGGGATGCATGTCTCTGGGAACTGAACATCCAAGGATACACAGTGTATCGGAAGGATAGACAGGTTGGCAGAGGGGGTGGTGTGGCTTTTTTGGTAAGAAATGATATCAAACCATTAGAAAGAGGTGACATAGGATTGAAAGGTGCAGAATCTTTATGGGTTGAGCTAAGAAGGGGTAAAATGACCCTGATGGCAGTTATAAACAGGCCTCCTAACAGCTGCAGTGATGTGGACTACAAGTTACAACAGGAAATAGGAAAGGCTTGTCAGAAGGGCAGTGGTATGATAATTGTGGGGGGTTTTAACATGCGAGTAGATTGGAAAAATCAGGTCGGCACTGGATCTCAAGAGAGAGAATTTGTAGAATGTCTGCAAGATGGCTTTTTAGAACCGCCTGTTGTTGAGCCCACTAGGGGATCAGCTGTACTGGATTGGGTATTGTCTAATGAACCAGAGATGATTGGAGAGAAATGTTTGACCACTCTAGGACTGTACTCCTTGGAGTTTAAAAGAATGAGGGGGGACCACATAGAAATATTTCAAATGTTGAAAGGCATGGACAGAGTGGATGTGTGGCAAAGTTGTTTCCCATGGTGGGGGAGTCTAGTACGAGAGGGCGTGACTTAGGGATTGAAGGGCGCCCATTCAGAACAGAGATGTGAAGAAATTTTTTTAGCCAGAGGGTGTTGAATCTGTGGAATTTGTTGCCACGGGTGGCAGTGGAGGTCAAATCATTGGGTGTATTTAAGGCAGAGATTGATAGGTATCTGAGTAGCCAGGGCATCAAAGGTTATGGTGAGAAGCCGGGGGAGTGGGACTAAATGGGAGAATGGATCAGCTCATGATAAAGTGGTAGAGCAGACTCAATGGGCCGAATGGCCGACTTCTGCTCCTTTGTCTTATGGTCTTATGGGAAAACAGAGATACTAAAGATGGGAATAGAATTATTTCCAAAGATGCAAGGAAAGGAGTCACTGTTTAGCACCATCGTTATTCTGCTCTGCCTCTTCAGCTATTCAACAGCCTGATAAAAACGTTATCATAGGCATGATGGCCAAAGGTTGAAGGAGGCAGATATTTAGTATGACTATAATTAAAGAATTTTAGTTTGTTCTGCATTTCTAGTGTCTTGTTCAGTCATGCCTTACATGGAAGGTCTGGTGAATGAAAAAATTTAGTCCGAGTTCCGGAGCACATTAAAATTGACGTTTAATCTTGCAGACCACATACTGCATCAAGGAAAATTACTTCCAATAATAGCATTCAAATAGTGCTAAAAATGAATGGTTTGGCTGAAGTCCAGAACCAAAAAGCCAGGGCAAAGTCTGAGAGCGAAGCAAACTAATCAGGTCAGTTCAATCAGTGATTATTGAAGGAAAAGCCATCATTCACATTCTGTGTTCTCATGCAATATTGAGGGAGGCAAAGGGAGCAATATACTCCATACCAGCATCAGGAAACCACGTCACTGCCCTCGCCTGACTTCCACACAACTTGTTATTTCCCACATGCTCATTAACCTCATCCTGATTCTGTGAGAGAACTCAAGCTGTGCAGATAGCACTAATGGGTAGGATTGGATCTCGATCAATGGAGCTGTGAGACAGAAGTTCCAAACAAGAATGGAAAAGCCTACAAAATGAAATGGACACAATGCAATCCATCACAGGCCTCCCCACCGTTGAACACAGCTACAAGAAAGCAGCATCCATCATCAAGGACCCCCAGAATCCAGGCCACACTCTCTTCTCATTTCTACCATTGGACAAAAGGCACAGAAGCCATTGGTCCCACATAAGCAAGATCACCATTCGACTATCAGGTTCCTGAACCAGTGTGAGTAACTTCACTCACCTCAACTTTGAACTGATTTCACAACCTATGGACTCACTTTCAAGGGCTCTACAACTCATGATCTCAATATTATTTATTTATTTATTCATTTATTTATTTGTTTGTTTGTTTATTTATTTAGTAGCTTGCTTCCTTTTTGTATTTGCACTTTGGTTGTTTGTCAGCCTTTGGTTGTGTGTAGATTTTCATTGATTCTATTGTATTTCTTTGTTCTGTTATGAATGCCTGCAAGAAAATAAATCTCAGTGTACTTTGGTGATAAATTTACTCTGAACTTTGACTTTTAGACAACCAGAAAACTCGACTGTTCTAAAGTTACAATCTCTGGAAACATGGTGCTGTACTGGATTATAAGTTCAAATTTAAAATATCCTGTACACCCACACTAAGGCAAGGAAGAAAATCAAATACAACACGATCTGCAACCCAAGTGCATCGAAGGCTTCAGCGTTGGGCAATTCATTTAGACAAAGACCAGATGGGTTTCTAATGTATTAAGCTGCGTCAGTGGCAAGCATGAACAGACTTTCGAGTAAAGGAGGGGCATGCAAATTGATTCTACCGCAGGCACTTCAGTAATGAGTCAAGACATTTACCTGCAGATTCACCCAGATACCACTGAAGAAAATAGAACATTATTGCACAGTGCACGCCCTTTGGCTCACAATGCTGTGCTGATCTTTTCACCTACTCTCAGATCAATCTAAACTTCCCCTCCCACATGGCCCTCCATTTTTTTTTACCATCTATGTGCCTGTCTAACATTTCTTAAATACCTCTAATGCCCCTACCACTGCAATCTGGCAGAGAATGCTATGCACCTGCCACTCTGTGTACAATACCTACCTCTGACATTGCCCCTATGCTTTCCTCCAATCACCTTAAAATAATGCCCCCTTCAATTTAAAATGATGCCCCTAGAGGCAAGGTAGATGAGCAGCATCAAACTGAACGCCAGCTCTGCTGAGGATTTACTGACATTTGGACAAGTGAAGTGCATGAAGGATAGCAAGTACAGCTATTCACCATCGTTGAATATTATGGCAGCAGACCATTTTTAATGGGGGAGGGTCTGGAGTATGGCGTTCGGCCAAGTTGCCCCTTGACATATTGTTATTATCTTTTCAACAATATGTCGAGGGGCAACACTCCTGGTAAAACAGGACACAACCAAAAGATCAGCTCTTTATTCCTCTCCATATATGCTCCCGAGTTCTTCCAGCATTTTGTGTTTGTTCCTCTAGATTTCCAGCATCTGCAGAATCTCTTGTGTTTGCATTAGTATTACACCTTGCAAGCCCATAGACATTAAAAAATCAAGTCACTGAAGGACTAGGTAGGTTAGAACAAAATGGTGTCCTTGTGAAAATGGACCAGAGTGAATGGGTTTCACAAATAGTGAGTTTGCCTCATTTTGAAAAAGCTGTGGGACTGAAGAGAAACTACAAATCACACAAACTCAAACAGTAGATGATCAATATCTGCTCCATGCTTCACAAACCTAATGTTAGCAGAATCCAAACTCTTCATAAAATTGAACCTGTCCCGTGCCTGCAACTTCTAGACAAAATTACTCTGGGGAGACTGGTGCCCATGATGGAGCTGGCGGTGTTTACAGCATTCTGCAGCTTCTCTCCAATCCTGTGCAGTGACCCCTCCATAGCAGACAGCAAAGCAACCAGTTAGAATGCTTTCCATGGTATTCTTGTAGAAATTGGAGTCTTTGGTGACATACCAAGTCTTCTTGAACTCCTTGTGAAATATAGCCACTGCCACACCTTCTTTGTGATTGCATCAATATGCTGGGCCTAGGATACAGTAGACCTCCAGAGATGTTGGCACTCAGGAACTTGAAGCTTATCCTTTCCGTTGCTGATCCCTCAATGAGGACTGGTGTGTGTTCCCTCAACTTCCCATTCCTGAAGTCCAAAATTAATTCCTTAGTCTTACTGTCACTGAGTGTAAGGTTGCTGTGACACCACTCAACCAGCTGATCTATTTTTCTCCTGTACACTTCCTCGTCACCATCTGAAACTCTGCGAACAATAAAGTTCAAAGCACCTTTATTATTAAAGCATGTGTATGTTATACAACCTTGAGATTTGTTTACTTACAGGCAACCGCAAAACAAGAAACCCAAAAGAACTCATTAAAAATACCAACAAACATCCTCCGTGCAGAGGGAGAAAAAGAAACAAATAGTGCAGACAATAAAAGTAAGCAAATAGCATTTAGAACAAATGTGAGTCCTCGGACGCAAAGCCTGGAGCAGCCAGAGCAGGCACACAGCCTCAGCCTGAGCACAGCGAAGACTGGAGTAAATGCTACGGAGCAGTGATCAGAATGAGACCAACCTTTGCCTCTGATCCTGACACCCGGTCTTTTCAATCCACCTGGCCTGGCATTTAAATTGTCCAACATCAAGTCATTCCTCACTCTAAGACCTATTGATATGCTCTAGGCCTGAACCCTGCTGCCACGTTTGGGCCTGTACCCAATCTTTCAGCTTGGCGCTTAGATCGATCAAACCTGGCACTCGGTTTGGGTGGACGGGCCCTGAATCTCCTCCGCTCCGCACTCCCCAACTCCGTCTTGACTATGCCTCAACTTCACTCCAACTACTTCTCCTCAAACAGGCCTTGATGTCGCTCTGAATTTGCCTCACAACCACTCACTTCAACCCTCATTTCACAGAGGCCTTCACTTGCCCCTTCATTGTTTGTGGTGATCAATTACCATATTTTTTTTCAGAAAAAGCGTTATTAATAAAGTATTCAGTTGTACTTCTTGCTTTGAAAACCACCAATAGTTGTCACTCGCCCCTCAGCAGCACGATCTTAAACCAGAAGATTGGTTGTGTCATTGGCACATTAATAGATAGTATTTCAGCTGTACTTAGTCACACAGTTGTGGGTGTAGAGAGAGTAAAATAGAGGGCTCAGCACACATCCTTGAAGTTCACCAGCGTAAATTGTCAGTGAGGAGGAGATGTTACTTCTAATCCACACTGACTGTGGTCACCTTGTAAAGAAGCCAAGGATCCAGTTGCAGGGGGAGGTACAGAGGCCCAGATTTTGGAGCTTGTTGATTAGAACTGAGTTGAGTTCATAGGTTGTGGAATCATTGTTGAGGTGAGTGAAGTTAATCACTCTGGTTCAGAAGCCTGATGGCTGAAGGCTAATAACTGCTCCTGAACCTGGTGGTGTGGGACCTAAGACTCCTGTAACTCTTTCCCGATAGCAGCAGTGAGAAGAGCATGTGGCCTGGATGGTGCTGGTCCTTAATGATGGATGCTGCTTTCTTGTGACAGCGCTCCATGTAGATGGTTGATATTGAATCAGAATCAGATATATTATCACTGCTTTATGTGATATGATATCTGTTTTTACAGCAGCAGTACAATGCAAAGATGTAAAAATAACTAAAAACTACAAAGTTGAATAAATAGTATACAAAATTATAAGTGGCATAGATAAGGTAAATGCAAGCAGGCTTTTTCCACTGAGGTTGGGTGGGACTACAAACAGAGGTCATGGGTTAAAGGGATAAGGTGAAAAGTTTAAGGGGAACATGAGGGGAAACTTCTTCACTCAGAAGGTTGTGAGAGTGTGGAACAAGCTGCCAGCACAAGTGGTGCATGTGAGCTCATTTTTAATGTTTAAGAGGTTTAGATAGGTAAATGAACAGTACAGATATGGAGAGCAGGTCAATAGGAATAGGCAGTTTAAACTGTTTCAGCATGGACTAGATGGGTCAAAGGGCCTGTTTCTGTTCTGTACTTCTCTATGACTCTCTAGTGCAAAGCAAAAGAAATAACAAGGTAGTGTTCATGGGTTATTGATAATAGGATCAAACTTGTTCTCTGTTAGAAATCAACCAAGACTGAAGGATGAAGTGCTCTTTCATGGACTTGTGTCAGGGTAGGATCTAGTACAGACTTCTGCAAGTGGAGTTCAAAACCTTAGGTAAATGTGAAAAAAAAACAAAGAAACATCACTTCTTTAAATACAAATTTAGACACAAAGTGTCTGAAAGTGTATTCAATCTGCAATGAAATCAGGAACTAGAAAACCATCTATTAGGCTAAATATACAACTATTGGCTTTAAAGTATTTTGCTAATTGTATTCATTCTTGGCTTTTTTTGTTTTAAACAGGACCACAGAATTTGTTCTTTCTTTAAAATTGGAAAATGTTATCTCTTTTTTTGTTAATTATGTTCAGTGGTGAGCAGAACCATATGATATTTTTCAAGTAGCATTAACAGTTTCACAGTTTATCATAAGAATATAAGAAGACTGTTTGGCCCCTCTGCTATGCTGTTTGATAAAACCTTTCCTTAGCATCACTTTCCATGCCACAACTCGCATCATTTTAAGCTATTAATTATTCTGCTTGCTTCAAGAAAGTCAACACAGAAGTAGTAAAGAGAAAATATTTCTCTGAAATAAAATCGCATTGTTCTTTGAAATATATGCAAATTGCAGAAGGAACTGTTGTAGCTGTTGTTTATTTAAGGTGCTCTCAGTCTTCCTGTCTGTTTGAGCCAGTCTGGTTAGAGGAGAGTTTAACCTAATTTGGCAGGGGGATGGAAACTGGAGAGACAGTGCTGAGGATGAGTAATACTGTGTCTGACACTATTACTGATTCCTGCCCCTCAGGAAGGACTCTATTTCACACTATCAGGAAACTGTCTCTGACAATATTCATCCACTCCAGCGAACTCCCAACTACTGGAAACAAACTTAAAGTTTCCTTACCTTCCACTGCTCACTTCTACCTCTTACCCAAGATCCACAAACTGGACTGTTCTGGTAGGCCCATTGTCTCTATCTGTCCTTGCTCCACTGAACTCGTGTCCGCATATCTTGATTCCATTCTGTCTCCCTTGTTTCAGTCACTTACATCCGCAACACCCCTCATGCCTTCGATCTTCTCATTAACTTTCAATTCACTGGCTCTGACTGCCTCATTGTCACCATGGAAATGCTTCAAAGCTCTCTGCTTCTTTCTTGACAGACCAATCAACCAATTCCCCTCCACTAATACCCTCCTCAGTCTGGCAGAACTGGTCCTTACCCTCAACAATTTTTCCTTTGGCTCCTTCCACTTTCTCCAAAGCTGAGGGGTAGCCATGGACACTGGCATGTGCTCCTGCCTCTTCTTCAGCCATGTAGAACAGTCTATATTTGAAGCCTTCCCCAGGTATACTCCCCAACCCTTCCTCTGCTACATCTACGAATGCATTGGTGCTGTTTCATGCACCTATGCTGAGCTCGTCAATTTCCAGAAGATGGCTTGTTAGTGCAGCTCATGGTAAAGCCCACTAGGGTATTACTTATTCTGGATTGGGTGTTGTTCAATGAACCGGAATTGATTAGAGAGCTTAAGGTAAAGGAACGCTGAAGAGAGTTGATTATAATAATAATCTTCCAGAAATAGTAGGGGACAGAGGGTCCAGTGAGATGGAGGAACTGAGCGAAATACATGTTAGTAGGGAAGTGGTGTTAGGTAAATTGAAGGGATTAAAGGCAGATAAATCCCCAGGGCCAGATGGTCTGCATCCCAGAGTGCTTAAGGAAGTAGCCCAAGAAATAGTAGATGTATTAGTGATAATTTTTCAAAACTCATTAGATTCTGGACTAGTTCCTGAGGATTGGAGGGTGGCTAATGTAACCCCACTTTTTAAAAAAAGGAGGGAGAGAGAAACCGGGGAACTATAGACCGGTTAGCCTAATGTCGGTGGTGGGGAAACTGCTGGAGTCAGTTATCAAAGATGTGATAACAGCACATTTGGAAAGCGGTGAAATCATCGGACAAAGTCAGCACGGATTTGTGAAAGGAAAATCATGTCTGAAGAATTTCATAGAATTTTTTGAGGATGTAACTAGTAGAGTGGATAGGGGAGAACCAGTGGATGTGGTATATTTGGATTTTCAAAAGGCTTTTGACAAGGTCCCACACAGTGTGCAAACTTAAAGCACACGGTATTGGGGGTAAGGTATTGATGTGGATAGAGAATTGGATAGCAGACAGGAAGCAAAGAGTGGGAATAAATGGGACCTTTTCAGAATGGCAGGCAGTGACTAGTGGGGTACCGCAAGGCTCAGTGCTGGGACCCCAGTTGTTTACAATATATATTAATGACTTGGATGAGGGAATTAAATGCAGCATCTCCAAGTTTGCGGATGACACAAAGCTGGGCAGCAGTGTTAGCTGTGAGGAGGATGCTAAGAGGATGCAGGGTGACTTGGATAGGTTGGGTGAGTGGGCAAATTCATGGCAGATGCAATTTAATGTGGATAAATGTGAAGTTATCCACTTTGGTGGCAAAAATAGGAAAACAGATTATTATCTGAATGGTGGCCGATTAGGAAAAGGGGAGGTGCAACAAGACCTGGGTGTCATTATACACCAGTCATTGAAAGTGGGCATGCAGGTACAGCAGGTGGTGAAAAAGGCGAATGATATGCTGGCATTTATAGCAAGAGGATTCGAGTACAGGAGCAGGGCGGTACTACTGCAGTTGTACAAGGCCTTGGTGAGACCACACCTGGAGTATTGTGTGCAGTTTTGGTCCCCTAATCTGAGGAAAGACATCCTTGCCATAGAGGGAGTACAAAGAAGGTTCACCAGATTGATTCCTGGGATGGCAGGACTTTCATATGAAGAAAGACTGGATGAACTAGGCTTGTACTCGTTGGAATTTAGAAGATTGAGGGGGGATCTGATTGAAACGTATAAAATCCTAAAGGGATTGGACAGGCTAGATGCAGGAAGATTGTTCCCGATGTTGGGGAAGTCCAGAACGAGGGGTCACGGTTTGAGGATAAAGGCGAAACCTTTTAGGACTGAGATTAGGAAAAACTTCTTCACACGGAGAGTGGTGAATCTGTGGAATTCTCTGCCACAGGAAACAGTTGAGGCCAGTTCATTGGCTATATTTAAGAGGGAGTTAGATGTGGCCCTTGTGGCTAGGGGGATCAGAGGGTATGGAAGGAAGGCTGGTGCAGGGTTCTGAGTTGGATGATCAGCCATGATCATAATAAATGGCAGTGCAGGCTCGAAGGGCTGAATGGCCTACTCCTGCACCTATTTTCTATGTTTCTATGTTTCTATAATATGATCAATTACACCCTGCCATTTCAGAATGAGAAGCTGAAGTCAGATGTATCAGTATTACAGCAGAGTAAGTGGAATTACAGTGGTACGAGAGAGGAGCTGGCCAGAACTAATTGGAAAAGAACACTTTTCCAAGAACAGGGATGATGGCAAAGCAGCAAGGGCTGGAATTCCTGGAGGGCAATTCAGAAGGCACAGGATACTTACATCCCAAAGAGGAAGAAGTATTCTAATGGCATGGTTACACAACCATGGCTGACAAAGTCAAACATAAGAGCCAAAGAGAGGGCATATAATAGACCAGAAATTAATGGGAAGTTAGAGGATTGGGAAGCTTTTAAAAAACAACAGAAGGAAACTAAAACAGTGAGCTAGCCAATAATATTAAAGAGGATGCAAAATGTTTCTTCAGATAGATAAAGTGTAAAAAAGAAGCAAGAGCTGAAGGCACTAGCAGTATACCAGAAGTTCAAGTGTGTCGGAGACAGAAGTGTGTAATGTTGCCATTACAAGGAAAAGGATCTTGTGAAACAGAAAGGTCTGAAGGTAGATAAGTCACTGGACCGGATGATATGCACACTAAGGTTCCGTTAGAAGTGGCTGAAGAATTTGTGGGGGGCATAGATAATGATCTTTCAGGATTAAATTGTTTCTGGCATGCTTCCAGAGAAATGGAAAATTGCAAACGCCATTTCACTCTTCAAGAAGGGAGAAAGGCAGAAGAAAGGAAACTATAGGCCAGTTAGTCTGACAATGGTTGGGAAGATGTTGAAGTCGATTATTAAGGATGAAGTCTCAGGTACCTGAAGGTATCAGGAGAAAATAGACCATAGTCAACATGGTTTCATCAAAGGAAGATCTTGTCTGACCAATTTGTTGGAATTTTTTGAATAAATAACAAGCAGGAGAGACAAAGGAGAATCAGGTGATGTGTATTTGGATTTTCAGAAGGCCTTTGACAAGGTACCACACATGAGACTGCCTAACAAGCTAAGAGCCCATGATATTACAGGAAAGGTAATGGATAGAGCATTGGCTGATTAGCAGGAGGAAAAAAGTAGGAATAGAGGGAGCATTTTCTGATTAGCTGCTGGTGACTATTGGTGTTACACAGTTGTCTGTGCTGGGACTGCTTCTTATTAATGTTATATGTCAATGACTTGGATGACAGAATTGATGGCTTTGTGGTTAAGGTTGCAGATGGATAGGTGGAGGGACAGATAGTATTGAGGAAGTAGAGAGGCTACAGAAGGACTTAACCAGATTAGGAGAATGGGCAAAGGTAGAATAGAGTGTCGGGAGTGCAAGGTCATGCGCTTAGTTAGTAGAAATATAAGGGTAGAAAATTTTCTAAATGGAGAGAATATTCAAAAACCTGAGGTGCAAATTGACCCAGGAATCCTCATATAGGTTAAATTGTAGGTTGAGTTGGTGGTAAGGAAGGCAAATGCAATGTTAGCATTCATCTGGAGAGGACTAGTATATAAAAGCAATGATGTAATGTGAGGCTTTATAAAGCACTGGTGAGGTCTCAGTTGCAGTATTTGAGCAGTTTTGGGCTGCTTATCAAAGAAAGGATGTGCTGACATTGGAGAAGATTCAAATGAGGTTTATAAAAATGACTCTGGGATTGAAAGGCTTGTGTAGAAGGATCATTTGATGGTTCTGGGCCTCTACACACAAGAGTTACAAAGAATGAGAGTTGACCTCATTGAAATCTATCGAATTTTGAAAGGCTTTAATGGAGTGGACGTGGAGAGGTTGTTTCCTATGGAGTGAGAGTTTAAGACCAGAGGATAGTGCATTATGACAGAGGGGTATCCTTTTAGAATGCTGATGGGGAGGAATTTCTTTAGCGAGAGAGTGGTGAATCTGTGGAATTCATTGCCACAAGGGGCTGTGGAGGTCACGCCATTGGGTATGTTTAAGGCAGAGGTTGATAGATTCTTGATTAGTCAGGCCATGAAAGGATAAGGGGAAAACGCAGGAGACTGGGGCTGAGAGGAGAAATAGATCAACCGTGCTGAGATGGTGGCACAAACTTGATGGGTCAACTGGCCTAATTTTGCTCCTATATCTCATGGTCTTATGATCTTATTCTCCTCTGACTTCTCTCATTAACAAAGTGCTTTTGCCCACAGAACTGCTGGTCACTGGATTTTATTGTTTTTGCACTATTCTCTGTGACAATCCCAGGAGATCAGCAGTTTCTGAGATACTCAAACCACCCTGCCTGGCACCAGCAGTAATTCCCTTGTCAAAGTCACTTAGATCACACCTCTTCCCCATTCTGAAATTTGGTCTGGACAACAAATGAACTTCTTGGTCAAGTGTGCACGCTTTCATGCATTGAGTTCTGCCACATGATTGGCTGATTAATAGAAACATAGAAACATAGAAAATAGGTGCAGGAGTAGGCCATTCGGCCCTTCGAGCCTGCACCGCCATTTATTATGATCATGGCTGATCATCCAACTCAGAACCCCGCCCCAGCCTTCCCTCCATACCCCCTGACCCCCGTAGCCACAAGGGCCATATCTAACTCCCTCTTAAATATAGCCAATGAACTGGCCTCAACTGTTTCCTGTGGCAGAGAATTCCACAGATTCACCACTCTCTGTGTGAAGAAGTTTTTCCTAATCTCGGTCCTAAAAGGCTTCCCCTCTATCCTCAAACGGTGGCCCCTCGTTCTGGACTTCCCCAACATCGGGAACAATCTTCCTGCATCTAGCCTGTCCAATCCCTTTAGGATCTTATACGTTTCAATCAGATCCCCCCTCAATCTTCTAAATTCCAACAAGTACAAGCCCAGTTCATCCAGTCTTTCTTCATATGAAAGTCCTGCCATCCCAGGAATCAATCTGGTGTACCTTCTTTGTACTCCCTCTATGGCAAAGATGTCTTTCCTCAGATTAGGGGACCAAAACTGCACACAATACTCCAGGTGTGGTCTCACCAAGGCCTTGTACAACTGCAGTAGTACCTCCCTGCTCCTGTACTCGAATCCTCTCGCTATAAATGCCAGCATACCATTCGCCTTTTTCACCACCTGCTGTACCTGCATGCCCACTTTCAATGACTGGTGTATAATGACACCCAGGTCTCGTTGCACCTCCCCTTTTCCTAATCGGCCACCATTCAGATAATAATCTGTTTTCCTATTTTTGCCACCAAAGTGGATAACTTCACATTTATCCACATTAAATTGCATCTGCCATGAATTTGCCCACTCACCCAACCTATCCAAGTCACCCTGCATCCTCTTAGCATCCTCCTCACTGCTAACACTGTCACCCAGCTTCGTGTCATCCGCAAACTTGGAGATGTTGCATTTAATTCCCTCATCCAAGTCATTAATATATATTGTAAACAACTGGGGTCCCAGCACTGAGCCTTGCGGTACCCCACTAGTCACCGCCTGCCATTCTGAAAAGGTCCCGTTTATTCTCACTCTTTGCTTCCTGTCTGCTAACCAATTCTCCACCCACACCAATACCTTACCCCCAATACCGTGTGCTTTAAGTTTGCACTCTAATGAGTGGGTGTACCTAACGAAGAGGCCACTGAGTGCAATGCTAATGAACAAAGCAACAATTTTATTTTTTATTTGTTTTATTCTTTTGAGATACAGCATGGAGTAGGTCCTTCCGGCTTTTTGATCCATGCCACCAAGCAATCTCCCAATTTAATCCTAGGCCTAATCACAGGGACAATTTACAACAAACAATTAAACTACCAATGGGTATGTCTTTGGAGTGTGGGATGAAACTGGAGCACACGAAGGAAACCCACGCAGTTACAGGGAGAATATACAAACTCCTTGACAGGCAGTGGTGGGAATTGAATCTGGGTCATTGGTACCGCAAAGCATTGTGTTAACCACTACGCTACCATGCACCACCACACCCCCACCCCCACACCAATTGGTGCTATTCACGAGAAACTGACTCTATTACACAAAGACTGGATAAAAATAATATTTTGGGAAAAAGGATACATTATTCCAGAAAAATATGCAGAATTCATTATCTAAAACTTTTGTTTTCCACGTCTTTTAATTTTGCAATGAGTAACAGAACACAAACTGTTTTTCATGGGCTCAACAATCACCGATGGGAATTGTGAAACTGACTGTTTTGCAAAATTACTTGGCTCTACTCTTTCCCAAAATACCTTCTTTCTGATTGGCTTCCTACTTTTCTTGTTGGCAGACTCATAGAAGGCAATGAGAAGCTGTACCGGAAGACAATAAATTGGCTGGTTGAGTGGAATTCCAACAACAACCTTGCACTCAATGTTGCCAAGACCAAGGAATTGTTTGTGGACTCTAGGAAATTGGAAGAACATGCTGTAATCCTCAGTGCGGTGTCAGTAGTGGACACTGAGTTGTTCCCATAATCTATGGAATCACTTTCAGGCTCTATTCATCTCTTGTTCTCAATATTTATTGTTTGTTTATATATTATTACTTTGTTTTTTTTTGTATTTGCATTTTGTTGTCTTTTGTACATTGATTGTTTCTGCACCTTGTGTACAGTTTTTCATTGATTGTATTTCTTTGTATTATTGTGAATGTCCACAAGAAAATGAATCTCACGGTAGTGTAGTTGACACATATGTACTTAGTTAATAAATTTACTTTGCATTTTGAATTTGAACATCTTAGTGAACCTATCCTGAGCACAACCTATTGACGCAATTATGATGAAGGCACGGCAGTGACTAAACTTCTTTAGGATTTTGAGGTGATTTAGTATGTCATCAAAGATGCTAGCAAATTTCTACAGACATACCAGTGTACTAATTATCACCAACTCCTATGAAGTCACCAATGCACAGGATCTGAAAACGTTGCAGAGGGTAGTAAACTGAACCAGCTCCACCATGCGCTCTCGTCTCCCTGCCATCAAGGACAACTTCAAATGCGATGTCTCAAAAAGGCTGCATTCATCATTAAGGATCCTCACTATCCAGGAGTCGCTTTCTTCTCATTACTACCATCAGGGAGAAGTTACAGGAGTCTGAAGCCTTACACTCAACAGCTTAGGAACAGCTTTTTCCCTTCCACCATCGGATTTCTGAACAGTGCCCAAACCCATGAACACAACTGTGCTATTTTGCTTTCTTTTTACACTGCTTATTTATCATATCTTTTATGCATTTCTCCTGGTAAATTATAGTATTTTTTATGTATTTTGCTCTATTAGTGCTGCAAAACAATGAATTTTATGACATTTGTCAGTGATAATAAACTTGATTCTGGTTCTGATTTCTCACTGAGGAGTAGGGGTGGAATGGGTGACCATCTTCAAGATCTGGGGATTCAGCATCTCATAAAGTCTACCTAGGTCCAACACGTAGATGCAGTCATGAAGAAAGCACACTAGTGACTATATTTCATTAGGAGTTTGAGGAGTTTTTTGTTCTGTATTTAATATTTAAATAATATTTTAAATATACTGTTTGGTTAAGGATTTTTGTTGATAATATAATTAATTATGGGTTTTTTGTAAAAGTATATGAATAGCATCCATCATTACTCCAGTACATTACACGAGCATACCTTGTTAAAAGTGAAATTAAAACTAGACACAAGTTATCCTAGCTCCTCATTTTTCTTTCAATTAGTTTTATATTTTGGAGTTATAAAACATACAGTGGCAACGGGGAAGTTCTAAGTGGACCCGAGAGGACTACCTACCTGTAGAAGCACAGTGAGATGTTTGAGTTTTAAAAAATGCAGGAAATGGACGCATTCATGGGTTCATAAACAGTGAGTGCCAGGTGAAAATAATATTTTTTTAAAAAAAAGCTGAAATGGCTAGTTAAATCATAAAGATAGACATGCTTGATTGTACAATGGATAACTGGCTCAAGCATACTGAGCAAATTGAACAGTATTTTGGATCAAATGAAATAGCGAATGAAATATGAGTGCCAATTTTGCTGAGAGCATTGGATTTTAAGGCATGCAATTTGCTTAGAAATTTGATTACTCCAACGAAACTAGTTAAAATGAGCATTGGTTTGATCATGAAAGTCATGCAGGAACAATTAGAACCAAAACCATTGTCGATTGCAGAACACTTTAGGGTTCATAAGTGGAATCAATAGGAAAGGGAATCTATTACAGCATACATGAAGAGATTTTCTAAGCAATGTCAGAGATCATTTATTTTGCGGAATTTTGTAAAAATGGCTCCAAACTGAAGCACAACTTATATTTAAAGGGTGTTCCCAGGGAACAGATGTTTTCGGGGAAACATACAGCAGAAATGTGGCAAATGTTCAGGGATTATTTGTGTGGCGTTCTGCATAGGTATGTTCCAATGAGGCAGGGAATGGATGGTAGAATACAGGAACCGTGGTGTAAAAAAGCTGTTGAAAATCTAGTCAAGAAGAAAAGAAAAGCTTACGAAAGTTCAAAATACTAGGTAATGATAGAGATCTAGAAGATCATAAGGCTAGCAGGAAGGAGCTTAAGAAAGAAATTAGGAGACCCAGAAAGGGCCATGAGAAGGCTTTGATGAACAGGATTAAAGAAAAGCCCAAGGCATTTTACAAGTATGTGAAGAGCAAGAAGATAAGACATCAGAGATTAGGACCTATCAAGTGTGACAGTGGAAAAGTGTGTATGGAATCAGGGAGGAGATAGCAGAGGTACTTAATGAATACCTTGCTTCAGTATTCACTATGGACAAGGATCTTGGTGATTGTAGGGATGATTTACAGTGGATTGAAAAGCTTGAGCATATAGACATTAAGGAAGAGGATATGCTGGAGCTTTTGGAAGGCATCAAGTTGAATAAGTCTCCAAGACCAGACGAGATGTACCCCAGGCTACTGTGGGAGGCGAGGGAGGAGATTGCTGAGCCTCTGGCGATGGTATTTGTATCATCAATGGGGATGGGAGAGGTTCCGGAGGATTGGAGGGTTCCAGATGTTGTTCCCTTATTCAAGAAAGGGAGTAGAAATAGCCCAGGAAGTTATAGACCTGTGAGTCTTACTTCAGTGGTTGGTAAGTCGATGGAGGAGATCCTGAGAGGCAGGATTTATGAGCATTTGGAGAGGCATGACATGATTAGGAATAGTCAGCATGGCTTTGTCAAAGGTAGGTAGTGCCTTACGAACCTGATTGAATTTTTTGAGGATGTGCCTAAACACATTGATGAAGTTAGAGCAGTAGATGTAGTGTATATGGATTTCAGCAAGGCATTTGATAAAGTACCCCATGAAAGACTTATTGAGAAATAAGGAGGCATGGGATCCAAGGGGACATTGCTTTGTGGATTCAGAATTGGCTTGCTCACAGAAGGCAAAGAGTGGTTGTAGATAGGTCATATTCTGCATGAAAATCAGTGACTAGTGGTGTGCCTCAGGGATCTGTTCTGGGACCCCTACTCTTCGTGATTTTTATAAATGATCTGGATGAGGAAGTGGAAGCATGGGTTAGTAAATTTGCTGATGACACAAAGGTTGGAGGTGTTATGGATATTGTGGAGGGCTGTTAGAGGTTCCAGCAGGATATCAATAGAATGCAAAACTGGGCAGAGAAGTAGCAAATGGAGTTCAACCCAGATAAGTGTGAAGTTGTTCATTTTGGTAGGTCAAATATGATGGCAGAATATAGCATTAATGGTAAGACTCTTGGCAGTGTGGAGGATCAGAGGGGCCTCGGGGTTAGAGTCCATAGGACACTCAAAGCTGCTGTGCAGGTTGACTCTGTGGTGAAGAAGGCATATGTTGCATTGGCCTTCATCAACCGTGGGATTGAGTTTAAGAGCCGAGAGGTAATGTTACAGCTATATAGGACCCTGGTCAGACCCCACTTGGAGTACTGTGCTCAGTTCTGGTCACCTCACTACAGGAAGGATGTGGAAACCATAGAAATGGTGCAGAGGAGATTTGCAAGGATGTTGCCTGGATTGGGGAGCATACCTTATGAGAATAGGTTGAGTGAACTCGACCTTTTCTCCTTTGAGTGGCGGAGGATGAGAGGTGACCTGACAGAGGTGTATAAGATGATGAGAGGCATTGATTGTGTGGATAGTCAGAGGCTTTTTCCCAGGGTTGAAATGGCTAACACAAGAGGGTGCAGTTTTAAAGTGTTTGGAAGTAGGTACAGAGGAGAGGTCAGGGGTAACTTTTACACAGAGAGTGGTGAGTGCATGGAATGGGCTGCCGGCAACAGTGGTGGAGGTAGATGCGATAGGGTCTTTTAAGGGACTCCTGGATAGGTACATGGAGCTTAGTAAAATAGAGGGCTATGGTAACCCTGGTAATTTCTAAAGTAAGTACATGTTTGGCACAGCATTGTGGGCTGAAGGGCCTGTATTGTGCTGTTGGTTTTCTATGTTTCTATAAGAGCAGTTGAAATCACTGTATCAATGGAAACAGCAGGCAGACACAATTGAGTTGCAGTCAGGAGTGAAATTGAGCGTGAACCAAATTGCAAATCTGGCTGAACAAATTGTATTACTGTTCTGGCAGTGGCTCACATACACCAGAACAATACAGATTTAAAATCAAAACTTGCAGAGAATGCAACCGAGTAGGACACGTTCAAAGAGCATGTCAGGCAGGCAAAAATAAATGGACTGCGTGGGGAAGATAATAGATAAAAATCAAGTGACAGCTTCAAAAAGAGCAGTAATCTGCAAGCTGTTGCTAAAATAAATCTGATAATGATAAGAGTGGCATGTGGCTGAGTAGCCTTAAGATTGACATGTGAAAACTATCAAGAGACTAGCAATATGTGAGTGGTAAATTAATTAAAATGGAATTAGAGATTGGTTTGGCTGTTTCAGTCATTCCACAAATAAGATAGAACAGCATTTCAAAGATATTGAACTGATATCTAACTAAGATATCCATCTGTGATAAGACTGCTGAACGGATCCTGACTCGGATCTGGGCCGTACCCTCCAAATATCCGGACCTGCTTCTTGGTTTTTTTGCACTACCTTACTTTCCATTTTCTATTTATGATTTATAAATTAAATTTTTAATACTTACTGTCGATTTGTACTCCAGGGAGCGGGAAGCGCAGAATCAAACATCGCTGTGATGATTGTACGTTCTAGTATCAATTGTTTGGCGACAATAAAGTATAAAGTAAAGAAATTATGTAAAAGAAAAGATAACTGTCATGAGAATGGCATTCGTAACAGTGAAACACAACAACTAACAAGTCACATTGAGCTTGCATGTGGTAAAAACAGGAGGGCCAGCATGCTGGGTTCGTGAGTGGGTGAGACAACTACAACTTGATTGGAGATCCATTCACCAGCTGCACGTCACATCCGCTGCAAGATGGTCAACTGAAAGTGAATTTAAAAACGTACTGGATGATGCCACAGCAGTGTTCAAGGATGGCATTAGAAAACTCAAACATATCAAGGATAAAACAGTGTTAAACGAAAATGCTACACCCAAATTATGCAAAGACCGTCTGGTTCTATATAACATCCATGTTAAAGTAGCCAGGGGGCTTGATCACGTGCACTCTGAAGGAATTCTTTCCAAGGGTCAGTGGATCACATGGTGCATCACCAGTGGTTGCAGTAGACAAAATGAATGGGTTCGTCAGGATCTGTGGTGATTTTAATGTTACTATCAACCGAGTACTGAAAATAGATCAATATCCTCTGCCCAGGATGGAGGATATCTTAGCAAACCCTTTTAGTGTGAAACACTTCAGCAAAACTGACTAAGCTGAGGCCTGCCTACAGACAGAGGTAGAAGAATCCAAAGTGTTTCTCACCATAAGCAAGACAAGTAGTTTTATTGCTGTAATAGGTTTATTTTTGAAGTAACATCTGCACTTGCGCTCTGGCAGAAAGCTGTGGACCAGTTGCTGCAAGGTTGTGCGCTTGGTGTTACTTAGATGACATCCCTGTTACCCTTCAGTTCTGTCGGCTGCATAAGTCTAGGGAAGACGATCTCTGACCCACCAAACGTATGAGATTGAGGTGCAGAACCTCCTGTTTGTGTGGATGCTGAATGATGTGTTACCCTGTTACAAATCAGTACCATGACATAACAGACAGTACATCATTTACAATTAAATGATTTAGCTTTATAATTCTTAATTTGACTGAAGGGTTAGTAAAGTAAAACAAAAAGAAAAGGGCACACTTTAATGAAACAGTCTAATTTTCGCAAGTTGGAGCTCATGGTTTCTCTTCCACTGGTCCTTCATCGATTTCCCTAGGCTTTGTCGACTCCCAGCCCCACTCCAAGTCTACTGCTTTCTGGTGTCTACGACCTCTCCATTCTGGCATCTTCTCTCTCCATCTTCCGCCGAACAAAAGATCCAGATCATCTCGGTCTCAAGCACACAACAAGAAAAAACACTCCCTTCATTGGATGGCTCACATTCCAAAGCCCCCGTTATCTCTAGCCATAACCCAAACACTGCTGCTACAGAAAAACCATTACAGGACTCAATTCAGGACACCTCCTCAGCTGTCTCTCCTGGCATTCGTATGGAGTACATACGGCAATCGGAAGTCTGCAATCCCCAGCACAGGCGCCTGGGTCAGCAGCTCCTTCAGTGACTGAAAAGCCTCTTCATATTTCACATTCCACCTCAGTCTAAATGGCTCTGAAGGGCTAAGATACTCTTAGTCCTCCTGTCCCTTTGTCCTCCTCCCTTTCTTCCCCAAGGGAGGGTAACCACACAGATGCTGATTTAAAGGGTGACTCACTTTCAAGTAGTACTTCACGAACCTTCGATAGTACACACAGAACCCGAGGAATGAGACAAAGTGCTCACAGTCTGGGGCCTTGGCCATGTGGTCACCACCTCTATCTTAAACAGATATGTAGCTACGCCACCAGTGACACTATGTGCCCAACGTAGCTGACAGACGTCTTGCAGAACTGGCACTTGTCTAGGGTAAGTTTTAACCCTTCAGCTTTCAGGCAGCCCAGCACCTTCAGTAGCCTCACTTCATGTTCCTCCAAGGTGGACCCAGACTCTATGAGGTCATCCAGATACACCAATTCCTCAAGCAAGTTCATATGCCCCACCGCTTTCTCCATGACATGCTGGAAGTTTTCAGGGGCTCCTGATATGCCCTGAGGCATCCTTTCAAACAGGAAGAATCCCAATGGACATATAACTGACGACTTCTCTTTGCCAGCCTCACTCATGGGGATCTGGTAATATCCATTCCTCAAGTCCAGCACGCTGAACCACTTCGCACCACTCAGACAGGCCAGCGTGTCCTCGACCCTGGGACCGTATACTGGTCAGGGATGATTTGCCTGTTCAGAGTCCTATAGCCCACACACGTCCGACCCTTCCCATTCTTCTTCCTGGCCACTACTACTGGGGTGGCATAGGGGCTTCTGGACTCAGTGATGATCCCAGCTTCCTTCAACTTACACAAATGCTGCTGAACGTCTTCCACCTCTGCAGGAACCAGTCGCCTCGACGGCTCTCTGAACAGGGTGTCTTCAGTCATCCGGATAGTGTGATGAGTGCTCTTGAAACAACCCACATCAAACTCATCAGTGGAAAAGACACCTTCCAGTTTCACAATCTTCTCTATCAACCTCCTCTTCCAACCCACAGGTACCGGGGAGTCCCTGAAGTTGAATGACTCAGTGGTCAACTTTCCCCCTTTTTCAGATAGTTTCTCCCCAGCTTGTCTCGCAGGGACACTAGACTTTACAATTACCTGGAACAGATGCACCAGGGGCATCCCCCACTTGAAGGTGACCTCCTTCTTCATAGTGTTCCTAACAATCGCTGCCATCCTGTTCGCCTGTACAACCGAGGGCTTCTGCAGTTCGGGCCTCACCAGTACCCCAGCAAGAAATCCCGACTCCTTTTCGTGGTCTTCTGAAGCATCCATCAAGAGGGCCTTGCTCTTGGGCATTCTGGGAAATTTGGGGTTTCCCATTACTCTCGCTACTTCCCTGGGCCATAACGCGATTGGCTTTGGACTGGGTGAACCACACAGTCCCCCGTCTAAACTCGTTTCCTGGCCCACTGCAGTCACGCACTTCCTCAAAAGCAGCTCGAAACACCGAGTGAACAGACAATGTTCTCAGGAAGCTCTCTCCAGCTTTCTCCCTGCAGGCTCCCACGTGCCTCCTCACAATAAGAGTGTTTGTCCCCACAAGAACTCAAACCTTTCTCAACGGGGTCTGGACAAACTAGCGCTAATGTATCAAGGGCCTCAGCCATTCCCAAATCAGCCTCCAAAAACTCCAGCTTCGCTGACAAATACCCATCATACGGATAATCACCTGCACTGAGACCCCAGATCTCTAGTGCACTGAGTGGTGTCAATGGTAAATGTGTCAAACACTGGTTATGAAATGAATGGTACAGCAAAGTGACCTGCGATCCTGTGTCAAGTATGGCTCCAGCATAAATACCCTCTATCTGTAGCGATACACTGAAGCTTAGTCCCACTAAGCCTTCAGGAATATGTTTTTTTGCTTTAGAGGGTTCCTAGGTATATTGCAGGGAGTGTGCTCCCCCCCCCCCCGATACACCAGGCCATCCCCTCACTGGGTCTCTTTTAAGTTTTCCCAATGACTCTCTCTGCTTAGGTACCCGGCGGCTCACTCTCCAAGGGGTTTCCTGTCATTCATACTCCCACCTGAAATGTCCCTCTTCACCACAGTTATAACAGACAATGCCGGCTGCTCCTCTTCTTGCGTGACACCCGTTGCTAGCAGCCCTCCACATAGTCCATCCCCTTAGATGATTCACCTCCCTATCAGCTCCATCATATCGGGGGGGGGGGGGGTCACACACGCTGATGACAACCGGGACACCTCAGTTCTCAACTCTGCTTTACCACTCCCTGGGGTTGGGCTATCCGTGGTCACTTCATGGCAGGGGATCACTATTGAGGACTGTACCCTGCAGATGGAGGCCTCCCGCACTTCCGACACATTCTCTTCCTCTCGTACTTCTCTGATCAGCTCAACAAACGAGGGGGGGGGGGTTGCGTCTTACGACCAAGTGATCAGGTCCTGGGACTGGGCACCTTTCGCTATTTGATCCATCCTTAACTGATTCACCTCAGCCGTATGAATGGCCCCACTGCGCCGCAAGCAATTTAGCTGTCTCTCCAGCCGAAAGATGTAGGCAGAAAGCTTCTCCCCCTTTTCCTGACACATGTTGTGAAACCCCATCATGGGCTCCACTGGGCTTCCCATCGGGCCAACTTCTCTAGTGCTTGCGTGTAGGCCGCAGAAGTGGCAAAGGGGTTTTGTGCCTTTACGGCTCTCACTTGTCAGCAGCCCACCGACTCAAACTTTCAACCAATCGCTGTCATTTTATATCATCAGAGCACTGCCACTCATCTAACAAATGAGAGATCTGCTATGTCCAAGTCTCATACTCCTCTTCCCCTTTATGGGTGTGCTTCATTCCTGAGAACAGGTGGAGCCTAAGATAGCTGGGACTTTGAACCTGGGCATTTTTCCATCTGTTTGCCAGAGAGGTAAGGGTGGATACTAACTCAGAATTCTCACTCTCCACTGGTGACGGGGAATCATTAGACATTCCAAATCCGACCACAAACAGAAACGAGAGAACCCTGTCTTTGAAGTCTCCGTCTCCAGCTACAGGAGATTCGACTTGTGATTCGGCCTGCTCCCCTACACTCTCCTCCTCCCGGAAAGTATGGACAGTCCATGGCCCCTCCCCTCTCCTAGGGCCCCAATAGTACCAGGCAGTCCCACTGCCGTTATGTCAGCGCTAGCCTGAACTAAAACACAGTGTGTGTCCACCATTTTGTTAAATCTCTGCTCCACAATCGTAACTTTGCCTACAACTTTAACAGTACTTAAAAATCAAATAGACAATCCATCAGGAATATGAATATCTACCTACTCAACACGCACATATTCATTACCGGTAACCCTGTGGATACAAACCACCGCTCAACCTTGGCAGCATCCATACCCACGTATCACGATCACTTTACTGGAGAATAGTTCAGCACAGACTTAAACACGCAACCCTCTGGTTCAATGGTCAGGGCAATCATACAGCATCCAACGAAATCAATCCAGAACTATACCCACACAATTATAACCCTCAAGTTCTGTCGGCTGTGTAAGTCTAGGGAAGACAACCTCTGACCCACCAACCATATGAGATTGAGGTGCAAAACCTCCTGTTTGTATGAATGCTGCATGATGTGTTACCCTGTTGCAAATCAGTACCACGAAACAACAGACAGTACATCATATGCAATTAAACGATTTAGTTTTATTATTCATAATTTGACTGAAGGGTTAGTAAACTAAAACAAGAAGAAAAGGGCCCATTTTAAGGAAACACAACTTGGAGTTCACGGTTTCCCTTCTGCTGGTCCTCCATCGATTTCCCCGGGGTTTGTCGACTCCTGGCCCCACTCCAAGTCCACTCTTGTCAGGTGTCTACGACCTCTCCATTCTGGCATCTTCTCCCTCCATCTTCTGCTGAACAAAAGACCAGATCACCTCGGTCTCAAGCACACAACCAGAAAGAACACTCCCTTCATTGGATGGCTCACAGTCCAAAGCCCCCGTTATCTCTAGCCATAACCCAAACACAGCTATTACAGAAAAACCATTACATTAGCAGTGCTTCTACAGAAAGACCATTACATTGGCAGTGAAACCTTTCGCAGAGTGTTACACCAGTGAAGATAATAAGGATACATCAAAAACCAGAAGACTGTGTTAGAAAGATTAGAATCTCATAGCATGACACAAGAAGTGTGGATTCTTTGAACTAAGCATCACTTACTGTGGTCACACCATTGATGCAAAAGTTTACGCAAGTGTGCTGAGAAAATTCAAGCAATGGTAGATATCCCAAGGCCACAGAACACGTCTCAGTTGCAGTCCTTTTTAGGATTTGTTAATTACTATAACAGTTCCTGTCAAATCTGGCTACTGTGCTCACCCCTTCCACTCATTACTGCAAATAAGTAAGAAATGGCAATGGTCAAAGCATTGTGAGGTGGCTTTCCAAAAGGTAAAGGAAATGGTGACATCAGACACAGTACTCACATATTTGTGACAAGAATCCTAAGTGAAGATTGTATGGACCCAAGTGCTGGAGTATCCAAGATTAGAATTGAGACATGGTTTCGAGACTGAGATGAGAACCAGTTTCTCGACTAGATGCTAGATGAGAACCTGACAAGGCTCGATGAGAATCCAAATGAGATAGAAATCCTAAACATAATTGCAGACTGAACCAAAGGTGAGCTGTCAATTGAGCACCAAACCTGAGTTCAGGTGCTTTTTAAATATCCAACTGGCAGGGGTCCCCAAACTGGTGTTGATGGATCTCTTGGTTAATGGTAGGGGCCCATTGCATAAAAAAGGCTGCAAAACCTTGCCTTGTGGTATGGATGCAGTCACGTCGGATATTACAAGTGATGGAAGTGAACTCCCCATAGCCTTTGCATCAAGTTCCCTTACCACTGCAAAGAAAAAATACACATAGATTAAGAGAGAGGCCTTGAGTCTGTTATGGGGTGTAAAACATTTCAATACTTGTATGGGAGAGAGTTTACTGTCCTTACAGATCATCAACCACTAGGGTCCATATTCAATCAACAGAAGGGTGTTCATAAACAGTAGCAATGTGAATACAGAAATGGGCTCTGTTCCTTGGAGGACAGAATTACAAGATCTAATTCCAGAAGATGACTAATCATGGTAAGACTGATGGATTGCATTGTTTACCCTTGGAAAAGCAAATACCTGAAAAATTTACTCCTCTGGTCACGTTCTCCCTACTGCAAATTGAAAGTCTCCCTGTTACAGTAGGGATGATCCAAAGGGAAACCGGAAAGAACGCATACTGTCTCAAGTTCACATGTCCACCCAAAATGGCTGAAATCTGCAGCAGAAATCCCAGTTCCTCCAGTTTTACCAGCGCTGGAATGAAACTGCCCTGGACAGAGGTTGCCTTTTGTGGGGATTGAGAGTTATACAGTCTTATCAAGTTACTCCTCCAAGATGAGAGATAACATGTTGGAGGAGCTACAAGCCAGTCATCTAGGCATGGTCAAGATGTAAGTGTTAGCTTGAAGCTTCTGCTGGTGGCCTGGGATAGGTCAGCAGATTGAGCAGCATGCCATACACTGTTTGGGCCATCAACACGTCGAGAAGAAATGCATCCAGAGCTGTCAGAACCATTTCCTGCTGTCCCAGAGTCAACTTCCGCAATCACCAGAGAGGAGGTCCCAGAAGCTGAGATTGTTTCACAAATCTCACCTGCCAGAAAGATTAACCCCATCACCCCCTTGCAAGGGAAAACACTGTGCCACAGGAGTAAGAAATCCTCCACAGTAATTAAATCTCTAGGTCTGAATGGGACAATTTAACATTTACTATGCTATGGACGTCTATGTAGCTGCCATACTATATAGTATACTGCATATATAGTTGAGATGCATTCTATATTGAGTTGGAGTTCATAGCTAAGCCGGGAGGAGTATTGTGTTTTAAAAAATTGTGAGTAAAAAACGACAGATTTTGTATATGATCAAAGACACTGGCAAATTTCTATAGAGGTATTGTAGAGAGTAATCTGACCGGTTGCTTCACCATCTGATATGAGGGTGCCAATACATAGGATCAGAAGAGGCTTCAGGGGGTTGTAGACTCAGTCAGGTACAACATGGGAACAACACACCCCACCATCAAGGACATGATCAAGAGGCAGGGCCTCAAGCAGGCGGCATCCATCACTAAGGACTCTCACCATATGGGACATGCCCTCTTCTCATTGCTACTATCAGGGAGAAGGTGCAGGAGCCTGAAGACACACATTGAACACTTTAGGAACAACTTCTTTCTCCCTGCCATCAGATTTCTGAACAGTCCATGAACTCATGAACACTACCTCTTTTGCACTGTTATTTATTTATTTATTGTTTGTTTGTTTGTTTATATTATGAATGGCCAAATCATTGGGTATACTTTCTTGATTAGTCAGGGCACAAAGGGATGCTGGTAGAAAGTAGGAGATTGGCACTGAGAGTGAAAATGGACCAGCCATGATGAAATGGCGAAGCAGACTCGAAGGGCCAAATGGCCTAATTCTGCACCTAATATCTTATGTTCTTATGATCTTATAGCTTCTTTGTTTATTTATTTACTCATTCATTTATTTGTTTATAGTTTGATTGTTTGTAACTTATAGTAATGTTTATGTCCTGCACTGTACTGCTGCCACAAAAAAACAAATTTCACAACAGATCAAAGTTCAATGTAGATTTATTGTCAAACTGCGTATATGTTACCATATACAACCCTGAGATCAATTTTCTTGTAGGCATACTTAATAAATCTATAGAATAATAATATTACATAGTCAATGAAATAACGCACAAAACTGGCATTCAACTAGAGTTCAGAAGAAAACAAACTATGCAAATACAAAAAAACAGAAATATGACAGCCACTTATTTGAGCTCATCTGTGTAAACTGCTTAATTTCTACCCTTAATGTTACTCTTTTCCCTTTTTAAAGTGGATGGCTTCTGTCAAAGACCCTGATCTAGAGCTACACTAGAACTTCTGCTTTTTGCAGCAATAGGAACCTCTCCTGTAGTTCATCGACTGGCCATTTTTGATATCCCAAGTATGCAGCCAAGAAAATGAGTGCACCTTAGGGATTCTGAAGCTTCATGGTTTTGGGGATGAGTTGACTCTATGCCAGAGATGCCAACAGAAGCATCGCAGGAGGAAACAGACTTTGGGAAAAGCAGATTGACCGTCGGGAGTCCTGTACTTTGATTGTGTTCTCTCTCTGGTGGGAGAGAGTTTGTTGCTGATTCTCAAGTTGGAGAATTTGGAAACAAAGCGATGCAGCAGACTTGATCACCATAAATCAGTGAGCGGTTTTGTTTATGTCTTTCCTCTTTCTGTGAAAAGGTGACACCTCTCTGCTCCTTTATTAGGCAGAGAGAATGCCTATAGTATGTCAACTTGCCAGGTAAACAATTAGTTTTTGTTGTCTTTCTTGGCGGCTTTGCTAGTACATGCTTGGTAGGTGGAGGGTGCTGATGCGTTTTTTGCTGAATGAGGTGGTCGTGGGAGAGGGTCATTGCTTTGCTGCTGCTTGCGTGTGGGAGAGGGGAGTGGGGGGATTTTGGAGTTCTAACATTTTTACTGTCACTCATTCTTTGGGGCATTCTTCTCTTTTCATGGATCTCTGCAAAGAACAAGAATTTCAGGTTGATATTTTATACATTCTTTGATATTAAATGAAACTATTGAACTATTGAAGTAAGCAATAAATATCAAGATTATGAGATGAAGAGTCATTGAATGTGAGTCCATTGGTTGTGGGAACATTTCAATGATGGAGCAAATAAAATTGAGTGAAGTTATCCCCTTTAGTTCAAGAGCCTAATGGTTGAGACCTAGTAGCTGTTCCTGAACTGATGGAGTGAGTCCTGAGGCTCCTGTACCTTCTTCCAGATGGTAGCAGTGAGAAGAAAGCATGTCCTGGGTGGTGGAGATCCCTGATGATGGATGCTGCTTTCCTGACAACATTTCATGTAGATGTGTTCAATGGCTGGGAGGGCTTTACCCATGATGGACTAGGACATATCCACTAAATTCTGTATGAATTTCTGTTCAAGGGCATCAGTGTTTCCATACCAGGCTGTGATGCAGCCAGTCAATATACTCTCCACTACACAGCTATAGAAGTTTGTTAAAGTTTTAGATGTCATGCTGAATCTTCACAAACTCCTAAGAAAGTAGTCAATGGTATTAAACCTGTTTCTGATTTTACTTCTGTTCATCAGGAGATAGGGTTGACATCTTAACTGAATTTTTCTCAGCTCACTGCTGGTTCTTTAATTGCAAATGATACACTCCTCTTTCTGCTAGTTCTGTAGCTGGATTGAACTTCCTCAGCATTGTCTTCCTCTCACACACCCTAGCTGAAAAGTTCATAGCTATTTTTATTCCAATCTCTGTAGCCATGGTTTCTGCCCATTGTCATCTCTTGCTGAATGAGCAAATTAGCAGTTCCACAATTTGGCTCTGCTGAATTGAATGGAACTGAATTTCAGCAAGAGTTTTCAGTGGAAATCCAAATGGATAGCACATGTGGAACAAAGCAAATCTTTATCCTTATCTTCTTGAGCACCTCAAGTGGATTTCTAGGAGAGGTTGGCAGGGATGACCAAGGGAGCAGAGATGGCTGAAGTTCCTGGGAATAGCTCACAAGGTGCAGGATAGATATATCCCACAGAAGTTCTCAAGTGGCAGGGGTAGGCAACCATGGCTGACAAAGGTATTTAAGGACTGCATAAAAGACAAGGAAAGGGCATATAAAGTAGTAAAAGTGAGTGGGAAATTGGATGACTGTGAAGCTTTTAAAATCTAACAAAAGACAACTGAAAAAGCTATATGCAGGGAAAAGATGAAATATGAGGGTAGACTAACCAATAATATAAAGCAGAATACTAAGTTTTTTTTCAGCTATATAAAGTGTAAAAGGGAAATTAGAGTTGATATTGGGCCACTGGAAAATGATGTTGGAGAGGTAGGAATGTGTGACAAATAAATGGCAGATGAATTTAATGGGTATATTTACATCAGTCTTCACTGTGGAAGACACTAGCAGTGTGTCAGAGGTCTGCTAGTGTCAGAGAGCAGGAGTGAGTGCCATTGCTATTACAAAGGAAAAAATGCTAGGAAAACTGAAAGGTTTTAAGGTGGATAAGTCACCTGGACCAGGTGGACTACATCCAGGAATCCTGGGAGAGGTATGTTGAAGAGATAGCAGATGCATTGGTCATGATCTTTCAAGAATCACTTGATTCTGGTATGGTCTCGGAGGACTGGAAGATCGCAAATGTCACTCCACTCTTTAAGAAGGGAGGAAGGCAAAAGAAAGGAAATTATAGGCCAGTTAGCCTAACCTCTGTGGTTGGGCAAGTGTTGGAGTCTTTTATTAAGGATGAAGTTTTGGGGTACTTGGAAACTAATGAGTCAAAGTCAGCATGGTTTCTTCAAGGGAAATCTTGCCTGACAAATCTGTTAGAGTTCTTCAAGGAAGTAACAAGCAGGGTGAACAAAGGAGAGACAGTGGATGTCATTTACTTAGATTTTCAGAAGGTATTTGATAAGGTGCCACACATGAGGCTGCTTTACAAGATAAAATTCTATGGTATTACAGGAAAGATACTGGCATGGATAGAGGAATGGCTGACAGGCAGGAGGCAATGAGTGGGAATAAGGGAGGCCTTTTCTGATTGTCTGCCAGTGACTAGTGGTGTACCTCAGTGGTCAGTATTGGGGCTGCAACTTTTCACGTTATTTGTCAATGAGCTAGATGATGAATTGATTATACAAAGATAGGTGGAGGGATAGGTTGTGCTGAGGAAGCAAAGCGATTGCAGCAGGACAGACAAATTGGAAGAATGGGCAAAAAGTGGCAGACGGAACACAATGTTGGGAAATGTATGATATTCCTTTTGGTAAAAGGAACAATACTACAAACTGTTATCTAAATGGGGAGAAATTCAAACATCAGAGGTGTAGAGGGACTTAGGAGTCCTCGTGCAAGACACCAGAAGGTTAATTTACAGGGTGAGTTTGTGGTAAAGAAGGCAAATGCAATGCTGGCATTTATTTCGAGGGGAATAGAATGTAAAAGCAAGGAGAAAATGCTGAGGCTTTATAAGACACTGGTCATGCCACACTTGGAGTATTGTCAACAGTTTTGGACTCCAGATCTCAGAAAGGATGTGACTTCATTGGAGAGTGTACAGGGGAGGTTCACAAGGATGATTCCAGGAATTAAGAGGTTAACATGTGAGAAGTGTTTGGCAGCTTTGGGCTTGTACTCACCGGAATTCAGAAGAATGCGGTGTGGATCTCACTGAACCTATCGAATGCTGAAAGGACTAGATAGGGCGGATGTGGAGAGGATGTTTCCTATGGTGGGGGCTATCCAGAACTAGAGGGCACAGCCTCAAAATTGAGGGGTGACCTTTTAGAACATAGGTAAGAAGGAATTCTTTTAGCCAGAGAGTAGTAAATCTGTGGAATGCTCTGCCACAAACTTTGGTGGAGGCCAAGTCCATGGGTATATTTAAGGTGAAGTTCATATTTTTATTGATTGGTCAGGGCATCAAAGAATATGGTGAGAATTATGGGGTTGAGTGTGATCCAGGATCAGCCATGATGGAATGGCAGAGCAGACTGGAAGGGCTGAATGGCCTCATTCTGCTCCTATATCTTATGGTGTTTTGGTCTAAGTGGTCTGTTTCTTTATCCATGAATCTAATAACTGTTATTATTGTTTCTAGGGGGTTTGAGGTATTAGAGAGATGAGCCATCTTAAAGGTTTCATAAAAAAGGCCACATGGCTGTGAAATAATTCTTTATTGGATGGATGAATATTAGCTAGGAAAATATGAGAACTCCAATTATTTTTTCTTTTGGGTCCTTAATCTTCTTAACATTTTGGATTACTGGTATAAGATGGTGCTATCCAAGATATGTGACAACTTACTGGTAGTTGGAAAGCAAAGGAATTTGATTTAAAACATTATTAATAAATCATTTTTTGAAGTTTATTGTGGTAAACTATCACCACAAACAATGAAGAAGCAAGTGAGGACAAAGCGAACTCGAGAGGCGTGCCCTGCTGATGCGCTGCAAAAACGATGCACTTTGAGTTGGAGCCGTGGTGTTTGGAGTGGGTGATTCGGAGGGCAGTAAATGGGTTGGAGGAGTTCCGATGCCCATTCAACTAATATGCATGCAAGGGTAGATCACTCCAAGTGCTGTTTGGAAAGGTCAAGAAAGGCTTCTTTGAGAGCAAAATCCAGGGTCCAAAGAAAATTGCTGGGTGGCATGCACTAGGCCTGGAGTGATTCGCCGTGATGATGCCCAGGTCTTAATGTGATGTACAATGTGCTGTTTGGTCATTGTAAACGCCACCCGAATAGACTAGGAAAGAAGGGTGTTGGGCACTGGATGACATTGAACTGCTCTAAGCGCCAAGCTGATTTAGAGAGGTAGAGAATGGCCTCTCCAACAGGGAAATGTAGGCCCAGAGTGATCCACTGTGGCGGGGCCGCGGTCCTAGTTCGAGGTTCATAGAATTTAAATGCCAGCCCAGATAGCCTCATCTCTCCATGACACTAAGGCGGTAAGACTGCCCTCCGCAGCCGTGCTTCATGTCTGCGAACTTTGTGGTGATTTCCCGGCTAATATGATGAACTGAATGCTGAGGCTTTGGGCCTACTCCAGGTTGTTCTGGGGATTTGGACTTAGTTTGCTTTGGAATGCCGTTGGTATTGCTCACTTCTACTGTTTGCATGATCTCTTCAGATTTTTTTTGTCTTCCTGTGTGGGCCTGTTTAGCAAACAAATGCCAAGGTTGTATAAATTATACATTCTTTGATAATAAATGCACTTTGAATCTTTGAACATCCATTTGAAAAGTCACCACAACTTGACATCAGACCGCCAACTCAGAACAATACTGCTATTAATTTTCTCGGACAGAGATGACGCAATTAATACATGGTTACATTTGTTTCAGTAAACATAATGGGTCAACTAATTGGACACAGGTCACCCAAACCTTCAGTTAGTTAGTTCTTAAAAACCATGAGGTTAACAAATTTTATGTAAACACATAAGCATTTGAAAAAGAGACTTTGGAGGAATCTGTAGAAATGCCGAATGCTAAAGGGCGTGTATTTAATGTGAGAGGGGAAAAGTTGAAAGGAAACCTACACCCTAACACAAAAAGTGGTGGGAGCCAGGAATGAGCTGCCGGGGTGATGCTGGAAAAAGATATGATGGTGGCATTTAAGAGGCTTTTCAACTGACAGATAAATAGGCAGTGAATTCAGGGATATGGTTCTTGTGCAGGCAGAAGAAATTTAGTTTCAGTTGTCATGGTGGACTGAACGGGCTGCTCCTCTGCTGTAAAGTTCTCTTAATCTGATAAAGACTTCAGTATTGCCTTCAGAGAATACAATTGATGACTGACGGTTGCTTGCCTGGTTGATACTGAGTTAGAGGACTAAAATGGAAAGGAGGAACAGGAGATACTGAATGAAACATAAACATTACTCTTCATAAGACTTTTATCTATTTCCCCAAGTGAGGACTCCAAAATGAAGAGTCACCATATCCTCACCAATAGTTCAAGTAGGGCAGTCAGGACAGTTTCCTGACAAAGAAAGGCAGTTAAAAGATATATCCTGTTACCAAGCATAGCAGTTGAATCAATTAACAGGGGACTGCCAATGAGAAGGTTACAAATCTATATAATAGAACAGGTAATATCAGTGGGGTTAGTTTATGAGGGGGTACTTAGAAGCTCATGTGGAACACCGACATCAACCAGTTGGGGAGAAGGACTTGTCCCAAGCTGTAAATCGTATCCCAATTCCATATCATAAAATAAATAATATAAAAATGCCACATGAATTCATAAGATATTGGATAATTTTGGAGAGGAGGAGTAACATGATAGAATTGTACAGAATTATAAAGGGTTTTGATAGGGTAAATTATAATAAGCTTTTTCCCACAACAATGTATCTATAAACCAAGGGGATCGTTTAAGGTAAGGGGTAAGATTTTGAAAGAGGATGTTTAGAAATGTTTCACCCAGTGCTTGTTCGGAATTTGGAACTCAATACCTGAGAAACAGTCTTTCATGACGTTTAAGAACTACGTTTGTATATAGGCAAGCATTTGAATCACGAAAGCATAGAAGGCTACAGTCTGTGGTAAATGAGACTTGTTTTGATGGATATTCAGATTCAGATTCACTTATTTATCACATGTACATCAAAAATATTCTGTGAAGTATGTTTCTCTCAATCTCCTCAATAACTACTTTCAATTCCCTGTCCTCGATTACCTAATTTTCACTATGCATGTCCAGTCCCTTACACTTCTATCTCCCTTCAAGAAGGCCTTAAAGCTCTCCACTTCTTTCTCAATAAAAGAACCAACCTGTTCCCCTCCAGAACCACCTTCCTCCATCTGGCAGAATTGGTCCTCACCCTCAACGATTTTTCTTTTAGCTTTTCCCACTTTCTGCAGACTCAAGGAGTAGCCTCATGGGCCCCAGCTATGCCTGCTTTTTTGTTGGCTACATTGAACAGTCCATGTTCCATGCCTTCCCTGATAATATTTCCCAACTCGTAAATGATTGCTTTCATGACTGCATTGGTGCTACTTCACCCAGCCATACTGAGCTTGTCAATTTAATCAACTTGGCCTCCAACTTCCACCCAGCCCTTAAATTCACTTGGTCCATTTCCAACACCTCCCTTCTCTTTCTCAATCTCTTTGTCTCCATATCTGGAGACAAACGTTTAACCAACACCTTTTATAAACCTTCTGATTTGCATGGTTACCTTGACTATATCTCTTCCCACCTTGTGTCCTATAAAATGCTATTCCCTTTTCTCAATTCCTTCAACTCCACTGCATCTGTTCCCAGGATGAAGCCTTTCTTTCCAGGACAGCAGAGATGTCCTCCTTCTTCAAAGAGTGGTGTTTCCTTTTCTCTGCCATTGACACTGTCCTCAGCCGCTTCGCCTCCATTTCCCAGACATTCACAAACATCCTAACTTCCTGCCGCCTTAACAGTGATAGAGTTCCCCTTGTGTTTACCTACCACCCCATGAGCCTCCACATACAACACATCATTCTCCACAGCTTCCGCCATCTCCAAAGGGATCGTACCACCAAACATGTCTTTACCTTTCCCCCACTCTCCACTTTCCGCAGGGACCGCTCCCTCCATGATTCCCTAGTTTATTCGTCCCTCCCCACTAATCTCCCACCCGACACTTATCCCTGCAAGTGGCCAAAGTGCCACATCTGCCTACTCACCTCCTCCATCACCTCCATTCAGGATCCCAGTCAGTCCTTCCGGGTGAGACAATGCTTCACCTGCGAATCTGCAGGGGCTGTCTATTGTGTCCGGTGCTCCTGAAGCAGCCTCCTCTACACTGGTGAGACATGTCGTTAATTGGGGGAAATGCTTCATCGAGCACCTCAGTTCTATCCGCCAAAAGCATAACTTTCC